>NC_132780.1:22164571-22793516 GCF_048418805.1 Vulpes vulpes | reverse complement strand
GACAAATTAATATCAGGAAATGAACCACAGGTCAAGAAGGTTTAGAGAACACTAAGCAGAATAAATGCCACAAAAACCCACATGTAGGCATATTATTTTCAACTTCCTTGAAATCCTAAATAAAGTTTTGAAAAAAGCCTGAGGAAAAAAATACCTTAGCTCCAGAAGAACCAAGTTGAGACTTAATGCATTGTCTCAGAAACCACGCAAACAAGAAGGGAGAGGGCTTAAATATTTACAGTGTTGAGAGAAAAACTGATCAGGCTAGAATTCTGTTTGTTGCAAAATTATCCTTCAACAGTGCAGAGCAAACAGCCTTTCTGAAAGAAAAATTAGGAAATTTGTTGCCAGTAGACCTGCCATCTTAGTTCTTTTAGGGTGATATAACAAAATACTAGAGACTGGGTAATTTATAGAAAGGTAAATATTCATTTCTCACAGTTCTGAAGGCTGGGAAGTCCAAGGTCAAGATGCCAGCATGGATGAGTTATCTGGTTAGGATCCTCCTCCTGGTTTATAGTTGACTTTTCTTGTTGTGTCTTTCCATGATTGAAGAAATTATGGATCTTGGTGAAACCTTTATATTTTAAAAAAAATTTTTAAAGACTTATTATTTTTTTAAGATTTTATTTATTTATTCATGAGAGCCAGAGGCAGAGGGAGAAGCAGGCTCCATGCAGGGAGGGAGCCCAATGTGAGACTCAATCCTGGGACTCCAGGATCACGCCCTGGCCCTAAGGCAGGCGCTAAACCGTGGAGTCACCCAGGGATCCCCATGGCACCTTTTTAATTAATTGAATTTTTTTTTTGAGAGAGAAGGGAGCACAAGCAGGGGGAGGGGGAGAGGGAAAGGGTGAAGCAGACACCCTGTTGAGCAAGATGCCTGATGTGGGCCTGGATCCCAGGACCCTGAGATCATGACCTGAGCCAAAGGCAGATGCTTTATCAACTGAGCCACCCAGGCACTCAGGTGGAATCTCTTTTATAAAGGCAGTAGCCCATTCATGAGGACTCCAACATCATGACCTAAGTACCTCCCAAAGCCCCACCCCACCCCCCTTTTTTTTTTAAAGATCTTATTTATTCATTCATGAGAGACACACAGAGAGAGGCAGAGACACAGGCAGAGAGAGAAACAGGCTCCTGGTGGGGAGCCTGATGTGAGACTCAATCCCAGAATCCTAGGATCACAACCCCCCGCCAAAGGCAAATGTTCAACCACTGGGCCACCCAGGTGCCCCTCACCTCTTAATAATATATTTAGGGGTTAGGATTTCATCATAAATTTGGGGGAAGGGGGTGGTTATGAGATCTTTCTTGTAAGAATTGTTAAAAGAAGCTCTTTAGAGATAAAATGATATAGGTCAGAAACTTGGGTCTACATAAAAAAGGAAGAGCGTTGCAGGAGGAATAAGTAAAGGCCAAATAAAAAGTATTTTTCTTTTATTATTATGTTTGAAAGATTTATTTATTTATTTATTTATTTGTTTATTTATTTATGAAAGAAAGAGAGAGTAGGTTGGGGGAGGCAGTGGGGGAGAGAATCTCAAGCAGACCCCCCACTTAGCCTGATGGTGGAGCTTGATCTCAGGACCCTGAGATCATGATCTGAGCTGAAATCAAGAGCTGAACACCTAACTGACTGAGACACTCAGGCGCCCCCATTGTTATTATTTTTAGTTTTAAGTGGGCTCCTCACTAAATATGGGGCTTGAACTCCTGACCTGAGGTTAAGAGTTGCATGCTCAGTTAACTGAACCAAACAACTGCCCCCAAACTATTATTTTTATAATTCCTTTTTTTTTAAGATTTTATTTATTTATTCATGAGAGACACAGAGAGAGAGGCAGAGACATAGGCAGAAGGAGAAAGAGGCTCCATGCAGGGAGCCCAATGCGGGACTCGATCCCTTGACTCCAGGATCATGACCTGAGCCAAAGGCAGACGTTCAACCACTAAGCTACCCAAGCCTCCTTATTTTTCTAATTTTTAATTGATCTAATAGGACAATTTTTTGAAATAGTAACAGCAAAAATATATTCTGTTATGATTATCTTAGTGTGTATGTGTACTTTTATTATGCTTTTATATTTGTATAATGAGTGACATCACTGATACAAGGGACTGGAGGAAGGAAGTGAGATTGTTTTTTTATTATAAGGTACTCCTATTACCCATGAAGAGGTATAGTATTTGAAACTAGATATTGATTACTGGTCAATGTTTACTGAAAACTGTAGGACAGCTTAGCTCTGTGGTTGAACATCTGTCTTTGGCTCAGGTCGTGATCCCAGGGTCCTGAGATCAAGTCTTGCATTGGGCTCCTCATAGGGAGCCTGCTTCTCCCTCTCCCTGTGTCTCTGCCTTTCTGTATGTGGATAGATAGATAGATAGACTAACTGTAGGACAGCCAATTTAAACAGTTAAAGAAAAGAAGTATAACTGATATGCTAAGAAACAAAAGAAAATCAAATCACATAAAATACTCAAAACCACAAAAAACAGAAAGTGGAAGAGAAATTGAAACTCAAAAAAGGGTGACAAATAGTAATAAATATGCTATAAATCTATCATTAATCATTTTGGTTTTGGTTTGATTTTGTTTTTAAATTTTTATTTATTTGTTTGAGAGAGAGTGAGAAAGCACAAGATAGGGAAGGGTCAGAGAGAGAAGCAACCTCCCTGCTGAGCAGTGAGCCTGATGTGGAGCTTGATCTCAGGACTCCAGGATCATGACCTAAGCCAAAGGTGTATGCTTAACTGACTGATCCACCCAGGTGCCCCCAATAATCACTCTGAATGGCAAAAAAACAATAAAAGATTTTCAGAATGGGCCCCAAACCAAGATCCTACTGTGTATTTTCTACAGAAACTCTGCAATACATATGCACTGTTTTAAGCCTCTAAGTTTGTAGTAATTTGTTATAGGAACAATAGAAAAGGAATAGAAGAATAGGCATGCAAAGAAATTAAGTAATTGAGAAAGACATGGAGCAAGTCATGGAGCGAGAGGTCACTCTTTTTAAAAAATATTTTATTTATTTATTCATCAGAGACAGAGAGAGAAGGAGAGGCAGAGACATAGGCAGAGGGAGAAGCAGACTCCATGCAGGGAGCCCAATGTGGGACTCCATCCTGGGACTTCAAGATCTTGCCCTGAGCTGAAGGCAGACGTTCAACCGCCAAGCCACCCAGGTGTCCCAGGGGTCACTTCTTTATGAAGGTTCTCCCTGTGTGTGACATGGTAGTGTCAGTGTGGGTAAGTAAACAGCTTTATTTACTGTGGCTTAATTGCTTAACAGCATCTATTAACTGTCATCAGGGAAAAGTATGACTTTATATTGATATTTCATCATAAAATTATGCAGGTATGACTGAGTCAGAAATGACCTTAGTATTATAGAGTGTAAAAGTCAATTAGTTGGTAACCTATTTAGCTACTTGGAAAGCGTTCAAATCATTGTGTTTTAATGATAACTGATTTATTTATTCATGAGCGATACAGACTGAGAGATAGAGAGGCAGAGACACAGGCAGAGGGAGAAGCAGGCTCCCTGCAGAGAGCCCAATGTGGGACTCAATCCCAGATCCCGGGATCACAACCGAAGGCAGAGGTTCACCCACTGAGCCACTCAGGAGTCCCAGAATATTGCATGAAATTAACCTGATAAATATTTATAGGATATATAGTGTTTTATAAATATGATATCATACTTCAAGAATATGAGGGTTTGGAATTAAACAACCTTTAAAAAAAAAGATTTTATTTATTCATAGACACAGAGAGAGAGAGAGAGAGGCAGAGACACAGGCAGAGGGAGAAGCAGGCTCCATGCAGGGAGCCCAATGTGGGACCCGATCCCGGTTCTCCAGGAACACACCCCAGGCTGCAGGTGGCGCCAAACCGCTGCGCCACCGGGGCTGCCCAAACTTTTATTTTTTTTAAGATTTTATTTATTCATGAGTGACATATGGAGAGAGGCAGAAACATAGGCAGAGGAAGAAGCAGACTCCCCGTGGGGAGACTGATGTGGGACTTGAACCCAAGACCCTGGGATCACAACCTGAGCCCAAGGCAGTCGCTCAACCATTGAGCCACCCAGGCAACCCTTAAGCAAGATTTTGAATCTCATCATTGGTGTAGAAATGCACAAAGATCAGTGGAACAGAATATAGCTCCCAGAAATAAACTTGTGTATATATGGGTTTGTCAATTTAGTTAGACAAAGGAGCCAGGAATATACAATTTAGAAAGGATAGTCTCCTCAATAAATTATGTTGGCAAAACTGGGCAATCACATGCAAAAGAATGTGGAACCCAGTCTTATAAGTGAAGATTAAGTCAAAATGAGTGAAAGATTTTAATGTAAGACCTGAAACCATACATTTCCTAGAAGAAAATGTGTGGGTAATCTCCTTGCCATTGGTGTTGGTAATGATCTTTTTGGATTTGACACCAAATATATGGTGGTAGCTACACAAGTGCAAATGTTTGTCAAAACTCAATAAATTGTATATTTAAAATTGGTACACTTTATTGTTTTTCAATTGTGCTTCAATGAAGTGAGAAAAACTAGCTTATTTTTTTAAAGATTTATTTATTTATTCATCAGAGACATAGAGAGAAGCAGGAACATAGGAGAGGGAGAAGCAGGCTCCCTGAGGGGAGCCCAATGTGGGACTCTATCTTGGATCCCAGGATCACGCCCTGAGCTGAAGGCAGACGTTCAACCACTGAGCGAGCCACCGAGGTGTCCCAAAACTAGCTTATTTGAACCATCACTAGGATCAACAACCTAGCCTTCTTGTACAGAATGGGAAACAGGTCTACCTTCCTTTTTTTTTTTTTTTAAAGATGTTATTTATTTATTCATGAGGGACACACAGAGAAGCAGAGACACAGGCAGAAGGAGAAGCAAGCTCCCTGCAGGGAGCCTGATGTGGGACTCGATCCCTGGGGATCATGACCTGAGCCCAAGGCAGACACTCAACCTTGGAGCCACCCAGGCATCCTGAGGTTTACCTTCATGTGGGAGAATGGGGAAGGGGCTTCCCCAACATCATACAAGTTACATCAGACCTGAAGCCAGAGTACAGGATGCCTGATGCCAAAGCAGGGTTTTTTCTTTTTTTTTTTTTTTTAAGACTTTATTTATTCATGAGACACACACTCAGAGAGGCAGAAACACAGGCAGAGAGAGAAGCAGGCTCCATGTAGGGAGCCCGACGCGGGACCCGATCCTGGAACTCCAGGATCAGGCCCCAGGATGGAGGCAGGTGCTTAACCCCTGAGTGACCCAAGCGTCCCAGCAAGCAGGGTTTCTTTCACACCCCTGTCTTCCATATAAAGGCAGCGTTTGACTTCCCTGAATGAACATAGGCACATCCCTCGAAAAACAGGCTCTGGTTCAGGGGCCATAGGGCAGCTGTCTACTTTCAGCTCCAGGTGACCATGGTTGCTGAACTACTAGGTGACTTGTCCAGTAGTTTGCTCTTGAGAATAAGTTCTGCCTGCCTGGGTGGGAAGGAGAGTTGTCCTCCAGGATTCTTTTACCTGGCCCTCAGGCTGGTCTCCAGTCACTCAGAGACAGAATATTGAACGTATTCAAGCATGAGGTTTAAGGGGGCACTGAAGAGTCAGAAGAGTTCAAACTTCTTAATTTCTCCAAGTTAGAATTTTTATTTTCTCTTTAATTATCAAGGGGAGAACCTCACCTTTTAGATAAGTTCTTCATTTTTTGTAAGTTCTTTGGACCATGACATCCTCAGAGGGTAAAGTGAGTATGTGAAAGAACTTATAAATGAGGCTTCCACTCACCTTTGGAAGAAGTTAATAATCGAGTGGGTAAAAAGAATTAAATACTTTTGCAGGTATCTATTGTTGTGTAAAAACATGAACACCAAACTTAAGTGGTTTCAAATAGCAAGTAAGGCAGTAATTCAATTTTGGGTTCTGAAAATTGAATGGGTTTCACTTGGGTAATTCTACTCTTCAGCGTATCAGGGGAAATCATCTGGAGATTGGGTGGTGGGTGGGTTGGTTTAGGGGGTCTGGGATGACCTCACTCACATTCCTGTGCTGCCTTATAGATGGATGGAAAGTGGAGTCAGCAGGAACTATGAACTAGAGCACTTACATACACATGGTTTCTTACATGGAAGTCCAGGGTGTATCAGGAAGCTCACAGACAAGCTGTAAACTCTTTGTATCTTGTTCTCAGAGATTAAAAAAAAAAAAATCACACCCACTAATTCTTTTAATCAACAAGTCCTCCAGTTTCAAGATAAGGTGAAATAGAGTAACTTTTCAGTGGGAGGAATCGCAGGGAATTTGCTGTCTTCCTTATTACATCATGAACATCTAGTGGGATTTCTGTGGCAACGAGGATGCCGATTTACTGGCCAAAGACCAAAATAATCCTAATATGATGCCACATATATGGCATCCACATAAATGTTAGAGATTGGGATGTTATGAGAACTTTGAACATGAGCAAGGGTTAGGAAAGCTGTTGAGTTAATAGGAAAGGGTTCTCAGAGATAACCTTGGAGGATAGGTGAGATGCCTGAGTGAAGAACGGAGGGCAGGCGTCAGTTCAGTCATACTTTCCTCTTTCTGCAGCATGCAAGATACATTTGAGCAAAGGCTTTGTTTCTGTTCTGCCCATGCTACAGCCACAGAGCTTCACACAGGGTGTCTTTTGTTCACTAAATGTCCATGAGCAAAGATAAGCAGATCTGGAAATGCACAAAATTACAGATATATAGAATATTTCAGGAAGGTGAGTAGATCTCTGAGGCTGAAAATTTCTGTGCAGGGAGAAGGTAAAAAAGGGGTGAAGCTGCAGACAGAAGGTTAACACTATGCCTTACTATTTAGAAAATAATAAAATAACATATTCATAATACTTCCAATAGTGTAGGGCAGCCCGTGTGGCTCAGTGGTTTAGCGCCACCTTCAGCCCAGGGCGTGATCCTGGAGACCCAGGATTGAGTCCCACATCAGGCTCCCTGCATGGAGCCTGCTTCTCTCTCTGCCTGTGTCTCTTCCTCTCTCTGTGTGTCTCTCGTGAATAAATAAACAAAATCTTAAAAAAAAATACTTCCAATTGTAACATAAGATGTTCGTAATACAATATTACATGTAAATGGGAAAGTTTACAATTACTATGATTTTAATCAGTGGTAAAATGTATCTACATTGAGTAGTATTTCTCCGTTGTGTGATATTCATGGACATGTGACCTGTTCTGGCCAGCCTTCCCAACCTCAGTTCATGCCAGCTTCATCCTTCTGGTTGGAGAGCCCACAAACCCAGGAACCATCTTTGATTCATTTGTTTTCACTCCCCACATCCAGTCCTACAGAACATCCTACTGGTTCTGTCTTCAGAATGTATCAGAAATGTGAATGCTTTCCATCATTGTCCCTATGACTGGCTTGGGCAGAGTCACCATCTCCATATACTTGGCTTTCCTCGTTGGTTGTCTGGTGGTTCTCCCTCTCCCTAACCTTCTTTGAAGGGTAATTTCTACCCACCAGTCAACATGAACCTGTGAAAAGACAAATCAGATAATGTCCATACTTTGGTCAAACCTTGTAATGGCTCCCATTTTATTTAGAGGAAATTCAAAATTCTTACAGAAACCTAGACAGCCTTACAGTCCTTTCTCATATGTTTTTCTCTGACCCTCCTCCTTGGACTCTGCCCCACATTTAGTTCCATGTGCACTACTAGCACTTGGCTTTGTCTGAGACATGACGCTGGCTAATTCCTGTGTTTGGATAATATAACATGCAATGCAATATATGCATGGCTTAGTCCTTCGGCTTTCTTTTTTTTCCAAATACTGCCTGTGATAATCTTGTCAGTGAGGTTCTCCATTACTACCCAGTTTATATTGCTTCCTCCTTCATTCCCTGCTCATTCCTCGAACCATCTCTCTCACTCTCTTTGCAATGTGCTATTCATTTTATATTCAATATTTTGTTATTGTCTATCTTTCTTATCTATACCAATTGTTTCTATAGAGGTAGGTTCTTCAAAAGTTTTTCTCGTGGCACCTCTCACACACCAAAAATACTGTGTGATGCTTCACCTGTGTCTGTTGAAGCAGTGAGTAAAAGTTCATCCACTTTCTCCAGTTCGTTTCTGACATTCTGACAATTTGTTCCTTTTTTTTTTTAATTTTTATTTATTTATGATAGTCACACAGAGAGAGAGCGAGAGAGAGAGAGGCAGAGACATAGGCAGAGGGAGAAGCAGGCTCCATGCACCGGGAGCCCGACGTGGGATTCGATCCCCGGTCTCCAGGATCGCGCCCTGGGCCAAAGGCAGGCACTAAACCGCTGCGCCACCCAGGGATCCCTGACAATTTGTTCCTAATCAATTCTTTCTTTTCCTTTTCAGGCTGCAACAGTGCAAAGTTAGCAGAATTGAAAAATAATCACATTTTGGAAGCAAAATACCTCAGGTTGGCAAGAAACAAAGCCCAGCCTTGTTCTCAGATTCCCTCCTCGCTCAGTTCTAGACCTCAGTGTCCTTGTCTTCCCTGTCATTTTTACCTGGTTTCTTCCAGGCATCTGGGATGTGTTTTCTTTTACCTGCTTCTCTGTCTCTGTCTCTCTTTAATTGATTAATCACTACAAATTGCTCCTACTAGCTTTAAGTAATTTTCATATTTCACATTTGTTTTTTCTGAGACAATTGCCACTCCCCATACAGATACTCACTAAACTTACAAATGAAATTATAATCACTTGCCAGCAAGGAGTTGAGGTCATATTGCCCCTAGCCTTTATCTTGTGGATAAGGCTTGTGCTCTGCACTTGTGCTCAGACTGAGACCATAGTAGCTGCTGTCCCAGCAAGAAAAGGTATTTGGTGAGTGGACCTTCATTTTAGACAGATTCTTAGAGAAGTAGAATGTTTCTTTAGAAAACTCGTAAGAAATACAATGTAGACAGACATTTCTCTCTCCCCCCATTGTTGAAACTGAACACAGAGATATATGTAGTGGTATTTTCTGACAGTTCACATAGAGTGAACATGGTGAGACAGAGTCACCCCAGCCTTCCTGTCCCAGGGTTGCTTGGCATCTCCTGTGCACCTTCTCTGTCACAGCTCTGAAGTCCTCTCCCTAAGTGAACACACACACCCTCACAGCCCTCTGTCCTGCTTATACAGTTGGTATGAGTGTGTTTAGCTCTTGGGGTTTCTGCTTAGACACCTGGCATCTGATGGCACTTACTACATATGACTTTTAAAACATCTGTGGTGGGGCGGCCTGGGTGCCTCAGCGGTTTGGCACCTGCCTTCATCCCAGGGCGTGACCCTGGAGACCCCGGATTGAGTCCCACGTCGGGCTCCCTGCATGAAGCCTGCTTCTCCCTCTGCCTCTCTCTCTGACTCCTCTCTGTGTATTCTCATGAATAAATAATAAAATTTTAAAAAAATAAAAAATAAAACATCTGTGGTGGCATGTTGTGCTGATTGGCTATAACAGTATGTTTGTGAAAACTCTCTGTGATCAGTGTAATCCTCCATATCCTTTATTATGGGCTGTGGGGAGTAGGATATATTTTATTGCACCAGTAATTTCACCTCTGCGAAATTTCTGTGATCAGTGTGAAGTAAACTATATCCCCCACTTATTTTTTAAAGAGTTTACTTATTTATTTGCAAGAGACACTGAAAGAGAAGCAGAGACATAGGCAGAGAGAGAAGCAGGCTCCGTGCAAGGCGCCCGATGTGGGATTCAATCCCGGGAACCCAGGATCATGCTCTGGGTCCAAGGCAGATGCTCAACCGCTGAGCCACCCAGGTGTCCCTATATCCCCCATTTAATGAATTAGAAATCTCTCTCTCTCAGAGAGATTGCCAGGTTTAGTGAGGAGGAATAACCAGGGATTAAAGTGTGTTGATGTCTTAATGCTACTCTAACATGTAACCAGACTTAGAAATGTTTTGATAGCCTGGGAACCTCTGCATCTGCCCCAGATCTGTTAAGATTTCTGAATTTGTCACCCCATTCAGTCATTGAGCATTGAAAACTTCATCTGTTCCAAGCCAGAAGACCTGTGGAGCAGGTATTTTCCTGTCACTGTGCCAGGAAGGAAAACTTAATCCCAAATTTAATCCCTAATTGTGCCTCCATAGAAAGAGAATGGTCTTTATTTTTCTATGGGTAACTGCTGTTCTGAAGGGCACCCAGATCCATGACCACAGCTGATCCAGGATTCAAATATTTTCTTGTTTGAAAACACTGACCAAAATTTTGTTGTTTTCCCTTTTACTCAGATTCATGATTTCTGAAAAGGGAAATTTAATTCCTACCTATATTCCTCTATAGGTAAGGTATTTTTTTCTTTCAGTACTTTTTTCTTTATCTTTGATTTTCTGTAAACTGAAAATAATACGCTGACATTTAGATTTTTTGGGCATTGATCCTGCTTAATGTTCTCTGAGCTTTCTTTCCTTCCTCTCTCCCCTCCCTTCCTCTCCTCTTCCTCTTTCTCCTGTTACCAGTACAGGATATTTGATGGTGTTGCACTTACTTACAAATTACATTGCTTTTACAGAATTCTATTTAACTGATAAAATTATTTGCTTATTTAAGGTAGGCTTCACACCCAGTGTAGAGCCCAGTGTAGGGTTTGAACTCAAGACTGAGATCAAGACTTGCTGAGATCAAGAGTCAGACACTTAATTGACTGAGCCACCCAGGCTCTCCAGTCAAATTATTTAAATATTGAAGTATTTATGCAAGATAGTTGTTTCCCCGTGCATTTTAGACCTTGTCTTAAGTTACTTTCTTGAAATATTTATTCCATACTTATTTAATTCTGTAGATCTGTCCTTTTTTTTTTTTTTTTTTTTTTTTTATGATAGTCATACAGAGAGAGAGAGAGAGAGAGAGAGAGGCAGAGACACAGGCAGAGGGAGAAGCAGGCTCCATGCACCGGGAGCCTGACGTGGGATTCGATCCCGGGTCTCCAGGATCGCGCCCTGGGCCAAAGGCAGGCGCCAAACCGCTGCGCCACCCAGGGATCCCTGTCCTTTTTTTTTTAATATTTTGTTTATTTGAGAGAGCACGAGAGAGAGAGAGAGCACAAGCAGGAGGAAGGGCAGAGGGAGAGGGAGCATCAGACTTTCCACGGAGCAGGGAGCCCAACATGGGGCTCAGTCCCAGGACCTTGAGATCATGACCTGAGCTGAAGACAGATGCTTAACCTACTGCGCTACTCAGACACCCTGTGGTTCTGTACATTTATACGCATTTTCTCAAAGCACTTTTTCCCCCATATTTTCAAATACAATACTATATCTACACAGAAACATCTATAAATTACTCATTTTACCTTAGCATTTGTATATTTTCTAAATCCATAAATATTAATTCTTTTTTTCCATTTACTAATTGCCTATTTATTTAGCAAGTAGTCAATTGTATAATCTCCACAGATTAAAAGGTAAATTTGTGATTGCCAAGAAATTCCGTATGGTTATACTTTTGCCTTGTCTTTGCTAGAGATATGTTAATCTTAAAAATAGTGGATTTCAACATTGTGGTCATATTTCTGGAAATTTTTCATATGCTGCTAGTTATAACTGCTCTAATACTCTATACCGCTCTAATAATAATAAAGGATGCTCCTTATTTTTATTTATTGTAAATAAAATTTAATTAATATATACTGTATTATTAGGTTCAGAAGTAGAATTTAGTGATTCATCAGTTGCATATAATATACAGTGCTCATTCTATCAAATGTCCTCCTTAATGCCCATCACCCAGTTACCCCATCCCCTCACCAACCTCCCCTCCAGCAAGAGGATGCCCTTTTTTTTAAAGGTTATTTATTTATTTATTTATTTATTCATGAGAGACACAGAGACAGAGACATAGGCAGAGGGAGAAGCAGGCTCCATGTGGGAAGCCTGACATGAGACTCGATCCCAGGACTCTGGGATCATGCCCTGAGTCAAAGGCAGATGCTCAACCACTGAGCCACCCGGTTATGCCAAGGCCCTCCTTAATGCCTGTCAGCCAATCACCCCATCCCTTACCCCCTCCCCTTTTGCAACCCTTTGTTTTCCAAAGTTAGGAGTCTCTCATGATTTGTCCTCCTCTCTAATTTTTCCCCACTCAGTTTCCCTCCTTTCCCTTTTACTATTCCCTCCTTTCCTTTTTACTATGTTCCTTTTACTATTTCTTATATTCTGCAAATAAGTGAAACCATATGATGATTGTCCTTCTCTGATTGACTTTTTTTTTTTTTTTAAGATTTTATTTATTCATGAGAGACACAGATATTGGCAGAGACACAGGTAGGGGGAGAAGCAGGCTTCTCTCAGTAGCCCAACTCAGGACTCGATACCCAGACCACGGACCCCGGACCCTGGGATCACAGCCTGAGCCAAAGGCAGATGCTCAAATCACTGAGCCACCCAAGCATCCTTGAATATTGTCTTTTAGTTTTGTTGATTGTTTCCTTCGCTGTGCAGAAGCTTTTTATCTTGATGAAGTCCCAGTAGTTCATTTTTGCTTTTGTTTCCCTTGTCTTCAAGATACGTCTTGCAAGAAGTTACTGTGGCCAAGTTCAAAAAGATTGCTGCCTTTAAGTCTATATTTGATGACACCAGAACATAGATGTCAAAAAAAGTTAGAACTGGGAGATGGCAACCCATTTCCTTAGGCCTTGCATTCTCCGGTTTCCAGTTCTACTCATGTGGCTGGTCCCATTCCTTTGACTTGTCTCTGAACACTAACGGCATTACAATTTTTTAATCTGGCTTCAAAAAAATGATAGAAATATAGTAATATAAAGAGACCTCAGGATGTCTGGGTGGCTCAGTGGTTGAGCATCTGCCTTTGGCTCAGGCCATAGTCCTTGGGTCCTGGGATCGAGTCCCACATTGGGCTCTCCACAGGGAGCCTGCTTCTCCTTCTGCCTATGTCTCTGCCTCTCTGTGTCTCTCATGAATAAATAAATAAAATCTTAAAAAAAAAAAAAAAGAGGGAACCCTGGGTGGCTCAGCAGTTTCGTGCCTGCCTTTGGCCTAGGGCCCGATCCTGGGGTCCCGGGATCAAGTCCTGTGTCTGGCTCCCAGCATGGAGCCTGCTTCTCCCTCTGCCTGTGTCTCTGCCTCTCTCTCTCTCAGTATGTCTATCATAAATAAATAAAAATAAATCTTTAAAAAAAAAAGAGGGAGAGAGAGAGAGACCTCAACATAATGTTCTGAAAATTGTGAGCTAATTGTTCCAAAATAAAAAAAAATTATGGTACCCTGGAGAAAAAATAAATGTTGCAGTAAGTAGAAAATAAGTTCTAATATTTGTTATTCAAAGAAGAATTTTATTTTATTTTTTAAAGATTTTATTTATTTATTCATGAGAGACACACAGAGAGAGCAAAGACACAGGCAGAGGGAGAAGCAGGCTCCATGCAGGGAGCCTGACCTGGGACTTGATCCCTGGTCTCCAGGATCATACCATGGGCTGAGCCACTGGGCTGCCCCAAAGAAGAATTTTAAAGCATTCATATGTAGATTTTCAGACAGCTACAAAAGATGAAGAGGCAATATATTAGACCACATGAATCTACCACACATCTACTCCAGGAACAATCCATGGCTAAACTCCTATCATGTATAAAATTGCCCCAATTTTCTTCCAGGAACCACTGAAATTAAAAGCAAATTCTAGAAGCCATATAATTGCATCTCTAAATACATCAGTTTAAAAGACAAAGATCCTTTTTCCCCTTATTTATAGTATCTTGCCATCCATAAACATATTAATTCTTCAGTACCACGAAGGACAAATCATTATTCAGATTTGCCTATTGATTAAATATTCAGAATATGTCATTTGAGTCAGCATCCAATTTCCTAACCATATTATCATATTTGTATCTTCTTTGATTTTGTTATATTCTACAGATACCCTTCCTCTCTTGTCTTAAAATGCCCTGTTTCATGAAAGAGGTCATTTATCATGTAGAATTCACCTCATTCTAAGTTGGCATTTGATGTGACTTTCTGTGTCCCCTAATTCCTTTAACAGATAGTCATTCTATCACATTTGGCATTCAGGTAGACTCATTCATATGTATTCATGTCTACTTCTTCCCACTTCTTTTTGCATCACATGAAAATACTATATGTTCCTATATACTTTTGTGATATTATTGTTTGATTAAGAAAAAGAAAAGTTTACCACAATGGGACACCACCTCACACCAGTGAGAATGGGGAAAATTAACAAGGCAGGAAACAACAAATGTTGGAGAGGATGTGGAGAAAAGGGAACCCTCTTATACTGTTGGTGGGAATGTGAACTGGTGCAGCCACTCTGGAAAACTGTGTGGAGGTTCCTCAAAGAGTTAAAAATTGACCTGCCCTACGACCCAGCAATTGCACTGTTGGGGATTTACCCCAAAGATTCAGATGCAATGAAACGCCGGGACACCTGCACCCCGATGTTTCTAGCAGCAATGTCCACAATAGCCAAACTGTGGAAGGAGCCTTGGTGTCCATCAAAAGATGAATGGATAAAGAAGATGTGGTTTATGTATACAATGGAATATTACTCAGCCATTAGGAACAACAAATACCCACCATTTGCTTCAACGTGGATGGAACTGGAGGGTATTATGCTGAGTGAAGTCAATCGGAGGAAGACAGTGTGTGTTCTCATTCATTTGGGGAATATAAATAATAGTGAAAGGGAATATAAGGGAAGGGAGAAGAAATGTGTGGGAAATATCAGAAAGGGAGACAGAATATAAAGACGCCTAACTCTGGGAAACGAACTAGGGGTGGTGGAAGGGGAGGAGGGTGGGGGGTGGGGGTGAGTGGGTGACGGGCACGGAGGGGGACACTTGACGGGATGAGCACTGGGTGTTATTCTGTATGTTGGTAAATTGAATACCAATAAAAAATTAATTTATTTAAAAAAAAAGGAAAAAGAAAAGTTTTACTTTTACATTCACTCATTCCTTTGATGCTCTTCATTTCCCTGTCAATCTGAGTTTTTGACTTTGTTTTTTTTTTTTTAAGATTTTGTTCATTTATTCATGAGAGAGATATATAGAGAAAGGGAGAGACACAGGTAGAGGGAGAAGCAGGTTCCCCTCAAGGAGTCCAATGCGAGACTCGACTCTGGACACCAGGATCACACCCCAAGCCGAAGGCAGACGTTCAACTGTTGAGCCACCCAGGTGTCCCTGACCTTGTTTTTCTATTCTTTAAAGAACATTTTTTTAAAGATTTTATTTATTTATTCATAGAGACGCAGAGAGAGAGAGAGAGGGGCAGAGACAGGCAGAGGGAGAAGCAAGCACCATGCAGAGAACCTGACGTGGGACTCGATCCAGGGTCTCCGGGATCACTCCCTGGGCTGCAGGCAGTGCTAAACCGCTGCGCCACCGGGGCTGCCCTTAAAGAACATTTTGGATGTTCACTGGTTGAGGTGATGGCAACTGAGATGCCAGATTTGCAAGCATGATTTGGTCAGTCCATAAAGCAGCTCCTCAAAGAGAAGGTAAACACCTATGATACAGACATGTTCACACTGACCAAAACACGTGCTGAAGGCTTCTGGAGCTGTAGACTGCTAGGAAGCTTGAAATATGGTACTACAGAAAGATGCCATCTTGCCCTCGGAAGATAGCTTAAGGAAAATGGCAGTAATAACAACACATCTTCAATACCAGCAAGAAGGGACACCTGGATGGCTCAGTGGTTGAGTGGTTGAGCATGGCTCTGCCTTTGGATTGGGTCGTGGTCCTGGGGTCCTGGGATCATGTCCCACATTGGGCTCACTGCAGGGAGCCTCTTCTCCTCTGCCTATATTTCTGCCTCTCTCACTATGTCTCTCATGAATAAATAATAAAATATTTAAAAAAATACCAGCATGAAGCTATTCAGAAGAATGTTGAGCAGTTTTCTGATCTACAGGACCAGTTGAATCATCTGATGAACTAGAGCAGCTTGTAAGAGGACAAAAGTACTTTTTAGCCTGACACTGAGAGAGAAGTATTTTAGTGCTATGGTTTTGATTTTTCCGTTTTCTTCCCCAAAAGTTAAGTTAGGAAAGATTTTTTGATGCAAGAGAGAGGCAGAGACACAGGCAGAGGGAGAAGCAGGCTCTGTGCAGGGAGCCCAATGCGGGACTCCATCCCGGGACTCCAGGATCACACCCTAGGCTTGAAGGCAGGTGATAAACTGATGAGCCACCCTGGAATCTCCTAAAAATAAACTCTTAAAAGAAAATAATGTTTGGTCATTGAAAAATAATGTACCTGTCTTACCTGTAGCTAAAGGTAGTTCTATGATGTCTGATTTTAAAAATTGATTTGAAAATTAATTTTAATTTTTAACATTTAATTATGTAAATTACTGTTTAATAGAAAATATGAAGCACATCATTGCCTAAATAACACCTTTATCCAGTATATTTATGTAACATGGATGTTATAAATGATAATTATGGTGATTTAAGTTATATTTCTTATTTCTGGTAAACAATAGAGATATTATTTTCCGTAGTAAGAGCTGTTTTTCTTTTTTTTTTTTTTTTTTACTATATTCCCATAGTAAATTTTATTTATTTATTCATGACAGACAGAGAGGCAGACACATAGGCAGAGGGAGAAGCAGGCTCCCTACAGGGAGCCTGACTTAGGACTTGATTCCAGGACCCCAGGATCACACCAGTGTTCAACCACTAAGCCACCCAGGCGTCCTGCACAGTCTGAGAGTTTTTAGTAAGTTCTTAGTGCCTTATGTAGATGGCATCTGAATGGTATGCCATTATTTTGAAATGTTGAATCTTTTCATTGTTTTCACAAATATTGACGTTAAAATCTGGCCTGGGGCTGGCCATGGGATCACACCCTGCATGGAGCCTGCTTCTCCCTTTGCCTGTCTCTCTGCCTCTCTCTCTCTCTCTCTCTCTGTCTGTCTCTCATGAATAAATAAATAAAATATTAAAATAAAATAAAATCTGGCCTAATTCAAGATCCTTAAAATTATCTGTTGTTCATGTATTGCATTTTTCAAAAGTACATATATTATGTGAGGATTTTTTGTGCCTATAGATCATGTCTGTTAGAATCCAAAACTTGGGGCAGCTGGCTGGCTCATTTGGTAGACCATGCAGCTCTTGATCTGGAGAGTTAGAGCCCCACATTGGGTGTAGTGATTACTTAAATCTTTAAAACCAAAACAAGGGGATCCCTGGGTGGCTCAGCGGTTTGGTGCCTGCCTTTGGCCCAGGGCATGATCCTGGAGTCCAGGGATCGAGTCTCACCTTGGGCTCCCGGCATGGAGCCTGCTTGTCCCTCTGCCTGTGTCTCTGCCTCTCTCTATCATAAATAAATAAATAAATAAATAAATAAATAAATAAATAAATAAATACATAAATCTTTAAAAAATAAAATAGGGCAGCCCCAGTGGCGCCACGGTTTAGCGCGCCTGCAGCCCCGGGTTTGATCCTGGGGACCCTGGATCGAGTCCCACGTCAGGCTCCCTGCATGGAGCCGGCTTCTTCCTCTGCCTATGCCTCTGCCTCTCTCTCTCTCTGTGTCTCTATGAATAAATAAATAAAATCTTAAAAAAAATAAAAATAAAAAAATAAAAAATAAAATAAAGCCAAAACAATGGTCATCTCTGGGTGGCTCAGTGGTTTGGCACCTGCCTTCCGCCCACGTTGTGATCCTGGAGTCCCAGGATTGAGTCCCGCATCGGGTTCCCTGGATGGAGCCTGCTTCTCCCTCTGCCTGTATCTGTGCCCCTCTCTCTGTGTCTCTCATGAATAAATAAATAAAATCTTTAAAAACAAAACAAAATCCCACTTTATCTAAATGTAAACAAAGCCCCACTTGAAGGATTGGTTTATGAAACTCTCAGAATCACTTTTCTTTTCCTCAAATGTAGGTTCTGGTTTTGGTAGAGCAACAGGGTCTGAGTGACACCCTGCACAGTAGAGAGCAGATGATGGGGTTAAGAGAGGAAGTAGGGGCCGAGAAGGACGTTCCTGCAATAGTCCAGGTAAACTGGTTATTGAGCAAGATGGTGGCTGTAGAAGTGAGGGAAGCGATTGGATTCTGGGTCCATTTTTAAAGAAGGGCCTAGTAGGGATACCTGGGTGGCTGGCTCAGTGGTTAAGCGTCTGCCTCCAGCTCAGGGCGTGGTCCTGGGATCGAGCCCCTCATTGGGCTCCCTGCATGAAGCCTGCTTCTCCCTCTGCCTATGTTTCTCTGTCTCTGTGTTACTTATGGATGGATAAATAAAATCTTTAAAAAAAGGGGAGGGGGCCAAGTAGACTTGGATGTTGTAGGTGAGAGAGAGAAAGGAGGAGTCAGAAAGTACCCCAGGTGTTTTGGTTCCAGCAGCTGAGGCAATGGAAGCTCTGTCAACCTGGATGGTGAAGTTGGTGAATGGTTAATTTTCTTTGGGACTTTCAGGAGTTTTGTTTGGCCCTGGTAAGAATCTGTGTTTCAGAGAATGATGAGTGAAGTCATCAAATAGCTGGGCACACAGGACTGGAAATCTGGGGAGCAGTTCAGGAGAGAGGTGTTCAAAAGTGGTGGCTCTGGGGACACCTGGGTGTCTCAGCAGTTGAGCATCTGCCTTTGGCTAAGGGTGTGATCCCGGAGTCCCGGGATCCAGTCCCACATTGGACTCCTTGTGTGGAGCCTGCTTCTTCCTTTGCCTGTGTCTCTGTCTCTCTCTCTCTCTGTCTCTCATGGATAAATAAATAAAATTTAAAAAAAATGGCTCTGGTGTGGACCAGGGTGGATCTTTTTTATCACATGAAGGAGGGGAAATTCATGTTATGCTGTTGATGCTCTTAATAGGTTAGGAAAATGGTAAAGAGGACTGAGTCTGTTGCTCAGGCACATGGCTGAGGCTGGTGGGCACACAAAGATAAAAGGCTTGTTTGGCAGGTGGCCAAGGCTTCCATGGAATGAGTGGACATGAGATGTCTATGGAGTCATGGGAGTCATTGAGACAAGAGGACGCTGAGGCCAGGCTCCTGCTTATTCACAGCTGTACAGAATTAGAATTTTGTGGTGAGATTTGGTGGGGCCTGGGCTGTTTCAGTCTTGCTGGTAGATAGGGTCTGGAGCCAAGGTTGTCCTCTGTGAGATCACTCTACTTGGCAGGAAGGTCAGCGGTGCTGGGATTTTATGTTATTTTTTAAAATTTTTATTTATTTATGATAGTCACACAAAGAGAGAGAGAGAGGCAGAGACACAGGCAGAAGGAGAAGCAGGCTCCATGCACCGGGAGCCCAACGTGGGATTCTATCCCGGGTCTCCAGGATCGTGCCCTGGGCCAAAGGCAGGCGCTAAACCGCTGAGCCACCCAAGGGATCCCGGTGCTGGAATTTTAATGAAAGCTTCTTAGAGAACGTGGATAATGGCTGCTGAGGGGAGAGCAAGTGCAGCACAGAAATAAAGAGGGGATGGGTATCTTAAAACTCACAAGTAGGTCTGGGTAGTTAATATTGCAGAAAGGTTCAGAGGAAGGCTATGAGGCCTTCAAAACAGCATTCTGGGCTTTCCCGGGCCATGGGATACATCAGAGGTCTGGGATTGTGCTGGATCATGTTTGAATTGGTCAAGCACTGTGGATGCCTTGTGCCGAGTACTTGAGTGAGTCCAGCTCTCCCTGATGAGTGGGGCAGGGGGAGATGATGGTAACTGTTAAAATGGGACTGTGGTGCCCAGAGATGTGAGATGTATGGTCCATAGAATGATGTGCCTATAGAAAGGAAGTGTTATCTGATGCTACAGGGCCTTGCTGTTGGGGACTGAAGGTAGAGTTGTGAAGCCAGGTTTGGTTGTATCTGGGAGTCATGATCTTGGGGGCCCCAAGGTTATGCCTGGCAGGAGGGTTTAGGTCCTGAAGGCCAGGTCCAGTGCTTAGGTAGCATCTGCCAACCTGCCTGTTGTTGTGAGGTCTGAGCTGAGTATCAGTGTAACCATTTTTTTTTTTTAAGATTTTATTTACTTTTTCATGAGAGACACACAGAGAGGCAGAGACAGGAGAAGCAGACTCAATCCAAGGAGCCTGATATGGGACTCAATCCTGGGACTCTGGGATCACACCCTGAGCTGAAAGCAGACGTGCCCAACTGCTGAGCCACCCAGGCGTCGCTCAGTGTAACCATTAGGAGAGCACTGGCATCAATGGGACCAAGGACTGGTATCTCCTCTGAGATGTGGATCTCTGGAAGAAGATGATTTTTTTTAAAGACTTTTATTTATTTATTCATGAGAAACACCAAAAGAGAGGCAGAGACATAGGCTAAGGGAGAAGCAGGCTTCATGCAGGGAGCCCTATGCGGGACTCAATCCCGGGATTCCAGGATCACATCCTGGGCTGAAGGCAGATGCGCCCAATCACTGAGGTGTCCCAAGAAGATGAGTTTGTATTGTATTGTGGGGTAGCCTCAGAGAGGCTACTCCTGGTTTCATCTGTCCCTATCATGACAGGTGCTATGAAATTTGAGGCCATGCTTTTATGTTTGTGGGAGGAATGGGTTTCCTGGATGAGGTTCAGAGATGCCTGTACCACAATATGAATCTGAAGAACTTTGCACTTACATCCTGAAAGGGCAAGGTACTCATACCATCCCCAGTGCCCTGATCTAGGCTTCATATCGCCCCCCTCCCCAGCCTTACTTTCCCCACGGGGTGCTCTGTTCTTCTCACATTGGCACCACAGACATTGTTTCTTTTTTTTAATATGTTTTTTTTTTTAAAGATTTTATTTATTTATTCATGAGCAACACAGAGAGAGAGACAGAGAGAGAGGCAGAGACAAGCAGGCTCCATGCAGGAAGCCCCATGTGGGACTCGATCCTGGGTCTCCAGGATCACACCCCGGGCTGCAGGTGGCGCCAAATCGCTGTGCCACCAGGGCTGCCCCACAGACAGGGTTTCATCCCCAGTTCCTGGGCCAGGTACTGTGGTTGATAGGGTTGGACTGTTTGCCCTCCCATATAGCTCCAACATCTGCCCAGAAGGCTCACAGGAAAGATTCAGCATCAGTGCTATTATAGTGAGCACGAGGACTTTACCATGCTGGCCCTGGCCCTGGCTGGTGGCTCGGTTTAGGTCTTCTGTACCTTAGGTTTTACTCCCTATTTCAGCGGACATTTCCTTGTACTGGCTTGTGCCAGGAATTACTTGTATTCTCATGGTTGCTGCTACCTGGACCATGAGCTGTATTTCAAGCCTCCCACTCAGTTCTCTTTGTAGTGTTTAGATCTCTTTTCTATGGTCTGTTGTGTGCTGACTTGTCTTGGCCCAATACTAGCTACTCATCTGGCATTTTTTCCCTCCACTGCTTGTATTGTCCACGTCCCACATATTTGCTCCACTAGCACTTGGGGAAGAAGGACGTCTGGCTGGATCCCGGGATCTAGGATCGAGTCCTGATGTGGGCATCAGGCCCCTTGCGGGGAGCCTGCTTCTCCCTCGGCCTGTGTGTCTGCCTCTCTTTGCCTCTCATGAATAAATAAATAAAATCTTAAAAAAAAAAAAAAAAAAAAGGACTTGGGGAAGAGTTCTTTCTGCATCCCTGGTTGGACGTAACCCAAGCCATGGCAGGGTGGGCTCAGGGGGCCGGCCTTTGTAGATGGCAGCTGGGGGAGTGTGATATCAGGGCTGTGTTCAGAAAACACCAGCAACATGTCTTGTTCAACCAGGGTTTTGGTGCCATTGCCAGGGGCCCACCCCATTTCTGTCTTTCCATTGTTGATATTTTGCTGACTTGTTGAAGCCCAGGGAAAATCTCCCCCTCTCTGTATTCCACATCCTACCCCTCCCTCTCACCACACCTGAGGTGCTTTGCAACATTGGCCTGCGTATGGTATGTCCTGAAGTATACACATATCCTGATATTGGCCCTGAACTCCCACTTGTTTGTTGCAATAAGATTGTCCTGGGATTTCGCACACCTCTGCATAGCCTTTTTTTTTTTTTTTTAAGATTTTATTTATTTATGAGAGACACACAGAGAGAGAGAGGCAGAGACACAGGCAGAGGGGAAGCAGGCTCCATGCAGGGAGCCCAACGTGGGACTCCATCCCGGGTCTGCAGGATCACTCCCTGGGCCATAGGCGGCGCTACACCGCTGAGCCACCCGGCTGCCCGACCTCTGCATAGCCTTAAATGTCACCAGCAGGTGGAAGAAGTTGTACATTTGCCTTGCTTCCCTGTGCCACACCCTGTCCTTGTGTTCTCCTGGTGAGGCCACTACCGTTCTGTGACCTTATGGGTCCAGTCATATACAGCAGTCTTCTGCAACCAGAAACCCACTCCCATTTCTTGAAAAGCATCCCCTGGTTACATTTCAGTTGAGTAATTCAATTGATTCTAATTCAACAAATCAGTGTAGATGCATTCCTCCAATAACATCAACACATACTATGTCAGTTTTAATCATAGATCCATAGTGAAATGAAATAGGCCAGGCAAAAGTTGGTCGAAACAGGCTTTTAATGGGATACGCTCTTGGGCGAGGTTCTGTGGTCCACCAGGAAGGGCGAGAGCAGAGGAAGTCTTGGGCAGGGGACTGCAAGTGGGCTTTTTAAGGGAGGGGTAAGGGGTTGTGAGCCTGTATGGGATGATAGGTATTAGGCATATTACTGGTGAAATCGGCCTGGTCAATAACTGCCCATGCCCTTATATGGGGTCTGGGTAAATTACAGTTCAGGTTTCCTGCATAGGTCCTGTCTCCCCCTGATGACGTGCATGGAGCCTGCTTCTCCCTCTGCCTATCTCTGCCTCTCTCTCTTTCTCTCTGTGTCTATTCTCATGAATAAATAAATAAAATCTTTTAAAAAAGCCTCTGTAGGTAGTCATCTGCCTGGTTTGAATCTCATATATCTAAACCTCCATAAAGGGAAAATTTCCCATAAATTTCATTTATGTAGGAAGCATGTATGGCTATGTTGCACTTTCTAACTTGCCCAGGGCTTTTTGCATATTAATGTCACTTCCAGTGTCTGCAGCCAGACCTACTTCATCTCTGCCACCTGGAAGGTCCCCACAGTGTCAGTCACCACCACAGTGCACTCGGGGAAGCTGACATCTGTCTTGTATTGGAGTAAAGTAGGAATAACATGAGCCCTTACAAAGTCCATGTTTCCTTCCCTCTGCCTAGTTGGCAAGGACCTCACCCAGTTTTGGCCAAGAAACCAAATGAATTTTACTGGCAGCTCGCTCAAAACTATCCTTTTCAGGCATGTTTGTCTCACATGATATACCTGTAGTGCATTTTTCCAGTTCCCAAGTCTCCAACCTGAGAATAGCCTACCACACTTTGGTTTGTACTGAAAGAAAGTCCTTATCATTTATTTTTTTTAAAGATTTTATTTATTCATTAGAGAGAAAGGGAGAGAGGGGCAGAGACACAGGCAGAGGGAGAAGCAGGCTCTATGTAGGGAGCCCAACGCGGGACTCCATCCCAGGACTCCAGGATCGTTGGCCCTGGGCCAAAGGCAGGCGCTAAACCGCTGAGCCACCCAGGGATCCCTGAAAGCCCTTATCATTTAAATCCTCTCTAAACTTGAGAGGTTCTAGTCACTATGCAGTGCTTTATAATAGGTTTGGGCCCTGCACGCATTATAATTTTTTGTCAGTATGGCAGAAAATGGCACCTCCGGATGCCTGGGCAGCTCAGTGGTTGAGCATCTGCCTTCAGATCAGGGCTTGATCCCAGGGTCCTGGGATCAAGTCCCGCATTGGGCTCCCCGCAGGAAGCCTGCTTCTCCTTCTATGTCTCTGCTTCTCTCTGTCTCTCATGAATAAATAAAAAATCAAAAGAAAGAAAGAAAGAAAGAAAGAAAGAAAGAAAGAAAAGAAAGGAAAAGAAAAGAAAAGAAAAGAAAAGAAAAGAAAAGAAAAGAAAAGAAAAGAAAAGAAAAGAAAAGAAAGAAGAAAACGCACCGTTTTGGGCAAATTTGCATTGCTGCACAGGGCCTCCTGGTAGAGATTTGTCATTGTCATTCATGGCCTGGACGCCTACGTGATGAGTCTCCAGATATCTGCATATGACCCCTTTAAAGAGCGGCAGCCAATCCTTAACCTTTGAGCAATGGCCTTCCATTTCCCAAAGCCCCTCTCCGTAAATGTTGGCCTTTTCTCCTGGGGCCAGATGGGGAACCCTCTTACTTAGACCTTGGGAATATATGGGAACTACATTTCCCAGAACGCCCTGCGTTGAAGGCAGCGTCTCTGAGCCAATGAAGGCTTAGAAAAGAGGTTTCCAATTCCCCCAAAGGGTGAGGGTGGGGCTTCCGGTTGGCTTCTTGCTGATTTCTTCACCGCGTGGGAGGTTGCAGAGGGCGAGGTCGGAGGCTAAAGGAGGCTTTGTCCCCATTGTAAGGAGGTGGGTCTAGTGTCGGGCACGTTCACTGCCTGCTACGGCCGGCCTGGAAACCTTGGTGCCGGGACTGACCGAGTCGCTCAGCTGTCATCACTTCACTCCGCCCCCCGAGTCCGATGGGGGCAGTCGCGCCCAGGGCCCAGGCGCAGGTAAACGCTGGTCCCCCGGACCCTCCCGCCCTGCCCCCAACCCAGATCCTCAAGGTCCGAGCGCAGGGCGCCTGCTCGCGTCCCTGCGGCTCCGGCCCGGGTGTCCGGGACAGGGAGGCGCCGGTGTGCGGGGACCCTGCGTGTGAGCGCGGGCGCGCTGGCGTGAGGGAGCCGGCTGCGGGGGAGCGTGAGGCGAGGTCACGCCGCGACTGGCGGCCCGAGATGTGCGGTACCTTCCGGTGAGGACTCTGAACGCCAGGAGTTTTGGCCAAAGGAGGGACAGGATCTCTGTGAGGGGTGAGGAGTGATGAGGACATTGAGGCCCTGGGAAGGTTAGTCTTTGTTCAAAGTCACACTACTGGTAAAAGGCAAAATTAAGTACTTAGGCACAGAGAGTAGAAACCAGCCTGCGATCAGCTTGCTGATCAGAGTCAGGCAGAGAAACAGTGAGTCTGTGGAATCCCACCATGGACACATTTGTTAAAGGCCTGCCTCAAAAAACGTTCTCGTGGCTGGAGAAGTGCTTGGAACTTATAGAGGGAAGTGAATAATGCCCCAGTCCCTCACTGGCCCCAACCTCTCGCCCTCATGTTCTCTGGATTGTGGTGTCCTGAGGTTTTTCGTCCCATTCCTCCCTCCTTGAGTCTGGTGGGCATGGTGAATCCCTAAGCCCAGGGTCCTAAGTCTGTGTCAACTGTTACATGCGGGCATTCCCTTTTCTAGTAACCATCGTATGCCACAGATCTCCTTTCTTTCAGGTAGGAATAAATAGCAAATGGATAGGAGTCCTGTCAAGAGCGACTGCCTGAGATGTTAGGTGTGTAATCTAGAAGTAATAAGAGTTTTCAGTCACAGGAAGGAGGTGATGTTACCAGAGTCTTAAAAGGCTTCATCTGGCTTTACAGTGGAAAACAGACTATGGGCTTGAGAGAGTAAGAACAGTCATTGTGCAGGCTACTGCTATAGTCCAGGTGAGAGTTAATGGACCAGGGTTGTTGCTTAGGAAATGGTTTTATTCTGGCTGTTTTTAAAAGGGGCAGCCTTCGGCTCAGGACATGATCCTGGGGTCCTGGGATCGAGTCCCACATTGGGCTCCCTGCATGGAGCCTGCTTCTCCTCCCTTGGCCTATGTCTCGCCTCTAACTCTGTCTCTCATGAATAAATAAATAATATCTTTTAAAAAATAAAAAAATAAAAGGGGCAGCTAGACTTTCTGATATGGACAGTGAGGGAAGGAAAGAGATAATCAGGGATGATCTCAGAGCTTTTGGTCTTAAGTAGCTGTAGGAATGGAAGTTGCATCATTGTGTTACTGGACTCTGGTCCTTGGACACAGTGACAGTAGAAACGAGGCTGGACCTACAATTTAAAAACAGACAAGGCTTTATTGGGGCAATAGCTGCAACAGAAGGGATACTTCGTCACAACAAAGGTGTCAGATTGGCTCTTCAAAATAGGGAAAGTTTTAAGGACCTAGGGCAGAGGAAGAGTGACATCCAAGCATGTAGAGGTAATGAATTACAAGGAGTTAGGTGCTCTGATAGTTGTCAGAACATGCTTCTTCATACGTTGTTTCATTTGCAATTGTCTCCACCTCTGAGCATGATTTATAGCATTGTAATAAAGTAAAGTTAACTGTTGATCACTCTCTAGCCCATCTGCACAGGCATGAGTCCGGAGTTAAGTTCAAATTGGTCTGGGTGGTCTGAGCCACCAGAGAGGCCAGAACTCTTTAGTCCAGGCAGTTGTTATTACTTGAGAGGTAGTTTGGTTTCCATCCTGGGATGTTATGCCCCTTGGGTCTTTTGCCTGAGATAGGACATCAGCTAAGAGAAGACTAAAGAAAAATGTGGGACAAAGTTTGGTGGTTAGAAGCAGGTGAGAAGTAAAGTTAGGTCTTGGGATCTAGCTGGTGGAAAATTCAAATGGGCAAGTCAGTATTCACTAAGGATATCAGGAGCTTTGTTTTGACCATTTTAAGCGTCTGAGGTGTTTCAAAAATCACTGATCGGAGGCATCAGATGAACAACTAATATATAGGGTGGGAAGTCTGGGGAGGGATTCAGGTGAGACACATCCAAAATGTGGTAACTACAGTGTGGACCAATATGAGTAAGCATTGAGGCAAACTTGAGGTTGTGGTGGCAAAGCTCTTCAAGAGCCAGGTGTAGAGAGTGGGAGCCCAGGCCTGGATCTCTTGCTTGGTTACCTGGGTTACCTTGGAGCCCTGGGTATGGGGCTTCACAAATGTAGGTAAGTGGACATGAAGTTTTGGTGTATCAGACAGGAAAATCTGGTAGGTGGCCAAAGCTTCCAGTGGGAGAGTAGCTTTGCGATGGATGCAGAGACAAGGGGTAATGGACAAAAGATGACACTTAGGACAGAGCTGGTACTTATTAGCCACTCTTTAGACTTAGCATGATATTGTGGGGACTTTGGTGGGACATGAAGTGTTTCAGCCTGGTCAGAGAAAAAATAGAATCACCTCTGAGAATCACTAGGCCTCCAATGGGCAATTAATGGGAGTGGTCTTGGAATGATGGTTGGGGGCAGAGATAATTTTTATTTGCTGAGGTGACAGCAAATGCATTAAGAAAATAGAATTGAACTATGCATATCTGAGATCCATACATGGTTCTGTGTATCTAAATCTAAAGCAAGGATCAAAGCCACAGAGTGAGGCCTTCATAAAATGATTTGGGACCCATGGGATCCTCTTTGAATTTGCTAAGTATACTGTGGATGCTATCTAGCAAATTGTGGCATAAGACCTAAACCCTATATGATGTGCTTCCTTGATGTTTGGTGATACCAAATGCTCTCAGATGGCCTGAGTGCCATCTCCCCGCACTGCTTCATGGGTAACATTTCCTAGCCTCATGATCCTTTTCAAAAAGGGAACATGGTGCTGTTCCTGGTCATCTCTTTGTAGCAGGTTCCAGTCCCCCACCAGCAAACAGACTTATTCAAACAAACCATCCTGAGGGATTCAGAGCACTCCCAACCTTTTCATCCTTCAAGGAGAGTATCTCGCATCCCCAGTTTGTTCACTCTTTTTCAGAATCCAGCTCCCATGTGGGCCTTTATGGTGAGCAATATCCTATTCTTGGAGGTGTGAATTTATGTGATAAACTACTGTCAGGCTTATCTTTCTAGTCTTAGGTGTCATGTGTTTGGCCATCACTATAATCTAAGAGTTGGGTCAGGAGGAAGCAGTAACATCTAGGTAGGTCAGGCAGATGCATATGGAAGAGGGTAAGGTGGCGGCAGCCGGGGTCAGTCAGCTGTAGGATACGGACATTGAGGGATATGCAGTCTAAAGAATGATGTATACTTGGAGAGGGAGCATTGTCAGATGGTCCCAGGGCCCTGCACCGATAGATACATGACAGTGACTGTATCAGGAGAATTGCTTGTCAGGAGGTCATGGATCCCTATATGCCAGGCCCACAGATATGTATTTGTCCACCTGTTTCTTGCTGGTGGTTGAACCCAGTGTTCAATGGGACCATGGGACCATGAGAAAACAACAACAGTGTTGATACCACAGCATGATTTCTAAGTTGAGAGGCTTGGGAGATGGATGGTCATTGGGTAGATGTGTGGGGGAAGGAATTATGGCTCCTCGGAAGTAGACTGTGATTTTTATCTGTCATCATCATAGCAGGACAGTGTGACCTTTCAAGATGTGGCTTATAGTTGTCTACACTATAAGCAAGATTAAACAGATTTACTATCACTGTTTTTGAATTTTTTGTTTCTTAAGATTTTATTTTATTATTTATTCATGAGAGACAGAGAGAGGAGGGGCAGAGACACAGGCAGAGGGAGAAGCAGGCTCCATGCAGGGAGCCTGATGGGACTCGATCCCGGGTCTCCAGGATCACACCCTGGGCTGAAGGCGGTGCTAAACCGCTGAGCCACCCGGGCTGCCCTGTTACTGAATTTTGAATCAAATTATCCTAGAAGACTAACTGACATGAAATGTGAGTCGATAAATATATAAAGTTGATTAAATAAATAGTAGGATGTTCTAGAGGGAACTTGAGCTTAGAGACTGTACTTGGAACATTTGTTTTTCTTACCCAGCAGATAAAGCAGAACTGAGAGACCCATGTGTCACTGTCAAAGAGCATGAAGGGATGAATGTCGGGGAGCCTGAAGAGAACAGTGTAGAGGTGTTTGTCAGACCATGTTATAGGTTCATAACCAGGGTTATTCAAAAAGATAAGTGAAAGAAAGTAAAAGACCAACATATTCATCAGGATGAGATTGGCTTTTTTTTTTTTTTTAAGATTTTATTTATTTATTCATGAGAGACAGAGAGAGAGAGAGAGAGAGAGAGGCGCAGAGACACAGGCAGAGGGAGAAGCAGGCAGAGGGAGAAGCAGGCTCCATGCAGGGAGCCCGACGTGGGACTCATCCCCTGTCTCCAGAACCAGGCCCTGGGTTTAAAGGTGGCGGTAAACCGCTGAGCCACCTGGGCTGCCCGAGATTGGCTTTTGTTCCATTAATATGGTAATGGAGCTTGAGACTTTGGTTTCACAGAAAGGTCTGGGGGAATAGCCATGGCTATGAATGTGTTGGGTTTGTGCTTGTGCATGAGCAGAACAAGGAGTTGGCGCCATTTGGTAGTTGAGGCCAGAGCATATAATGTCAATGGAGGACAACATACATAAATGCAGTGAGATACTATTTCTGGAATATCCGATGAACAGTACTGTATGTTTTTCATTAGTTTTTTGTTTGTTATTTTGGAGCCATTTGCTTTCATAGCAGTAAATTTATTTAATGGAGATGCAGGGTGCAGGAGAGGAAACAGCAGAAGCCAATGACACTTTGGGAACATAATTCTAAGCTCCATCCACTGCAAAGTATTGTGGCAATGCCTAGGGTTCTGAAAGCCACTCAGAAAGCAGGTAATGCTGAGAAAAACCTGCCCTTTTTCTGAAAATAAAGATAAGTTAATATCCAACATCATTCCAGAAAATATTTCTGTTCAAAAGCTGCCATTGGCAGAGAAATCTAGTTAGAGGGAAATACGCAGATTTTAAAGTGAAATTGGCTTGGGGCATCTGGCTGGCTCAGTTGGTGGAACATAGGACTCTTGATCTCAGGGTCATGAATTTAACCCCATGTTGGGTGTAGAGCTTACTTAAAAAATATATTAATTAGAGACACCTGAGTGGCTCAGTGTTTGAGCATTTGCCTTTGGCTGAGGGCGTGATGCCAGATTCCAGAGATCGAGTCCCGAGATCGAGTCCTGCATCAGGTTCCCTGCACGGAGCCTGCTTCTCCTCCCTCTGCCTGTGTCTCTACCTCTCTCTCTGCACCTCTCATGAATAAATAAATAAAGCCTTTAAAATATGTATATTATATATTAAATTAAAATATATATTATAATATACATATTAATAAAATAAAATTGGCTTATTGTTTTTTAAAGATTTTATTTAGGGATGCCTGGGTGGCTCAGCGGTTGAACGTCTGCCTTCAGCCCAGGGCCTGATCCCGGAGTCCTGGGATCGAGTCCCACATAGGGCTCCCTGCATGGAGCCTGCTTCTCCCTCTGTCTCTCTCTGTGTCTCTCATGAATAAATAAATAAAATCTTAAAAAAAAATAAAATAAAGATTTATTTATTTCAATAAACAAAAATAATATTTTATAATATTATATATAAATATATATAATAAAATTATATAATATTTTAATAAATGTTTTAATAAAATAAAGTTTTATTTTAATAACATCTTTAAAATATATATTTTAAAAAAATATATATATATTTTATAATATGTATTAATAAAATAAAATTGGCTTATTATTTTTAAAAAGATTTTACTTATTTATTCATGAGAGACGCAGAGAGGCAGAGACACAGGCAGAGGGAGGAGAAGCAGGCTGCATGTAGGGAGCCCGATGGGGGACTCTATCCCGGGTCTCCAGGATCAGGCCCTGGGCTGAAGGTGGCACTAAACCCCTGAGCCACCCAGGCCGCCCTTATTTTGTATTTATGATCAATTTTTTACATTGCTAAGAAGATCATCAAATCCATATTATTATTATTTTTTAATTAGACTTTATTTTTTTAGGACAGTTTTAGGTTCACTGCAAAATTGCATGGAAACTACAGAGGTTTCTCATATATCCCTCCCCCCCCTCCACTTAAACACAGACTCCCTTACTCTCAACATCCTACATCAAAATGGTATATTTGTTACAATCTATGAATCTGCACTGATACATCATTTTCACTCAAATTCCACAATTAACATTGGGATTCATTCTTGGTATTGTGCATTCTGTGGATTTTGACAAATATATCTACCATTACAGTATCATACATAGTTTCACTGCCCCCAAAATCTGTGCTCTGCCTGAATTCAGCTCTCTCTCCCTGCTAGCCCCTAGGAAACACCCATCCTTTTACTGTCTCCATAGTTCACCCTTTTCCAGAATGTCATATACTTGCAATTATAACAGTATATGCTCTTTTTAGATTGGCTTCTTTGACTTAGTAGCATGCATTCAGGTTTCCTCCATGCCTTTTCATGATTTGGTAACTTCACTCCTTTCATATGTTTGTTTGCCATCCATATATCATCTTTGGTGAGGTATCTGTTCATGGTTATGTTAAAAGAAACAATAACATAGTTTTAATAACCACATTTAAGTTAATAGCACCTAAGCCATCTAAAATTTAGATGCTTTCAGAGAATCAAATTAGGATTCATCATAGCTTCACTTACTTCAAATCTATAATAGTATTTTACTTGTTTAGAATAGTCAATAAATTATTAAATAACATTATTTTTTTAAAGATTTTATTTATTTATTCATAGAGACAGAGAGAGAGAGAGAGAGGCAGAGACACAGGCAGAGGGAGAAGCAGGCATCATACAGACGGCCTGACGTGGGACTTGATCCAGGGTTTCCAGGATCACGCCCTGGGCTGCAGGCGGCACTAAACCACTGCGCCACTGGGGCTGCCCCTATTAAATAACATTATTAATTGGAATTAGACACAGGGACCATTAGGCATGTAAACTACAGATTAGTTACTCTGTATGCTAACAAATACATTGGGGGCATGCTCAACAATTGATAGAATTTAATTCTTGCATTCTAGAGGATGAGGAATGGAATAGGAGAAAGGAAATACCATCTCTTGTATGTATATGCAAATAAATCTCAAAATTTTCCAAACTACTATTTTATACATATTGAAGAAAATAAGGAAAACTGATAAAATGTGTATGAAATTGACACATACAAATAAAAAATTATAGAGGAATTATAAGAAATTACAAAATGAATTTAAATAATCAGATATCATTTAAATGGGAGTCGGAACCACAAAATTTGAGTAAATAATGGAGATCACAGAAGATCTTTGACTCTTGGACCAGTTGTGGTTGTGTCTCACCCCCATTTAGAACTGCAGTCATTTGCGAAAAAAATCAAGCTTGTCTCTTGTCTTTTTTTTTTTTAATTTTGTTTATTTATTCATGAGAGGGGGGGAGGCGGCAGAGACACAGGCAGAGGGAGAAGCAGGCCCCATGCAGGGAACCTGACGTGGGACTCGATCCCGGGACTCCAGGATCACACCCCGGGCTGGAGGCAGCGCTAAACCCCTGAGCCACCCAGGGCTGCCCGTCTCTTGTCTTTTATCATACAATTTCTGTGGAAGGACACTTAGGGACTTAACTGACACCTCTTATTTTCAGTGGAAGTGATGGGAGAATCCCTACCTCACAGCTTTGTAGTTTAAATTTTGGAGGTCAGATCAGACCAAGTTGTCAGTGCTCAAAGAATGGGGCAATTGCTTTAGAAATCCTAACAAATGTGGAGCAGGTGCTGATGTTCAGGGACCATCAAAGCACTTTTATATCTACCAGAGAAACACTTAGACCTTAATACCATTATACACCTTCATTATTCCTGCCTTCTAAGCTTGGCAATCTCATTCATTATTTTATCAAATGAAGTTTTTTTGTTTTTTTGTTTTTTTTTTGTTTTTTTTAAGATTTATTTATTTGAGAGACAGAGGGAGAGGAAAAGAGAATCTCAAGCAGACTCTGTGGTAAGCATAGAGCCTGGCATGGGTCTTGGTTTCAAGACCCTGAGATAACCTGAGCTGAAATCAAGAGTAGGACACTTAACCGAATGAGCCACGCAGATGTCCCTCAAATGAAGTGTTTATTATTCTAAGTGAGAAGCACATTTGGGTTTTTTGGGTGTTTTTTTTTTTTTTAAAGATTTTTTTTTTATTCATGAGAGACACAGAGGCAGAGACACAGACAGTGAGAAGCATTCTCCCTGCAGGGAGCCTGATGTGGTCTTGATCCCCGGACCCGGGACCATGACCTGAGCCAAAGGCAGATGCTCAACTGCTGAGCCACCCAGGCATCCCGAGAAGCACATTTGCAACCACTTCAGCTGGTCCTAAGGGTTAAGTTTCTTCAAGTTGACACACTCCTTACTGACTTGAGGTCCTTGATCTGTAACAGAACTAATGTATTTTGAGATTTGCAGACCACTAACCTTGAGGAGTGAAGAGCCAGAACTTCCCAGGCCACAGAGGCCAGCAAGCCTGTTTGAAGCCTACCAGTTTTTTTTAGCATACTGTTTTCTTTTAGGTCATAGAAATGACTATACTGACCTCCATTTGTTCATCTGTAGAACTTGCCTTCCTTTGCAGAGTGAACAGAGTACTCCTACACATCATGAACCAAGAATCGGACTCTTCACACAACTCCCGAGCACTGAGATAACATTTGTAACTGGCACCATCAAGTCTGCCTGTAACTAAGAAATGTTGCAGGCCACAGCACTCCCTTTGCTTCATAACTACCTTAAAACCCTCTAAAGAACCCCTGGGCCAGGCAGAAACCTCAGAATTGGCTTTGGGACAAGAGTCCACTTTCTCTGCAGGTTGCCAGCCTCCTAAATAAAACTCAAATTCTTATCCAATCAAAACTTCTTTCATGAGTAATGGTCTTTCAGGTGATTGGCAGGTGAACTTGGGTTCAGTAACTCTTTGTACGGATCCCAGAAATTTGCTATAGACGTGAAATTATTGATGAAATAAAGTATAGCCTGCTCCCCAGAACCAATAAGAAAGTACATGGGATGTACAGTTTTGTACCGATCATAGAGAGTTTTCAAAGACTATTCATCAGGGTTCTCCAGAATAACAGAACAAATATATAGACAGGGAAAGAGAAAATTGATATTTTTTTCCTTTAATAATATTGGCTTAATAGAGACACAAGAGAGAAAGGGAGAGAGATTTTTAAGGAATTGACTTACAAAAATGTGGAGGCTAGAAAGTCCAAATCTGGGGGGGGGGGGGGGGGGGGGGGACTGGCAATCTGGAGATCCAGGGAATAGAGGATATTCAGCTCTAGTCTGAAGACAATCTAGAGATGGAATTCCCTCTATGGAATTCCTGTCTATGCCCTTGTCAATTGAAAATATATTGCATATTGTTGTTTTTTTTTCTATTTTCACCCTTTATTGGAGATACAAGGCAACATTACAGTTTCAGATCATTAAATAAATGTGGTGATACGGTACTGACAGCAATCATGACCTGAATCCTGTAAGTAGTTTTCCAGTTCAGAGGGTAGGGAAGAACCACATTACTCAGCTACCAGAGGAGTTTGGGCTTCCACTCTGGCTAGAAGAAGGCATAGAACCTTACATGATCTTCACCACAGCAAACTGGAATCTCCAATTTTTCAAACTAATTGTCGGAAGAGAGAGTAATTCCAGACTGACGTATAAATTGATCTGGACGACTACTAAAGTGTCCTCCACTCATAAGCTGGCGAAATCTTCAGAGTGACTGTTGGAGTAAGGAGCCTTTCATGTGCTCCCAGTTGTTATATGGTGCATAGATGCTGGTAAGCGTTAGTCCTGCTAGCCCACCTCGTACTGAAGAAACCCTATACCCCCACCCCCGTGAGTGGGACCAGGCCTAACCCTGAGGCAGCCCATCCAGGCGCCTCCCATGAATTCAAGCAACAAAAACATTCTGTTTTTCCGAGATAAGAAAACTATCCCCCCCCCCCCCCCCCCCCCCGCCCTGACTGGAAAAGTCCCTGAACATGGTCGTGTTGACCTTCAAAGAAATCAATCATGTCATAACCCGAATGCTATGCTACTCCCGCGGTTTTTTTGCCTTTAAAAGATGCCTGTAATTGCTAATCGGGGCGCTCTGCCACCTCTGAGGCGGAGAGCCCGTTTGCGCAAACGTTCAATAAACCCTCTTGCTAATTGCATCTGCCTGTCTGGGGTCTGAGTCTCTGGGGCGTCCACCGGGACACGTTGGCACCCGTGAGCCAGGGTCCAACAGTACTACCCCTCATAGACCACCTGTACATTTATACAACATGCCTGTCATGGTTCCAGCTGCTACTGTGTTAAGGTCATCTTTTGCACCTCGTGTTTTCTCAATGATGACACCAAATGCACCATAAAGCAAAGCTAGAAAACCCAGAATATTAGCCCAAAGTGCCCCTTGCCTAGTCACCATGTTCAAAATCTGTACATTTCTTGGTTTGGACCAGGACATGTTCTGGGTTTCCTTCAATCCTAGCCGTGGACCATTCATTGTTCCAAATGCAGCCCTTGCCATACAACATCCTCCCATGGTAAAGAAGGCCAGTTCAAATCTGCCCTGGGTTTTATTAGCTCCAGTGGGTAAAATAAACTCATCAGTATCCTGTACCAGGTATCATGGATCCACATTTAAATAAGGAGACAGAGGGTTCATACCAGTCAGTGGCACTCTGGCCAAATCCCTGTGCGAGTAACCTGCCCCGCCGGCTCGAAGAAGCCAGCCAAGCCCCCGGTGGTTTTGTTCCCGCTTCCCTGGCCGCTCTCCATGGTGTCGCAGCAAACTGCCCGTCTGCTTATCACCACTGCCTTAGGCCAGGTTCATCTGCTTGGCCCTTGCTCCCCTAAAACAGCAGGCATGGTGACCTTCCGGGAGCCCTATATTGCATATTGTATTAACTATTTGTTTTTCCTGAAGTTTGTCTTTCCTGATGATAACATCAGCTTAATAGAGTCAGGTTCTTTGTCAGATACTTTTCTTTCTGATACTAATATACAAGAATAATGTTTGATACACACATTACATGATTAATATGTACCTATTGAAGCAATGAATAAAAGTATAGCTACTTTGTGCTCATTTTTTAAAAAATATATTTTTAAAAGATTTTATTTTTTTGACAGAGTGCACAAGCAGGGGGAGCGGCAGGCAGAAGGAGAGGGAAAAGCAGAGAGCCCTACGCAGGGCTCAGTCCCAGGACCCTGGGGTCATAACCTGAGCTAAAGGCAGATACTTAACTGACTGAGCCACCCAGCCGCCCCTCCAGGCATTTTAGATATGTTCTAACCTGGCAGTTTCTCTCTCAATAAATGACTTAATCACTTCTAATAGTTCTCAATAATGTGATCATTTTACAAGTGTCTCAGATCATCTCAAGTCCCGAAAACACTGCCATGGCATTGACATGAAATAATCTCTTCCCAGAAAGGAGATGACCTCCTGTTGTCCCAAAGCTTTAATTAAGGGGTAAACTGCTCCCTTTGCACATGTTCAGAAATAGAAATTTGGAGGGTTTTGGCTTATAGTGGTATTTGTGCCATGACATTGGTTGAAATCACCAATAAAATGTGTATAGATTTTGAAGACAGAGATGACTAAAAATGGAGCCCTCAGGAATTCCATTACTACCATTTGGGAGAAAAATGAAGAATCAGCAAAAGTAAGTTAAAAATTAAAGTTATTAAGAGTGTCAAGATCTGGTGAGAGGAGTTTTTTTTTTTTTTAATTTTTTATTTACTTATGATAGTCACCCAGAGAGAGAGAGAGAGAGAGCAGAGAGGCAGAGAGAGAAGCAGGCTCCATGCACCGGGAGCCTGATGTGGGATTCGATCCCGGGTCTCCAAGATCGCGCCCTGGGCCAAAGGCAGGCGCCAAACCGCTGCACCACCCAGGGATCCCTCCTTTGAATCTTTTAAAATACCTTCTTCATGTTGGGGGTATCTGGCTAGCTCAGTTGGAAGAACATGCAACTCTTCACCTTGGGGTCATGAGTTTGAGCCCCATGTTGGGTGTAGAATTACTCAAAAACAAGAAAATAACTTTGTTGGACATCTTTTTTTTTTTTTTTTTAAGATTTTATTTATTCATTGAGAAAGAGAGAGAGCATGAGTGAGTGGCTGGGGCAGAAGGAGAGGGAGAAGCAGGCTCCCCACTGAGCAGGGAGCCCAACTTGGAGCTCAATGCTAGGACCCTGAGATCAGGACCTGAACCACAGGCAGATGCCCAAAAGACTGAGCCACCCAGGCCCCCGTACGTTGGACACTTTGAAACAATTACACTTCACTCTTCCATCCAGTACATTTCCTGCTTCTACCACTTCTCTGCTTCTGTTAAGAGATTTGATTAAACAATTTGTTTTGGCAACTCCTTAGGGCTTCTCTCCAAGGAGTTCCTTAAGACAATGGCAGCTTTGGAAGGAAATATTTTCTGAGTGATGTTGGACATATACTTGTCCTTTATTTTCACAGAGGGCCAGAAGAATCTGTCTCAGGTGGCTTCCGGGCCAGTAGGCTTTGCCTCAGTATTATGAGGTGGGTGGAGCTAAGAATGATGTCCCCAAAATGCACTGGATTTTACTCTTTCCTCTGCTGGGTCCTGTAACTGCTACTAAATTCATGTATTGCTATGAATGGACTGGACCAATACAAAGGAAAAATACCAAAAAAACCTCATGGATATTGTCTTTCAGGCATTCAAGAAAGATGTATCATCACAGTATATGCATTTATGTTCTTTTAAGATTTTATTTATTTTTGTGAGAGAGAGCACAAGCAGGGGAGGGGCAGAGAGAGACGGAGAAGCAGACTCTGCTCTGAGCAAGGAGCCCAATGTGGAACTCCAACCCAGGACCCTGGGATCATGACCTGAGCAGAAAACAGACACTTAACTGACTGAGACACCCAGGCACCCACATTCATGTTGTTCTTTGTGAACATTTCATGTTCTTGCTTCATGATCTACCAAGTAGTCCAAAGTACTTCTGTACAGACACAAGCGGAGAACCCAACACATACATAACATCCTTTCCCATAAGCAGCATTCTTATCCTGTGAGACAAAAGCCACTTAACCATTCTCATCCTGGTGAATGTTTGTTGTTTTATACTTTGTTGTTTTATACTGTTCTATTTTTTTTTTAATAACCCTAATAATGAACCTACACCATGGTCTGATGAATACCTACTCTTGTCTCTTCAGGCTCTGTGACATTCATTCCTTCATGCTCTTTGGCAGTGACACCCAGGTCTTTCAGTTATATTTTGCCTGCTGGGCAAGAAAACCAAATGCTTCAAGTGTAGTTCCTAAAGTTCTCTCTAGGACATCTGCCATTTTTTCAGTAAACTTCATATATTTGTGGGCTCAGACTTTATGTCATTTAATATTCTGGGATATTTTGGTGCGTGGGTGGCTCAGTGAATTAAGCATCTGCCTTGCACTCAGGTCATGATCTCAGGACCCTGGGATTGAGCTCCATATCGAGCTTCCTGATCAGTGGGGATCCTGCTTCTCTCTCTGCCTGCCACTCCCATGCTTGTGTTCTAATAAATCTTTTAAAAAACATTCTGGGATATTTTGATTCAAAGGTGAATAACAAAGATCATGATACTGCTCTATATTGCTTATAGTGTATAAAACAGGAATGCTACTCATTCAAAAATAATTTTCTAAAATTGTATAATGTTGTTCACTAGAGTTCAGATAATTTTATGATACAGCATTGGGAATATTTAGAATATAGGACTTGAGAGTATAATACCACTTCTGATTAGAAATTTATGCTGACACTTAAAAGATTCATTCTAATTAACAAAGCATAGTTGGCAGGAAGGGGGGATATCATTTGGAGAGGAAAAAAAAGACCTGGGAATACTCTGAGTTGGAAGGGCACATGTGGAATTCAAACAGCTGAAGGAAGATCAGTGCATTCATAGTACAATGTATGGTGGGGACAGTGGTGAGAATAACAGCATAGAAAGTAGTTGAGGCTTTACCAGGTATCAGAGTACACCTGAACTGTCAGAATGATCAAAACTTTTGGTAAAGGAGATGATGGGTTTGTGAAGGATTAATCAGGTGAGATAAACAGTACTGTTAATGATACAATTTTAAGTATTCAATTAAATTTATTAAACTACATTTTACCACTTTTTAATATCTGTTTTAATTGAAGGTTTGTTTTAAATCTTAAAAGAGCATTTACAGTATTTATAGGAAGTTTTTGGAAATTATGTTTTTATCAAAGTCGATTTTAGTAATTATTGTGAACCACTGGCACCTGGATGATACTTTCAAAAAGTTGGCTCTTTATTACATGCCTTTAGTAAGTCATTTGCCTTTCATTACCACTAAAACATTAACGTAATATTAATATGTTGAAACCCTAAGCCAGAATATATATTTGGAGAAAGAGCATTTGTAGGGGCAAAGTTAAATGAAATCATAAGGGTGGGGCATTATTTCATGAGGACCTAATTCCTTCTAAGAAGAATAGACACCAGGGGTATGTTCACAGGGAAGAAAGGGCCCTATGAGAGCACAAGAAGATGGTCATCCACAAGCCAAGGAGAGAGGCCTCAGAAGAAACCAAACCTGTTGACACCTTCAACTTCTAACATCCAGAATGTAAGAAAATTTCTGTTGATTAAGCTACTTCAGTCCATAATATTTTGTTATAGCAGTCCTAGTAGACTAATACAATTGTCATTTAATGTGTTTTCCTCACCAAATAAAGTGGACATCCAAAAAGATACAGTTAGGGGACATACTTGATACAATTATAAAAAGGCTACAAGCACACCTACCTAGTTGGCTCAGTCAGTGGAGCATGTGACTTTTGACCTTATAGTTGTGGGTTCCAGCCCTACCTTGGGTGTAGAGATTACTTAAAAATAAAATTGGGATCCCTGGGTGGCTCAGCGGTTTAGCACCTGCCTTTGGCCCAGGGCATGATCCTGGAATCCCAGGATCGAGTCCCACATCGGGCTTCCTGCATGGGGCCTGCTTTTCCCTCTGCCCATGTCCCTGCCTCTCTCTCTCTCTCTCTCTCTCTCTCTCTCTCTCTCTCTCTCTGTGTGTCTCTCATGAATAAATAAATAAAATCTTTTTTAAAATAAAATAATTTTTTTTTTTAATCCCTAGCCGACTGCAGGATCAGAGTGAGCCCCAGTCAGGACTGGATCTCAGGACCCTGAGATCATTACCTGAGCCAACACAATAGCAGGGGATGTCAACCAACTGCCCTACCCAGGTGCCCCTAAAAATAAAATCTTTTTTTTAAAGGCTACACAGTATAAATTAGCTTTTTACAAAATTTAGAGGATTTATTATAGAGCTTCTAATTTTGCTTCCACTTGTCAAAATCACTGAAGACGCAGGTAGTGGACTTTTTTGTGGGAACCAGAAATAAATCCTGTTTGCCCACCAGCTTGAGGGCAGCAGCCTAACATGCCTTTTCTTCCTCTTCTGTTATGGGCCTGGGTTAAGTCTTTTTTTTTCCTTCCTAACAAACACAATACAAAACTGAGTAATGAATGCTTCAAGCTATATACATTTGAAGAACAATACCAGAACGTTTCCAGCCACGGGTGAACTCTTAACGTCTGAACGATTCTATGGAATGAGATGTAGGTAGAAGATTTCGGAGCATCTTAAATATTTTTATCCTCTGGGAGCAGGCTGAACTCTGTAGAGTCGAAAAACGTCTGCAAGCCGCGTTTAACAACGAGCAAAATCCCTCCTTGCTTTGACGCAGGAGCACCACTAGCATTCTCAGGCTGCCTCCTGGAACATCTGGTAGAACGCCCTTTGCAAGTACTACAACTCCCAGAAGACTCTGCGATGGGAGGCCGCAGCCATGAGCCAATGAGGGACCAATATGAGGGATTTCCGAGCGTGCGCACCAATTCTGGCTTATCGTCATCCTGGTCTGCTTCTCGTTGATTCTTTCACTCGGTCAGAGGTTCTGGAGCTCCGGGTCTGGATTGTGGTAACGGGACCAGAGAAAGGGCGGGAGGAGGCGCTGTCCCCGCCGCACATCTTTGGGTCCACAGCTCGGCGACGCCGCCCGGGCTGCTCCGCACGTGGGCTCGGACAGGGATCTCCAGCCCCGGTGTCCGCCGTACCCCCTCCCCCCCCCGAGTCCAATGGCGGCAGCCGCGCCCAGGGCTCCAGCGCAGGTAAACGCTCGTCCCCGGGGCCCTCCCCACCTGGACCCTCTAGGCCCGAGCGCGGGACGCCCGTTCGCGTCACTGCGGCCCAGGCCCGGGTGCCCGGGACAGGCAGGCGCCGGTGGGCGGGGTTCTCGTGTGTGAGCGCCGGCGCGTTGGCGTGCGGGAGCCGGCTGCGGTGGAGGGGCGGGCTGAGGCAGAGGTTGGGAGGGGGTGCTAAGGCGGGAGGACTCTGCAGTCGGGGAACAGGGAGCGTGAGGCGGGGTCATCCCGGGCCTGGCGGCCCGAGGTGTGGTACTTTTTTCCGAGGACCCTGGAGAGTCGTGAAGAGAAGAGGGACACAGTTTGGGTGAGGCTGTAAACAGCTTTCCAAAAGCTGCTAAAGAGAGAGAACGGATTGGAATGGGGGTGATGAAGACAAGCAGGCCCTGGGAGTGGAGTCTTGTCCAAGGTCGCAGATCTGGTAGGAGGAAAACCGAGACACAGAGGTTAGTCCATTAGCAGGTCAGCTGGTTGCCTTCCTCTTCCTACAGTTTCTGGAGGCTGAAAAGGCACTTATGGCACCTACACAAGGAGGGAGAGGGTTTCCCAGTCCTTCGCTTGCTCTGAGACCACCCGCATGATGTATTAGATTGTGGTAGCCTGAAACTTTCAAGTATTTTCCTAGCAATTGGGTCTGGGACCTTCGAGATATCCCGAGTTCAGGGTCCTGAATGCAGGCCAAGGGTTAATGGAGGTGTTCCCGGTTTGTCAGCAGATGTAAACAGGTGTAAAATGTTATCCCAGGAACAGATACCTGTTTGTAAATACTTGGTGTGCCTGAGTTAGAAATAGTATAGCAGGTCTTCATTCTTTCTATTAAGAACAAAGAGCAGGAGATCAGGAATCAGGCCTGTAATGCGGGTGCCTGAGAACCTGGGCATCTGTTAGGGAAGTCATAAACTTAGGAGGAAAGAGTTGTGATACCCAGGTTTAACAGGCTCCATGTGGCTGCACAGTGGAGAACGGATTATGGGGTTAAAGAAGGAGACAGGGAGCCAAGGAGGAGACAATTGCTATAATCCAAGCAAGTACTGATGGATAGAAGTGGTGGTTGTGGAGGTGGAAGGAGTTGGACTTCTGTCCATTTTTTAAGAAGGGCCAAGTAGACTTTTGGATGTTGTAGATGAGGGAGAGAGAGGAGTCAGGGAGGATCTCTGGGCTTTTTGGTCCTAGCAGCTGAAGGTATGGAATGTCCATCAACTGGGATGGGAAGTTGGTGGTAGGTTATTTTCATTGGGAATATCTTAAGGTTTTTGGCTCTGTTCAGAGTCTGAGATATTTCAGAGAACTGAGTAAAAGCATCAAATGGGCCATTGAACATACAGGTCGGGAATCGGGGGAGAGGTCCAGGTTGGAGATGTCCAAGAATAATGGTTATAGTGTGGAGGAGGGTGGAGATTTGGATTACATATAGGAGGGATCATGCAGGTTCTGGTGTCATGGTGGCAATGCTATTAGTGAATTAGAAAGAAGAGGGTGCATGTCAAGAGAGAAATTTGATAATGGGAACAGTGTGGGAGAGGATGATCTGGCAGGCAGCCAAGACTTCCCTGGGATGAGTGGACGAGAGATGGCTATGGAGGCAGAGTAGAAATTGAATCAAGATGATGCTGAGTCCAGACCTGCTGTTTATTCACTACTGTTCAGGTTCACCAGAATTTTGTGGTGAACTTTTATGGCGTCTGTGGTGTTCTAGTATTGCTGGTGGATAAGGTTTGGGGAAATTTGTTCATTTGTGAGGGTCTCTGTGCCTAGCATGGAGACCAGAGGGGTTTTGATATGCTTTTAATGAAGGTTATGTGAAGGAAGGAGGGTAATTGCTGCTGAGGAGACAGCAAGAGCAGCACAGAGGTCACAGGTATCTAAAATTTACTTGTGGTTCTGGGTGACTGATATAGAAGCAAAGATCACAGGTAGATGAGCAGGCCCTTCAAAGCAGCCCTTGGGCCTTTCTTTGTCAGTGGGATCTATCGAAGGATAGGAGCTATATTAGATCATGTTTGAAGTTTTCAGGCACCCTGGATGCAGTGTGCCCAGTGCATGGGTGAGTCCAGGGGTCATGCCTGTGGTGTGGGGTATGGAGAAGGCAGAGCAGTGAGAGTGCATTTGAGGTATCCAAAGATGTGAGATAGGTTTGGCCTACTGAATTATGTGTACATTGACAGTAAGTATGAGCTGAAGACCCTAGAGCCCTAGTATTGGGGACCTCAGGGTGAAGCATGAGCCCCCATGGCTGTATCTTACATGTATAATCTGTGAGATGTAGGGAAATTGGTTTGTAGAAGGGACGGAGCCCTCCAGGCCAGGCCCAGAGCTTACATGGCATATCTCTGCCTCCTTGCCTATTGTTGCTGAGGGCTATGTACAGTGGTGAATTAGATCATGAAGAGAGGAGAGGCATCACTGGTGATAGGGCCTGGTACCTCCTCTGGGGTAGGGAGTTCCAGAGGAGGATACATGTGGAATAGATGTATGGGAGATGGATTATGCGTTCTCAGAGAGAGAATATTCATGGTTTTGTCCCATTCTTGACAGGGTGGCGTGACCTTTGAGGATGTTGCTGTGTATTTCTCCCGGGAGGAGTGGGATCTCCTTGATGAGGCTCAGAGACTCCTGTACCACGATGTAATGCTGGAGAACTTTGTACTTATATCCTCACTAGGTAAGACCCTCCCTTTCTCCAGTGATGTAAACTAAGTTTCACATTTCCCCAGACCCTTCTTTTCTCAGGGGATGCTCTGTCCTTTTGAGTATTTAGACCATAGATACTGCTTGCTTCAGCAGTTTCTTGGATAGATGCTGTCCTTTGTAGGGTTGTGTTTTTTGCTCTGCCCTCTTCTCTCCCCAACACTGACTGTACTGAACCCTCACAGGAAGAATTTGAGTTCAGTAGTCTTGGAGTGAGACTAGTGGATGGCATCTTGTTTATCCCCTCCCTGGCCAGGTTATTTCTCTAGGTCTGTGTTACTTTTGTGTCCCTGGTTTTGTTTCCTTTTTTTTTTTTATCTGACATTTCATTGTGTTTCCCTGTGCTGGGAATTATCATGGTCATTATCTATCTGGACCATGGACTGTCTTTTAAGACTATTCTGTACTGTTCTATTTATGGTATTCAGATTTCTTTTTTCTTTTTACCAGCTCTATAAAGGTATAATTGACAAATAATATTGTATATATTTAAAGTATACAGTGTTATGACCTGATAACATATACATTATAAAATAAGTATTACAATGAACTTAAACATATCCATCACTTTACATATTTACCTTTTGTGTATGTGTAAGAACACTTGCTATTCTCTTAGCAAATTTAAGTATACAACATAGCATTATTATTAACTATAATCATCATGCTGTACATTAGATTCACAGAGCTTAATCATCTTGTAACTGACCAGTATCTCCAGCCCCTGGCATTCCACTCTTTGCTTCTAGGTGTTGAACTTTTTTTTTAAATTCCACATTAGTATTTCCACATAGTATTAGTAATTAGTAATTAATTAGTAATTCCACATAGTATTTGTCTTTCCCTGACTTATTTCACTTTGCATTATGTTCTCCAAGTTTATCCATGTTATCATAAATGCATGATTTCCTTTTTTTATGGCTGAACCATACTCCATTGTGTATATATACCAGGCTATGTCTGTTCATCCATAGAAAGATACTTAGGTTATTAACATACCTTGGCTATTGTGAATAATGCTGCAGTTAACACAGGAGTGCAAATATCTTTTTGAAATACTGATTTCAGTTCCTTTGGACATGTACAGAGAAGTGGGATTGTTGAACCATATGATCTACTTTTAATTTTTTTTAAAGATTTTTTACATTATTTTTAAGTAATCTCTGTACCCAGTGTGGGGCTCAAACTCAGAATCCAGAGATCAAAAGTCACATGCTCTTCCAACTAAGCCAGCCAGGCACCCCTATTTTTATTTCTTAAAGATCTTCCGTTCTTTACCAATGCCTGTACCAATTTATCTTACCGACTTTATATAAGGATTTCCTTTTTTTTCACATTCCTCACCAACACTTGTTATATCTTGCTTTTTGATAATAGCCATCCTAATAGGCGTGAGGCATATTGTTATTTAGATTTGCATTTTTCTTATATTAGTGGTGTTGAGCATCTTTTCATGTACCCGTTGGCCATTTGTGTATCTTTGGATAAAGGTTTTTTGAGGTCCTTTGCCCATTTTTTTTTCAGTTTTTTATTTTATTTAAGACTTTATTCATTCATTCATGAAAGACACAGAGAGAGAGAGGTAGAGGGAGAAGCAGGCTCCATGCAGGAAGCCTGATGTGGGACTCGATCCCGGAACCCCAGGATCACACCCTGAGCTGAAGGCAGACGCTCAACTGCTGAGCCACCCAGGAGTCCCAACACTAAGATTTATTTATTTATTTATTTATTTATTTATTTATTTATTTATTTATTTATTTTCCAACACTAAGATTTATTAAGCTGTGTCTTAGTAGAGGCTCTGGGTCTTGCCCATGGTGCTCTTAATGTATAAAGCCCACATGTTCTGCCAATTCTTCTTGAGCGTTGACTTCAGAAAAGTGGCAGCTAAGTGGATGTTGTACACAAGCTCATATCTTCATATGGCCATTACCACTGCCAGACAAGGACCTTCTTCATCTAGAATTTGATTGTGGATTTAACTTCATCCACACTGGCCACCGTGTTCCCATTGTAAGTTAGCAAGGAAGGGAACTTGTTAGCCCTATTCAGGCCTCAGCCCAGGATTTGTGGGATCTGCTTGATCAGAGATTCTGAAGGCAAAAATGCATCATACTTCTAGGCCAGCTTCTTGGCTAATCTTTTATTCTTGTTAAGTTTCTTCAGTGCCTCAGTGTCTGTGTGGGGAATATCGACAGCCTTGGCTTCATCACAGTGCTCTGGTCCCCCAAAATACATATGGAAATCTTGGTGGTGGAGTGAATGTAAGCCTAGAATGTCCACATTTACCAGTAGGTAGTCTAGCTTCTCAAGATAGCTGGGCTTGGCCAAGTTTTCCCTACACCTTCCCTCTTATTTTAAGAGCCAAGGTGGGGATCTCCTTTTTTCTTTTTTCCATGTAGATACCCAGTTTTTCCATCACCATTTATTTTATTATTGTTTTTTAAGATTTTATTTGTTCATGAGAAACACAGAGGCAGAAACGTAGGCAGAGGGAGAAGTAGGCTTCCTGTGGGGAGCCTGATGCGGGATTCGATCCCAGGACCCTGGGACCACAACCTGAGATGAAGGCAGATGCCCAACCACTGGGCCACCCAGGTGTCCTGAGTATTTTACTCTTTTTGATACTACTTTAAGTGGGATTGTTTTCTCAATTTGTTTTCGGAGAGCTTTATTTTAGTGTATATAAATGCAGCTTAGTTTTGTATATTGATTTTTTTTTAATCCTGCAACTATACTGAATTCATTTATTCTAACAGTGTTTTGGTAGATTCTTTAGTTTTCTATATGTAAGATTATGTCACTGGAAAAAGACAGTTTTACTTCTTCCATTCTGATTTGGATGCCTTTTATCTCTTTTTCTTCTTTTTTTAAAAAATATTTGAGAGGGGGAGCAAGAGTACAAGTGAGGATGAGCAGGGGTGAAGGGGGGTAGAGGGTGAAGGTAGATACTTAACTAAGCCCACCCAGGTGCCTTTCTTTTTCTTAATTACTCAGGGCTAGGACTTTCAGTATTATGTTGAATAAAAGTGAAGAGACTGGGCACCTTGTCTTGTTCCTGATGCTGGGGGTGGGGAGGTTTGGGAGGGATCTCTTAGCTTTTGATTATTGAATATGATGTTAGCTGTGCGCCTGTCAGATATGTTGAGGTTCTTTGCTTATTTGGTGGCTCAGTCTGTTAAGCATTTGTCTCTGGCTCGGGTCGTGATTCCAGGATCCTGGGATCTAGTCCCACATTGAGCTCCCTGCTCCACGGGGAGCCTGCTTCTTCCTCTGTCTCTGCCCCTCTCTCTCTCTCTCTCTCTCTCTCTCTCTTTTTCCTATTTTAGATGATCTCTTTATTTGGCATCCCATCTCTCTGTCTCTCATGAGTAAATAAAATATTAAATATGTATCTGATTTGTTGATGATTTTCATTATAAAAGGATATTGAATTTTGCCAGGTGCTTTTTCTACATTTGTTGATATGGTTATATGATTTTTACCCTTTAAACCATTATTTACTTAAGGTGGTGTATCATGTTTTGATTTGCACATGTCGAACTCTCCTTGGATCTCAGGGATAAGTCCTGATTATTGTAGTATATGTTGTGTAATGTGCTTTTGGATTTGGTTTGCAAGAGTTTTGCATTTATGTTCATCAGAGATATTAGCCTAATTTTCTTTTATGTTGTCTTAAAATGGCTTTGATATCAGGCCTTATAAAATGAGTTTAGAAGTGTTCCCTCTTCAGTTTTCTTGTTGTTGTTGTTGTTGTTGTTTGAGAACTTTAAGAAGGATGGTGGGGAACCTGGATGGGTCAGTTGGTTGAGCATACGACTGTTGATTGCAACTGCGGTCATGATCTCAGGGTCATGAGATTGAGTTTGGCGTCAGGCTCCATGCTCAGTGGAGAGTCTGCCTGATATTCTCTGTTGCCCTCTCCCTCTGTCCCTCTTCCTGCTCATGCTTTTTTTCTCTCTCTAAAATAAATAGATATTTAGGCTCCCTGGGTGGCTCAGTGGTTTAGCACCTGCCTTCAGCTTAGGGTGTGATCCTGGAGTCCCAGGATCGAGTCCTACATCATGCTCCTTGCATGTGTCTCTGCCCCTCTCTCTCACTCTCGCTCTCACTGTGTGTGTCTCTTATGAATAAATAAATAAAATCTTTAAAAAAATAAAATAAATAGATCTTTTTTTTTAAAAAAAAAGATGGTGTTAATTCTTTAAATACGTAGTAGAATTCTCCATGGTTCTGTTTGGTCCTGGGCTTTTCTTTGTTAGGAGATTTCTCCTACCAGTTACGAGTCTATTCACATTTTCTATTTCTTCATTATTTAGTATTGGCATGTTGTATGTTTCTTTCTTTTGAGAGGGAGGTGGAGGTTTGACAGGTTGTATGTTTCTGTGAATTTATCCATTTCTTTTAGATTATCCAATTTGTTGGCATGTAGTTGTTCATTGTGGTCTCTTGATTGTATTCCTGCAGTATCAATTGTGATGTTTCCTCTTTCATTTCTGATTTTGAGTCTTTTCTCTTTTATTCTTAATCTAACTAAAGGTTGTCAATTTGTTTATATTCTCCAAAACCCGACTCTTAGTTTCATGGGTCTTTTCTATTGTTTTTTTTTTTAAGATTTATTCATGAGAGACACAGAGAGAGAGACATAGGTTGAGGGAGTCAGACTCCTCACAGATAGCCTGATGCAGGACTTGATCCCAGGACCCCAGGATCATGACCTGTACCAAAGGGAGATGCTCAACCACTGAGCCACCTAGGTGCTCCTTCTATTGTTTGTCTAGTGTCTATTTCATTTATTTCTGATCTGGTGTTTGTTATTTTCTTCTTTTTGCTTTGACCGTAATTTGTTTTGTTTTTTTTCCTCATACATTGAGATATTAAGTTGTTTTGAGATTTTTCTTTTTTCTTAATGTAGATGTTTATTACTATAAGCTTCCCTCTTATAACTGATTTTCTTGCTTCTTATAAATTTTCATGTGTTGCGTTTCTATTTTTCTATTTTCATTTGTATACATATATTTTTTAATTTCTTCTTTGACCCATTGTTCAGAATGTTGTTTAAATTCCACAGGTTTGTGCTATTTTCCAGCCTTCCTTTTGTTAATGACTTCTAGTTTCATATGTTGTAGTTGGAAAAGAAACTTGATATAATTTCAGTCTTCTTAAATGTTAAAAATTGTTTCATGACCTAACAGGTAAGAGTCCTAGAGAATCTTCTATGTGTAATTGAAAAGAATGTATATTCTGCTACAGCTGAAAGGCATCTGTTTTATGTCTATTAGATGCCTTTGGTATTAAGTGCAGTTCAAATCCAACATTTCCTTACTGATTTTTCTGTCTGGATCATCCGTCTATTGTTGCTACTGGGTTGTTGAAGTCCTCTACTGTTACTGCATTGCTATTTCTGAATTCCGATCTGTTAGTATTTGCTTAATAGGTGCTTGGATATTTGGTACATATATACTTGTTATATCCTCTTGGTGAATTTACTTCTTTATCATTCTGAAATGACCTTTTTTGTCTCTTGTGATAGTTTTTGACTTTTTTATTTTAAATTTTTCTTATTATTTTTAAGATTTTATTTATTTATTCATGAGAGGCAGAGACAGACAGAGGGAGAAGCAGACTCCATATAGGGAGCCCCATGTGGGACACAATCCTGGGACCACGGGATCATGCCCTGAGCTGAAGGCAGACGCTCAACCACTGAGCCACCCAGGCGTCCCAGTTTTTTACTTTAAAGTATACTTTTTTTTTTTTAAAGTCTACTTTGACATAAGAATAGTTACCGTGTTTGTTTTTGGTTTCCTTTTTTTTGTTGTTGTTTTCATTTATATATTCATAATTGGGTTGCCCTCTTCCAGTAAAGTCAATGTGTTCTTCACAAGTGTTTCTTTGTATTTAGGTTGCTGCTGTGGAGTAGAGGATGCAGAGGCACTCTTTGAACAAAGCATTTCTGTAGGTGTGTCACAGCCCTGGACTCAGAAGGAACCTCGGTCTCCCCAGAAGACCCACCCCTGTGAGATGTGTAGTTCAGTTTTGAGAAATATTTTCCACTTGGTTGGGCACCAGGGAAAACAAAAGAGTCAGAAATTTTTCAAATATGGGACATGTGTGAAACAAATTTATTCCAGTGCAGACCTTCAGCAGCATGAGAAGCAGCAGGTGGGAGAAAAACCCTTTGTAAGCAGTGTGGACAGGGCATCATTTGTGAAGAGCAGCAATTTCCATGATTCAGGAAAGTCCTTCACCTGTGAGGTAGTTGAAGAGGACCTCTTGGCCCCCTCAGAACATCTCCAACACCAGTCCACTCATACTGGGGAGAATAAAATCACTGAGTCTGGGGTGACTTCTCAAAGCTTAAAACATCATAACACCTGGGAGGAATGCAGGAAACCCTTTGGTCCCAAACACACACTTGGTCAGGACGAGGGTGTCCACACTGGAAGACAGTGTTTTGTGTGCCCTGAATGTGGAAAAACATTCAGGTACAAGTCCTCGCTTATAATTCATCAGAGGGTCCACAATGGTGATAGGCTTCATGTGTGTAGTGACTGTGGAAAATCCTTTAGGGGAAGCTCAACCCTTAGTCAACATCGAAGAATTCATACTGGGCCAAGGCAGTATAAATGCAGCAAATGTGGGAAATCGTTTAGCCAAAAATTTGTCCTCATTTATCCTCAGAGAAATCACACTGAAGAAAATTGTTATGTTTGCCGTATATGTGCTCAGTCTTTTAGCCAGAACTCCATCCTTATTCGACAACGTACAATTCACACTGGAGAAGTGAGTTATGAGTGTACTGAATGTGAGAAATCTTTTAGACGAAAATCTGATCTTATTGAACATTGGAGAGTACATACAGGAGAAAGGCCTTATGAATGTAGTGAATGTGGCAAATCTTTTACTTCTAGCTCTGCACTCCGTTATCATCAGAGAATTCATACTGGAGAAAAACCTTATAAGTGTAGTGAATGTGGGAAGTCTTTTACGTCTAGTTCTGGCCTCCGTTATCATCAAAGAATTCATACAGGAGAGAGACCATATGAGTGTAATGATTGTGGGAAATCTTTTACCCAAATAAATCACCTCATCATACACCGAAGAGTTCATACTGGAGAAAGGCCTTATGAATGTAGTGAATGTGGAAAATCTTTTAGCCACAAATCTTACCTCTCTCAACACCAGAGAGTTCACACCGGAGAAAGGCCCTATGAATGTAGTGAATGTGGAAAATCTTTTACCTCTGGCTCTGCACTCTGTTATCATCAGAGAGTTCACACTGGAGAAAAACCTTATGAGTGTAGTGAATGTGGGAAATCTTTTACTAATGGACCAATACTTATTCGACACCGTAGAGTTCACACAGGAGAAAGACCTTATGAGTGCAGTGAATGTGGGAAATCCTTTACCCAAAGAAATCACCTCAATATACACCAGAGAGTTCACACAGGAGAAAGGCCTTATGAGTGCAGTGAATGTGGAAAATCATTTACGTCTGGCTCTGCCCTCCGTTATCATCAGAAGGTTCACATTGGAGAAAGGCCTTACGAGTGCAGAGAATGTGAGAAGTCTTTTACTTCTACCTCTGCCCTCCGTTGTCATCAGAGAGTTCACACAGGAGAAAGGCCTTTTGACTGCAGTGAATGTGGGAAATCTTTTAGGGATAGTTCCCAGTTGAATCAACACCAGAGAGTTCACACTGGAGAAAAGCCTTATGAGTGTAGTGATTGTGGGAGATCATTTAGTCAAAATTCATACCTCTCTAAACACCGGAGAGTTCACACTGGAGAAAGGCCTTATGAGTGCAGTGAATGTGGGAAATCTTTTACTTCTGTCTCTGCCCTTGGTTATCATCAGAGAGTTCACACTGGAGAAAGGCCTTACGAGTGTAGTGAATGTGGGAAATCTTTTACCAATAGCTCCATACTGATTCGACATCGCAGAGTTCACACAGGAGAAAGGCCTCATGAGTGCAGTGAATGTGGAAAATCCTTTACCCAAAGAATTCATCTCATTATTCACCGGAGAGTTCACACAGGAGAAAGGCCTTTTGAATGCAATGAGTGTGGGAAATCTTTTACCTCTCGTTCCACCCTACATTATCATCAGAGAGTTCACACAGGAGAGAGGCCTTATGACTGCAGTGAATGTGGGAAATCTTTTAGTCGAAAATCTAATCTTTCTCAGCATCGGAGAGTTCACACTGGAGAAAGGCCTTAGATGCATAGGAATGTAGTTTCCTTGTTCAGAGTAATGGTACCAGAGGAAACTCTGTGAGGCACCATTTGTCTGAATTCAATCTACTACATCCAAATGCCAATAGTAAGGAGATTTCCCTTAAGTTTCAGTTATGTGGGAAGCAGTGTGGCTATGTTGCATTTTCTAAACTGCCTAGGGCTCTTTCCAGATTTACATTACTGCCAGTCTTTGGCCAAAGCAATGTACTTCTACCAGTTGGCATGTCTCCACAACATGCATCAGGCATCACCCCATTGTGCTCAGGGAAGATGACCTCTGCTCTCATTTGTTGAAGGAAATTAGGAGTAACCTGAGTCCTTAGGGGGACGCACATTTCCTTTTTTCTGACTAACTGGCATGGACCTGACCCATACTGTCCTAGAGAACCACCATATTGTCCTAGGACCACTGTTTGCAGGGACATGGTCTCCAGAGATATGTATGATTAATTTTCCAGCTTCCAAGTCACTAACTCAAAAACTGCTAGCCCCTATTGGTTTGGTTTGTACAGTAACAAGTCCTTATTGTTTAAGTCCTCTTTAATTTTGGGTGTTCTCTTTACCATGTATGTGGTTTATTAAAAATTTTGAAGTCTACAAGCATGCAGGAGTAAACAACTTTCATTGGGGAGGAGGGCCTCAAACTTTCTGTGTATCTCAAGGTGTCAATATGGTGGCAGAAATTAGCTTACCAGTTTTTGCTAAATTTGTATTCCCCGTGGCTTCCTAGGGAAAACTGCAGGGTTTTCTGGTCCTGATTTGAGACCGGATGCAATAAGTTTTGGGAGTCTCCGAGGTCACCCCCAGGAGATCAGGTGTGAGAACCTCAGTTCCTTCTAGGAGCAGCATGAAAGTTTTTCCCTTGTTCACAGAGGATATCATAGAGGACGCCAGCACTGTTGAGGGGAACTTCTTCCTCAGGTCCTGCAAAGAGCCATATGCCCTGATGTCCACATTTCTGTAGGTGGTGGTCACTGGTTGTAAGGCCATAAGGGTCAGGGGGAAACCAGAACTACTGCAGAAACACTGGCTTAATAGTGGAGGGGACTACAGCCAATTATATGGAATGTGCCTCTTCTAAAAGTGCACACAGAAATACTTCTGCAGTGAGGACTGCAGAGCTGGTGTGTGCACAAATCTGTGGACCTCCCGGCATATCTATTTTGTGTAGCTTATGTCGTCATTGGAAAGAATTGAAAGGTATTTTGGATTCCTGTAGCCTAGTGATGTTCACCTCAAGACCATTGCTGCACAGGGAGGAAAACAGATCAAGAAAGCAGGGATCTGTAGTCCAGGGATGCAGCTTTTGTGACCCAGTCAGCAGTCTTTTTGGCAGTAGTGGAAAGTCTTTGATTGCTATATTTTCTTTCACTGAGCAAAACTGGCCTCCACAAGGCAAGAATGTGCGGTGAATGTAGGGTTGCAAAACCTATTTTCCAAAAAGAGTTGGACAGATTTTTAATCTTGAATCATTTTTTAAAGCTTTATTAAAGTATAATTTACATGTAATAAATTGTACATATTGGAAATGTAGTCTTCAGTAAGTTTTGACATGCTGATGACCCTGAAACATCATAGTCATGATAGTGAGCATATGTGTCATTGCATATTTACCTCATGTTCTTAGTAATTTCTCTACCTGTCTTCCCAGTCCTCTGAGTCACCATTGACTTACTTTCCATTGTAATAGAAAACTCTTATTTTTTATGATTTATATAATAGGAGTCTGAATTATTTCCTTCCTGTTTTTATGTTGCATAAATAATTGTAGAATCATCAGTGATATATAAGTAGCTTGTTTTGTGTTTGGTGGTTTGTGTTTTTTTTTTTTTTCTGAGAAATATTCTTGTTTTTGAGTATAACACTATTAGTTTACCCATTAATTTGTTTATGGACATTTGGGTATTTCTAATTTTTGCCTATGGAAAATAAGGATACAAACATTTGTGTGTAATTATTTATATGGACATGTGTTTCACTTAATCTTTTGTCAATAACTCAGTGGAAAGTCTGAGTCATAGAGTAGATCAGTGTTTAACTTAAATTAGTAAATTGTGATCTAAACGATTATACCTTTTTGCATTCTCACCAGCAGTGTATGAGAGTTGCATTTCCTGCATATCCTAGTGAGTGATTTAGTTTGATCAGTTGTTATTAATTTTGACCCTTTTTATAAATGTGTAGTGCTGTCTTAGTGTTTGAACTGCATTTCTGTAAGGAGTCACCGTGACTATTTCAGATGTGCATTTGCTATCTATATTTTTGCTAAAATGTCTGTTCATATTTTCTGCCTATTCTATGAATTGTGAGTATTCTTTTACAAAAGAATGTGAAACAAAGATATGTTGGAATTTCACTCATTTTGTGACTTTTTTTTAACTTTTTGGAGTCATTTTTAATACTGGAAGTGTATGTTCTCATTGTTTTCAGTTTTTTTATGCTATGCATAACGTAATGGACATATATATACTTTTAATTTTAATCTACATTATTGACATTTTTGCTTTTAAAGTCCAGACATTTAAAAATACAATAAACCATTGCTTTGTAGTGTTCACCCATTTTCTTGGTCTATCATTACGGAGGTTACTGGGTTGGAGCAGGACTCTGGGGGCACCAGATAGACTCAAGATGGAGAAAGTGTTTTTGGAGTCCCAAACCCCAACAGAGACAGAAATAAAATACTGATCAGGATCTTCAAGCCCTGGGTCCAGGCACCCTGGGCTTGAATACCAGATCCCCAGGACACACGGGCAAACTACCCACCCTCTGTGGGCCTCCGGTTCCGCCTGTGTAAAACGCATGTAAGGGGTAGTGTTTGGAGGTCAAGAGCTGAGGTACCCCTTCGCTGTGCAATGGCTGCACCTGTGGCCTCTCTAGGCCTGAGCAGCTTCAGTCTATGCAGTGACGTGCCTGGGCCAAACAACCTATTTCCCCAGTGCCCCAAAGGCCTTCTACCCCTGAGTGTATTTGAGAAAGAAATGGTGCTTCTTCAAACCTGCTGACCCACCCATTGGGGAGGCAGGGCTTCTCCACCAGGGAATCGGGCAACTTGCTATTGTTCCCTAAGTCTTAGCTCCCTGACTGATGCTGAGGTGATGATGGTGCTTACACTGGCCTCCATGAGGGTTACAAGGACTTGGACTCTGAGCACTTACTGGTGTCACGACTTGAGGGTATGTGTTGTGAGCATCTTCTCTCATTCTCAAAGCAACCTGAGAAGGTGGGAATAGGAATGATTATTTATTGTATTTCTAGAGAAGTCCAGGGTCAGAAAGATGAAGTTGGCTCCCCAAGGCCATACAAGAGACTGGCAATAGATTCCAGTAACCAGACTCAAACCTGAATGATTAGCTCCAGACCTGGGTGTTTAATCCTGTTAGCACAGCTCATGAAGCCCTCAGCCCAGGGAAGACGAAGGGCAAGGACCAAGGAGGCACTGCTGCTGTTGTTCTCTGTGGAATTACCATCATGAGCATATTTCCCACTTGCTCTCTGCCCACACAGTCCTTATGGGGAAGCCATGTTCATCTGCAGTGGCCTCCCCTGGGGGAGGGCTGTTCTCTTGGCCACAGCATTATGTACAGTGGCTGTGCCAGCCTCCTCCTTGAGCCCAGAACAGAGCCCAAACCTCAAGACGCCTTCGTGATTCAGGGTTCCATCTCTGCGTCGTTTATCAGCAATGGAGTGACAGCTCTGACCCCCACCCACCAACCCAAAGATCAATATGATGTCTTAGGTTTAGTTTTTCAGGTGTTTATGACTTTAGCTCTGGTGAGCTGTACACAGCCCAAAGGATCCGGTAAGTGGAAGTGATGCTGGAGACCTTTGGGTTCCTGGTCTCGCTTAGGTAAGGGCTCACCTCTCCCAGCGGGCATCTCTCTCCCTTGCTCCATCTCTGCTTTTTCCATAGGAGGCAGCACCGAGCTCTGGAAAGAACCAGAGGGGTAGCCAAATGAGTGAGGTCCCAATGCAGTCTCTTATCTTTCTATAGCTGTGTGACCTTGACACACACTTGGTCCAGTAAAGAACTGGGCAGCAGCTTCTGAGGTTCCACCATCAGTAATTTGCTTGCACCTCGGAGCCTACAACACTGACATATAGAAGATGGAGGTCAAGGCTATAATAGCAAAACATCAGGCCACAATGGCAGCAAGGCAATACCCAGGGTAAAGTTGGAGATTATAAAATCAACAAATATTGGCTGTCACTTGCCTTAGATAAGGTTTGGGAAATCAGAAGTGCACAAGGGATACTGCAAGGGGTAGTGGAACCAAGGATAGAATCAAGCAGCAGAAGACTCATACCCTCTCTGGGCCATGCTGCTTGCTTGCTGTGTGACTGCAAGTAACTTACTTAGCCCCTCTAAACTTTGCTTCCTCATCTGCCTGGTGGAGATTATGCCTCTGCCCCCACCTACCTCACATGGCCATTATTAGAAAGTGAAGATGATGGTTGCAAAAGTTCCAAACCAGTATTAGTTATCCTTTTTTGCTACAACTTTGGTTTTAAGATCTGGTACTTGACCTGAAGGAGTTCACAATCTCTTGTAAAAGGCAAAGCATTTGCAGCAAGGGGAAAGCACAGAAGTCAAATCACTATGTTGTACACCTGATATTAAGGTAACATTGTATGTCAACTATACTCAGATTTTAAAAATTGAAAAGAAGGAAAGGAAGGACAGGATAGAGAGGAAGGAAGCAAGGGAGGGTGAGAGGGAAGCAGGGAGGGAGGGAGGAAGACAGACACAGCACAGTCTCAGTGCCAGAGAAATGACATTGATAGTGGGTCCAACAGTTGCAGTCTGGGCCAGCTGGGTGATCCAGGTGGCTTAATGCATAACCTAACTGTAGTTTCAATCCCTGGAGGGATGTTACTTTTAACAAACCAAACAGGAATTTCCTGGCCAGCACTAGGAATTAATCCCCTGATAGGCCCCTGTATTTCCCCTTAGAAGGGCAAGCTTTCCTAAAACAATGCATTCCTTGCTAATAAATTTCCATTTTCTGCACCATCTCTGCCTTTAAAAACTTTCCATTTTGTATATCTCCGGAGCTGCCCTCTACTTCCTAGATGGAATGCTGCCTCATTCATAAATCTTTAATAAAGCCAATTAGATCTTCAAATTTACTTGGTCAAAATTTTTACACAGTTTTAACCCTATCAATATCTATTTTATTTTTAAGATTTTATGTATTTATTCATGAGAGACACAGAGGCAGAGAGAGAAGCAGGCTCCCTGCGGGCCCTGGGATCACAACCTGAGCCAAAGGCAGATCTCAAACACTGAGTCACCCCGGTGCCCCAATACCACTTTAAAATAATAATCCTGGGCAGCCCGGGTGGCTCAGGGCAGCCTGGGTGGCTCAGCGGTTTAGAGCCGCCTTCCGCCCAGGGTGTGATCCTGGAGACCCGGGATGAGTCCCACGTCGGGCTCCCTGCATGGAGCCTGCTTCTCCCTCTGCCTTTGTCTCTGCCTCTCTCTCTGTCTCTATGTGTGTCTCTCATAAATAAATAAGTAAAGCCTTTAAAAAATTTTAAAAAATAATAATCCTTTTTTGTTCCATTCCTATCAATATTTGTTTTGTTCACTTTATTCCTTAATAACTGTTTAAAAATTTCTGCCCTGCTAAAACCAGTCTACTGATTCTGTCTTCTGCTTTTTCCTACTCTTGTTAATTAATGTAATGTTTTTGTTATCGATAAGACCCACGAGGAAAAGCTGAAACAGCATTTTGATAAGGCTTCCTGACTTGTGCTTTGGTTTTAACAACAGTATAAGTCTGTATGGGGTGCCCATATGAAAGGAGTCCCTTAAGCACAGCATTTACCATGACCTAGGCAACAGGCATAATTCAGTGTGTGAGTATCCCAAAGTCAGGCCCATATGGCTTGCATACCAAGTGTATCAGCTGCTTCACCTGGGTTGCTCCACTTGGCATTCATAGGAGGAAACAGACCCCTTCTCAGGACTAACACACCTTTCAGTGACTTATTATGGTCCATCAGTTGGCTTTGCCCTAAGGAATACCTTCTGTGTATCACATACAGCCATCTGTGATTATTTCACAGTGGGCCATGGGTCCTGTATCAACAAAACATGCTCTTCCATTCTGCAGCATTCAAATCAGAGACATAGCCCCCAACTTATTCTCATCAGCCATTTAGGTACAGGCTCTCATGATACTGATCTATAAAATGAAGGAACTGGGGCAGCCCCGGTGGCGCAGTGGTTTAGCGCAGTCTGCAGCCCAGGGCGTGATCCTGGAGAACCTGGATCGAGTCCCACATCAGGCTCTCTGTATGATGCCTGCTTCTCCCTCTGCCTGTGTCTCTGCCTCTCTCTGTCTCTATGAATAAATAAATAAAATCTTTAAAAAAAATAAAATGAAGGAACTTCTTTATATTATGCCCCCTTGGTTTCAAGTTTCTTGGTTTTGCCCCTCCACCATGATGATGAACATGGTGACCAGAGATCTTAGAATTACTTTGTTATCCCTGCACAATTTTTCCCTTGGGAGGCCGATTTGAGGCCAGGGAGCAGAGCTTAGACTCACTGAAATATGAGCTTGGTCTAGCATCGAAGTCTGACCCAGTATTCTCCTTTATTTTTAGTTTAATTCTATTTTGCCTTTTTCTTAGTAGTTTGCACTTCCTTATGCATGCAAGGAACCAATTCCGCAGGAGTTGGATCCGTCTCTGAATTCCTTTGCTAAGTCTTACCGTTAGTAACTGATTACAGCACAGCTGCTGCTCCATTATCACATTTACCACTGTGACCATGTGTCCATTCAGGAATCAAAGGTTATTTATCCCTGACCCTTTCATCCTTTCTCTTCCCAAACCACGTTTGTCCCAGCAAGCACTGTCCTAGTAAATCCCGTTTCATGACACCAACTACATTCTGCACCAACAGTTCCAATGAAAGGAACAAGAAGTCTCCAACACCAACTGGGTGTCCTACAATTCAACTCCATTCTGACACTACCTGGAGATAACCTAGATCCCACAAGTTAAAGGCTCAGGTCCAAGGGACTGCCTCCCGCTTCAAATGCCAATTACAGGTGTAGTTTGTTACTTTTACTTCTGAGTGATCAGCTGTAAACCTGAGGTTCCTATGATGCCCCTATTCAGGTTGGATTAATTTTCTGGAGTGGCTCACAGAACTCAGGAAAACACATGTACCAGATTATTAAAAGATGTGATACAAGACAAAGAATAGCCAGATGAAGAGATACAGGGGATAAAGTCTGGGAGGGTTCCAAGTGCAAGAGCTTCCGTACCCATGGATATGGGATACTTCATTCTCCCAGGACATGGATATGCTGACTGACCTGGGAGCTCTCCCAACTCCATACTATTGGGATTTTTATGGAGGCTTCATCACACAGGCATGATCTATTATGAACTCCATTTCCAGCCCCTCTCTCCTCTCTGGAGAATGGGAATTCAGGCTGAAAACGCCTGAAACGGCTTAGTTTTTCTGGTGGCTAGACCCCATCCAGGAGCCCACCAAGAGTCACTTATTAGAACAAAAGACTATCCTGATGCAAAGCTCCTAAAACCGTTATAACCAGGTAATTATAATGGTTTTAGGAGCTTTGCATCAGGAACCAGGGGCAGAGACTGTGTGTGTGTGTGTGTGTGTGTGTTATTTTAGGTGTGAAGGTAGTATTGGACAGTCACCAAGAAGACATGACCACTAGGGATGCATGGGGGCTCAGCTGTTGAGCCTTTGCCTTTGGCTCAGGGCATGATCCCGGAGTCCCAGGATCAAGTCCTACATCGGGCTCCCTGCATGGATTCTGCTTCTCCCTCTGATTGTGTCTCTGCCTCTCTCGCTTTCTGTGTCTGTCATGAATAAAAAATAAAATCTTAAAAAAAAAAAAAGAAGACATGACCACTGATTGATGCAAGAGCTAGATCGGGGCAATCAGAGGCTTCTTACCCTCTCCCCTGTCCTTGGAATGTCCATTCTGCTTGCCTTCCCTGTACTAGAAGCTGCCCAAGGACACAGCCTTGAGATAATAAGGTGGTGTTGCTACCATCTGGATGGTATATCCAAGTGAACCCAGTTAAAGCTTCTATATACTTTTTTTTGCTTCTATATAAATTTTAAGATTCTGGCAGGCAGGTACAGAGATCTATTCATCTTGCAGTCACCCAAGTTAAGCTTCATATGTAAGTTCCCCTGCTTAAACATGCCACCTACCAATGTGGAGCAGTTTGCCTCTGTCTTCCATGTATGGGGGCCAGTTTCAGATTCTACCCAGGAAATTCCCAAAACAATGAACGAAAAGGTAGAAGCAATAAGTGTACTAGATGGAAGAATGAAAATGTAACTGCCTCAATGTGTCCAATATTATAAAGATATTTTAAAAAGAAACTCAGAGACCAACAAAACAAAACAAAACAAACAAACAAAAAACCCCTCAGAGACAGAATAGCAATAATGGGGAGGTTACTTGTCAAGAGATTTGGTTAAACAGGGACTAGGTAGCTCAGTGGTTGAGCCTCTGCCTTCAGCTCAAGGCATGGTCCCAGAGTTCCAGGATCAAGTCTCACATCGGGCTCTGCTTGGGGAGCCTGCTTCTCCCTCTGCCTGTCTCTGCCTCTCTCTCTGTGTCTCTCATGAATAAATAAATAAATAAATAAATAAATAAATAAATAAATAAATAATTTTTAAAAGATTTGGCTAAACAACTTGCCTTTGCCAACTACTTAGGGCTTCTAAGGAGTTCCTTAAGACAATGGCAATTTTGGGAGGAAATATTTTCTGAGTGATGTTGGACATAAACTTGTCCTTTATTTTCACAGAGGGCTAGAAGGATCTGTCTCAGCACTACCTGCTCTCAAGTGGCTTCTGGGCCAGTAAGCTTTGCCCCAATATTATGAGGTGGGTGGAGCTAAGAATGATGTCCCCAAAGTGCATTAAATTTTACTCTTCCCTCTGCTGGGTCCTGTAACTGCTACTAAATTCATGTATTGTTATGAATGGACTAGACCAATACAAAGGAAAAATAACTACCAAAAAAAAGTCATGGATATTGTCTTTCAGGCATTCCAGAGAGATGTACTGTTCCAGGGTACACATTCATGTTGTTCTTCATTAGCATGTGCTCCAACTTCATGGTTAACCAAGTGGCTTCAGGATCTTTGACCTGCACTGGCATAGGCAGCAAGGCCATCAAATTCACAGCAACAGCTTTTCCCCTAGCCTGTCCCCTGGGGCTGGAGTCCTCAGCACAGCTCTCATCATGGTGGGTGTTTGTCTCCTTTTACTCTGTCTTCTATTTTATATTTTTACATAACCCTGATTATAAAGACACACCAGGTGTGATGAACAGCTCTGCACTGGTGTCTTCAGGCCCCTTGACATTCATCCCTTCATGCTTTGGCAATGACACCCAGGTCTCTTGTTTTGCAAGCTGGGCAAAAAAACAAATGTTCTAAATGCAGTTTCTGGGCTACAAGTCCCCTCTAGAACACCCTATCATTTGTTTAGTCAACTTTACATATTTGTAGGCTCTCATTTTACATGATTTAATCTTCCAGGACATTTTGATTCAAAATTGAATAATAATGTGGGCAGCCCGGGTGACTCAGCGGTTTAGCTCCGTGTTCAACCCAGGGCCTGATCCTAGAGTCCTGGGATCGAGTCCTACATCAGGCTCCCTGCATGGAGCCTGCTTCTCTCTCTGACTCCCTCTCTCTATCTCATGAAGATTATTAATAACTTTAAATTTTTAAAAATTAATTTACTTGAGAGAGACAGCTTGAACAGTGGCAGGGAAGGACAGGGAGAGGGAGAGAGCATTTATTAAGCAGGCTCCAGACTCAGCGTGGAGCCTGATGACGGGCTCAATCTCACAACCCTGAGATTATGACCTGAGCCAAAGTCAAGAGTCAGATGCTTAACCAACTGAGCCATCCAGGCACCCCTTGATGATTATTTTTAAATAATTTTCTAAAATTGAGTGCCCAGGTGGCTTGGTGGTTGAGTGTCTGCCTTTGGCCCGGGTTTTGATCCCGGGGTCCTGGGATAGAGCCCCACATCAAGTTCCCCACAGGGAGCCTGTTTCTCCCTCGGCCTGTCTCTGCCTGTGTGTCTCTCTTGAATAAATAAATAAAATCTTTTAAAAAATAATTTTCTAAAATTGAATAATGTTAATCACTAGAGAGATTCAGGAAATTTTATGATAATGTAGGGAATCATTATACCAAATAAAACTGGAACAAACTTGAATTACTGGAAACTGAATTTATTCAGAAATAAGAAAGAAATGGAAATTCAGACACACAAAAGTAGCAAGATATAGGCAAGTCCATTGGGGGTTTTGAGCAGGCTGTATTTACGGGCATACTGTACAAAGACAGAGTCCAGCCAGAGTTCAAGCAGTAAGTTCATTGTCTTCAGGATGGAAAACATTCTTGGAGGATGTTCATTGGCCAGGTGATAAGTCTTCTGTAAATTGAACACTTACAGGAAACTAGTCTCAGTCCTTTTTTTCCTGGGTAGCTCAGCGGTTTAGTGCCGCCTTCGGCCCAGGGCGTGATCCTGGAGACCTGGGATCGCGTCCCACGTCGGGCTCCCTGCATGGAGCCTGCTTCTCCCTCTGCCTGTGTCTCTACATCTGTCTCTCTGTTTCTCATGAATAAATAAATAAAATCTTTTAAAAAGATAAACAATATTTGTTTTAAAAAAGATTTTATTTATTTGACTGACTGAGAGGGATCACGGAGGGAGAGGAAGAGGGGAAATCAGACTCGCTGCTGAACAGGAAGCCTGATATGAGACTGGATCCCAGGACCCCAAGATCATGACCTGAGTGAGCTGAAGGCAGATGATCAACCAACTGAGCCACTCAGGTGCCCCTAGTCTCAGTTCTTAGGTTCCATTCTCAGAGTGTGTACGTGAGATTCTCCATTTCATATCTTCCAGTTCCATTTGAAATTGAAATCCTTTCACAGAATGTTCATGATTTTGGAGTTTAGGGTGGAAAACCACTTCTGATTTGAAATTTATGCAGACACTTATATATAGACTTGTTTCAATTTACAGACCATAGTGGGGAAAAGTGTTTTAACTGGAGAGAAAAAAAAACCTAGAAATACTATAAGTTGGAGAAGTACATATGGAATTCAAAGAACTGAAGAAAGATCATTGCCTTTGTAGTATAATGTGTGATGGGGAGAATAATGAGAAAAGAAGCCCCAAAAGTAGGTGAAGGTTTTTTTTTTTTTTTTTTTTTTTTTTTTTTTTTTTTTTTTAGGTGAAGGTTTTTTATGCCACATATCTGAGTACATGTCAAAGACCAAAATCACTTTTTTTGGGCTAGATGATGTGTCTATAAGGGTTTAATCAGGTTGCATAAATAAGTGGCATTGCTTATGATACAAAGGAGTAAGCTTCAATTGAAATAAATGTATTTTATTAAACTCCACACTTTAGCACCTTTTATTTATTTATTATTTATTTAGGTTTTATTTATCTATTCATGAGAGACAGAGAGAGAGAGAGAGAGAGGCAGAGACACAGGCAGAGGGAGAAGCAGGCTCCACCCAGGGAGCCTGATGTGGGACTTGATCCCAGAATTCCAGGATCACACCCTGGGCTGAAGGCAGGTGCTAAACCACTAAGCCACCCAGGGATCCCCATTTTAGCACCTTTTAATATTTGTTTTACTAGAAATCTTTTTGTTTTAAGTAATTCTTGGAAATAATGCATTTACACTTAAATGCTATAAGTAAATACCAGTAAATACACCTTTTGGAAATTATGTTTCTATAAAAGTCACTTTTAGAAGTCATTGTGAACACTGGCATCTGGAAGATACTTTCAAATAGCTGAATATTCTTTGCCTATTTATCACCTAATTTTAGTAACCCCTTTGCCTTTTATTACTGCTAAAATATTAATATCATCTTTTTCCTACGTTGAAGCCCTAACCCCCAAGTGATTGTATTAAGAGCTAGGGCTTTTATTTATTTATTTTTATTTTTAAAAAGATTTTATTTATTTATTCATGAGAGACACAGAGAAAGAGGCAGAGACACAGACAGAGGGAGAAGCAGGCTTCTTCCATGCAAGGAGCCTGACATGGGACTCGGATTCCAGGTCTCCAGGATCACACCCTGACCTGAAGGCGGCGCTAAACCACTGAGCTACCGGGGCTGCCCAAGCTAGGGCTTTTAAAAGATGTAATTAGGGGCACCTGGGTGGCACAGTGGTTGAGCGTTTGCCTTTGGCTCAGGTCGTGATCCCGGGGACCTGGGATAGAGTCCTATATCAGGCTCCTCATAGGAAGACTGCTTCTCCCTCTTCCTATGTCTCTGCCTCCCTCTGTGTTTCTCATGAATAAATAACTAAAATATTTAAAGAAAAATTAAAAGACTTAAGGTTAATGAGGTCATCAGGGTGGGGTCCTACTCTTTTAGAACTGGCTTCCTTTTAAGAGGAATAGACACCAACACTATACCCACCAAGAGGACTGGGTAAGGTATGTGAGCTATGTGAGGACATGCTATAAGGTGGCCATCCACAAACCAAGGAGAAAGACCATATATCACCAAACCTGTTGACACCTTCATCTTCAAATCCCAGCATCCGGAACTATGAGAAACTAAATTTCTGTTGTTCAAATCAAACAGGCTATGGTATTTTCTTACAGCAGTCCTAGCGATTAACACAGGTCTCACTTAATGTACTCTTCACCAAATACATACATAATGAGGCTCAAAATATAAAGAGATATAGTTAAGGGGACACAATTGGTACAATTCTAAAAATACTACAAAAGTAGAAATAGCTTTTTAAACAATTGGCAGGATTTAGTTTGGAAGTTGCTATTTTGCTTACACTTCTGTTAGAAGCCAAAACTTAGCTCTAATTTGCAAAGTCTAAACAAGAAGCCTGGTAACGAAAGTCAGGCTTTAAAACTCTGTCACATTTTCTATACATGTGTTTGCAGGGTATGGCTTCAGAATAGCTGGGTCTGACCTACCCTCCTATCACAATAAACTACAAAATTACACAAAATACATGGAGCTGAGTCCTTTTAGGGGGCCCTCCTTGGACAAGGGTTGATCTGAAGCTTCATGCTAAGCTCTCGTTACCTCTCTTCACAGAAGTGGAAACTGTCACTATCATGTCAGAGGTTAGGTACACACAGGTGCCACCAGCCACTGAATCCCAGCTTTCAATTCCAGAAGCAGTGTCTTTTAAGATAGCTCTAAGGTCAAGTCCACACTTCCCCTAGAGGCAGATGCCTTACATTTCGTACCAGAGCAGTTTTGGCCCCAATCTGGCCCCCACAATCTCGGGGAGAGGTTCACAGGGCAGGACACAGATGGAATCATGCTGTTCTCCTGAGACTTGTGGTGGGCACCAAAGCCACACTTATGTAATGAAGCATCAATAAAAATCTAAAAGGAAGGGGTTCAGGTTCCAAGTTGGTGAACACATGGAGATGTGGGAAGAAGGGCACACTTAAGAGAAACCATGGAAGCTCCATTTCCTTTTCCACGTACCTTGCCTGGTGCATCTCTTCCTGGGTTACATCCTTTTATAATAAACTGGTACTCTAGCAAGTTAATGTTCTAAGAGTTCTTGTGAGCTGCTCTGGCAAATTAATCCAACCCAGGGAGGGAGTCCTGGAAAGTTCTGATTTTATAGCCTGTTGGTCAGAAGCACAAGTAACAACTTGAACTTGCAACTGGCATCTAAAGTGAGAGGGCAGGGATGCCTGGGTGGTTCAGTGGATGAACGTCTGCCTTCAGCTCAGGGAGTGATCCTGGAGTTCCAGGATCGAATCCCACATCAAGCTCCTCTTGAGGAGCCTGCTTCTCCCTCTGCCTATGTTTCTGCCTCTGTGCATCTCTCATGAATAAATTTTAAAAAATAATTTAGTAATTTTCTTTCCTATTACCTACCTATGTTTTTTTAAAGCTTTTATTTATTTATTTGAGAAAGTGAATGAGAGCACAAGCAGGGGAAGGAGTAGAGGGAGAAGCAGACTCCCTGCTGAGCCACCTGTGTTCTTTGAAGAATGTAAGTTGCCTGAGTCTTTGTCTTTCCAGTGTCCTAATGTTTCCATTCACCTACAGAAGTGCCGGCAACTATTTGCTCAGTGAACATGTTAAACTGTGAATAAACAGGACACCCCAGTTTCTTCTTCATTTTTACTAATGAAAAATGTTCACTACTAAATGTTCACTTCCACTTTTCCCTCCGAGGTGGTATTGGTCAATGTTTTCAAGAATAGAAGCTCTGGGATAACGAAAGAAAAAAAAAAAAAAAAGAAAAAAGAAAAAAGAAAAAAGGAATAGCAGCTCTGCTAAAAAGTCTCTAAGGTCTTAACTTTCTTCAGTATCCCTTTATATTTCCCCAGAGGTATTTCTGACATTATCTTTAAACAGTATAAACATTATTACTAATTTTCTGAAATTTCCATTTCAAAACTGTTCTTCTAAAATAATCTTAATTCTCTATGCAGAACTGTACCAGCAATCACTGATACGTGATGCCTGTAATCACTTACAGGCAAGGACATGAGAACATGGGGTTCAGATGCCCCTTTGTCTGGAGGTTCAGACATTCTGCAACTGTGAAAGTTGTAGCCACTGACCCAAACTAAAATAGCATTAAGGCTGATCTCCATTTGAGATAGATGTCAGTGTGCTCAACAGAATTGAGTGTATCTTGGAGTACTGAGTAAGACATATTATATAATAAAAATGGGCAAGACATAATCACTGACCCACAAGCAAGTGACACATTTTCTTTGGGAACCAGAGGCAGAGATCCTGCTTGTTCACCTGTATGAGGGCGGCCTAACAACTTTCTTTATTCTGAGTCATAGCCCTGCATAAAGTTTTTTTCCCTTGCCCTTAGCCAATCATATTAGAACTCACAAAACTGACAAACTCATCAGGCTACATGCATTTCAAGAGGATTAAGAAAATGCCTTCAGCTATGCGTGGACTATTTTGTCTGAATGACTCTACGGAATATGATCATTTAGATCAGTGGATCTCGGAGTACCTCAAAAACAATATTACCCTCTTGAGCAGGCTGACCTTTACAGAGTATGAAATTACGCCTATTCACTGCAGTTCACAAGGAGCAAATCCTCTTCTCTGCATTCCGCCCAACCTTTAGGTTCCATCATCCCTTGAGGAGTCGCCTGGCCAATGCTCTGATTGGTCAGAATGGAGAAACACTCTTGCAGGGGCCACTAGAAAGCCGCCAACTACATTACCCAGAAGATCGTGCGCGGAATTGAGCCAATGGAATCATTTCCGCGGGAATACCTCGCCTAGGGGTGGGACTTCCGGCCTCCTCCTTGTGGCGGCCATTTTGCTGCTCTCGGGCGTGCCAGGGCGGGACCGAAGTGACGGAACTGTCAAGGCGCTGGAGTTGTCCCCCCCCCGCCCCCGGCAGAGAGGCGGGTCCGCGCCTGGCTACGCCGCCCGGGCTGCCCCGCACGTGGGCCAGGACAGGGACCGTCGGCCCCGGTGTTCGCCCCGCACCCCGAGTCCGATGGCTGCGGCCGTGCCCAGGGCCCCGGCGCAGGTAAACGCTCGTTGCCTCGCCTTCCCTCCTCCTCTCCCTCCTTCCCTTCTCCCCTCCCTCTCTCCCCCTTCTTCCCTCCCTCTCCCCCTCTTCCTTTCCCTCCCTCACCCCTCTCCCCCAGACCCTCAAGGCCCGAGCGCGGGGCGTCTGCTCGCGTCCCTGCGGCCCAGGCCCCGGTGTCCCGGACAGGGAGGCAGTGGTGGGCGGGGGGGCCCGTATGTGAGCGCCGGTGCACTGGCGTGCGGGAGCGGGCTCCAGGGGAGGGGCCGGCTGGTAGAGAGGCTGCGGGGTGGGGGTGGGGGGCTGAGGCGGGAGGACTCTGCGTTCGCGGAACACAGAGCGTCAGGCGGCGTCACGCGGGGCCTGGCGGGCGGAGGTGTGGTATCTCTGTTCCGAGGACCCTGGAACGTCGTGAAAAAAAGAGGGACAGTCTGGGTGAGGGTCTTAACAACTTTCCAAAAGCTGCTTGAGGGAAAACAGGTTGAATGGGGGTGATGAAACAAGGAAGCAGCGGGAGTGGAGTTGTTGGAGGTCGCAGAGCTTATATGAGGAGCATTGAGGATTGAGGTACAGGGGTTAGTTAGTCTGAGGTCACTGGGTTCCAGGCCTGGGCGGGATGCGGAGGAAGCCTGATCTCGTGGAACCCAGCCCTGGTTTCCTTACCTAAACCTCAAATTCTGAAGGTTGTGAAAGCACTTAGAAAACCTACAAAAGTAGAGGGAGGTTGCCTCTGTCCCTTACTGGTCTGGACATCGCCAGTATGGTGTCTGGGATTGTGGTGTCTTAAGGCTCTTCCCTTGGTAGTTTTCCAGTTGCTGGGTTTGGGGACTCTGAGGATACCCCAAGCCCAGGGTCTTGAGTGCAGGCCAGGGGTTCCAGGCAGGTGTTCCTGTTGCTGTCAGCTAATATAAACAGATATGAGAAATTATCCCACAAATAAACACCAGAGTATGCAAATATTGAGATAACAGATCTTGAGGGTAAGGGAGGAGGCAGCTGCTATAATCCAGAGGAGTGTTGATGGACCAGAGTGGTCCCTGTAGAGGTGGGTCAAAAGTTGGACTCTGTGTCCATTTTTTTTTTTTTTTTTTTTTTATGATAGTCACACAGAGAGAGAGAGAGAGGCAGAGACACAGGCAGAGGGAGAAGCAGGCTCCATGCACCGGGAGCCCGATGTGGGACTCGATCCCGGGTCTCCAGGATCGCGCCCTGGGCCAAAGGCAGGCGCCAAACCGCTGCGCCACCCAGGAATCCCAGTGTGTCCATTTTTTAAAGAGTGGTAGATTTTTTGATGTTATAGTTGAGAGGGAAGGCGGAGACCAGGAATACCGCAGGGGTTTTGGTTCTAGCAGCTAAAGGGATGGAAGTTCCATCAACTGGGAATTTTTTTTTTTTTTTGAGATTTAATTTATTTATTCATGAGAGGCAGAGACATAGGCAGAGAGAGAAGCAGGCTCCATGCAGGGAGCCCAATGCGGGATTTGATCCCGGGACTCCAGGATCATGCCCTGGGCCAAAGGTAGAGGCTCAACCGCTGAGCCATCCAACTGCGATGGATTGATTGTAGGTTAATTTTCTTTGGGACTAAGAAGAGTTTTGTTTGGTTCTGTTAAGAGTCTGAGATGTTTCAGAGAATAGTGAGTGAAGACAGCAAATAAGTAGCTGGATTCACAGGTCTGGAGATCTGGGGAGGTGGTTTTGGATAAAGATATCCAAAAGTGATGATTATTGTGTGGACCAGGGCAGAGCTATGGATTACATTTATATTTGGAAATGCAGGTCATCATGACAATGCCTTAGCTTCAGAGGAAGGTGCATGATGAGGAGTGATTGTCTTGCTGAGCACACAAATGCAGGTGAAGGAGAAAAGTGATCATGGTAACCATGTGGGAGAGAGAATGGTTTGGCAAATGATCAAGGCTTCCATGGGATGAGTGGGCATGAGATGGCTATGGAGGTATGGGAATAATTGAGACAAGATGACACTGAGGCCAGGCTCCTCCTTTTATTCATTACTCTAGTTTCACTGGAATATTGTGGTGAGCTTTGATGGAGTCTGGGGTATTTAGTCTTGCTGGTAGATAAGATCTGGGGTCAGTGTAGTCATTTGTGAGTCATGATGCCAGGGGAAACTCTAAGGACTGGGGTTTTAGGAAAAATTGAATGGAGGGTGGGGGAGTTGTGACTGCTGAGGGGACAGCAAGTCCACAGAAGTGGAAGTGGGTCACGGGCATCTGTAATCTGTATGTGCCTCTAGGTGTCTAGTATTGAAGCAAGGATTGGGTACAGAGAAGCCCTTCAAAGCAGCAATCAGGGCTTCGCCCAGAGTGGAGCTATGGGAGTGCAGCTGTGAGAACTAAAGATGTGAGAGAGGTACAGTTTACAGAACAATGTGCACAACAAGAGGAAGTGGGAGCTAAAGGCCTCAGGGTGTTAGAGGCTGAAGGGTAAAACAGGAGTCCACATTTAATTGTATCTTGGGAATCTCAAAGTAGAGACTCTGGGAGAATTTAGGATGTAGAGGAGACCCTACAGGCCAGGACGAATTTGGATGACATCTCTGTTTCCCCTGCCTGATGTTGAGGGCAGAACACAGTGAATAAGGAGAACCTGAAGATAGGGTGGGCGTCAGGTGCACCTACTCCTGGCATTTCTGAAGTGGGGAGCTTTGAAGGAGGATGAGCATGGGATAGATGTGTGGTGAGATGGATTGTGGGATCTCAGAGAATGTTCATGGTTTCATCTGTCCATCATAACAGGATAGTGTGACCTTTGAGGACATTGCTGTGTACTTTTCCTGGGAGGAGTGGAGGCTCCTTGATGAGGCTCAGAGATTCCTGTACCATGATGTGATGCTGGAGAACTTTGCACTTATATCCTCACTGGGTAAGGCCCTCACCCTCCCCAGTGGCCTGAACTATCTCTTTTCCCTCCCCACTCACCTTTTCTCAGTGTCTCTCATATGTGGACCATGAGCACTGCCTGCTTCTCAGCTTTCTGGGTAGTTGCTGTGTTGATAGGGCTGGTTTATTTGCACTACCCTCTTCTCTCCCCTGCAGCCTCAATACCTGGTATACCTCTTAGGAAAGGATTCAAGGTTAGTAGATTTTTAGTGAGCTTAATGGATTCTGTCATGCTTATTCTCTTTTTCGTTTGGGTCACTGTGTACAGATCCATGTCATTTCTGTATCTCAGGATTGGTTGGTTTGTTTTTAAAGTAAGCTCTACACCCTTGGGGCTTAAACTCACAACCATCAGATGAAAAATTGCATGCTCAGCGGCACTTGGGTGGCCCAGTCAGTTAAGTATCTGCCTTTGGCTCAGGTCATGATCTCAGGTTCCTGGGGTCGAGTACCACATCTGGCTCCTCTGCTCAATGGCAAGTCTGCTCCCTCTCACTCTCACCCTGATCTCTCTTGACTTTGCTCTCCCTCAAAAAAAATAAATAAAATCTTAAAAAAAAGAATTGGATGCTTTACTGACTGAGCCAACCAAGGCTCCCCTGTATCCCAGGTTTTGATCTCTCCTTTTAGCCAGCATTTCCTTGTGTCTGCTTGTGCCAGGTTTGCATGCATTGTCATAGTCACCACTTGAACCATAGGCTACTTTTCAACATACTCCTAAAGGTTTATAGTTTAAACATATTTTTTTTCCCTCCAGCCTAGTAATATAAAATAATTAAAATGTACGAGGTGCACCTGAGTAGCTCAGTCAGTTGAGCATCTGACTCTTGGTTTCTGCTCAGGTCATGGTCTCAGGGTTGTGGGATTGACCCTTGTGTGTGGCTCCACGCTTAGCATGGAGTCTGCTTGTCCCTCTTTCATCCCTCACTTGTGTTCTGTCTCAAGTAAATATATAAAACCTTTATATTTAAAAAAATAAAAATGTACAGTGTGATGATTTGGTATATGCATCCTTTGTAATATAATTTTCACAATGGAAGTTCATTAAGTATCTACCACCTCGTAAAATTACATTATTAATTTTTTTAAAGATTTTATTAAAAAAAAAAGATTTTATTTGTTTATTCATGAGACACACAGAGAGAGAGAGGCAGAGACACAGGCAGAGAGAAGCAGGCTCCATGCAGGGAGCCAGATGTGAGCCTCGATCCTGGGACTCCAGGATCACGACCTGGGCCAAAGGCAGACGCTTAACCACTGAGCCACCCAGGCGTCCCTACGTTATTATTATTATTATTATTTTTTTTGTAGAAATACTTAAGATCTACTCTCATTTCACATATACAACATATTATTAACTGTAGTCACTATGCTGTATGTTATATCTTCGTATCTTTTTCGTTTTATAACAACATTTGTACCTTTTGACTAACATGGTACATTTCCCCCAAACCTTAGCTCCTGGCATTTTATAGGCATACCTCAGAGATACTGTAGGTTTGGTTCCAGTCCACCACTATATAGCAAACATCACAATAAATCAAGTCAAATGAGATTTTTGTTATCCCAATACATATAAAAGTTACGTTTATTACATATAGTCTTTTTTTGTTTGGTTTTAGAGAAACCTCAAGCAGACAGGGAGGGGCAGAGGGAGCATCTTAAGCAGGCTCCACACACAGCACAGAGCCTGACACAGGGCTTGATATCAGGACCCTGAGATCATGACCTGAGCTGAAATCAAGAGTTGGACTCCTAACTGACTGAGCCACATGGTGCCCTGTTTACACTATAGCCTACTAAGTATGCCATAGCATTATGTCTTAAAAAAAAAAAAAAAAAGTACACTTAAAAATATTTTAGTCCTAAAAAATGCTACCATCTGAAATTCTAGCAGGTTTCTTTTTGGTGGTAAAGGGTCTTGCCTTGATACTGATAGCTGCTGACTGGTCAGAGTGGTAGCTTGCAAGGTTGGGGCGGCTGTGGCAATTTCTTAAAATAAGACAGTGGAGGGCAGCCCGGGTGGCTCAGCGGTTTAGTGCTGCTTTCAGCCCAGGGTGTGATCCTGGAGTCCTGGGATCGAGTCCCATGTCAGGCTCCCTGCATGGAGCCTGCTTCTCCCTCTGCCTATGTCTGTGCCTCTCTTTTTCTGTGTCTCTCATGAATGAATAAATAAAATCTTAAAAAAAAAAAAAAAGAAAGACAGTGGAGACACCTGGGTGGTTCAGTGGTTTGGCGCCTGCCTTTGGCCCAGAGCATGATCCTAGAGACCCAGGATCGAGTCACATCTGGCTCCCTGCATGGAGCCTGCTTCTCTCTCTGCCTATCTCTGCCTATCTCTGCCTCTCTCTCTCTCTTTCTCGCTGTGTTTCTCATGAATGAATAAATAAAATATTTTTTTTTTCTTTAAGAAAATAAGACGACAATGAAGCTTGGTGCATTGACTCTTCTTTTGTAAATGATTTCTCTCTAGCACGTGATGCTGTTTTTTATAGCATTTTACTCATAGTAGACCTTTCACAATTGCAGTCAATCCTCTCAAACCCTATTGCTGCTTTATCAACTAAGTTTATATAATATTCTAAATTATCACTGTCATTTCCACAGTCTTCGCAGCATTTTCACCAGGAGTAGATTCCATCTCTTTTTTTTCCGAATTTTGTTTTATTAAGATTCTATCTATCTATATCTATATCTATTTGAGACACAGAGAGAGAGGGGCAGAGACACAGCAGAGGGAGAAGCAGGCTCCATGCAGGGAGCCCTACGTGGGACTTGATCCTGGGTCTCCAGGATCAGACCCTGGGCCAAAGGCAGTGCTAAACCACTGAGCCACCCAGACTGTCCTTTTTTCGAATTAAAAAAAAAAAAAATTAACTCCAGTAGAGTTAAATATAGTATTTTTTAAAAACATGTTTGAATTTTAGGTTCCATCTGAATAAACAACTTTCTTTGCTCATCCATATGAAGTAATTTCTCATCCATTCAGGTTTTATCATGAGCTTGCATTCAATCATTTTCAGACTCCACTTTTTTTTTTTTAGATTTTACTTATTTGAGAATGAGAGAACAGGAGAAGAAAGAGAGGGAGAGGGATAAGCAGACTCCATGCTGAATGCAGGGCTCAATCTCAGGACCCTGACATTGTGACCTGAGCCAAAATCAAGAGTTGGATGCTTAACTGACTGAACCACCCAGGTGCCCCCAGGTTCCACTTCTAGTTCTAGTTCTCTTGCCATTTCTACCACATCTGCAGTTACTTTCTCCATGGAAGTCATGAACCCTTCAAAATCATCCATGAGGGTTGACATGAACTTCTTCCAGATTCCTGTTGATACTTTGACTTCTGGCACCCATGAATGCAGCTAGAATGTTGAATCCTTTCCAGAAGGTTCCTACTTACTTTGCCCAGATCCATCAGAAAACTCACTCTGGCAGCCCTGGCCTTACAAATTGTCTTCCTCCCTTCCTATTTGAGAGAGAGAGAGAAAGAGAGAAAGAAAGTGCATGCACAGTTGCATGCGAGGGGTAGGGGTGTAGAGGGAGAATGAGGTAGTCTTAAGCAGACTCCATGCTGAGCAGGGAGCCCGGTATGGGGCTCCATCCCAGGACCCTGAGATCATGACCTGAGCTAAAAGCAGATACTTAACTAATTGAGCCACCTAGGCACCCCAACAAATTGTATTTCTTAAATAATAACACTTTGGAGTGTTGGGGTGCCTGAGTGGTGCAGTTTTTTCAGTGTCTGACTCTTAATTTCAGCTCAGGTCATGATCTCAGGGTCATGAGATCAAGTCCTGTGTCAGGCTCTGTGCTCAGCTCAGGGTCTGTCTTCTACCCCTTGCACGCAGGAACACACTCACTCTCTCTTTTTCTCTGTCTCCCAAACAAATCTTTGAAAAAGAAAAGAAAGAATGTCGAAATTACGTAGGCTACAGAATAGATGTTATGTTAGCAGGCATGAAAACATTAATGTCAGTGTGCCTGGGTGGCTCAGTCACTTAAGCATCTGCCTTTGACTCAGGTTATGATCCCAGGACCATAGGATTGGGCCCTGCATTGGGCTCCCTGCTCAACAGGAGTCTGCTTCTCCCTATCCTTCATGTGCACACATGCACTCTCTCGCGCGCGCGCTCTTGCTCTTGCTCTCTCAAGTAAATAAATAAAAATCTTAACAAAAACAACATTAATGTCGTTGTACATCTCCATCAGAGCTCTTGGGTGACCAGGTGCTTTGTCAATGACCAGTAATTTTTGAAATATTTTTTTCTGAGCAGTACGTCTCAACAATATGCTTAAAATATTCAATAAACCAGCACCAATAAACAGGGTGCTGTCATCCAGGCTTCGTTTTTCCATTGATAGCTCAGATAGGGTAGACTTACCATAATTTTTAAGGATCCTAGGATTTTCAGAGTAATAAATGAGCACTGGTCCCTAACAAGAGAGTCCACCTGTCCTTTGAAGCCAGGCTTGACGTCTCTAGCTATGAAAGTGCTAGATGACATCTTCCAATAGAAGGCTGTTTTGTCTGCATTGAAACTGTATTGTTTAGGGTAGCCACCTTCATGAATGATCTTAGCTAGATCTTCTGGATCACTTGCTGCAACTTCTGCATCAGCACTAGCTGCTTCACCTTGTACTTTGATGATAGGGAGATGGTTTCTTTCCTTCAACCTCATGAAGCACCCTCTGCTTTCAACTTGTCTTCTGCCAACTCACCCCTCTCAGCATTCCTAGAATTGAAGAGAGTTAGGTAGGGCCTTGCTCTGGATTAGGTTTTGGCCTAAGGGAATGTTGTGGCCACTTTGATCTTCTATCCAAACTACTAAAACTTTATATCAGTAGTAAGGCTGTTTGCTTTCTTAACATTTGTGTGTTCACTGAAGTAGCACTTTTAATTCTCTTCAAAGATTTTTTGAGGGTTTTTTTTTGTGTGTGTGTTCACAGCTTGGCTACTTGGTTAGCTGTTGGGCTCACGAGGCCTAGCTAGCTTTTGTTCTGTCTTGGCTTTCAACATCCCTTCCTCACCAAGCTTAATCATTTCTATCTTTTGATTTAAACTGAAAGATGTGTGACTCTAACTTGAACACCTGGAAGCTATTGTAGGGTTATTAATTGCCGTAATTTTAATACTGTTGTGACTCAGGGAATAGAGTGGCCCAAGAGAAAGAGATAGAGGAATGACTGGTCATGGAACAATTAGAAGAGACACAACTTTTATCATTTATTGATTATGTTAAATGTCATATGGGCGCAGTTTGTGGCGCTCCAGAACAATTAAATGGTAACAAAGGTCTCTGATCACAAATCATCATAACAAGTACAGTTCTAATGGAAACATTTGAAATATTACAAAAATTATCAAAATGTGATACAGACATGAAGTCAGCAAGTGCCATTGGAAAAATGGCACCAATAGACTTGCTCCTTGCAGCATTGCCATAGACTTTCACTATGTTAGAAACACAGTATCTATGAAGCATCGTAAATCAAAATACCATAAAACTAAAATATAAATAAAAATGCCTCTCTGTTAAATAAAAATGTACTCTCTGTTTCTATGATTTTGGCTTTTTTTTTTTTTTTAAACATGCCAACCTCAGTATACAAGAGTTCCTTCAACCTTCACCCTCACTAACACCTATCTCTGTTCTTTTTGAAGGTAGCCATCTTACCAAGTGTCGAGTGATACATTGTGGTTTTGGTTTGCATTTTCCTGTTGATTAGTGGGGAAGAACATTTTTTTCATATACCTGTTGGCCATTTGTAGATTTTTTTTAATAAAATGTCTATTTATGATCTTTGCCAATATATTTTTTAAAAGATTTTAATTATTTATTCATGAGAGACATACAGAGAGAGGCAGAGAGACACAGGCAGAGGAAGAAGCAGGCTCCATCCAGGGAGCCTGATGTGTGATCTCCAGGATCACACCCTGGGCCAAAGGCAGACGCTCAACCGCTGAGCCACCCAGGCATCCCTCTTTGCCAATATTTTAATCTGATTGTTTCATTGTTACTGATTTGTATGAGCACCTATATATTTTGGATATTAACCATTATAAGGTAAAGCATTTGCAAATATTTTCTCCCATTATATTTTGTTGATTATTTCCTTTGCTGTGCAGAAGATTTTTAGTTTGATGTAGCTTGACTTGTTTATTTTTGCCTTTGTTGCCTGTGTGTTTTGTTTCCTGTCAGAAGACTCATTGTTAAGACCAGTTTCAAGGGACCTTTTTTCCCCCCAAGAAGTTTTACATTTTCATTTTCATGTCTACGTTGAAGCCTTTAACCCATTTTGAGGTAATTTTGTGAGTGGTGTAAGGTAGGGTCCCATTTTTTTTTTCTCTCTCTTTTTGGCATATGCATATCCAGTTTTCTCAGCACCATTTATTAAAGAGATTGTCCTTTTCCTATGTGTGTTTTTGGCACCCTTGTCAAAGAGTAGTTGATTATATATGTGTTGGTTTATTTCTGGGCTTTTTATCATGTTTCTGTATGTCTGTTTTTATTCCAGTACCATAGAGTTTTGATTACTGTTTTGTTTTTTTGTTTTGTTTAAGATTTTATTTATTCATGAGAGAGAGAGAGAGGCAGAGACACAGGCAGAGGGAGAAGTAGGCTCCATGCAGGGAGCCCAACGTGGGACTCAATCCCGGGTCTCCAGGATCATACCCTGGGCCTAAGGGAGGTGCTCAGCCACTGAGCCACCCAGGCATCCCGATTACTATTGTTTTGTAGTATAGTTTGAAATCTCTAAATGTGATTCCTCTAACTTTGATCTTCATAATCAAGGTTTCTTTGGCTATTTGAAGTCATTTGTGGTTCAAATTTTAGGATTCTTTTTCTGTTTCTGGTAAAAAATGCCATTGGAATTTTGGTAAAGATTGCATTGAATTTTAGGTTGCTTTATATAGTAGAAGTGTTTTAATAATAATTCTTTCAGTCCAGAAATATGGGCTATCTTTCTATTTATCTGTGTCTTCAGTTTCTTTCATTGGTGTGTTACAGTTTTCGTTGTACACATCTTTCATTTCCTTAGCTACATTTATTTGCAAGTGTTTTATTTTTTTAATGCTATTGCAAATGGAATTGGTTTCTTAATTTCTTATTGAGATATCTCATTGTGGGGCAGCCTGGGTGGCTCAGGGGTTTAGCACCGTCTTCAGCCCAGGGTGTGACCCTGGAGACCCGGGATCGAGTCCTACGTAGGGCTCCCTGCATGGAGCCTGCTTCACCCTTTGCCTGTGCCTCTGCTTCTCTCTGTCTCTCTCTGTGTCTCTCATGAATAAATAAATAAAATCTTTATAAAAAGAGATTTCATTGTTAGTAATAGGCACATCTAATTTTTTATTTTTCCTTTGGCCAATTGATTGGATAGGCATTTGTTGTTTAATGCCCACATATTTGAATGGTTAAGCTTCCTCATGCTTTTTTTTTTTTAAGAGTATATTTATTTATTGAAGATTTTATGTATTTATTCATGAGAGACACAGAGGCAGAGACACAGGCAGAGGAAGAAGCAGGCTCCCTGCAGAGAATCCGATATGGACTCCCATCCCGGGATTCCAGGATCACACCCTGAGCTGAAGGCAGAGCTGCGGAGCCACCCAGGCATCCCCAGAATATCTTTTTATAGCATACTCACCCTTCTTGTGACGGTGTGAAGTGATAGAATGCCTACACGATGAAATGAAGTGAGGTGAATGGTATAGACTTGTGACATAGCATTAGGCTACTATTCCTCCTGACAATACGTTACAATGAAGAAGGATCATTTGCTTTTTTTTTTTTTTTTTTTTTTTTGGATCATTTGCTTTTGGACCATGGTTGATTATGGTAACTGAGACCGTGGAAAGTTAAATAGATAAGGAAGGACTCCTATATTTTAAATATGATTATACAATTGCATTTATCCGAGTATTCTATATTTTCGTGTTACTAATTAGCATACTTTCATTTCAGTTTGAAGAACTGTGTTTAGTATCTTTTGTAGGGTAGGTCAAGTGGTGTTGAACTTCCTCAGCTTCTGTTTGGGAAAGTCTTTCTCCTTCATTTCTGAAGGACAACTTTACTGGTAAAGATTTTTGGTTTGCGGTTTCTTTGTTGCAGCATTTAGAACATATCATCCCATTTATTCCTTGTATTCAGTGTTACAGCGAAGAAAACTGCTCATATCCTTATGAAGGGGAGGGGAGTCCCCCCCCCCCCATATGAGTTTCTTTTCTCAAGGCTGTCAAATTCTCTTTGTCATTACATTTAGACTTTTATCATATAGTTGACCTTTGAGCAACATGGGGTTAGGGGTGCTAATCTCTGTGTAGCCAGAAATCTGTGTATAACTTTTGACAGTCCCCAGAACTTAGCTACAAATAGCCTCTTCTTCACCAAAGCCTTCCTAATTAGAGTCAATTAGCCCATGTTTTGTATGTTATATGTGTACTGTATTCTTACATTAAAGTAAGCTAGAGAGGGACGCCCGGGTGGTTCAGTGGCTGAGCATTTGCCTTTGGCTCAGGGCCTGATCCCGGAGTCCCAGAATTGAGTCCTGCATTGGGCTTCCTGCGTAGGACCTGCTTCTCTCTCTGCCCCCCCCCCCCATCTCTGTCTGTCTCTCATGAATGAATGAATGAATGAATGAATGAATGAATAAAATCTTTGAAATGGATAAGTAAGCTAGAGAAAATAAGATTTCTGTCCCTGCCCATCTGCCTTCTTCAGGCCCCCATAATGCAAATATTGCTGTTTCTTGATGTCCTATAGTCCACACAGACTTTCTTTATTTACCCTTTTTAAGTTGTTTTTTTTATAATTTGACTGGATGATTTCAAAAGGCATATCTTTAATTTCAGATTCATTTTTTTGATTGATCAGGCTGGCTATTGATCCTCTCTATTGCATTTTTCTTTTCTTTTCTTTCTTTCTTTTTTTTTTTTTTTTTAGAAAGAGGATATCTAGCAGGCTTGGTGATACAGGGCTCCCATCTCACAACCCTGAGATCATGACTTGAGCTGAAATCAAGAGACATGTAACTGACTGAGCCACCCAGGCGCCCCTGCATTTTTCATTTCATTCATTGTATTCTTCACCATAACTTTTTCTATTAAGTTGTAATTCCAGTATAATTAACATACTATGTTCTATTTGTTCAGGTATACAGTACAGTTATCTATCGAAAATCTTGTATTGTTTATAATTGTTTTCCTTATTTCATTGAATTGTCTGTGTTTTCTTATAGCTCACTGAGCCCCCTTGAAAAATTATTTTGATGGGACGTCTGGGTGGCTCAGCAGTTTAGTGCCTGCCTTCGGCCCAGGGCGTGATCTCGAAGTCGTGGGATCAAGTCCCACATCGGGCTCCCAACATGGAGCCTGCTTCTTCCTCTTCCTATGTCTGCCTCTGTCTGTCATGAATAAATAAAATCTTTAAAAAAATTTATTTTGAATTCTTTAACAATTCCTAGATTTGCGTTTCTTTGGGGTGACTGATCAATTACTGTGTTCCTTTGAAGGTGTCCTGTTTCCTTGATATTCTTGTGTTTCTTTAGCCTTGCGTTGATGTCTATACATTTCATGGAGTAGTCACTTTTTCCAGACTTTACAGAAAGGTTTGAACAGGAAAATCTTCGTCTGTCTGTTGATGTGAATGCACCAGCTCGGTGGAGTGTGGCAAGTCTGAGTATAAGATGGTCAAGAGGCTTAGTCTGTGCAGCTGTTACCTGAGATCAGTGTCAGCAAAGATTGTAGGAATCCAAGGCTGTGTGTGTCCATAGTAGTAGAGAATGTTACTGGGAACCTCCTGATCTCTCTCTCCCACTGGAAGTGTTTTGGCTGTGGTGTTCCTTTGATGCCAAGTCCAGCTCTTGGGTGTCTTTGTGGTGGTTTTATTTATTTTTTATTTTTTTATTTTTAAAAGATGTTATTTACTTATTGATTAGAATACACAGAGAGGAGAAAGAAAGAGAGGCAGAAACACAGGCAGAGGGAGAAGCAAGCTCCATGCAAGGAGCCTGACGTGGGACTCGATCCCGGGTCTCCAGGATCATGCCCTGGGCTGAAGGCAGTGCTAAACTGCTGAGCCACCGGGGCTGCCCTTTGTGGTGGTTTTAACATTGGAGTGTGATGTGCAGGCACCAATGGATCAGGTAAGGGTCTGGGTTCTAGAATGTGAATAGGTAGAGCAATAGCAGTTCTAGGATCCCAGATTCTGAATAGCCTATAGCAGTGATGACTTGCTGTGTGAGATGCAGTTGTACACTAAGCATTGATGGAGTCTGTGACTGGAGCATAGGTACTCTCTGTCTCTGGTCCTAAGGAGCTCACTAGCTCACAACAGCCATGGATCTGGTGCCTCAACCTGGGCACTCAGGTGACAGCCATGCAGTCAGGTTATGAAATATAGGCATCCATGGAATAGTTGCAATGCTGGCATCCAGGATATATGCAGTGTTGATGTGAGTGGCAGCTCTGCCCCTGGAATGGAAAATGGCTCCCTTTTCGGGGGGAGAGGGCAACTCAGCATATTATTCTCTGGCAGGTTTCTGGTGATAGCTTTTGATTACCTTAGTGCAAAAGCTGCTGGGGTCTTCTGCAGAGCAGGCATATGGGGTCCATGCCTATAAACACTTGGACCCCTCTGCTGTGTAATCTGTGATGTTCTGCTACTGTAGCAGGACTTATTGAGGTTCTCTGCAGCAAAGGATGCTGAGGTCCCCTGCATAGTAGGGGACTATAATGGCATCAGCTCTTTGGCTGACACAGTTGCCATCCTTCTTATTTTCTGCCTATATCCATATGTCTTCACTAAGCCGGTGTCCCCATTGATCCTTTTTGTGTGGTGGTTATTATTGTGTGCTCTGTTGTGTCACTGCGTATTTAATATTTTATTTATTTATTTATTTATTTATTTATTTATTTATTTATTTATTTGACAGCAAATGCATAAGCAGGGAGAATGACAGAGGGAGAGGGATAAGCAGGCTCTCTGCTGAGGAGGGAGCTGGATGTGGGGCTCAATCCCAGGACCCCAAGATCATGACCTGAGCTGAAGGCAGATATTAACTGAGCCACCACCCAGGTGCCCTTTTTAAAACATTTTTTTTTATTATTTATTTATTCATGAGAGAGACAGAGAGAGAGAGAGAGAGGCACAGGCACAGGGAGAAGCAGGCCCCATTCCATGCAGGGAGCCCAACGTGGGACTCGATCCCGGGTCTCCAGGACCACACCCAGGACTGAAGGTGGCGCTAAGTCACTGAGCCACCCGGGCTGCCCTTAATTGGCCACTTAAACCTTCCAAGGGCAAAGGCTGTTATGCTGACATTACTTACCTTGCTCTCTTTTGTGCTGAATAGCCCTGGGGCGGGGCTGGCTATTCATTTGTCCTGTTTTTCCCTTAGGACTTGTATTGTCCATGTCCCATGTAGTTGTTCAAGGCTTATAGGGAAGAATCTTTTTTGTTTTTTTTTTTTTACAAACAAATTGGGGGGGATCCCTGGGTGGCGCAGCGGTTTAGCGCCTGCCTTTGGCCCAGGGTGTGATCCTGGAGACCCGGAATCGAATCCCACGAAGCATGGAGCCTGCTTCTCCCTCTGCCTGTGTCTCTGCCTCTCTCTCTCTCTCTCTCACTGTGTGCCTATCATAAATAAATAAAATAAAATAAAATAAATAAATAAATAAAAATTTAAAAGAATATTTTAAAAAAAACAAACAAATTGGGGTTATTCCTACCACTACCCCACTTATTGTCTTTTTTTTTTTTTAAGATTTTATTTATTTATTCATGAGACACACACACAGAGAAGCAGACACACAGGCAGGGGGAGAAGCAGGCTCCATGCAGGAAGCCTAAAGTGGAACTTGATCCTGGGTCTCCAGGATCACACCCCGGGCTGAAGGTGGCACTAAACCTCTGAGCCACCAAGGCTGCCCAGGGAAGAATCTTTTGTGTATCACAGGATGGACAGGACTCCAGACATGGCAAAGTAGACTCAGAGCAATGTCGTCCTGGTCAATGACTGGAAAGAGTGTTCAGGTCATAACAGATTCCCCATGGTGAACCTGTCTTTATTCACCCACACTGTCATGCCATTTCAAGTGGCCACACTTCATTGCTACTTTTTCTTCTCCATTTTGACATTTTGCCAATCCCCTGACTTCCAGCACAGGGATAATCTCCACTTCTCTGGACCCCACATTGTACCCATTTCTCCCACTGTTCTTTCTGTGTACTCCAGCATTGGCCATGAGATGTTCATGTATCCCTAAATTGACGTTGAACAGTAGCTAATCTGTTGCAGTTAGATTTTAATGGGCTTGGATGCATGCTTTTACCCAGCCTCACATCAGCAGTAGCAAAGGTCCTGCCAAAGACTGTTGACATGGAAATCAGTTGTAATCCTTGCCTCTTTTTCTTGTCTCATACCCTGTCTTTGTATCCTTCCCCTGGTGAGGTCACCATTCTGTGACCTTTGGGGTCAAGTAATGCACAGTGGCTGCCCCTTCAACTGAATTCCAACTACGGTGTCTGGAAAAGTATGCCATAAACTCATGCCTAAATGAGATGGATGCATATATGTCATGTGCTCACCCCCTCGCTATAATCACGAATCTCACCAGTGTATCTTTGCGTTCAGGTTGCTGCTGTGGAGCAGAGGATGTGGAGGCACCTTGTGAACAGAGCATTTCTGTAGGTGTGTCACAGGACAGAACGCCCAGGGCAGCTCTGACTTTCCGGAAGACCCACCCTTGTGAGATGTGTGGTCCAGTCTTGAGAGATATTTTCCACTTGGCTGAGCACCAGGGAAAAGAAAACAGCCAAAAACTGTTGAGGTGCGGGGCATGTACAAAAAGATTTTATTTCAGCATAAAGTTTCAACAGCAGCAGGAGCAGCATGTGGGAGAGAAACTGTTGAGAAACAGTGTGGACAGGGCCTCTTTTGTGAAGAGTTGCGGAATCTTTGATTCAGGAAAGCCCTTTACCTGTGGAGAGGTTGAGAAGGACTTCCTGCCTGGCTCAGGGCATCTGCAGCAAGAGGCCACTCATGCTGGGGAGAAGCCAAACACAATCACACAGTGCAGGGGAACTTTACAAAGCAGAAAAAGTCATTACACCTGGGGAGAATGCAAGAAGGACTTTGGTCCAAAACACACACTTGTTCAGGACCACTGTTTTGTATGCAGTGAATGTGGGAAAACATTCAGGTACAAGTCTTCATTTGCTATACACCAGAGATTCCATACTGGAAAAAGACATCATGAGTTTGGTGAATGTGAAAAATCCCTTCGGCAAAGCTCAACCCTCAGTCAACATGGAAAGACTCACACTGGGTCCAGGCAATACAAGTGTAGCAAATGTGGGAAGTCCTTTTGTCACAAATCTGTCCTCATTCATCCCCAGAGATGGCATAATGGAGAAAATGTGTGCAGTGAATGTGCAGAGTCTTTTAGCCATAGCTCAGTGTTGATTCCATGTAGAGTTCAAACTGGAGAAAGGCCTTATAAGTGTAATGACTGTGCAAAATCTTTTACCTCTGTCTCTGCCCTCAGTTATCATCAGAGATCTCACACAGGAGAAAGGCCTTATGAGTGCAGTGAATGTGGGAAATCTTTTATCTCTAGGTCTGACCTCCGTTATCATCAGAGAGTTCATTCTGGAGAAAGGCCTTATGAGTGCAGTGAATGTGGGAAATCTTTTATCACTCGTACTGCTCTCCGTTATCATCACAGAGTTCACACTGGAGAAAGGCCTTATGAGTGTAGTGAATGTGGCAAATCCTTTACTCGAAGAAATAACCTCATTATACATCTAAGAGTTCACTCAGGTGAAAGACCTTATGAGTGTAGTGAATGTGGGAAATCTTTTACCTTTAGCTCCAGCCTGCGTTATCACCACAGAGTTCACACTGGAGAAAGACCTTATGAATGTAGTGAATGTGGGAAATCTTTTAACAATAGGTGGACACTCATTCGACACCGAAGAATTCACACAGGAGAAAAGCCTTATGTGTGCAGTAAATGTGGGAAGTCTTTTACTTGTAGCTCTACTCTCCAGTATCATCATCGAGGTCATCTTGGAGAAAGACCTTATGAGTGTAATGAATGTGGGAGATCTTTTACCACTAGTTCTGCCCTCCGTTATCACCAGAGAGTTCATACTGGAGAAAGGCCTTATGAGTGCAGTGAATGTGGGAAATCTTTCATTTCTAGGTCTGACCTGCATTATCATCATAGAGTTCATTCTGGAGAAAGGCCTTATGAGTGTAATGAATGTGGGAAATCCTTTATCCGAAGAAATAACCTCATTTTACATCAGAGAGTTCACACAGGAGAAAGGCCTTACAAGTGTAGTGAATGTGGGAAATCTTTTAATAATAGGTGGACACTTATTCAACACCAGAGAGTTCACACAGGAGAAAAACCATATGTGTGCAGTGAATGTGGGAAATCTTTTACCTGCAGCTCCACACTTTGTTACCATCAGAGAGTTCATGAAGGTAAAAGGCCTTATGAATGCAGTGAGTGTGGGAAATCCTTTACCTCCAGTTCTACTCTCCGTTATCATCAGAGAGTTCACACAGGAGAAAGGCCTTACAAATGCAGTGAATGTGGGAAATCTTTTACCTTTAGTGCCAGCCTTCGTTATCATCACAGAGTTCACAGTGGAGAAAGGCCTTATGAGTGCACTGAATGTGGGAAATCCTTTAAAGATAGATCACAATTCAATAAACACCAGAGAACTCACACGGGAGAAAGACCTTACGAGTGCAGTGAATGTGGGAAGACTTTTAGCCAAAAATCTTCTCTGTCAATACACCAGAGAATTCATAATAGTGAACGATCTTATGAGTGTAGTGCTTGTGGGAAATCTTTTACATCTATCTCTGGCCTTGGTTATCATCATAGAGTTCATAAGGGAGAAAAGCCTTATCAGTGTAGTGAATGTGGGAAATCTTTTACCAATAGCTCAATACTGATTCGACACCAGAGAGTTCACACAGGAGAAAGACCTTATGTGTGCAGTGAATGTGGGAAATCTTTTACCAGTAGTGCTACCCTTTCTTATCATCAGAGAGTTCATGCAGGTAAAAGGCCTTATGAATGCAGTGAATGTGGGAAGTCTTTTACCTCCAGTTCCACTCTCCGTTATCATCAGAGAGTTCATGCAGGAGATAGGCCTTATGGGTGTAGTGAATGTGGGAAATCTTTTATCTCTAGCTCCAAACTACGTTATCATCAGAGAGTTCACACTGGAGAAAGGCCTTATGAGTGCAGTGAATGTGGAAAATCCTTCAGGGATAGTTCACAATTCAGTCAGCACCGGAGAGGTCACACTGGAGAAAGGCCTTATGAGTGTGGTGAATGTGGGAAATTTTTTACAAGAAAATCTACGCTCTCTCAACATCAGAGAGTTCACACTAGAGAGAAGCCTTAGGTGTGCAGGGAATGTGCAATTTCCTATTCACTATAACAACACTGGAGGGAACTCTGAGGAGCCATCTCTCTGAACTGAAATTCAGCTAAACATGCAGTGGTATATTCCTTGTAAGTTTTAGTTCTGTAATAAACTTGTGTAAATATGTTGCACTTTCTAAACCGTCCAGGGCTCTTTTCCAGATTTATCTCACTGCTAGATTTTGTAGCCAAAGCCTTTTCACCTCTCCCACTTCGGAGGTCTACAAAGTGTGCATCAGTCACCACTACAATGTATTCAGGGAAGCTGACCTTTGTTCTCCCATGATTTAGAACAAATTAGAAGTAACCTGAGCCCTGAAGGATCAGCTTTCCTGTCTCCTTAACTACCTTAGGCATGGACCTGAATCAGTGATGACCCAGAGAATATGAGTTTGGCTGGCAGCTTACAGAGAATGACTACCTTTTTCAGGGACATGTTGGTCTCCTGTGATGCGATGTTTTTCCAGCTTCCCAGTGAAATAGTAACTACTGCACATTGCTTTGGCTTATGTGATGTTCAAGGCCTTACTTCTTAAGTCTTAATCTTGGATGTTTTGCTTACTGTTTGGGGTAGTTTATAAGTGGATCTGGGCTCAACAAGCAGTACTGGGTGAGCTTTTTAGGAGTCTCAAATTGTGCTTGAGGAGGGAGAGGGGGATGGCAGAAAATAACTTGCCAGTGTTGATCAAATGTGCATTGCTGCCCCACAGCCTCTGAAAAACTGCAGGGCTTTCTGGTTTTTATTTGAAATCCTAGATGCTTCGTGTTTTAGGAGTCTCAGTGATTGGGACGCCTGGGTGGCTCAGCAGTTGAGTGGTTGCCTTTGGCTTACAGTGTGGTCCTGGAGTCCTGAGATGGAGTCCCACATGGGGCTCCCTGCTTGGAGCCTGCTTTTCCCTCTGCCTATGTCTCTGTCTCTGTCTCTCTGTCTCATGAAAAAATATAAATCTTAAAAAAAAAAAAAAAGATGACTCAAGGAGGAGGCAAGTGTGAGACCCTCAGATGCTTCTGAAAGCATAAATTTTTTCTCCTTACTCAAAGGAGACCTCACAGGGGATGTCAGCACTGTTGAGTTATCTTCCCTAGCTTTACAAACAGCTATGTGCCCTGATGTCCACAGCCTAATTGGGCTAGGGTCACTGGTTGTAAGATCACAGGGGGCAGGGGAAACCATAATTGCTACAGAAACACTGCTTAATAGGAAGTGGAGGAGACCGCAGCCAACTAGATGGAATATGCCTCTTCTAAAAATGGATCCGGACACGTTTCTGTAACAGTGATTTTGCAAGGTTAGTGTGTACACAAATCTCAGGACCTCCAGGTATGATTATCTTGTGTTAGGTATAGTTATTGTTGGAGAAAAAAATAAAAACTAAAATAATCAAAAGGTTCTGTGGTTTCCTCTCTGTGATGTCTGCTTCAAAGCCACTACCACTGAGTCAGGGGAAAAAAAGATAAAGGGTAATCTATATTCCTGGAATATGACACTTGTGACCCAGGAAGCATTCCTGTTGACTTGTATGGAAATACTCTTGTTCTCCACATTTGCTGCCACTAAGGTAATACCCCATAGGCATGAGAAAGAGGGATGGAATCGGTGTGGGGTGGCCAAACCAATTTCCCAAAAAGAGTGGGACATAGACATTTTGAGCCATTTTTAAAGCTTTGTTAAGTAAGGCATAGTTTATATTTTCTACCTTGCATGTATTTACCGTGTAATTTGGTAAATTTTGACATAGTTATGAACTTATGAAACCATCATCATAGTCCTGTTAATAACTTTATCTGTCACATGTTTACCTCCTGTTCTTTTATAATCTCCCTTGCCCCTCCCACTTCTCCAGGTAACTACTGATTTACTTTTACAATAGATGGATAGTTTTGAATTTTTTAAGTTTATGTTTGGAATTGATACTATTTTGATTTTTTGTTTTTATTGTCAAAATTACTTTGAGATTCATCAGTGATATATGAGTAGTGTTTTTTTTTTTTTTTTTTTTTTTTTTTTGCTGAGTAATATTTTTGGATATACCAGTTTATCCATTTATCTGTGTTTGTTTGAGGATTTGGTTTATTTCTAGATTCTGACTATTGAAGATAAAGCTAGTGTAAACATCTGTGTTCTTTATATGAATGTATGTTTCTTTGATGTTTTGTCAGTAACTTAGTGTATAATGTCTGGGTCATAGAGTAGGTAAATGTTTTACTTTTTGATTGTATCTTTTGCCTTTTCCCAGCAGTGTAGGAGTTCCAGTTCATCCACATTCTGAACATTTGGTTTGGCTAATTTAATTTTAGGCCTTTTAATAAGTTTTTAGTGTTATGTTATTTTGTTTTAATTACATTTCTGTAAGGATTCACAATCATTTTTTCCAATGCTTATTTGCTGTCTACACCTTTGGTAAAATGCATGTATCTTTTTCCTATTCTTTGAGTTTTAGCTATTTTCCTTTAACAGATACAACAATGAAACAAGTGTGTTTCTGCGTGCATGCACTACTCACAATGGAATGGACAGCTGTACACTTTCAAATTTTTTCTGCATTGTTAACATATTCTTTGTCACATTCTTTTAAAATAGATTTTATTTGGGGAGAGAGTGAGCAAGCAGTGGGGGAAAGGGCAGAGGGAGAGGGAGAGGGAGAAGCAGCTTCCTTGATGAACAGGGATCCCAGCCCAGAGCTCAATCCCAGGACCCTAGGATCATGACCTAAGCCGACGGCAGACGCTCAACTGACTGAGCTACCCAGGCGCCCCTCTCCATCACATTAAGTCCAGTCATTGGGGAATGCATTAAAGCCTTGCTTTTTAGTGGCTACCTATTTTCCTTTATCACCATTGGGGTTGGTGGGTTGGAGCAGATGGGGGACAAGATTGGATCAGTATGGGCTGGGTTTTCCTTTGAGTCCCAAAGCCTGCCTAGGGGGTGATGTAGAGGTCACTAATCAGATTTCCCAAGTCTTTGTCCAGGGTCCCTAGGTTTAATTCCTAGATTTCGGGCCACTGTAAGGACCCACAGGCAAAAGCCCCTATCCAGGGCCTGTTTCGAAACCCTATGTACAGTGGGATTAGGAGTGGCCCTAGCCCTGATCCATTGGGAATTGTGAAGAGCTGAGGTATTCATTCCTATAGAGCTGTACCTGTGGGGAACGTCCTAGAGCCAGGCACCTGTAGCTCTCCCTGTTACCACCAGACTGCTATGCCACCAGGTGTGTCAGAAAGAAATAGAGCTGCTCAGGAGCCCCTGATCCAGGTCAGTCCCTAGGGGGAGGAGGGTCTGCACAGTAGGTCTCAGTGTGGTTTACTGGGAATATCTGGACAACTCCCTAGAGCCCCTTGAGCCTCAGTCTGCTATGACACAGAAGTGATGATGGTGTTTACCCTGGCCCCTGGGGCCATTAATAAAAATAAAACACTGAGCACTTAAAGAATTCCATGGGATTTTGACCTTGTATATGATGTTTTTATATCGTTTTTTTTTTTTTTTTTTTTTTTTTTTTTTTTTTTTTTTTTTTTTATGATAGTCACAGAGAGAGAGAGAGAGAGAGGCAGAGACACAGGCAGAGGGAGAAGCAGGCTCCATGCACCGGGAGCCCGACGTGGGATTCGATCCCGGGTCTCCAGGATCGCGCCCTGGGCCAAAGGCAGGCGCCAAACCGCTGTGCCACCCAGGGATCCCTATATCAAGTTTTTAATATAAATATTTCCATAACTTTCCTTTTCACATTTCTCTTACTCTGCTTAACTCTTACTGATGTTTATATCACATTAATAATATCCTAGTGTTTTGTTTTTTAAGATTTATTCATGAAAGACAGAGGCAGAGACATAGGCAGAGAGAGAAGCGGGCTCTTCACAGGAGCCCAATGTGGAACTCGATCCTGGATCCCAGGATCACGACCTGAGCCAAAGGCAGCAACCCAACTGCTGAGCCACCCAGGTGTCCCTAATATCCTAGTTTTGTCCATTCTATAGAGTACCACTCAAATCAATATATTTACTGTGGAGTTTTGTCCAATCCATGTGTGTATGACCTAGCTTATTTTCTCTTCTGAATCACTCTATAACTGAGACCAAGATCATGCTCATCAATTGGTGGATTATCACAAATATTTTGAATCATTTTCTTTTTTTAAATTTATCTGAGAGAACACCCCAGTAGGGGGCGGGGGGGATTGGGAGAAGGACAAATCTATAGTTAACTGACTGAGCCACCCAGGTGCTCCAATTCATTGTCTTATGTACTGGGAGAGCTCTTCTTATGGACCTCTACTTGCCTTAACTGCCAGATTAATCTTCTTCAGGTCCTCTTTAAACAAATTTGATTTATGATGCTTAATGCAAAACATTCAATACTATTAAGGTATGTTATTCCACACACCATAGATTCTTTTTCACCTACATAGTTATATTTTGGTTCATTAAGAGTCTGTCTTTCCTAAAAATTCAACATGAGTTTTAAACTTAAAGTTTACATAGTTTAATATGTATGTAACAGAGGACTACTTACTATTTTAATGAATTCTGTTAGAGTGTACTGGAAAGTTTCCAAATACATTTTTAAAGAATTCAGTGAAAGTGGTTGATATAAAGTAGAAATGATAAATATATAACTATATAAGTTTTCTACAATTAGAATGTTTTTGAAACATTTAAAAATTTCAGTCCACCTTAGTTCTGAATGGGCTAAAGGTAAATTTTGACATCAAAAATGAAATTTCCACAAATTAATATATTGTATAGTTGTGTGTATCTCCATATGCTGGATAGTTTTCACAATAATTGCCTGTTTTAAATTTTTGCCTAATATTTTATGGCTTGTATGAGTGTTGAAAATATTATGCTACTTTTTTTACATTATATGTTATTTTTGTGATTTTTCTAGTTGTCTTTGTATTTTGCATATGTTTCTATTTTTAAAAAGTGAAAAGCATATTTTGTGGTTTTAAATTGGGGTCTTGTTTTGTAATGACTTGCACATTTCAAGTGCAGGTTTGTTAAAAATCTTTGTCTTCGGGTCACCTGGGTGGCTCAGCGGTTGGGCACCTGTCTTCAGCCCAGGGCATGATCCCAGAGTCCCAGGATCAAGTTCTGCATCAGGCTCCCTGCATGGAGCCTGCTTCTCCCTCTGCCAGTGTCTGCCTCTCTATGTCTCTCATGAATAAATAAATAAAATCTTTTAAAAATAATAAAATACATTTAAAAAATTTTTTTCCTTTTTTTTCCTTTTAAAAAATTTTGAGATATAGTTGACGTGTAATATATTAGTTTCAGATGTACAACATAGTGATTTGACACATACATTGTGAAATGCTCACCATACATGTAGTTACCATCTGTCATACAGAATCATTACAATATTATTGACTATATTCCCTATGCTGTACTTTTTATCTCTGTGACTTCCATATTTTATAATGGGAAGTTTGTACTAATTAATCTCCACCTATTTTGCCCATCCCCCTACCCCTTCCTCTGGTCAATTTCTCTTCTTTGTTGTTTCAGATTCCACATGTAAGTGAAGTCACAGGGTATCTGTCTTTGACATATTTCACTTAGCATAATGCCTTTATGTCCATCTTAAAAAAAAAAAAAAAGCCTAGGGAAATGGAATTTAGACCACAACCTTGAGAACACTTCAGCAGGGCCAATGACCAGTTCTCTCAGAAGCTGGGGAAGGGCTGGACTTGTGTCTTCCGGTTCAAGATCCCGTGGCTCCCAAGGCCCTGGGAACAGAGGTCCGGCACCTGGGGCCACCAGTCCCTGACCCCGCCTCACGCTCCCTGTTCCCGAATGACAGATCCTTCCAGCCTCAGACCCTCCTGCAGCCCCTGCTCCAGCCCGCTCCCGCACGCCTGTGCAGGGGCACTGACACTGAGCCCTGGGCCTCAGGGATGTGAGCAAGCGCCCCGCGCTCGGGTCTTCTTGAGGGTCTGGGTGGTGGGAGGGCGGCGAGGGCCCCGGGGGACGAGCATCTACCGGGACCCTGGGCACGGCCTTCGCCATCGGACTCGGGAGGCGGGGCGGACACCCGGGCCGATGGCCCTAGTCCCAGGCCCTGTGAGGGGCAGCCTGGACGGCGACTTCAGCCTGGGGCCCGCCTCTCTGCCGTGGGGACGACTCCAGCAACTTGACAGTTCCGTCACGTCGGCCCGGCCCTGGCAGTCCGAGGGCAGCAAGAAGGAAGCCGCCAGGAGGAGACCGGGATTCCCCCCGTCAGCGATAAATTACCATGGAAATGATTCCTTTGGCTCAACTGCGCGCTTGATCTTGTGGGTAATGTGTTGGAGGCCCCCTAGAGCCCAATGGACGGGTTTTCTCCATTCTGACCAATTAGTGTATCGGCCAGGGCTTTCTCAAAGGATGCTGGAAACCTAAAGGGAGGGAGGGGATTTGCTTCTTGTGAACTGCAGTGAGGAGGCATAATTTAGAGAGAATACATGTCAGGGAGATAGATGATTATGAACAGGATAATTCCTCATGTTTGGAGTGCACTGTGGAGCCATGGTCCCTGAGACCCAGACCAAGAAGTCTGAGAAAGACCTTGTAGAAGAAGTCACCTTTTAAGCTACCAAGCGGATTGTTCCATGATCTGTAATTGAGTTTCAACTTCTGCAAATGTTAATCCAGGTACAATAGGTGGTGGTGTTGGTCACAATAGCACAGATACCTCCTTGCTCAGCTAAAAGATTTAAGAACTCTTCTATTATTAACAACCACTTTGGGGGGACACCTGGGTGGCTCAGTCAATTAAGCATCTGACTCTTGATTTTGACTCAGGTAATGATCTCAGGGTCCTGAGAGTGTACTCCCCTCCCCACATGCTCACTCTGTCTAAAATAAAATATTTAAAAACAACCTTGGTCAGAGTCTAAAGATCTTTTTTTTTTTAAGCTATTAGGAACAAATTCTATAATATCTTTCAGAGTTAAGGAGGGGTTTCTGATCATAATTCCCTTTACATTTACTCCTAACAACTATGGCCTTGCCAAAGGAAGCAAATCCTGAGCCATGAATGCCTCCTGGTAGGTATGTCTCAACAATGTAAATCCAGGGGAATTGATTGATAAGATAGATGTCTTAGTTTGCTTGCAAAAAGTTTTAGCACATATGGGAAGAAACTCTCCTAGACTAAAGAATGAGTCATTCTAAATACCTTGCAAAGATGCTTACTGCTGGTGAAATCTCTTAGTAAGGATAGATCTGATCTAGATAATCATGGGAGGGTGATGGTGCAAATGTACTAAGATATATGTTAAGTATTTGTGTCTAATTTGGTACATATAGTTATAATTGAAGAAAGGTAAAAACAAGGCACAGGTTGTTCTGGCCATAAAAGTGGAATTTGGTAAGAGACTTCTGCAGGGGCAGTGGAGGTGGGAGGATTGATTGTAGTTTGCATTTACATTGGAAATAGAAGAGTAGTTGGTCGCAGGGACGACCAAGGAGTCTTGAGCATCATGGGAAGATTGGGATCATTGATGGATCTAGAAGTCTGAAAGGTTACCCCTTAGCAATGGCCAGGGAAATACTAAAGCCATTGTCTTTCCAGTTCAATGCCACAGTAAAGGAAAGAAAATGAAAAAGAAAAGATTTCATTCTTGAGTCTTGATCTGACATCTTTGGTGGAAGCAGTGTATCTCAATGTCAGCTGCTTCTCTTATTTGTTGATTTTATTTGAAGGTCTCCAGCGTCTGTGCAGGACCAGAAGTCAGTTGGTGACCTTTGTGAGCCGCCTGCCCAACCGAGAGGAGTCTTCCCACTTTCCCTTGTTACTGCCACTTTACAACAACTAGATGACCAAGCACCTGCACTGAAGAGTCTTTTTTTTTTTTTCTTTAACTTCTTGTTCGATCTGACTAAAAGAAATGAGAACCTAAATAACATCTAGGTAGTACTTTTCGAACCTCCTTGTTCCTCAAATGTGGCAGTGAGACTCAACCAGAATGTTTGTTGAACATAACAGGTTATCAACCAACTATAAAATTCCCCTCTGAGGGGCATGATGGACCCAAAGCAGGCTGCCAATCACTCCCACAATGAAATGGGACTACACAGTCATAAAATTGGTCATCAATGCTTTCCTGCCAGAAAGATCTCAACCAAGAGGATAAAATGTGAAAGAAGAATCAAAATGGAGTAAGCACTGCTAGTAGAATCACTCAAAACAGAGTCAGAAGGACATTGAGGAAGTAGGGCCTATGCAAGTCTCCTGTTTCTTGGAACATTGTGAACTTTTGACTTTTGTCAGTTGCAAACTCAGCTACCTCCTGGAATACATCCTTCTATTCTGGACTAAAACAGAGATAATGCAACGCCTGTTTGCCAACTCGCCAATCATCTATTAGATAGATTAAACTCTGCCAGCACCAATCGTAATTCTTTCAAAATGACATGTAACTTTGTGGTTTTTGCCTTTATAAACCTGCACTCCCTCCTGGCAATTTGGAGCATGCTTTTGATTTTGGTTGACTGTGTCTTCTGGATTGTAATCTCTAAGCCCCCAAATAAATGCTCTTGCGTTTATCAGCCTCATTGTCTTCGTGGTCAACACTGCATGAGGTGAAATATTGGGTCACCCTGAAGCAGGAATATAAATATGGGTATATTTCTGTGGTTCCCACATATCTCCTCTGTATATCCAGTGACTGTGTGTCTCTCAATGAGCAGCATTTTTATCCATTTAATATCTCTTACCTGAGGGGCGTCTGGGTGGTTCAGTGGTTGAGTGTCTGCCTTTGACTCAGGTTGGCTCAGATTCCTGGGGTCCTGGAATCAAGTCCTGAATGAGGCTCCCCATAGGAAGCCTGCTTCTCCCTCTGCCTATGTCTCTGCCTTTCTTTTTCTGTCTCTCATGAATAAATAAATAAAATCTTGTTTAAAATAAAATCTCTTGGGGATCCCTGGGTGGCTCAGCAGTTTGGCACCTGCCTTTGGCCAGGGGCGCGATCCTGGAGATTGAGTCCCATGTCAGGCTCCCGGCATGGAGCCTGCTTCTCCCTCCTCCTGTGTCTCTGCCTCTCTCTCTCTCTCTCTCTCTCTCTCTCTCTCTCTCCGTCTATCATGGGTAAATAAATAAATATTTTTTAAAAAATAAAATAAATAAAATCTCTTACTTGATATCCTGACATTGATTCAATTCCTTTTAGGAATGTGACATCAAGAACTGGACTCTTGGTGCATAAAGAACCCTGTCCAATCTCCTTGTGCTAAGAAAGTTGACCAAACTCTAGGATGGCTTCTAATGGCATAAGGTCTAGTCCCTAGGATAACTCCAGCTCCCTGTTGACCTCAGCCTCCATTAAAATGCCAGCCAGAGAAAGCTCAAAGCTGCCAGAACTCACTATTCTAGTTAAACCTAAAGTTGGACTCCTGACCTCTTTTCCTTTGAGCATTTAGGCTCACAATTGTAAATATGTATCTCTTACACCTCTTAAGGACCTGAGAGCTCTTTTGAAATGTAATTATCAGGAAGGATAAGACCTTTGTCTCCCAATCCTTATGGGAGGATAGAATCCTAACTTCCTAACTACCAGCCAGCAAACACAGCTGCAGTAGTTCTATTTACATTGACCAACCCTTTGTGATTTTTCAGTTCTGTGACTCAACTGAACCCCTCACTCTTCATCTTCCCTTTAAAATACCTAATAGGGGATCCCTGGGTGGCTCAGCGATTTCACACCTGCCTTTGGCCCAGGACGCGATCCTGGGGTCCCACGTCGGGCTCCCGGTGTGGAGCCTGCTTCTCCCTCCTCCTGTGTCTCTGCCTCTCTCTCTCTATCTATGTCTATCATAAATAAATAAACAAACAAATAAATAAAACACCTAATAATCACTGAAGGAATGAGAATGGAATTTAACTTTCTGCCCTACTAAAGTACTTTGTAAATAAAATGTTTTTACCACTTTAATGAAAGTGTAACTATGTTTATCTTTGACAACATCAATCTCTAAAAGGGAACAGTGTATGGTGCCTGGGTGGCTCCATCAGTTAAGTGGCCAATTCTTGATTTTAGCTCAGGTCATGATCTCAGGGTCATGGGATCAAGCTCTCTGCCCAGTGGAGAGTCGGCTTGAGGATTTTCTTTTTCCCTCTTCTTCCCCTCCCACCACTTGTGTGCGCTCTCTCTCAAATAAGTAAATAAATAATTAAAAAAAAATAAAGGGGAACAATGAAACAAATACTATTTGGTATAGAGACAATGGCTGCAGTGCTGAAACGTGGAGCATATTTGTAAATGGGGCTCTGAATTCCAAAACATCAGGAATCTCATAAATCCATAATTTAATCTCATTGCTGGAAAGTGATGATCATTTCTTTTGTGATTGCAAGGACTGTTCTACATGAGTGATTTTATATTATCTGTATTCATCAGGGTTCTCCAGAGAAAAGAACCATAGAAGTATATATATATACACACACAAGAGGACATTTATTATAGGAATTGGCTTATGCAATTTTAGAGGCTGACTAGTCTCAATGGGCTACTGTCCAAAAGAGTGCTCATCCTCTTTCACTAAACAAACCAACAAAAAACCCTAAGGTTTATATCTACTTAGAGCTGTCTATTCCTTTATCACCATACCTTTATACATCTAGTGTTTCCAAATATCATTTTAACTTAAAGAAAATAGGGGTTTTGGAGGAATAGGCATAATGATGAAGGGAAGTGGGCTTCCAGTTATAGAATGAATAAGTCATGAGGATGAGAGGTGGTAGTATAATTCCTGTCATAATCAACTATAAAATTGTACAGAATATAAGGAGTGGCCACTTGCAGGCATTGGACCGACCGTGTGGAGCTGTGACCCTGAGGGAAGGATGCACAATAGTTGAGGTTGAACCTCCTATTCTCCTGTAGTGCTGTTGTGCCCAAGATTGTGAATCCAAGAAACCACCAAGAAGCCGACACCAAAGCAAGTACACAAGGGTTTATTAACAAGCTTGAGCTTGGGTCCAAGTATACTTGACACAGCGGAGCAGGGACTTGGAACCCGAGGTGGGTTACAGCTGGGTTTTTATGGGCTAGTCTAGGGGATTTTCAGAAGGAGTGGAGGAATTTTTTCATTACGATATGGGGGAAAGGGTGGGGGAGTTTCTTAAGATCTGTTTCATTCCAATACGGGACTTTCTGTCTCTGTCAAGCGCGTTCTGAGCTCTGTTTTCATTCTGATACGGGACTCTCTGTTAAGGGCGTTCTGCGGTTTTTCCTGTAAAGTTCAGCTTTTATTCACAGGGGCCTGAGATGGCTGTACTTGTGCTAATGCTAAACTGGGGGTGGAATGGCCTTAATTTTCTTGGCCTCCACAGTGCACCTTCCAAACTTGCACAGGGAAGTAGAGCCCAGAGAGCAGTGGGTGGACGCAACAGAGATCATAGCTCAAGAGAGGGCAGGCAACAGGAAATCCTGCTGCTGCGTCCTTTGGGGGTGGGAGAAAGGCTTCCTTAAAAAGGGTTGGGTAGTATCTGGAGCTTTAGGCTGGGCTTTTTTGGTTCTCCCTATAGAGGTGGATACCCTCCCTCTCATATCAGAAGCCAGATGCACACAGGAACAACCAGCCATTGAATCCCAGCTTCCTCCTCCAGTGGGAGTGTCTTCACTGTTGGCACCAGAGGCTGAGTCCCCACTTCTCCTTTGAGAGGCTGATGTCCCTAAGCAGTTTTAGTCCCATGTGTCAGGACAATCTCAGGGCAAGATACAACTGGCACACTGTGACCTTACTAGACACTATGTTGGGCACTAAAGCCAATCCTGACCCCAACCACCAAAGTGTGACAGTTGTGGGTTCTCCAGGCCTAGTATGGCATCACCAGCATCCTGGCCTTCATAAAATACTATCTGTCTCTGCTTCTCAGTCCTGGTGACCCTTGAGAGCAGCCTGACCAGCAAGGAAAGATTCTGAACTCCAAGAGTTTCAATGGCCTGGGAGGAGGGGCCCTGTGGGAACCCAGGGTTGGGTTGATGGGCTGAGTCTAGCTGGAAGGTTTGGAAACAAAATGGAAAACAGTTTTCACAAAGAGGCAGCTTTAAGTGCACGAAGTATGGAGATGAGAAAGTATCAGGGGTAAAATTAAGAAGTGACTGTAGATTGTCCGAGATATATTAAGTGAGAAAATCAATGTATGGATCAGTATACAATGTATGACTTGATTTGTGCCAAGAAAAAAAAAAAACAGGGATCCCTGGGTGGCGCAGCGGTTTGGCGCCTGCCTTTGGCCCAGGGCGCGATCCTGGAGACCCGGGATCGAGTCCCACGTCGGGCTCCCGGTGCATGGAGCCTGCTTCTCCCTCTGCCTGTGTCTCTGCCTCTCTCTCTCTCTCTCTCTGTGACTATCATAAATAAATAAAAATTAAAAAAAAAAGAAAAAAAAAAAAAGAAAAAAAAAACGTGTTAGAATATGTTTGAACACAGATATAGGCACAGATTGATGTGCACATGTGCAGATATGATTCTAAAAGAATAATCCCAGAGGCACCTGGGTTGCTCAATCAGTTAAGCATCTGACTCTCAGATCAGGCCTTGATCTCAGGGTCATGAGTTCAAGACCTACATTGGACTTCATGCCGGGTGTGTAGCCTACTTTAAAGTAAAATAAAATAAAATAAAATAAAATAAAATAAAATAAAATAATGAAAAAAATAAAAGTAATAAAAAATAATAAAATAAAATAATAAAATAAAATAAAAATAAAATAAAATAAAATAAAATAAAATAAAATAAAATAAAACAAAATAAAATAAAATAAAATAAAATAGGTCAGCCCCAGTGGTTTAGTGGTTTAGTGCCACCTTCAGCCCAGGGCATGATCCTGGAGACCCAGGATCGAGTCCTATGTCACTGTGTGGAGCCTGCTTCTCCCTCTGCCTGCGTCTCTGCCTCTCTCTCTCTGTCTCTCATGAATAAATTAAAAAAAAAAAAAAAGACTGTAAGCTGCATGTAGACAATAGTTTTTGTCTCTGTGTCCCAAGGTCTCCCATTCACGTATAGTACTACCTGAAACTGAGTACTTGCTCAATGAACACTTGTTGAAGTTGTGAATAAATAGGACACCTCAGCTTCTTATTCATTTTTACTAATCTGGCTACAGTAAATATCCCTTTCAAGTCTCCCTAGAAGCTGGTATTTCTCAATGTTTTCAGGAATAAAAGCCCTGATAAAAATTCTCCATGATCCTAACTTTCTTCAGACTTTCCTGATGTTTCCTCAGAGCTGTGTCTGACACTGTCTTGAATAACTGCATAAACCTTATAACTAATGTTCTGAAATTTGCATTTAAAAACACTTTTTGAGATAATCTCAATTCCCCATTCAGAACCATCCCTGCAACCACTGGAAGATAATAATCACTTTGGAGTAAAAAGAGGAGATCATGGGATTCAGGTGCCTCATCTCAGAATTCAGATGCTCCCTTTCTACTTTGACCTTTACAAAATAGCAACATTAGGGTAAGAGAGGGTTTTGTGTTGGTCTCACCCTATCAATAATGAGGCAATCAGCTAGGAATGCCTGAGGTTCAGTACTACTTGTGGCAAGCCCTCATAGATACTTCTCTGGAGCTAATGTCGTGGCTGGACTACCCCTCATGATTTTTTATTATGATTGCAGGACACACCTCAGGGAAAACCACCAAGAACTTTGAAAAACCAAGATTTATTACTTACAGGTAGTGAAGGATACAAGGCACACACAAGGGCCACACAAGGGGGTCACCAGTAGAGATAGGGAGGGGTGTGAACCTGGAGCTCTGCCTTGATTATGGCCATGTATGGGCTGCCAAGGGTTTCACAGGTCCCCTCTTTGTTGGAGAATTTAAAACATAAGAGTGGGAATTGTGTCACAAAGGGAAAAACAGGGGCACTTAAGTGATCGGTTATTTAGGCTGCCTGGGACTTTACACCAGTCATTTGACTAGTAGCTATGTTAAAAAGCCAGCAATATGGGATGCCTCAGTGGCTCAGCGGTTGAGCGTCTGCCTTTGGCTCAGGGCGTGATCCTGGAATCCCAGAATCAAGTCCTCCACAGGCTTCCTGCACGGAACCTGCTTCTTTTTCTCTCTGTCTCCCTCTCTCTCTGTCTCTCATGAATAAATAGATAAAATCTTAAAAAAAAAAAAAAAGCTGGCAATATGCTTTTTCCAGATGGATGTCTTTGAAATTGATGTCTTGGCAATCAAAAGTTTGTCAAGTCCTAGCACTACAGGGAGGGGTGAATAGGTGGAGCACAGAGAATTTTTGGATCAGTGAAGCATCTCTATATGATATTATAATGGTGGATACTTGTCAGTATACATTTGTCTAAATCCATATACTGTATACCATGAGTGAATCGTATACAACTGTGGGCTTTGGGTGATAATGATATGTCAGTGAAGGTTCATAAATTGCAACAAATACAACACTCTGGTGGAGGTATACTGGTAATGGGGGAGCTTCGGTTGGGGGAGGGGGCAGAGATATAGGGGAAATCTCTGTACCTTTTGCTTAATTTTGCTGTGATCCTAAAACTGGTATAAAAAATAAAATCTAGGGATACCTGGGTGGCTCAGTGGTTGAGCGTCTGCCTTCAGCTCATGGTGTGGTTCTGGAGTCCTGGGATCAAGTCCCACATTGGGCTCCCTGCATGGAGCCTGCTTCTCCTCTGCCTCTCTCTCTCTGTCTCATGAAAAATAAATATAATCTTTAAAAAATAGGGGATCCCTGGGTAGCTCAGGGGTTTAGCACCTGCCTTTGGCCCAGGGCATGATCCTGGAGTCCCGGGATCAAATCCCGCTTCGGGCTTCCTGCATGGAGCCTGCCTCTCTCTCTCTCTCTCTCTCTCTGTATGTGTGTGTGTGTGTGTCTCTCATGAATAAGTAAAATCTTAAAAAAATAAATTTATTACAAAAAAAAAGATAGCGTTGGTTAAGTTACTCTCAGATTGAGATGTTTCTCAGATTGCTAAAAGAATCGAGTGTATCTTAGTATATGGAGTAAAAAATGTGGATAAAAAGTGTTTTTCAGTATGTGGGTCACAATCCTTGATGATATAGGCAAAGGAGAAATTTTCTATGGGATTCAGACACAGAGCTTGTCCACCGGCTTCAGGGAAGTCTAACATACCTCTTCTTCCTTCCCAGTCATGGCCCTCTTTGGAGTCTTTTCTATTCTTCCTGACCAAACATAATGAAATGCTGAATAGCACTTCAAGCCACAGCATTTGAAGAGCAATAACATAACGTTTCCAGCTATTCAAGGACTCATTGTATTTATTTTTTTCTATTTTTTTAAAGATTTTATTTATCCATTCATAGACACAGAGAGAGAGGCAGAGACACAGGCAGAGGGAGAAGCTGGCTCCATGCAGGGAGCCCGATGTGGGACTCGATCCCGGGTCTCCAGGATCGCGCCCTGGGCCAAAGGCAGGCGCTAAACAGCTGCGCCACCCAGGGATCCCCTCTTTTTTTTTTTTTTAAGATTTTATTTATTTATTCACGAGACAGAGAGAGAGAGAGAGAGAGAGAGAGAGAGAGAGGCAGAGACAGGCAGAGGTCTAAACCGCTGAGCCACCCAGGGATCCCCGATTTTTATCCTCTTGAGGCATGCTGACTTTATGGAGTCTGAAACAATGTCTTTTCTCCGCCTTTAACACAGGCAAAGCCTCTACCTTCCTTGAGGTAGGAGGAATACTACTTTCCAGCTTCCCTCTTAGTGCCGTGCAGTCAATGCTCTGGTTGGTCAGGGTGGAGAACACCCTTCCCAGCCACCTCCAGAGCTCCGGGACTACATTACCCAGAAGATTCTGCGTTGAGAGGAGGCGATAACTGATCAGGACGAGGCGTATCTGTGCTTGCGCATGGCATCGGGGCGGAACTTCCGGCTTCCTGCGGCTGTTCGGCGTAGTTTGCAGTTTTCGGAGATCCTTTCCGCAGGGCTGAGGAATAGGTTACGGAGCCGAGTAGATGTGAAAAGAGTCGTCCTCAGGGCAGAGACTTGGCGCACGGCTCTGCGACGCCGCCCGGGCTGCGCCTTACGGGGGCCGGGACAGGGACCCCCAGCCCGGTGTCCGCTCCGTCCACAGAGTCCGATGGCGGCGGCCGAGCCCAGGGCCCCAGCGCAGGTAAACGCTCGTCCCCCGGGCCCTCCCCGCCCTCCCCCGACCCAGACCCTCAAGGCCGGAGCACAGGGCGCCTGCTCGGGTCCCTGCGGCCCAGGCCCAGGTGTTCCGGACCGGGAGGAGCCGGTGGGTGGGGGCCCCGCGTGTGAGCGCTGGCGTGCGGGAGCGGGCTGCAGGGGAGGGGCGGGCTGGGGCAGAGGCTGCGGGTTCAGGGGTCGGGGGGCTGAGGCGGGAGGAGTCTGAGGTCTGGGAATAGGGAGCGTGAGGCGGGGTCACTCAGGAACTGGCGGTCCGAGACTTGCGGCACCTTTATGTAAGGACTCTGGACGCCAGGGGGAGTTTTGGCCAAAGGAGGGACAGGATCTCCGTAAGGGGTGAGGAGTGATGAGGACATTGAGGCCCTGGTAGGTTGTCTTTGTTCAGGGTCACACAGCTGGTAAAAAGCAACACTGAGCCCTGAGGCCCACTGGTCAGACGGCCAGCCTGAGGTCACATTTGACAGGAGCATGCACGTGCACGCACAAGTAGAGCAGCAGGCAGAGAGAGGAAAAGCAAGCTCCCCACTGAGCAGAGAGCCCAACATGGGGCTCAGTCTCAGGACCCTGGGATTACCACCTAAGCTGAAGGTAGACGCTTAACTGACTTAGCCACCCAGGCATCTGAAACTAAATTTTCTTTTCTTTTCTTTTCTTTTCTTTTCTTTTCTTTTCTTTTCTTTTTTCTTTCTTTTTTTTTTTTAAGATTTTTTTTTTATTCATTCATGACAGAGGGAGAGAGGCGGAGACCTCGGCAGAGGGAGAGAAGCAGGTTCCATGCAGGGAGCCCAATGTGGGACTTGATCCTGGGACTCCAGGATCACGCCCTGGGCTGAAGGCAGGCGCTAAACTGGTGAGCCACCCAGGGATCCCCTAGTTTTTATTTATTTATGAGAGACACAGAGAGAGAGGCAGAGACATAGGCAGAAGGAGAAGCAGGCTCTATGCAGGAAGCTGGATGTGGGACTTGTTCCTGGGACTTTGGGATCACACCCTGAGCCAAAGGCAGACAGATTCTCAACCGCTGAGCCACTGAGATATCCCTCCGAAATTAGATTTTCTTTTTTTAAAAAGATTTATTTATTCATGAGAGACACACAGAGAGAGAGACTGAGGGAGAGAGAGAGAGAGGCAGAGACACAGGCAGAGGGAGAAGCAGGCTTCATGCAGGGAGCCTGATGTGGGACTCGATCCCAGGATTCTAGGATCACGCCCTGGGCCGAAGGCAGGCGCTCAACCGCTGAGCCACCCGGGGATCCCCGAAACTAGATTTTCTAATATGTGTGATGAGGGAAGAAAACAGAGGTATCAGGGATAACCCCAGGGGATTTGATCTTTGCAACTGTAGGGATGGCAGTTCCAACTGAGATGAGGAAGTTGGTAGTAGGAGTAATAATCACTGGGGATATCAGGAACTTTGTTTTGGCCACATTGAGAATCTGAGGTATTTCAGAGACCACTGAGTGGAGGCATCAGATTGGCAACTGGAAACAACACAAGTTGGGAAATCAAAGAGTGGTTCAAATTGGAGACCTTCAAAATGTGGTATTTACTGTGTGGACCCAATTAATCTGTGGTTACATATAAGAGGTATAGTCTTGTTAATGATTGTGAAGCTGTTTATAGGCCAGGATGTAGAGGGTAAGGGCTGAGCACTGGGTCTCTCACTTGGGTACCTTAGTGATGGTATTAGAATTCATGAATGCAGGTGAGGGTGGTATGTATCCCTAACGTAGGCTGTATCAGACTGACTAGTCTAGCAGATGGCCAGGGCTTCCAAGAGAAGAATGGAGATGAGAAAGATGCAGAGACAAGGGGTAAATGAGGCAAGATGTCACTCAGGCCAGAGCTCTTGCTTATTCTCTATGATTTGTGAGGACTTTGGTGGGACCTGGGGTGTTTCATTCAGCCTGGTGGGTGTAGTTGGGGCAAATATGGTCATCTGTAAGAATCAGTAGGACTGGGGTGGGTGATAAATGGACTGAACTTTGAATGAGGGTTAGGTGGACAGAGAAGGTTGTCATTGCTGAGGGGACAGCAAGCACAACACAAGGTGCAAGAGGGCCATGGGTTTCTGAGATCCACAACTGGCTCTGTGTGGCTTAGTGTCAGGCACGGAACAGAGTCAGGAGGGAGGCCTTCATAGAAGGATTAGGTGTTTCCAACTCCCAACAGGAGCCGTGGGAGTTCTGGGGTAGTATTGGGTCCTGTTTGAATTTGCCAAGCAACTCTGGCTGTTTTCTGCTAAGTTGTATTTCATGGCTTAAAATTAAGACCCATTGTTATGTGCTCCCTTGACACCTCATGAAACTCCCAAGTGCTTCACATGGCCTGAGTGCAAGTTCTCCTCCCCACTCTTAGATAAAGTTTCCTAGCCAAGCATCCCTTTTCATCAAGAGGACCAGAGCAGTTCCTGCTTATGCCTTTATTTTTACTTTTTTTAAATAATTTTTTATTATTTATTTTTATTTATTTATGATAGTCACACACACACACACACACAGAGAGAGAGAGAGAGAGAGAGAGAGAGAGGCAGAGACATAGGCAGAGGGAGAAGCAGCCTCCATGCACCGGGAGCCCGACGTGGGATTCGATCCCGGGTCTCCAGGATCGCGCCCTGGGCCAAAGGCAGGCGCCAAACCGCTGCGCCACCCAGGGATCCCTTAAATAATTTTTTAAAAAGATTTATTTATTTATTTATGATAGACAGAGAGAGGGGGGTGGGCAGAGACAGGAGGAGGGAGAAGCAGGCTCCATGCCGGGAGCCTGATGTGGGACTTGATCCCGGGACTCCAGGATCGCGCCCCGGGCCAAAGGCAGGCGCTAAACCACTGAGCCACCCAGGGATCCCCCCTGCTTATGCCTTTAAAATGGGTTTCACTTCTCTGCTAGGCCATGGGGTTATTCACACAAGCCATTCACATCATCCTGTGGGAACCAGATTGTACCCCACCTCTTGATCTTGTAAAACTTGCATCTCACAGGCCCTGGTTGTTTACTCTTACACAGTGTACAGCGTTCATGTGATCCTATAAAGTTGTGGTGTCCTCCTCTCCCTGGCTGTGAATATATGTAATTTTTTTTTTAAAAAAATTTTTTTTAATTTATTTATGATAGGCACACAGTGAGAGAGAGAGAAGCAGAGACATAGGCAGAGGGAGAAGCAGGCTCCATGCACCGGGAGCCCGACATGGGATTCGATCCCGGGTCTCCAGGATCGCGCCCCGGGCCAAAGGCAGGCGCCAAACCGTTGCGCCACCCAGGGATCCCTGAATATATGTAATTAATAAACTACCTTTGACCTTGTCTGTCCAGTATTAGGAACTTTGTGTTTGGCCATCCCCTTAACCCTAGGATGGGAATTCTACTCTTCTCGCAGTGGTGTAAAGGAGGGATGACTAACACAAGAGTGACTTATAGGGAGACCAGGGAGATGCCTGTGCTGTGGGGCATTGAGGTATGGCCATGGGCATATGGCTGTGGTGTCCAGGAATGTGAGGGCTGTGCATTCTAAAGAATACTTGGAGAGAGTGTGTCTGATGGTTTCAGAGACCTAGTATTGAGATTTACAGGACTTTGATAACATCAGAGGAATAGCTTGACAGAAGTGTGTGGATTCATCTAGTGAGGGCAACAGCTTAGACATCCATTTGTTCACCTGCCTCTTTTTGCTGATGATTGGACCTGACCAGTGAGCCCATGAGGAGACAGCAGTGCAAGTTGTACCAAGGCCTGATTTATTCCCTGAGTTGGAGGGCTTGGGAGGAGAATGGGTATGGGGTATTCGTGTATAGATGAATTGTGGGTACTCTGGAGAAGGGCTGTTGGTGGTTTCATGTGTCACCATCATGATAGGGCACTGTGACCCTTGAAGACATGGCTATGTACTTGTTCTGGCAGGAGTACGGTCTCCTTGAGGTTCAGAGACACTAATACAATAATGTGATGCTGGAAAGCTTTGAACTTATAATCTCGGGATGCCAGGGTGGCTCAGTGGTCGAGCGTCTGCCTTTGGCTCAGAGTGTGATCCTGGAGTCCTGGGATCAAGTCCTGCATTGGGCTCCCTGCAAGGAGCCTGCTTCTCCCTCTGCCTGTCTCTGCCTCTCTCTGTGTGTCTCTCATAAATGAATAAATAAAATCTTTAAAAAGAAAAAAGGAACTTACAGTCTCTCTGGGTAAGGCCCTCATACCCATCATGGTACCTTTAGATGTTCTCTGCTCTTCCCTTTTTCCCCAGGCACTGGTCTCTCCTTCCCATAGCAGGACCATGGACACTACTTGTTTCCCCAATTCCCTAAGCCTGTGCTGTGGCTGAGAAGTCTGAGGTGTGTGCACTGCCCTCTCCCTGAGCAGCCCCAACACAGGGTTAGGCGTATAGTGGTCATTGTAATTGATTTTACTTTGCTTGCCCTTTCCCTAGCCTGGTGACTTTGTGCAGGTCCAAGGCACCTGAATACCAGTTGCTACTTCTTTCCTCTAGCTGACATTTTTTCATGAATGCTTGTGCCAGGAATTGCTAACACCAGCACAGTTACAGTTGTGTGGACCACGGTCTTTTTCTTGCAACTCCTCTACGTTTTCTGTATTTTTTTTTCCTCCTGTGTGCTATCACATGCTGAGTTGTTCTGACCCAGTACTGTCTGCTCTTCTGTAATGTGTTCTCCTTAGTAATTGCATCATCCAGGTGCCATGTATTTGGTCATCTTGGGGGTAGGTTCACAAATGGCTCTGATCAAGCCACAGCAAGATGGAGGATCCTGATCTGGAGGGTTGATACCTGGAGAAGGACATAATATCAAGGTTGTGTTTAAATTGTAGTAGAAGTCGGGGCACCCAGGTAGAGCTCAGTGGTTGAGCATCTACCTTTGGTTCAAGTCATGATCCCGGGGTCCTGAGATCGAGTCCCACATCGGGTTCCTGCATGGAGCTTGCTTCTTCCTCTGCCTATATCTGTCTCTTTCTGTGTCTCTCATGAATAAATAAATAAAATCTTTAAAATAAATAAATTGTAGAAGAAATCTATTCTATTTGGTTAGTGTTCAGTGCCAGGGGACACACCTCATTTCTGGTGTTTCTTCAGTCTTGATGCTTTGCCTACTTATCAACTCTACATGTCACTTCTATTCTTATGTTCTGTGCAGGACCAGTCCATACCTTTCTGGACTCCATGTATTACCTACTTTTCTCACTCCTCCATCTGCAGTGCTTCCCAACATTGACTTCTACATAATTTGTCATGAGGTGTGCATATATCTTCAAATAGTCCTTGAACATGAGCTACTCTGTTGCAGTTGGATATTCTTGGTCCTGGACTTACCTTTCTGTATAGTGCTCATGTGTCACCCGTAAACAAGAACTTGTTGGAAGTTATTTGCAGAAAAACGGGGCATAGGCCTCCTCTCCTCCACTTGTCATACATCAGAGTTGTGTCCTTCACCATTTGAGACCTTCCCCATTTTATGTTCTTCATTTCCCTGGAACAAAGGCTGTCTTCAGCCCAAACCAATCCTGGTTCTGCAGACAAGCCCATGGACTTGTCCTGAGTTTGTCAAACGCATTCTTGTGAATGGGTAGTTGACTCCAACCAGAGTCAACAGGGACTCCTCCAGCATTTTATTCCTTTCAGGTTGTTGATATGGAGCACACACTGAGGAGGCACCTTTTGAGCAGAGCATTTCTGTCAGAGTGTCACAGGTCAGGACTCCAAGGCAGGTGTCTCCCAGAAGGCCTACTCTTGTGAGGTATGTAGCCTAGTCTTGAGAGAGATTTTGCACTTGGTTGTGTCAAGGAATACGTACTAGGAAGAAGCCATATACCTGTGGGGCATGTGGGAAATAATTATGTTTTACTGCAAACCTTCCATGGCACCAGAAACAGGACATTGGAGAGAAACACTTCAGAAGCAGAGCCTCATTTGTGAAGAGCTACAAATTCTGTGTGTCGAGGAAGCCCTTTACCTGCAGGGAGATTGGGAAAGACTTCATGACCAGCTCAGGATCTCTCCAACAGTAAGTCACTTACACCGTGGAGAAGTCAAAGAGCAGTACCAAGTATGTAGTGGCCTTACATGATGTAAAAATTCATTATAAATGGGGAAGATACATGAAAACTTTTGAGAACAAATATATATTTATTCAACACCAGAGAGATCTCTCTAGAATAAGATGTTACATATGCAGTGCATGTGGGAAGTCTTAACAAAAGGTACCCCTCAATCACCATTGGAGAGTTCACAGTGGAAAAGGTCTAAATGAGTGTGGGGAATGTGGTAAATTATTTACCAACAAGACCAACCTCATTCAGCATCCCTGAGTTCACAGTGGAGAAAGGCCTTATATATACAGGGAATGTGGCAGCTTCATTTATAGATCCAGTCTCCTGAATTACCTGAGGTTTCACACTGAATCCTTATGAAGTGTGGGGGATGTGGGAAATCCTTTATAAAGCTCTGTGCTCCTCAGCGCTGGGAAGTTTACAATGGATGAAGGCCTTATGAGTGCTGAATGCTCAGGTAGAGGCCCTATCTCATTGAATACTGGAAAATTCATGTAGAAAACTTAGGGAACTAATGTAGATGTGTGGGAGTCTTCTATTGTATTCCTTATAACCTGGAAGTGATCCATATGAGGGTGCTATCTACCTGAATTTAATCTCCTACATGAGAATGGCCACTAAGTGCCAGGTATGTGAGAGGTATGTTTTTAAACTGCACAGCCTGTTGCCAGATGTGTGTCCCTTGGTTCTGGCAGAAGCCTACCCTTGGAAGGTGCCTGTGGTGTGTATCATTTACTATCTACTTTAGGGAGGTAAAACTTCCCTGTTGTATTTGTAAGGGATATGTGAGAAGCCTGAGCATTCATCCCTTTCTTATTTTTTTCTCTGTGATGACTTAGGCCCTGGACCTGACCCAATTTGGGCTCAGAAGATTCTGCTCATGATTTGAAAACACAGACTTCCTTTTTTTTTTTATTTTTATTTTTATTTTTTTAATCTTTTTTTTTTTTTTTTTTTTTAATTTATGATAGTCACAGAGAGAGAGAGAGGCAGAGACACAGGCGGAGGAAGAAGCAGGCTCCATGCACCGGGAGCCCGATGTGGGATTCGATCCCGGGTCTCCAGGATCGCGCCCTGGGCCAAAGGCAGGCGCCAAACCGCTGCGCCACCCAGGGATCCCCAGACTTCCTTTTTAAAAAAAAATATTTATTTGTGCATGAGAGACACAGAGAGGCAGAGACACAGGCAGAGGGAGAAGCAGGCTCCATGCAGGGAGCCCGATGTGGGACTCGATCCCAGGACTCTGGGATTACACCCTGAGCCAAAGGCAGACACTCAACCACTGAGCCACTCAGGCGTCCCAAAAACATAAACTTCCTGTTTCAGGAATGGCCTCATATGACTCTCGTGATGGAGTTTTCCAGCCTTCAAATAAAAAAGCTTGGAACAGGGATCCCTGGGTGGCGCAGCGGTTTGGCGCCTGCCTTTGGCCCAGGGTGCGATCCTGGAGACCCGGGATCGAATCCCACGTCAGGCTCCCGGTGCATGGAGCCTGCTTCTCCCTCTGCCTGTGTCTCTGCCTCTCTTTCTCTCTCTGTGACTATCATAAATAAAAAAAAAAAAAAAAAAAAAGCTTGGAACAGCCTGCCTTCTGTGTTTCTGGTTTGTGTGATAATGAAGGCCTTATTTAAGGCACCTTTAACCTTGGGGATTCTGTTCACTGTGTATGTGGCAGTTTGAAAATAACTATTTGAGTTCTGTTAGCATGAAGGTGTAGCCAGCTTGTGTTGGGACCAAACTTTGTGTGCCTCAGATAGGATAATATTATGGCAGGATTTGTAGGGCTCTCTCATTTTGCCCTAGTTTGCATTGCTGCCCACAGCCTCCCAGGAGAGACTGCAGGGCTTTATGGTCCTTACTTAGAGCTTGGATGTCATGATATTTTGTAGCTTCAGAGGTCAGCCTGAGGAGAGATGGTTGTGACAACTTCTGGTGTTTATGAGAGTTACAGAATTGTTCACTTAGTCACAGAGGATGTTGCATTGTGCTCAGTACTGGTAAGTAAGGGAACTCTGTTCCTCAGGTCCTAAAAGAGGCCATATACTCTGGTGTTCAGAATTCTTTAGGGTGGTGCCACTGGTTGAAAGATTATAAGGAGGAATCATAATTGTGTTTTGTTTTTATTTAAAGATTTTATTTTTTTGTTTATTCATGAGAAACACAGAGAGAAAGAGGCAGAGACATAGGCAGAAGGAGAAGCAGGCTCCATGCAGGGAGCCTGATGTGGGACTTGATCCTGGGACCATGGGATCATGCCCTGAGCCAAAGGCAGACAGACGCTCAACTGCTGAGCCACCCAGGTATCTTGGAATCATAACTGCTAAAACAACAACAATGGATTTATAGGGAGTGAGGAGATTACAACAAACTAGTTAGAATGGGCTCCTTTAAAAGGGTGTCCACAATATTTAGTCATTATGACTGTGAAGGATGAGCAGGTACAGAAATTCTCAGGCTTATCAGAAGGATGTATCTTGTATACCTGAGGGCCTGTCAGAAAAAATAATGTAAAGTTTTAATGACTTGTAGCTTTTTTGGGCTATCTCCAGGCCTTTGCTGTGTAGGGAGGAAAATCAGGGCATAGAGACAAAGGAGATGTCTTGGTCAGTGCTTCATACCCCAGCCTGCATTCCTTCTGACTCAAGTGGAAATGACTTTCATTGTTTACCTGTATTTTTTTATTACTGAGGCAAGACATCCCCTCCTGGGATGGAGGTGGAGATGGTGGAGTCAAGATAGGGGGAGTAGGAAATCTAGATTTTAGTCTGAACCATGTTTCTAAAGCTTTGATAAGGTATAGATAACATACAATAAACTGTACATATTTAAGCTGTACGGCTCAGTAAGTTGAAATTCATTTAATGCATGAAACTCATTACAGTCATCATAATGGACCTATCCATTACTCTCATATTTATGTTCAGCACTTTAATAATCTCTCTCTCTGCCCTGCAGGCAACCATTGATCTACTTTCCTTTATAACAGATTAGTTTGCATTGTCTAGGATTTTATATAATTGAAATAATAAATTAATTGCTTACTCTTTTTATTTCATGGGAACCCTCTACAGAATGTTTATTTTCAGGTTCAGCAATTACACTTAATATGAATAGTTCATTATTTTTATATTGCTGAACTTGATTCCCGGGATCAAGTCCTACGTTGGGCTCCCGGCATGGAGCCTGCTTCTCCCTCTGTCTCTCTCTCTCTCTCTCTATCATGAATGAATAAATAAAATCTTTAAAAAAAAAAAAAGTTCACATATTCACCCAGCCAGTGACTCCAGAATTGCACCCTGAAGTACTAACACAAGAAAAATGAAACAGCCACATAAAGAATTCGTATTAAAATGTTTGTAGGGCAGCGCCGGTGCCTCAGCGGTTTAGCGCCTGCCTTTGGCCCCAGGGTGTGATCCTGGAGACCCGGGATCCTGGGATCAAGTCCCACGTTGGGCTCCCTGCATGGAGCCTGCTTCTCCCTATGCCTGTGTATCTGCCTCTCTCTGTGTGTCTCTCATGAATAAATAAATAAAATCTAAAAGAAAAAAGTAAAAAGGGAAAGGTTATAGAAATATCTACATTAAGATAAAAGCTAGATCTCCAATAAGCAACCTTACTTTACACTTCCAGGAACTAGAAAAACAATAAACTAAGCCCAAAGTTAGTTGAAGAACATAAATGATACAGATTAGAACAGAAATAAGTGAAAAAGATACTAGAAAAACAGTGGAAATGATCAGTGAAGCCAAGAGGGTTTTTGTGTGTGTGTGTGTGTGTGTGTGTGTGTGTGTGTGTGTGTGTGTGTGTGAAGAAAAGCAAAATTGATAAAACTAGTTACCCAATGTAAAAAAGAGAAAGGATCCAATTAAAACTGTATAAAAAGTCTAGGCTTTACAGTGGATACCACAGAAATAAAGGAATCACAAGAGAGTACTGTGAACAAGCACAGTGCAGTGATTAAGAAAACTAAAGCAGTAAGGTTTGGTGTTTTGAGGTCCATCTATTGACCGCAGTGACTGAGAAAAACCTACCCTGTGCTTTTGATGAGAGCTGTTGAAATCCTAGTTATATAGATAAAACCAAACACATTCATATTTTTTGAAAGTTGGGAAGACAGCTTTCCATATCACAAATGATATTTGTGTGTTCTTGTGCATGCATGTTCTGTCAGGACAATTCCATGGTTCCTTAGGTGTGTTAGGTGGTTTTGTTTTATTTGAGACAGTATTCCTTCAAACACTTTTCTACAAGATTTTAAATGTATAATTCATGACCACGTACACCATTTGTAAAACAAATGAACTTTTAGCAAACATCAGTTGCCTCATCCACTCAGTCACTCAGACCAGAAGTAAAAGATTTAAGAGATATTTGTAAGTAGGAAGAATGGAAAGAGCAAGCATGTCAAGAGACAGGATGAGATTAGATTAAAGCTGTTTAAGTTAGGAAAAGCATCTTAGGAAAACATTTGAATTTTGAAACTGATAAAACCACTTACAACCTTTTACCTGAAATAACTAAGTCTTTTCCTTAAATTTGTATTTTCTCTGTTTAAGAGGGGAGGGAAGATTTTTCTGTTTTTTGCAGTTCATATAATTCTTCCTATGGAAGTATAATCCTGATTTCTTAAGTGTGTCCTCAGAGAAACAGTCATACTCTGTATGGTGTCATAAGATTTGGAGTTTCTCTGAATTGGGAGCCTCCCACATACTGTGTTACCTTTTAAATTTTATTTTTATTTAAGAGAGAAAGCACAGGGGTTGGGGAAAGCAGAGGGAGAAGCAGACTCCCTGCTGAGCAGGGAGCCTGATGAGCTGGATCTCAGGAACCTGAAATCATGACCTGAGCCAAGGGCAGACGCTTAACCAACTGAACCACCCAGGTGCCCCATACTGTTATCTTGCCATCATCTACAAGAGTTTTATATAAAAATGTTCATGATTCTGCAATGTGAAGAGGCAACGTGAGGATTTCAAACGGCAGGTGGAACAGCAGATAGAAGGCAAAAATACAATCTAGCTATAGTATAAAGATTAGGTTTCGGGACACTTGGATGGTTCAGCGGTTGAGTGTCTGCCTTTGGCTCAGATCGTGGTCCCGGAGTCCCAGGATCAAGTCCCGCGTTGGGCTTTCTGCATGGAGCCTGCTTCTCCCTTTGCCTGTGTGTCTGCTTCTCTCTCTCTCTCTCTCTGTCTTTCGTGAATAAATAAATAAAATCTTAAAAAAAAAAGATTAGGTTTCATAACTACATCAAAACTCCTACGACTCCATTCTTGAAGATTCCACTAAATAATATAAAAGAGAAAATGTCTGACATCTAGGACCTGTCCTAAATTCAACTCAGTCATATTTCCTCTTCATTTGCCAGGAATAAATCCATATGAAGAATATTCCAAGTCTAGGAAGCCACTCCAGATGGCTCATCATTTTCCTGTGTCTCTCTTTCATAAAAGTTTAGTACATGGTCACTGCATACATTTAGTAAATTATCCTGTGGCCAGGGACACCTGGGTGGCAGAGTGGTTGGGCATCTGCCTTCGGCTCAGGGTGTAATCCTGGAGTCCCTGGATCGAGTCCTGCATCCAGCTTCCTGCATGGAGCCTGCTTCTCTCTCTGCCTATGTCTCTGCCTCTCTCTTTCTGTTTCTTGTGAATAAATAAATAAATAAAATCTTGGGCAGTCCTGGTGGCTCAGCAGTTTAGCACTTCCTTCAGCCCAGGGTGTGATCCTGGAGACCCAGGATCGAGTTCCACATTGGGCTCCGTGCATGGAGCCTGCTTCTCCCTCTGCCTGTGTCTCTGCCTCTCTCTCTCTCTCTCTGTCTCTTGTGAATAACTAAAAAAAATCTTAAAAAAAACCAGTAATTATAGGGATGGCCCTGGTGTACCATGCTCCTTATTGGGGTGTTCCTCTCTGAATCCCAGTCTCTTTTGGGTTCTAAACCTGATACTCCCCATCTCATGAGGATAACATCCAAGGTTCTGTTGTTGGACAGGGCAGATGGCATGGCTATGTATTGAAGATCTTGATGTATGTGACTAGGATCCTCCTCCATCTTCTTTCTAGAATCATGTGCTAATATATTAAGACTCAGATTCAAAATATACTTGGATTTTGTCATTGATCAGTTTCTTGAATCTGGAGGTTCTGAATAATTATGAAGAGCTAAGAGTAAATAGAGAAGACTTTTGTGGGCAGCCGCGGTGGCTCAGCAGTTTAGCACCACCTTCAGCCCGGGGTGTGATCCTGGAGACCCAGGATCGAGTCCTGCGTCGGGCTCCCTGCATGGAGCCTGCTTCTCCCTTTGCCTGTGTCTCAGCCTCTCTCTCTCGGTGTGTGTGTCTCATGAATAAATAAAATCTTAAAAAAAAAAAAAAAAAAGACTTTTGCCCTCATACTCTACAATCTAACAGTATGGTAGGTAATGCCTAAATTTTTTTCTTAAGTAACTAGCTCTAGGAAATTTTTACTATAAACCTATTTTTGACTCATCTTTCACCCAGAGATCAAAGGGAAAAGAAGAGCTACTCAAACTCCTGTACATTCCATGCCTTTAAATGTATGTTTTCCTCTCTAATTATGTAAAAGCTTTAAAGTGTGATAATCTATTTTTAATTTTATTTATTTAATTTTAATTAGGCTCCACACCCAATACGGAGCTCAAGCTCATGGTCTTGCAATCAAGAATTGCATGCTCTATCAACTGAGCCAGCCAGGTGCTTCTCTATTTTCATTTATTTGTATTTATTTTTAAGATTTTATTTATTTATTCATGAGGGATACACAAAGAGGCAGAGACACAGGCAGAGGGAGAAACAGGCTCCATGTATAGAGCCCGATGTGGGACTCAACCCAGGAACCTCCGGACCACACCATGAGCCGATGGCAGACGCTCAACCACTGAGCCATCCAGGCATCTCTCTCTCTCTCTCTCTCTCTATCATCTCTCTATCATCTATCTATCATCTATCTATCTATCTATTTTTTAAAAGATTTTATTTATTCATGAGAGACACAGAGAGAGAGAGAGAGAGAGAGAGAGAGAGGCAGAGACACAGGCAGAGGGAGAAGCAGGCTTCTCACAAGGAGCCCGATGCGGGACTCGATCCTGGATCCTGGGATCACGCCTTGAGCTGAAAGCAGATGTTCAACTGCTGAGCCACCCAGGCGTGCCTATTTTTAATTTTTAAAAATAAACTTATTTGAGAGCAGTTTTAGGTTCATAGCAGAATAGAGCAGAAAGTATACAATGTATACTGTCTGCCTGTCCCCAGATGCACAGCCTTCCCAATTATGAGCACCCTATATTAGAGTGGTTCTTTGTTACAATCAATGAACCTAAGTTGATACATCATTATCACCGAAGTTCGTAGTTTAAATTAGAATTTGCTTTTGGTGTTGTACATTCTGTGGATTTGGCAAACATATAATGATATCATTATCATACAGAATAATTTTGCTGCCCTAAAAGTTCTTCATGCTCTGCATATTCATCCATTCCTAACTTTAATCCCTGGCAACCACTGATCTTTTTACTGTCTCCAACGTTTTGCCTTTTTCTAAATGTTACATAACTGGAATCACACAGTGTGTAGCCTTTTCAGATTATCCTCTTTCACTTAGTAATATGCATTTTTGATTCCTTTGTATCTTTTCAAGGCTTGAAAGTTCATTTCTTCTTAGTGCTGAATAATATTCCATTGTTAAATATACTAGGGTTTATGTATCCATTTATCTATTAAAGTGAATCTTGGTTGATTCCCAGTTTGGCAACTATGAATAAAGCTGCTATACCATCTGTTTGCAGGTTTTTGTGTGGATGTGTTTTTAGCCCATTTGGGTAAATACCAAGGAATGTGATTGATTACTGAATCATGTATTAAGAGTATGTTTAGTTTTGCTAGACACTGTCAGACTATATTCCAAAGTAGTTATGCAAGTGTGCATCGCTACCAGAAATGAATGATAATTCCTGTCGTGCCACCTTCTCACCAGCATTTGATATTGTCAGTGTTTTTGATATTGGCAATTCTGTTAGGTGTGTAGTAGCATCTCGTTTTAATATTCATTTTTAAAAGATTTTTATTTATTTGAAAAAAATTTTTATTTATTTGAGAGAGAGTAGAGCAGGAGAGAAAAAGCACAAGTGGGGGTGAGGGACAGAGGGAGAGGGACAAGCAGACTCCCTGTTGAGCTCTCCCAGTGCAGAGCTCGATCCCAAGATCCTGAGATCATGACCTGAGCCAAAGGCGGATGCTTAACCGACTGAGCCACCAGGGACCCCTAATTTGCAGTTTCTTAATGACCTATGATGTAGAACATCATTTCATATGCTCAGTGGTGGTATGTGTATCTTATTTAGTGAAGTTTCTGTTAAGGTCCTTTTTTTGCCCTTTTTTGTTTGTTTGGTATTTTTTTGCCCATTTTTTGAGTGTTTTGTTACTCTTGGGTTTTAAGAGTTCTTTGTATATTTTTGATAGCAGTCTTTTATCAGATGTGTCTTTTATTACAAATGTTTTCTTCTGGTTTGTGACTTGTCTTCTTGTTCTCTTTACATTGTTATTTGCTGAGCAGAAGTTTTGAATTTAATGAAGTCTTTATCAATTATTTCTGTAGTGAATTATGCCTTTGGTTTTGTATTGAAAAAATTATCAAGGTTATCTAAGTTTTCTTCTATGTTATCATCTAGGAATTTTTTTTTAGAGATTTTATTTCTTTATTCATGAGAGAGACAGAGAGAGAGGCAGAGACACAGGCAGAGGGAGAAGCAGGCTTCATGCAGGGAGCCCAATGTGGGACTTGATCCCGGGACTCCAGGATCACGCCCTGAGCCAAAGGTAGATGCTCAGCCACTGAGCCACCCAGGTGTCCCTCATCTAGGAATTTTATAGTTGTTCTTGCTATACATAGGTCTGTGATCCACTTTGAGTTCATTTTTAAAGTGAAGGGAATAAAGGCTATGTCTAGATCCTTTCTTTTTTTTTTTTTTTTCCACATGTAGATGTCCAGTTGTTCCAGCATATTTGTTGAACATATTATTTGTGCTCCATTGCATTGCTTTTGTTACTTTGTCAAAGATCAGTTGACTATGTGGGTCTATTTCTAAGATGACTATTCTGTTCCATTAATCTTTTTATCCTTTAGCCAGTAACACACTGTCTTCACTGTAGCTCTATAGTAATCTTAAAGTTAGGTAGTGTGACTCTTCAACACTGTTGTTCTTCAATATTGGGTTAGTTAGCTATTTTTGTTCTTTTTCCTCTCCATACAAGCTTTAGAATCTGTTAATATCCACACAATAATTTGCTGGGAGTTTTTATTAAGATTGTGTTGAATATATAGATAAATTTGAGGAAAATGCATCTAGACAATGTTGAGTCTTCCTGTTCATGAACATGGTATACCTCTCCATTTTTTTTTTAGTTCTTCTTTGATATCTTTCATCAGAATTTTGTAATTTTCCCCCATGTATATCTTCTACATGTTTTGTTAGATTGATACTTAAGTATTCCATTTTGAGGGTATTATGTAAATGGTAACATTTTTTTATTTCAAATTCCATTTGTTGCTGGTGTGATACAATGATTTATAAGAAATATTATTATATAGTATATAGCTTCTCAGATATATTTGTTTTCATCCGCAGATCCTGAAAACACTTCAGAGCCATAGAGGTAAAATGAGTGTCTTGTTATTAATGAAGGTGATTTTTCCTTTCCAAACCCACCCAAGGTTCAGAGGCAGTTTGCCAGGAGGAGCAATCACATGATGAACTTTCAGTCCTTATCCTTAGTCCCCCACCTCTAGGGAATGAGAGGGGCTGGAAGGTTGCATCAGCTAATGGCCAATGACTTGGCAATCATGACTCTGTAATAAAGCCTTCATAAAGACCCAAGAGGACATGTCTTTTGGTCATTTTAGAGAGGTTTCACACTTGGAGAACCGGAACATTTCTGTGTGTCAGGCCCTAAGCTCCATGAGAACAAAAGGGCCTCATTGAATGATGTAAGAATTCTCGAGATGGGTAGTCTTAATGGTCGCACAACAATGTAAATGTACTTACTGCCACTGAATTGTACACTTAAAATGGTTAAAATGGTAAATTTTTATTATGTATATTTTATAATAAAAATGTTAAAATAATTATTACTCAAAGATGACTTTCTAAAATGTTAGAAATGGATTTTAATTTTTGAAATAAACCTGTTTTATTTTTAGAAAATATTTATTTATTTATTCATGAGAGAGACAGAGAGAGGCAGAGACATAGGTAGAGGGGGAAGCAGGTTCCCTGTGGGGAGCCTGATGCGGGACTTGATCCAGGATGCTGGGATCACAACGTGAGCCAAAGGCTGATGCTCAACCACTAAGCCACACAGGTGCCCCTGAAATAAAATTCTTTTAGAGCAGTTTTAGGTTCATAACTATGAAAGATCAGAAAGTACAGGGAGTTCCTATATACTGCCTGCCTGTGCCTATATGAACAGTCTCCCCAGTTATGAACATCCTATATAAGTGGTTCATTTGTTACAATGGATGCACCTAAATTGACATATCATTATCATCCAAAGTTAATAGTTTAGAGTTCACTTTTGGGGTTGTACATTCAGCATTTTGGAGTTCTGAGGTAGGAGGATCTACTGGGGAAACAAAATATCCTGCTTACCCAGAAAATCTTTGCACACAAGTAGAAGAGAAAGAACATTTTTATTATTAGTAAGCATTAAAAGAGATGTGATATGCATCACAGGCAATCTAATAAAGATATTGTGAAGTCAGTAAGAAATCTGACCTTTTTATACAGTCAGGCAGATACAACCTATTATGTACATGTTCTCAAGAAAATGTGAACTAGTCCTCAAGTAAGAGGACTCGACAGCAACATTTACTAAATAGTGCATTAGAAATTAATTGGGGTGGGCATTTGCATTTGTTAAGTGCCTTTGTCTACGTGTACAGTAACACATCTGCCATATGTGACTATAAAAAGGGCAAAATACATGGAGTTCCTGCTTCACATGTGTGACAGCACACAGCATGGGGCTGTGTTCTTTTTTTTTTTTTTTTTAATTTTTATTTATTTATGATAGTCACACACAGAGAGAGAGAGGCAGAGACACAGGCAGAGGGAGAAGCAGGCTCCATGCACTGGGAGCCCAACATGGGATTCGATCCCGGGTCTCCAGGATCGGGCCCTGGTCCAAAGGCAGGCGCCAAACCGCTGCGCCACCCAGGGATCCCATTGGGCTGTGTTCTTTGATGGAATGACAGCACAGCAGATGAGATGTCTTCTGCCAGGGCAAGGGCACTTTCTAACCCTATTATAGGGAAGTGGAGCCCAGAAAACAGAGGTGAGGGTAACAGATCAGAACCCAGTGCTCCAGAGGGAGCTAGAATCCTGTGTCTGTCTTTTCAGGGGACTCCTACCCACGATGGTTCTGAAACCTCAGGCTGGCCTCTCTCAAACCTCAGCCCCAGAGGTGAAGACCCTCACTCTAGCATCAGAGGTCAGGTGTAGGCATTTGCCACCAGCTAGCTGCTGCATCCCAGCTTCCTCCTACAGAGACAGTGTCCTTATTTCAGGCTCAGAAGCTGAGGTCCCACTCCTACTCAAGAAGTTGATACCCCGTTGTGCAATTGAGCAGTGCTAGCCCCTCTCTTGCACATGCAATCTTGGGGACCTGCCCTTGTGTCAGGATGCAGCCTCATGGACTCTGCATCAGGAATGTCTGCTGATTCTGAGCCCTGGGACACGGCTGCCAGCCTCTGGACCTTCATGCTATCATTACTTGGTCTGGTGTTTCTGCCCACAGGGAACTACAGAGGAGCTTGATCAGCACTTGGAGCACTCTAGTTGCCCCTGAGGAGTTTCTTTGGCCTTGGAGAAGGGGACGTTGGAGAAGGGGGGCCTTGGAGAAGGGGGATTGAAAGGTGATGAATAGCCAGCCATAAGCCCTGCTCCCTCCCAGCAGCTGGCCAGCTATAGTACATGCCAGTGCACAAAATGCAAAACAGTCTTTAAAAGAAGGCAGCTTTAGGTCTACAAAGTTTCAAGAGAAGGAAATATCAGATATTGAGTGTAAAATGAGAAAGTAGCTTTAGATGTATTGAGAAAAATCAAAATATGGATTGGTGTACAAAGTCTGACTTAATTTTTACTGAGAAAAACTATAAAGGAATGTATTTGAACTCAGACACAAAGTGATACATGTGCAGACACAATTCTGAAAAGATAATGCTGTACTCTAAATATTTTTCTCCAGGAGGTACAACTATTAGACTTTTCACATTGTATTTTTTTAATAGATTTTAATTATTTTAGAGAGAGCGGGGTGAGGGACAGAGGGAGAGCGAGAAAGCATCTTGAGATTCCGTTCTGAGCACAGAACCCGACAGGTGGCTTGATCTTACAATCATGACATGAGCTGAAACCAAGAGTTGGATACTTAACCAACTGAGCCACCCAGGTGCACCTTTACATTTTATTTTGTAATTGTATATAATATTTTTTATTAGGGAAAATAACCTGTACTGATCCGTTCTTTTTTTTTTTTCCATTCCTTTTTTGTTCTTTTATTTCTTTTTTTTATATCAGTTCAAAAATCCTGCAGATTTTAGAGGATTTTCCTGTTATTTTCAGGAACACTGTGACCTGGTCCACAGAAACCACAACAGTACAGTGGAATGTTATATCAGAATCACCTGGAAAATTGTTAAAACACGGAAGCTAGGTCTTGATCCACAGAATCTCTGTTTCACTAGGTTAGTTTCTGAAATGAGAATGAACAGTTCAAACAAGTCACCAGGTGACATGAATGGTAAAGGTCTAGGAATCAAACTTGAAAACCAGGATCCTGTGAAAAATTAGGCTACCTAGTTCCAGGTCTTGGAGTCCACCACAGTGAAATATTGCAGATTCCTAGAGGCAGAGCCAAGGTTTCTCACATACATATGTCTCTGCAGTGAGCAAGTCAGGCTAATGGCCAACTTGGCTGGAGTCCTCAAATGCTTAGGAGCCCTGTGAGGGTTCCACCCACCAAACCTATCCAGTTCCCTGCATATTTTGCCTAGAACTTATTCTAAAAATACCCATATAGTTATTCCTCATATCCTTCAAGTTTTTGTTCAATGACCCTATTATCAGAGGTCCACCTTACTGTGCTTTGTAATATAAATACCATATTTTTAAGCACATTCACCTATGTTCTTCCATTGTGCCTACCACATTCCAAGATGCTATATGACTTAGGCTTTTTTTTTTTTTTTTTCATGATTTCTGTGACCTCCTTGTATATAACATAACACCCAGGAGGGTGTCCCTTTGTTTGGATGTCTCTTATGCATCTACAAGAAGTTCTTGAAGCCGAATACTCTGATTATTTGTTAGAAAAGTGGATAAACAAGATATGTTAGCTTCCCTTTGTATTTTTATGATTCTACCTATTCCTTTTTTTTTTTTTTTTTTTTTTTTTTTTTTAAGATTCTGTTTATTCATGAGACACACGGAGGTAGAGACACAGGCAGAAGGAGAAGCAGGCTCCATGCAGGGAGCCCAACATGGGACTCCATCCTGGGTCTCCAGGATCATGTCCTGGGCTGAAGATGGTGCTAAACTGCTGAGCCACTCAGGCTGCCCAATTCTACCTATTCCTAATATCCCTGTTCACTCTCCCTGAATGCTGGTATTGCTTAATTTCAAGAATGAATAAGAATCAAATTTGGAGAGAGAGTCTTCAGCATGATTTAGTCACGTGCTCAGCTTAATTATATCTTTTCTCAGACATCACTTATAAAATTTCTCTACGATCTTCACATTTTTACCATCCACTGGTATTTCCACTAAGACATTTCTGACACAATCTCTGAATCATTATGTGGCCATTATTATTTTTTAATATTTCATTTATTTATTCAGGAGTGACAGAGAGAGAGAGAGAGAGAGAGGCAGAGACACAGGCAGAGGAAGAAGCAGGCCCCATGCAGGGAGCCCTACGTGGGACTCCATCCCGGGTCTCCAGGACCACGCCCTGGGCCGAAGGCAGGCGCCAAACCGCTGAGCCATCCAGGGATCCCCTTATGTGGCTATTATTAATAGCTTTGTATAATTTGCATTTTACAACTGTTTTTCTAAGATAATACCAGTTCCTCATGTAGAATACTCCCTGTAATCAAAGGGGAAATGATAACCACTTTCCAGTAACGTGATGAGATCATAGATTTAAGTTACTTCCTACATTTTGGAAATCAGAGAGCCCTTTTCATACATGCTAACACCTGTGAACACTGAAGCCACTGTCTGGTATCAAAATAGCACATCTTTCACAGTTCTGTTTTTGAGATTAATGTCAGAGAGATAAATGTGTTGCTAAGTTGGACACAATAATTTACAGTCAAGGGAAATGTTTTCTGTGGTAATTACAGAGATCACCTTTGTATTCCTGCTTCAGAGTAGCCCAACATCCCCCTCAGTATTTCCTGTCATGGCCTATTTTTTCTCTCGTCCCTGATCAAACATAGAACAACTGATAAAACTGGCTCTAACACTTCGTGGTGTATGGATTTAAACTGCAACGTGACATGTTAGCTTCTGCCACCCGTGGACACATTTTGAGCCCTCATGACTACGGATGATAAATGTTATTTGGATCTGTAGCCTTTGGGAGTATCTGAAATAATGTTTTTGCCTCTGGGAGCAAGCTGAACTTCACGGAGTCCAAAAGAACATGTCCCCAAACGCTTGGATGAACAGCTACAGGCAACACACAACACTCCCCCAAAACTTGAGCTCTACTTCTTTAAGAAGGGGCAGAGACAAAAAAAAAAAAAAAAAAAAAAAAAAAGAGGGGCAAAGACCTTTCTAATCTCTCGGACTCGCCGTCTCCCAGTGCAGCTCGCTGGCCGACTGCAGGTCCGTTGCGGAGCGCCCTTATCAACGGGATCGGAATCCGCAGGAACTACCTTACCCTGTGTGCTCCGCGTCTAATGGCCACCTCGCTGAGCCAGTGAAGGTCTAGAACAGAGGCCTTCCGTGTGTGACACCCAGCGCAAGGCGGGACTTCCGGCGTCCTCCTCCGGGCGGTCATTTTGGCTTCTCCCCTGTGTTCATCTGGGCAGAAGTTCCGGAGCGCTGGGTCTGCACGGAGGTGGCTTGCGGGAGAAGGACTCAGAGGAGTCGTTGACCACGCAGAGGCAGGTCTGAGGCTCGGCGACGCCGCCCGGGGTGCCCTGCACCAGGGCGGGTCTGAGAAACCCCTGCCCGCTCCCGGCCCCGCTCCGCCCACAGGGCCGGATGGCGGCAGCCACGCTGAGGGACTCGGCTCAGGTAAATGCTGCGTTCTGCGGCCCCTCATCGCCTCCCAGAACCTGAAGCTCCGGGGGGAGTAGCGCCTGCTGGCGTCCTCGAACCCAGGTCTTACTGTCTGGGACGATGAGGCACTAGTAGGTGGGGTCCCGTTTCTGACAATAGCTCTGAATAAAGCGGATACCTCAGCTCCTCTGTTTAATTTTACTGATGTGGTTGTGATTAGGTGTGGGGGGTGTTAGAGGCAGAGGAACCCCCTTGTGCAAAGGCCTGGAGGTGCCACTGAGCCAGGAATATTCGGGAAAGCTGTGGACCCTGGTGCCTTTGAGGAACCGTGTTCGAGGCGGAGTCACACCTGGAATAACAAGCCGAGGGTTCTGCTGGCATTCTCAGGACTCTGGAAGCTCTAGAGAATTTTAAACAAAAGAGCACTACGAATTGCGTTAGGGTGTTAAAAGCTTTCTAAAGGTTGTGGATTGGAAAAATGAACTGAAGAATGGTGCTGGCGACATTGAGGGCATTAAGAGGTTGAATATTTCCTCGAGGACACAGAACTAGTAAGATAAACACCAGGCATAGATTCACCTGGTCTGGGCGCAAGCCTATTGAAACCGGACATTGTATTTATCTGTAGACTGCCCGTTAAAACATGGTTACAGACGCACTTATGGAACCTACACAGGTACGTGTGTATTCACGTATCCTCTGGGAGAGTATCCCAGTCCCTCACTGACTCCTACTCCCACTCATATTTTTCTGTTTTGTAGTGTTCGGGGACTCTTAAGTGCCATTATTCCAGACCTTGGGTGTAGGGACCCTGGAGAAACCCAAGGCTCCGCCCTGGGTCCATATCAGGGATTATACGGAGGTATTTTCATTTTTCGCACCTGATGTAAGCAGGTGTAGAAAGGTTGTCGATACCAAGATGTAAAAATGCTTGGAGGTAGAGGTAATCTTTGAGCATTAAGGAAACCATAGATTCTCTTTCCTTCAGGTGGGGAAAAAAGAGCAGTAAGATGGGATTCAGAGCTGAAATGGCTGCTGGTGAAGTTGGTTATCTGTTCTGGAGGTGATGAGAGCTTTGGATTAGAGGAGGGAGGTGATCTTAACCAGGTCTTAACAGGCTTCATCTGGCTGCATTGTAGAGAACAGATCCTAAGTATGAGGGAAGAGGAAGGAAAACTAGGGTGGAGTCAGTCCACTGTAGTGGCCCAGTTGAAGGTTCATGGGACAGAGTGGTGGCTTAGGAGAAGTGGCTGGATTTGGGATCTATTTTTAAGAGTCAACTAGATTTCCTAATGTGCAAGGGAAGTCACGCTTGGTCTGCTTGTATTGCTGTAACAAAATACCACAAACTAGGTGATTTATACACCACAGATATTTATTTCTCACAGTTCTGGAGGCTAGAAGACTAGAATCAGGATGCCTTCATGGTCAGATTCTGTCTAGTGAAGGCCTCCTTCCTAATTTCTGCCTAAAGGTCCCAGCTCCTAATATCATCAAGTTGTGTGTGTGTCTGTGGGGGACGGTAGTGTCAAAATATGAATGGGCGGGGCGACATAAACCGTTTTTCTAGAACAGTGAGAAAGTGAAGCACAGGATTCAGCCCTTAGGGTTTTGATTAAAGCAACACGAAGAATGAAAATTTCAACTGATATGGGGAAATTGATTATAGAGTAATTTTCACTGGGGATATCAGGAACTTTCTTTTGGCTATATTAAGATTTGAGATGTTTCAGAGACCACTGAATGAAGGCATCAAGTAGGCAGCTGGACACTCCTATCTGGAATTCTGGGGAGGGCTTCAGGATGGAGACATCCAACATATTGTGGCTATTAGGTCAGTTGTATTTGGGAGGGGCATTCTGTAGGTAATGATGATAAAACTGTTTTCAGACTAGGAAAGGAAAGGTGATGGCTGAGAACTGGACCTCTTGCTTGGATATCTGGTTGAGGACATTGAGTTTCACTTACTCAAGGTAAGAGAAGTAAATGGCATGGAGGGAAGACATGTCAAGGGCAGGGTAGACTCATAGCTGATGAAGGGTACCAGTAGAAGAGTGGATACAGAGCTATAGGAGTTGGCACATTAATACTCTGTCCTTGGAGCTAGTGTTTATTTCCATTCAAAGGACTTCATGAATTTTGTGGTGACTTTGATGGGATCTGGGAAATTTCATTCAGTCTGGAGGATAAGGTTAGGGAGAAATCTTTGAGAACCACTAGGACTCAGATGGGTCACTAGTGGGGCTGGGCTTTGAATGAGGGTTAAGTCAAAGAGGAAATTTCTGACTGTATAGGGCAAAGCAAGAGCAGCACAGAAATGGAATGAGGTCATGGGTATTTGAAATCTGAAGGTCGTTCTGCGTTGTAGAGGTTGTAGCAACAAACAGTTAAGCAGGGAGGACTACTTAGCAGGCTTCAGAGCTGCCTCTGACAGTGAAGATATCAGAGGATCAATTGGATCTTGATTGGATTTATAAAAACTTCTTTGGTTACTATGCAGCAGGTATGGTATGGGGAGGCGAGGGAGATGCCTGTGCCTTCCTGTGGGGGCAGGAAGTGGCTGTGCCTTCTAAGAAGAAGCAAGGGAGAGCCTCTCCAGGAAACTAAAATATTTAAAAGCAATCATATATGCTGTAGTTAACACACACAAGCACTGGGAATGTGCATTCCCAGAAGAGATTTGAGTGACCCCAGAACCTCTAAGCTAGAGAGATTAGTGAAGGTCTTCCCCTGCACAGGGCCAGTTCTTAGTGACTGGAGAAGTTGGCTATTTTTTCAGATGCCCAAATCTCAACAAAAGAGTGTAAAGCATACAGAGAAATGAGGAAACGTGGCCTAATCAAAAGGACAAAACACATGTCTGGAAACTGGACCTGTAAAAATGTAGGCCTCTGAGTTATTTGACAGAAATTTAAAACAACTGCTAAAGATGCTCATGGACTTGAGAGAACACAGACAACAATATCAGAAAACAATTCATAGACAATATGAGAATATCAACAGAGATAGAAGCTGTAAAAGAAAACCAATCAGAAATGATAGAGCTGAGCAATTTTTCTAAACTGAAAAATTTACTAGAGAGGCTCAGTAGCAGAGCTGATCAGGTAGAATAAAGAATCTGTAAAAAGATAGGTCATTTGACATTGTCAAGTCAGAGCAGCAAAAAGAATGAAGGAAAGAGCTTAAGGGACTTAGGGATACCAGCAGGCTGACCAATGTATGCATTATGGCAGACCCAGAAGAACAGAGGGACTTTATTTGCAAAACATATTCAACAGGGACACCTGGATGGCTCAGTGGTCCCGCGTCTGTCTTTGGCTCAGGTTGTGATCCTGGGGTCCTGGATCGGGCTCCCTGCGGGGAGCCTGCTTCTCCTTCTGCCTATGTCTCTGCCTCTCTGTGTGTCTCTCATGAAGAAATAAATAAAATCTTAAAAAAAAAAAAATTCAACAGAGGACAAGCATCTAAAATATAGAAAGGACATTTATAACTCAAAAATTTTTTTAAAGATTTTATTTATTTCTTCATGAGAGACACAGAGAGAGAGAGAGGCAGAGACACAGGCAGAGGGAGAAGCAGGCTCCTTGCAAGGAGCCCGATGCGGGACTTGATCCTGGATCCCGAGATCAGGACCTGAGCCAAAAGCAGACACTTAATTACTGAGCCATCTAGGCGTCCCTATAATCAATAGGTTTTTTTTTCCCCTATAATCAGTAGTTATAAACAATTTTTAAAAAACAAGTGTGGATAGAAATTTCAAAAAGTTATGGCAAAAATTTACATAAAGAGAAGCTGGAGTCATTAGGAAAATGAAAAATTAAACCCATAATGACTTAACCACTGTGTACTTTTAGAATCAGTATTTAAAAACTCTGACCATACCAAATGTTGTCAAGCATGTAGAGCAGATGGAACTCTGATCCACTGACGGTAGGAATGGAAATTGTACAAGCACTTTGGAAAGCATTTGGCAGTGTCTCTATCATTAAACATAAGCTTTCATACAACCCAGCCATCCCATTCCTAGGTATTTATCCAAGGGAAATAAAAGCATATGTTTATGCAAAGATCTATGAACAGAAGATCTATGAAAGCAGCTGTATTTTTAGGGTAAAAGGGGAAAAAACCCAAAGTCCACCAAAAATAGTTGAATGAATAAACAAATTGTAGTATCTCTGTATAATGGAATACCACTCAGGAATAAACAGGAATTGTCTTAGGTGTAACAAAATATTATTAAAAAAAAATACTATAGACTGGATACTTGAAGAACAGTAATTTTTTGTTTACAATTCTGGAAGCTGAAATGGATGTCCAGATCAAGGCGCTTCCTGCTTTGGTTCCTGATGAGGACTCTTGTTTGCAGATGGCTTTCTTGTGTCTTAAGGTGACTGAAACACAGTGCAAGTTCTCTGATGTTCCCACCCTCCTCTTTTTTATTGAAGTATAGTTGACATTAATATTAGTTTTAGGTGTACAACATAATGATTTAACTATTATATGCATTACAAAAGGGTCACCTGGGTGGCTCAGTCAGTGTCTGCCTTTGGCCCAGGCCATGATTTTGAGGTCCTAGAATCAAGCTCTGAGTTGGGCTCCCTGCTTAGCAGGGAGTCTGCTTCTCCCTCTCCCTCCAAATACTCATTATTTATTTATTTATTTTTATTTATTTATGATAGGCACACAGTGAGAGAGAGAGAGAGAGAGAGAGGCAGAGACATAGGCAGAGGGAGAAGCAGGCTCCATGCACCGGGAGCCTGATGTGGGATTCGATCCCGAGTCTCCAGGATCGTGCCCTGGGCCAAAGGCAGGCGCCAAACCGCTGCGCCACCCAGGGATCCCTAAATACTCATTATAAGTATACTTTTTTATCTGTCATTAAACAGAGTTATTACAATATTTTTTTTTTAATTTTTATTTATTTATGATAGTCACAGAGAGAGAGAGAGGCAGAGACACAGGCAGAGGGAGAAGCAGGCTCCATGCACCGGGAGCCCGACGTGGGATTCGATCCCGGGTCCCCAGGATCGCGCCCTGGGCCAAAGGCAGGCGCCAAGCCGCTGCGCCACCCAGGGATCCCGAGTTATTACAATATTATTGACGATTGTCTATGCTGTACTTCTAATCCTTGTGATTTTTTTAGTGCTAGAATTTTCATCCTCTTAATCTCCTTCACCTATTTTGCCCATATCCCTCACTCTTCTTTGGCAACCACCAGTTCTCTGTATTTATAAAACTGCTTTTGTTGTTGTTATTTGGTTGTTTTGTTTTTTAGATTGCACATATAATGGAAATCATATGGTATTTGTCTTTCTCTGACTTATTTCACTTAGCATAGTACCCCATAGATTCATCAGTGTTGTGAATGGCAAGATGTTTTGTCCTTTTTTTTTTTTTTTTTTAAATAATCTCTATGCCCAATGTGGGCCTTGAACTCATGACCTGGAGATTGAGGTGCATGCTCTAGCAACAGAGCCAGCCAGGTGCCCCATGATTTCATTTTTTTTAAATGGCTAAGTAATATTCCCTTCCATGCACACACACCACATCTTTGTTCATTAATCTATCAGTGGATACTTAGTTGTGTCCATAATTTATCTGTTGCAAATAATGCTGTGGTAAACAGGGATGAATTAGTGTTCTCATTTTCTTCAGGCAGATTCTCAGAATTGGAATTACTGGATCGTGTATATTTCTAGTTTTCTAGAGTGGCTGCTCCATTCCCCCTCTCCTCCCTCTCCCCCTGCACACACACAAAATGCAGAAGAGTTCTCTTTACTTCATAGTCAACACTTGTTATTTCTCATCTTTTTGATACTAGCCATTTTGACTGGTGTGAGGTGATGAGACTCATTGTGGATTTGATTTGCATTTCCCTGATGATCAGTGATGTGGAGCATCTTTTATATCTGTTGGCCATTTGTATGTCCTCTTTGGGAAAATGTCCATTCACAGCTTCTGCCAATTTGTAATTGGGTTGTTTGGGGGAGTTTTTTGGTGTTGAGGTGTGTGAGTTCTTTATATATTGGATATCTTACTGGCAAATGTCTTTTCTAATTCAGTAGATTGCCTTTTCATTTTTTTTAAAGGATTTTATTTATTCATTCATGAGAGACAGAGAAAGAGAGAGGCAGAGACATAGGCAGAGGGAGAAGCAAGCTCCATGCAGGGAGCCCGAAGTTGGACTTGATCCCAAGACCCCAGGTTCATGCCCTGAGCCAAAGGCAGGCGTTTAACCACTGAGGCACCCAGGCATCCCATGCCTTTTCATTTTGTTGATGGTTTGCTTTGCTGTGCGCAAGTTTTTTTAGTTTTATGTAATTCCAGTTAGTCATTTTTCTTTTGTTTCCCTTTTTTGAGGAAACATATCTAGAAAAATCTAGAAAAATGTTGCTAAGGCTGATGTCAGAGAAATTACTGCATATGTCTTCTTTTAGTTTTATGGTTTTAAGACTTACATCTAGGTCTTTAATCCATTTTGGATTTACTTTTGTGTATAGTGTAAGAATATGGTCCCGTTTCATTCTTTGTATGTAGCTGTCCAGTTTTCCCAACATGATTTATTGAAGAGACTTTTGTCTTTCCCCATTGTATATTCTTGCCTTCTTTGTCGTAAATTAATTGAGCATATAAACATGGGCTTATTTCTGGGCTCTATTCTGTTCCATTGAGTTGTGTCTATTTTTCTATCAGTACCATACTATTTTCATTACTATAGCTTTGTAGTATAGTTTGAAATCTGGTATTATGATACTTCAGTGTTCTTTCTCAAGCTTGCTTGGCTATTTGTAGTCTTTTGTGTTTTTTTTTTTTTTAAGATTTTATTTATTTATTCATGAGAGACACAGAGAGAGGGAGGCAGAGATATAGGCAGAGGGAGAAGCAGGCTCCATGCAGGGAGTCCGATGTGGGACTCGATCCCGGGACTCCAGGATCACACCCTGGGCTGAAGGCAGACACTCAACTGCTGAGCCACTCAGGTGTCCCATCCCATCTTTTGTGGTTCTGTACAAATTTTAGGATTCTTTGTTCTGTGAAAAATACAATTGATATTTTGAAGGGGCTTGCATCAAATCTGCAGATTACTTGGGGTAGTGTAGACATTTTGACAATATTAATTCTTCCACTCCATGAACATGGTATGTGGTATATCTTTCTATTTATTTGTAATGTCTTCAGAGTCTTTCATCAGTGTCTTACAGTTTTCAGAATACAAGTCTTTTACCTCCTTGCCTAAATTATTACTAGGTACTTTATTCTTTTTGGTGTAGTCATAAAAGGAATTGTTTTTCCTAATTTCTCTTTATTTTTTTAAATGTATTTTCTTTTTCTGCTGGGTTGTTGTTAGTGTTTAAACACAACAGATTTTTTTTCTTAAGATTTATTTACCTTTTTAAAAAAAATACTTATTTTATGAGAGATGCAGAGAGAGAGAGAGAGAGAGAGGCAGAGGCAGAGACATAGGCAGAGGGAGAAGCAGGCTCCCTGCAGGGAGCCTGACGTGGACTTGATCCCGGGTCTCCAGGATGCCCTGAGCCGAAGGTAGGCGCTAAACCGCTGAGCCACCCAGGAGTCCCAATATTTACCTATTAAAAAAAATTATTAATTCATAAGAGACACAGAGAGAGAGAGAGGCAGAGACACAGGCAGAGGGAGAAGCAGGCTCCCTGAAAGGAGCCTGATGCGGGACTCGATCCTCAATCATGTCCTGGACAAAAGACAGACGCTCAACTGCTGAGCCACCCAGGTGTTCCTATTCACGTATTTTAGAGAGAGAGCACAAGAGCATGAGTTGGAGGAGCAGAAGGAGAAGGAGTGAATCTTAAGCAGACTTTGCATTGAGCACGGAGCCCGATGAAGGGCTCAATTTCATCACCCTGAGATCACAACCTGAGCCAAAACCAAGAATTAGATGCTCAACGGATTGTGCCACCCAGGTGCCCTTCCCCCTCATTAAAAAAAAAAAAATTGTTCTTCTGTTTTATAGAGAGAGCAAGCATGAGCAGGAGGAGCAGAGGGGGGATCCCTGGGTGGTGCAGCGGTTTAGCGCCTGCCTTTGGCCCAGGGCGCGATTCTGGAGACCCGGGATCGAATCCCACGTCGGGCTTCTGGTGCATGGAGCCTGCTTCTCCCTCTGCCTCTCTCTCTCTCTCTCTGTGTGTGTGACTATCATGAATAAATAAAAATTAAAAAAAAAAAAAAGAGGAGCAGAGGGGAGAGGAAACTCAACAGATTTCTGTATATTAGTTTTGTATCCTGTAACTTTACTGAATTAATTAGTTGGCGTCTTTAGGGTTCTCTCTCTATATATAGTATCATGTTATCTACAAATAGTGACAGTTTGACAGTTTTGCTTTTTTATTCTAACTTGGATGCCTTTTAATTCTTTTTCTTGTCTGAATTCTGTGGCTAGTACTTGCAGTACTATTTTGAATAAAGGTGGTGAGAGTGGACATCCTTGTCTTGTTCTTGATCTTAGAGGAAAAGCTTTCAGTTTTTCACCATTGAGTATGATGTTAGCTGTGATTTTTTTCATCTATGGCCTTTATTATGTTGAAGTATTTTCCCTTGTAACTCATTTTGTTGAGTTTTTATTATGAACGGATGTTAAATTTTGTCAAATGCTATTTCAGCATCTCTTGAGATGATCATGATTTTTATCCTTCATTTAGTTAATATGTTGTATTACGGGGACACCTGGGTGGCTCAGCAGTTGAGCATCTGCCTTTGGCTCAGGGCATGATCCTGGAATCCCGGGATTGAGTCCCACATCAGGCTCCCTGCAGAGAGCCTGCTTCTCCCTCTGCCTGTGTCTCTGCCTCTCTCTCTGTGTCTCTCACGATTAATAAATAAAATCTTTAAAAAAACATGTTGTATTGATTGATTTGCAGATAGTGAACCATCCTTACATCCCTGAAATAAATCCCACTTGATCATGGTGAATGTATATTGGATTCAGTTTGGTAATTTGTTGAAGATTTTTGCATTTGTGTTCATCAGGGATATTGGTCTGTAGTTTTCTTTTCTTTTCTTTTCTTTTCTTTTCTTTTCTTTTCTTTTCTTTTCTTTTTTCTTTTCTTTTCTTCTTTTCTCTTCTCTTCTCTTCTCTTCTCTTCTTTTTTCTTTTTCTTTTTCTTTCTTTTCTTTTCTTTCTTTCTTTCCAATGTCTTCATCTAGTTTTGAGGAATGAATTTGGAAGCACTTCTTTTCTATTTTTTGTAGTGGTTTGAGAAGGATAGGTGCTAATGCTTCTTTAAATGTTTGGTAGAATTCACCTGTGAAGCCATCTGGTCCTGGACTTCTGTTTGTTGGGAGTTGTGGGTTGTTTGTTTTTGGGGGGGGGAGGAGTGGGAGGAGGGAGGGAGAGAGAATCTTAGCAGCCTCCATGCCCAGCCTAGAGTCCCAACATGGGGGCTCAATTTCATGTCCCTAAAATCTTGATCTGAACCAAAATCAAGAGTCAGGTGCTTAACCAACAGAGCAACCCAGGCACTTTTATTGGGAGCTTTTTTTTTTTTTTTAAAGATTTTATTTATTTATTCATTAGAGGCAGAGAGAGAGAGGCAGAGACACAGGCAGAGGGAGAAGCAGGCTCTGTGCAGAGAGCCCGATGTGGGACTCTATCCCGGGACTCCAGGATCACGCCGTGAGAGACATACAGAGAGAGGCAGAGACGTGAGGCAGAAGCAGGCTCCTTAGGGAGCCTGATAGGGGACTTGATCCTGATCCTGGGATCACTCTGAGTGGAAGGCAGATGCTCTACTGCTGAGCCACCCAGGTGTCCCTCCTGGACTTTTTTTTTTTTTTTTTTATTGCTTTTTAGTCTATTTCACCTATTTTCACTCTGATCTTTATAATTTTTTCATTGATCTTTCAATTTTTTCATTCATAACTTTGGACCTTGTTCTGTTTCTAGTTACCTTAGATATAAGGTTAGATAGTTTGAGATTTTTCTTGTTTCTTGAGGTAGGTTCGTATTGCTGTAAACTTCCTTCTGAGAACTGTTTTTGCTTCATATGAAAGATTTTGTTGAACTGTTATATTTCTGTTTTCATTTGTCTCCAGCTGTTTTTCAATTTTCTCTTTGACTAATTCATTGGTTAGTCTCCATGTGTTTGTTTTTTCCCTTTTTTCCCCCCTCGTAATTGATTTCTAGTTTCATACTTTTGTGGCTGGAAAAGATACTTGATAGGATTTCAGTCATCTTTAAATTTATTGAGACTTGTTTTGTAGCCTAACATATGATCTGTTTTAGAGAATGTTTCATGTGCATTTGCAAAGGTTGTGTATTATTCTGTTTTGGTATAGAATGTTCTGTATATGTCTGTTAAGTTTGTGTGATCTATCATTGATCAAAGTGACTATTATTGATTTTCTGTGTAGATGATTTATCAGTTGATATAAGTGAGGTATCGAAGTCCCTGAAGGACAAGTATTATTATTATATTTAAAGATTTTATTTATTCATGAGAGAGACAGAGAGAGGCAGAGATACAGGCAGAGGGAGAAGCAGGCTCCCTACAGGGAGCCCAATGTGGGACTCAATCCCAGGACTCTAGGATCATGCCCTGAGCCAAAGGCAGATAGATGGCTCAACTGCTGAGCCACTCAGGTGTCCCAGTCCCCTTCTGTTATTGTATCCTGTTAGTTTCTCCCTCTATGTCTGCTGAATGTTTGCTTTGTGTTTTTAGTTGCTCCTGTGTTGGTTGCATAGATTTTTACAATTGTTTTATCTTCTTGTTGGATTAATTTCATTATAATTATGCAATGGTTTTGTCTTTATTAAAATCTTTTTTAATTAAAGTTTTTTTTTTTTTAAGATTTTATTTATTCATGAGAGACACAGAGAGAGAGTCAGAGACATAGGCAGAGAGAGAAGCAGGCTCCCTTTAGGGAGACTGATGTGGGACTCAATCCCGGAACTCCAGGATCACTCCCTGAGCCTAAGGCAGACACTCAACTGCTGAGGCACCCAGGCGTCCCTATTACAATCCATGTTTTAAACTCTACTTTGTTTATTATAAGTATTGCTACCCCAACTTGTTTTTCACTTCCATTTGCATAGAATATGTTTTCCCATTCCTTCACTTTCAGTTTGTTATGTCTTTATGTCTGATGTGAGTCTGTTGTAGGCAGCATATAGATGGTTCTTTATTTTTATTTTTTAAAAATCCATTCAGTCACCCTATGTCTTTTTTTTTTTTTTAAGATTTTATTTATTTATTCATGAGAGACACAGAAAGAGAGAGGCAGAGACATAGGCAGAGGGAGAAGCAGGCTCCATGCTGGAAGCCCGACCCAGGACTTGATCCCAGGTCCCCAGGACCACACCCCGGGCCGAAGGTAGTGCTAAACCACTGGGCCACTGGGGCTGCCCTCACCCTGTGTCTTTTGATTGGAGCAATTAGTCCATTTACATTTAATTACTGGTAAGTATGTACTTAATGCATTTTGTTGATTTTTTTTTTGTCCCCCCCCCCCCCTTTATTTTTTGGTAATTTTTCTGTGTTCCTTTCTTTTGTGCTCTTGTGATTTGATGACTTTTTAGTATTGTAGGTTTCTGCTTTGTGGTTACCATGAGAATCCTATAATATCCCAAGCATGTAGTTGTCTATATTAAGTTGATGGTCACTTAAATTCACACGAATTCTAAAAGCACTACATTTATTACTCCTCTGCCCCAGTTTATAAGTCACTGATTCTACCTTTATTATGTATTTATTTTTACCAATGGAACTTTTTTCCTTTCATAGTTTTCTTCTAGTTATGTTTTTGTCTTTTCTGCTGAAAGAAATCCTTTTAATTTTACTGTAAAGCCAGTTTAGTGGTGATGGACTTTAACTTTTGTTTGTCTGGGAAATCTTTAATTCTTCAAAAAAATTATTTAAAGGATTTTATTTATTTGAGAGAAGAAAGAGTATGAGCAGGGGGTGGCAGAGGGAGAAGCCAACTCCCTCTGAGCAGGGAGCCTAATGTGAGGCTTGATCCCAGGCCCCTGGGATCATCATCTGAGACGAAGGCAGATGCTTAACTGACTGAGCAATCTGGCACCCCATCTCCTTGTATAATTCAATTCTGAATTATAATCCTGCTGGGCAAAGTATTTCTTGGTTGTAGAGTTTTTTCCTTTCAGTACTTTGAATATATCATGATACTACCTTCTGACCATAAATGTTTCTGCTGAAAATTCTGCTGATATGTAACTCTTAGCTTTTCTTGATTTTTTTTTTTTTTTAAGATTTTATTTGAGCAGCGTGGGTGGCTCAGCGGTGCCGCCTTCAGCTCAGGTTGTGGTCCTGGGATCGAGTCCCGCGTCAGGCTCTAGGGAGCCTGCTTTACCCTCTGCCTGTGTCTCTGCCTCTCTCTCTGTCTCTCATGAATTAATAAATAAAATCATAAAAAAAGATTTTATTTATTAACTTGAAGGTGAGGGGGAGAGATCATGAGTGGGGGTGGTGGTGGGGGAAGCAGAGGGAGAAGCAGATTCCCCTTTGAGCAGGGAGCCTGATGTGAGACTCAATTCCAGGATCATGACTCATGCTGAAGGCAGGTGCTCAGCCGACTAAGCCATGCAAGTACCTTCCTTTCTTGCTTTAAGATCATCTCTTTATTTAGTGTTTTTTCTATTTTATTTTTTAAAAGATTTTATTTACTTGAGAGAGAGTGGGAGGGTGAGGGAGAGAGAATCTGAAGCAGACTCCATGCTGAGCAGAGAGCCTGACTCAGGGCTTAATCCCATGACTGCAAGATGATGACCTGAGCTGAAACCGAGAGTCAGAGGTTTAACTGACTGAGCCTCTCAGGCACCCCAGGTTTTTCTCTATCTTATTATGTGTCTTATGTGGATCTACTTGGGTTCATCTTGTTTGGGGCTCTCTGTGCTTCCTGGGATTGGATGTTAGTTTTCCTCTTCCCACGTTAAGAAAGTTTTTCAGTACCATTCTTTCTTCTGAGAGTCCTGTAATGAGAATGTTGCCCCAGAGTTCCCTTAATTTATCCCAATTTAAATAATTACTTTTTTTGTTGTACAACTTGGGTGCTTTTCACTGCCATATTTTCTATGTCACTGATCTGTTCTGCTGCAGCCTCTAGTCTGTTGATTCCTCTAGTGTAGTTTTCATTTATTGTATTCTTCATCTCTGGTTCTTTTTTATATCTTGCATCTTGTTTTTGAAGTTCTCACTGAACTCATCTACTTTTCTGTCAAGATCAGTGAGCATCTTTAGGACTGTTACTTTGAACTCTTCATCAGATAGATTGTTTCATTTAGTTCTTTTTTCTGTCCTGTTTTATTTGAAACATATTCCCCTTTCCACATTTTGTCTGACTCCTTGTTTGTTTGTATGTATTAGGTCAGCCACAGGTCCTGGTCTTGAAGGACCTCTTATGTGGTCCTGGACCTCTTATGTGGAAGGCATCCTGGGGGCCCCAGGAGTGCAGTCCCTCCAGTCACCAAAACAATTCACTCCAGGGTGTGTCTCCTGTGTATGCTTTATGAGCTCTTTTATAACCGGTCTGGGACTGCTGTGGGTATGCTGGTGGGTGGGGCTGGCTCTCAGCCCATCTCTCTGCAATGACCAGCCATGATTATTGCAAACACACTAGTGGACAGGGCTAGTCCCTGCTGTGGCTGGCTGAGAAACCATCCTGTAGCTCCTGCTGGTATGCTGATGGGTTGGACCAGTCTCTCCTCCCAAGGGTAGAAGTTGCTTTGGAGAGATGCCTGACCCAGGTGGGGCTGCCTATGGGCTGTCGCAGGACAGGAATTGCTTTGGAAGGGTACCTGCTGGGGATGGGTAGCTTAGATGGGGTGGGTTTGCAAGGGAATGCTAGGGTGGAGGTGCTAGCAAGATAGAGGGAGAGGGTCAGAACTGGATGTTACAAGCATCCAGCCAGTTAGGCTGAAGGAGAACCAGAAGAATAGCCCCTACTAGCACTTCTTTTCTTTGAGAAGGCTCTACACATCTCTGCTCCTCTGGCACATGCTCCAAAATTAGTTTATCTTCATCTATGACTCAGGTATTTTTCAAACTGCTGCCTTTTGTGTTGGGTTTCAGACTGTGTGTTATAGTATGTTGGCCCTTTAAGAATGGAGTCTCAGTTTCCTATAGCCTTCTGGCTTTCCCATTACCATAGTTAGGCCCTGTTGATTTTCAGTAGGAAGTGTACTTCTCTCTCTCTCTGCTCCCACCTCTTGTGCATACACTCTCTGAGGGAGAGAGAGAGAACACAACTGGGGAGCTGCAGAGGGAGAAGGAGAAGCAGATTCCCTCCCCCACCAAGCAGGGAGCCCAACATGGGGCTCATTCCCAGGACTCCAGGATCATGACCTGAGCTGAAGGCAGATGCTTAACCAACTGAGCCACCTAGGCAGCCTAACATTGACTGTTTCTCTATTCTGTATCTTTCATCCTCATGACTTATTCATTCCATAATTGGAATAATGTGCTTCCCACTCCCCTTCACTCCTTTTGTCTATTCCTCCACAACCCTTATATTCTTTAAGTTAAAATGATATTTGGGGACAATAGATGTATAAAGGTATACTGATAAAGCGGACAGCTCTAAGTAGATATATACATTAGAAAACAAACTGGGTTTTGTTTAGTGAGAAGAGAGAGAAAAGAGAGTGTGAGCAGAAGGAGGGAGAAAGTGAGGGCGAAAGAGAGAATGAATCTTACACAGGCTCAGCACAGAGCCCAGTCTCATGACCCCCCAACCATGACCCAAGCTAACATCAAGAGTTGGACACTCAACCAACTGAGCCACTCAGATGCCCTGAAGATAAGTTGTTTTTTACAACATTGTTAGGTAAATGTTCTCTATTTGGTGGTTAATATGAGTTATATTGTTGAATTAATTAATTAATTGATTTTTAAATATTTAATAAATAAAGAGAAAAAGAGGTAGAGACACAGGCAGAGGGAGAAGCAGGCCCCCACAGGCAGAGGGAGAAGTAGGTAGAGACACAGCAGAGGTAGAGACACAGGCAGAGGGGAGAAGCAGGAAGCCTGACATGGGACTTGATCCCAGTTCTCCAGGATCACACCCTGGGCCAAAGATGGTGCTAAACCGCTGAGCCACCTGGGCTGCCCATATTTTTTAATTTAAAATTAACTTTTCTTGGGGTGCCTGAGTGGCTCAGCTGGTTAAGCATCTGCCTTTGGCTCAGGTGATGATCTTTGGGTCCTGGGCTATAGAGCCCCACATTGGGCTCCTTGCTCAGTGGGGAGTCTGCTCCTCCCTCTCCCTTTGTCCCTCTCCCCTACTTGTGTGCACACACACATTCTCTCTCAAATGAATGAATAAAACATCTTCAAGAAAAAACTTTTTAAAAAAGATTTTATTTATTCATGAGAGACACGAGAGAGAGGCAGAGACATAGGCAGAGGGAGAAGCAGGCTTCTCACACGGAACCCAATGTGGGACGTGATCCCCAATTCTTGGATCATGACCTGGGCTGAAGGCAGGCGCCCAACCGCTGAGCCACCCAGGTGTCCCTAGCTTTTTTATTTTATTTTTATTTTTTAAAGATTTTATTTATTTATTCATAGAGAGAGAGAGGCAGAGGGAGAAGCAGGCTCCATTGCAGGGAGCCTGACGCAGGACTTGATCCTGGTGCTCCAGGATCACATTCCCGGCTGCAGGCAGCACCAAACCGCTGTGCCACTGGGGCTGCCCTAGCTTTTTTATTTTTATTTTTATTTATTTTTTTTTTTTTAATTTTTTTATTTATTTATGATAGGCACACAGTGAGAGAGAGAGAGAGGCAGAGACACAGGCAGAGGGAGAAGCAGGCTCCATGCACGGGGAGCCTGATGTGGGATTCGATCCCGGGTCTCCAGGATCGCGCCCTGGGCCAAAGGCAGGCGCTAAACCGCTGCGCCACCCAGGGATCCCCAGCTTTTTTATTTTTAAGTAAGTATAGATCTCAGGAAGTTACATAGTCTAAAAGCCCCATGTTCCCTTCACCCAGCCTCCCCAAATGATGACATATTAGATAGCTATAGATTTTACTTAGTTTTCACCATTTTTTAACTTGCATGTAGTGTTACAAAATTTTTCCCATACACAGAGATTCACTTTACCACCAATGCAATCAAGATACCAAACTGGTCTGGGACCGTAAAAACTTCCTCATGCTATTTGTATTCATACCAATTCACATTCTATCTCCTCCCTATCCTCTGAAAAGCACTGATCCAGTCTCCATCTCTATAGTTCTATGAATTTATTTTCTACTAAACCTAGCATGCTTGAGGTCCATCCAGATTATTGCATGTGTCAGTTATTCACTCCTTACTGCTGAGTAGTCTTCCATTGTACAGATGTTAGAGAATTTATTCAGTTACTCATCCTTGAAGTTTCATCCTGGTGTTGTGCTATATAATGAGTAAAGATTTTGTGAATATAAGCTTCATTTATTTTTTTTTAGGAATGTATTTTAAAATACTTCATCATAAATATGCAAAAGGAATCTTTCATCCTGTTTACTTTTCCCCTCTCCTCTCTTAGATACCATTCTTTTAAATTTTTAAAAATCTGGTATATAACCATACATTTTCCATACAATTTATCTCCCAGTGTTGAGGAAAAAGAGCTAATTACAGATGATATTCTGATACCTTTTTTAATGTGAAATTATGACCTGAAATTTAAGCAGTAGGGAAAGTTTATTGATCATATCCACAACTGCCTAATGCTCCATGAGGATTTATTCAATTCCTGGTTGATAGATACTAATTTGATTCTGTGATACTAATCTTTATTAAAAGCCAATCCAGTGAAGTAGCTTTGTAATTATGAAAGACTTGCTTTTATGATTATTATTAGTTGAAACAATTTGTTATGTTCACATAACAAAGAAATTTTCTGGTATAATGATAATGACCCAGTATTCATTCTTTGTCACTAAATTCTTATTCAACTAAAATTAGCTTTTAATCATGCTCTGTAAATTGATAAGGTAGTTTCAACTAACTTAAGTTTGAATATTATCTTTCTCACTTAGACTAGAGTTCAGATCTTTGGAAATTCCTCACCCTTTTTTTTAGACATTCCTATGAGAGTGCCAGTTGTGCTAAGAAGCAGAAATACTGGGATGCCTGGGGGGCCCAGTGGTTTAGTGCCTGCCTTCGGCCCAGGATGTGATCCTGGAGTCCTGGGATCGAGTCCCCATAGGACTCCCTGCATGGAGCATGCTTCTCCCTCTGCCTCTGTCTCTGCCTCTCTCTCTCTCTCTCTCTCTCTCTCTCTCTCTCTCTCTGTGTGTGTGTGTCTTTCATGAATAAATACAAATAAAATCTTTAAAAAAAAAAAAAGCAGAAACATAAGTATCGGGGGAAATGTAATACATTTTCCCTGGGATATTACAGACAGATTGAGAAGCTTAGGAGGCATAGAAAATTTACAGCATCTGTGATATCGATGTAATATGTTTGAGCCTCATGGTGTGGGCTTGACTCCACATCGTCTTTGTTCTTTACAGATACAAGTAGTGGATTCAGTACCCTCTCAGCAGTAGACTCTCTTTCTGTGAAGCCAGAGCCATATACACCATCCTGATCCTGGTGAGAATGTTTGACTCCTTTTACTCATTCTCTTTTATCCTTTTGGATAACCCTGATTATGAATCCAAGCTGTCGGCTCACAACCACCTGTCTTCCCTTCTGTCTTCATGTTTCTCAACATTTCCTTCCTTTGTACTCATTAGCAGTGACAAACCCATTCCTTGGTTCTGTTTTGGAGGCGTAGAAAACATCTTTTTCCAAATAGAGTCTCTGGGCTCTTAAGTTCCCTCCACCCTCCAGAACACTCAATTATGTATTAAGTAACACTTTAAAAAATATTTATAGTCTCATAAACTATGGCAGTTAATCTGCTGGGAATTTTGCATTCAGTGTTGAATAATAGTTGTAGGATACAAAAGAAACCATTGTTGTAAGCAGTTACTCAAAGACAGAATTTCATGAAAATGTAATGTATGGTTTTTTCAGGTTTTGGGAGTTTGACAGTAAATATCCCGTGCTGATCTGAATTTTAAGCTAGTACCCAAAATATGTATCTTATAAACATTGGGTGAAGGGTCAATGCATATGGACCATGGTGAATAAAAATGTCTAAATTGTCTAAGTAGCATTTTTAATCTAATGCTATGAATGATAGAGAAAAGATTACATTTCTTGAGTAGGGACCTCTTTCCCTTTACACTCTTAGCAGAAGAGAGTAAAAAAGTGAGAAAGCTAGAGGTTAGTTTGTGTAGTTTGACGTCAGTTCAACTTTCTGAAGGAGGGAAGATTGTCGATATTCCTCTTTTCTAAAAAGTTTCTTCTTGTATCATGTAATGTATGCTCCAGGAAAGCTTCTTTCTGCCTATGTTGATTCTTATGCCAAAGCAGTATATTTTAGTCCCATCACCAGAAACACTACAAGCACAGATTTGGTTCTAGACCACTGGAATAAAGCAAGTCAAATGAAGGTTTTGGTTTCCTAGTGCATACATAAAAATTATGTTCTTTAAAAATTTAATTTAATTTTTATTTTTTTAAAAGATTTTATTTATTCACGAGAGACACACACACACACACACACACACACAGAGAGAGAGAGAGAGAGAGGTAGAGATAGGCAGAGAGAGAAGCAGGCTCCTTGCAGAGAGCCCAATGTGGCACTCGATCCCAGGACTCCAGGATCACGCCGTGGTCTGAAGGCAGGTGCCCAATTGCTTGAGCCACCCAGGTGTCCCTAAAAATTATGTTTAGTGTAGTCTTTTATGTCTAACCCTCCTTCCCCGCTTCCATATACAGACCTTAATTAAGAAATACTTTCTTTTTTTCTTTCTTTTTTTTTTTTTTTTAAGATTTTATTTATTCATGAGAGAAAGAGAGAGGCAGACTCAGGCAGAGGGAGAAGCAGGCTCCATGCAGGGAGCCCGATGTGGGACTCGATCCCGGGACTCAAGGATCATGCCCTGCCCCAAAGGCAGGCGCCAAACCGCTGAGCCACCCAGGGATCCCCAAGAAATACTTTCTTGCTAAAAAACACTAACCCTGGGCAGCCTGGGTAGCTCAGCGGTTTAGTGCCGCCCTCGGCCCAGGGCGTGATCCTGGAGACCCGGAATCAGGTCCCATGTTGTTGGGCTTCCCTGCTTCCCTGCATGGAGCCTGCTTATCCCTCTGCCTGTGTCTCTGCCTCTCTCTCTCTCTCTCTCTCTCTGTCTCTCTGTGTGTCTGTCATGAATAAATAAATAAAACCTTAAAAAAAAAGAAAAAAAACACTAACCCTCATCTGAGCTTTTCATGAGTCCTAATCTTTTTGTTTGTGGCCTGGGGTAGCTGTGGCAATTTAAAATAAGACAGCAAAGTTCACCATATCAATCGACTCTTTCTTTCACAAATCTTTCACCATAGAACTTCTTTATCAACTGTCATTTCAGCAGTCATCAAGCATCTTCACCAGGACTAGATTCCACCTCAAGCAACCCTTTCTCTGGTCATCCATTCAAGTTTTATTACGAGATTTTTTTTTGCAACATTTATTATGAGATACTTTGCAACATTTCAGTCACATCTCCTCTACTTTTAATTCTTTTGCGATTTCCACCACATCTATCATTACTTTTTTTTTTTTTTAAGATTTTATTTATTTATTTATGAGAGACACACACACACACAGAGGCAGAGACACAGGCAGAGGGAGAAGCAGGCTCCATGCAGAGAGCCCAATGTGGGACTCGATCCTGGGTCTCCAGGATCATGCCCTGGGCCGAAGGCAAGGGCCAAACCGCTGAGCCACCCTGGGATCCTATTTTACTTTTTTTACAGAAGTCTTAAATGAGGGTTAGAATCAACTTCTTCCAAACTCCCATTCATACTTTGCCTCTGCCACCCATAAATGGCTGCTAGAATAGAATTTTCAGTTTAGTTTACTTCTCTGGTAAACTTAATTCCCTGGCCTTACACATTGTATTTCATAAACAATAAGACTTGAAAGTCAAAATTGCTCCTTGATCCAGGGTCTACAGAATGGATATTGTGTTAGCATCTCCATCAGAGCTCTTGAGTGACGAGGTACACTGAGCAGTAGGTCTCAGCAGTGGACTTAAAATATTCAGTAAACCATATTATAAACAGATGCGCTGTCATCCAGGCTTTGTTTTTCCATTGATAGCTCAGGCAGGATAGATTTAGCATAATTTTTTTAAAAAAAGATTTTACTTGTTTATTTATGAGAGAGAGAGAAGCAGGCTCCACACAGGGAACCTGATGTGGGACCCGATCCCGGGACTCCAGGATCATGCCCTGGGCCGAAGGCAGGCGCTAACCTGCTGAGCCACCCAGGGATCCCCAGATTTAGCATAATTCGTAAGAGCCCTAGTATTTTCAAAATGATAAATAAGCGCTGGTCCCTAATGAGAGTCTACCTGTACTTTGAAGCAAGGCTTGACGTCTCTAGCTGCGAAAGTACTAGATGGTCGTCGCTTTGACAGCACATATACTGAAAGTGCTAGATGGCATCTTCCAATAGAAGGCTGTTTTGTCTGCATTGAAACTGTATTGTTTAGGGTAGCCACCTTCATGAATGATCTTAGCTAGATCTTCTGGATCACTTGCTGCAGCTTCTGCATCAGTACTAGCTGCTTCACCTTGTACTTTGATGATAGGGAGATGGTTTCTTTCCTTCAACCTCATGAAGCACCCTCTGCTTTCAACTTGTCTTCTGCCAACTCACCCCTCTCAGCATTCCTAGAATTGAAGAGAGTTAGGGCCTTGCTCTGGATTAGGTTTTGGCCTAAGGGAATGTTGTGGCCATTTTGATCTTCTATCCAGACCACTAAAACTTTATATCAGTAGTAAGGCTGTTTGCTTTCTTATCATTTGTGTGTTCACTGAAGTAGCACTTTTAATTCTCTTCAAAGACTTTTTGAGGGTTTTTTTGTGTGTGTGTGTTCACAGCTTGGCTACTTGGCTAGCTGTTGGGCTCACGAGGCCTAACTAGCTTTTGGTCTGTCTTGGCTTTCAACATCCCTTCCTCACCAAGCTTAATCATTTCTATCTTTTTTTTTTTTTTAACACAGTTTGACAAATTTATTTTTTTTTTAAAGGTAGGTTTATTTATTTATTTATTTATTTATTTATTTATTTATGAGCGAGACACACACACAGGCAGAGACACAGGCAGAGGGAGAAGCAGGCTCCATGCACGGAGCCTGATGTGGGACTCAATCCCTGGTCTCTGGGTTCACACCCCGGGCTGAAGGCGGTGCTAAACCACTAAGCCACTGGGGCTGCTCTCATTTCTATCTTTTGATTTAAACTGAAAAATGTATGATTCTTCCTTTCACTTGAATACATAGAGGTCGTTCTTTATTTATGTATTTATGTATTTATGTATGTATGTATTTATTTATTTATTTAAGATTCCATTTATTCATGAGAGACACACACACACACAGAGACAGAGAGGCAGAGACACAGGCAGAGGGAGAAGCAGGCTCCATGCAGGGAGCCCGATGCGAGACTGGATCCCAGGACTCCTGGATCACGTCCTGGGCTCAAGGCGGGTGCCAAACTGCTGAGCCACCCGGATCCCTGATAGAGGTCGTTTTAATATTAATTTTCATAATTTCAATGCTGTCGTGTCTTAGGGACTAAGGAAGCCTGAAGATGGAGCAGTTAGAATAGACACCACAGCATTTATCAATTCTAGATGGCCCTTGAAAGAGGGCTTCATTACCTGGAAATATCAAACCTGTTAATTGTTTCACAAGAGAGATGAGCTTTAGAGTATTTTCTAATTTAAGAGCCCAAAATTTCTTGATGCACTTACTGTTTTTTACTCCCAATAATTTACTTGTTTGGGTAATGTTCTTTGTGCTTGTATGTATGCACACACAGACTTGTGGGAGAGCTTGTCTTTCCCAGGTGCCTCAATTTTACATAGAATCTTTGATGCCATATCATTTATATACCTGCAGATTAGCAAATCACTGTGACACAGTAAGTGTAGGTGTGCTCTTTGGCACCTCAACTCAGGAGTATGTCCCTCACAATATCTTTAATGGATATCTTCATCTATTTAACCCCCCTAAGAGATATATGGTTTTATTTGCTCCTTTAATTCAGATGCACTCAGTAACTCCGAGCCATCTCTCCAGAAGTGAGAACTCATTTATTCTCAGTCCTTGCATGTGTATCGCTTTTACAATGGGTTCTACATAAAGCTGTATAAGCTAGTGAGCACAACTGATATGAGTGAATCTGGTTTGGAGCTCTACGTTTTATTTTATCTTATTTATTTACTTTTTTAAAAGATTTTATTTATTTATTCATAAGAGAGAGAGAGGGAGGCAGAGACACAGGCAGAGGGAGAAGCAGGCTCCATGCAGGGAGCCGAACTTGGGACTTGATCCTGGGTCTCCAGGATCATGCCCTGGACCAAAGGCAGTGCTAAACCGCTGAGCCACCCGGCCTGCCCCGAAGCTTTACATTTTATAACCTACTCTCTTAATAGCCCTACCATTTGCCAAGTTTAGAGCAAGGTCTGCACTGAGAATATGGTTTTGAAAGCTTTAGAATCACTTTCATTTTTATCAAGTGTGTCCTTGCTTCTGGCTGTGAAGCTAGAGCAGTCTCCCTCACTCTCCTTCTGTAAGTGACTATAAAACTGGACCAAATACCAGTGGCTTTCTGATGTTGGACAAAAGCACTGAACAATGAGCCTTGAGAAAACAAAAATATAGGAGATGAGGTCACATTTTTCCCAGTTCCCTCCACAATAAAGGACACACTATTATGAGTGACTCTATGGAATGCCACATCCATTTGGATTTGTAACCTTTGGAGGGCATCTGGGAGCCTGCTATTGTAAAGTGTGAATTAGCATCAGTGTTGCTAAACATTCAAGTGATCAGTTGTCGGGAACTCCCTGGAATCTGGGCACAACCTCCCAACCCCGCACTCAGAGCCAGCACAACACTTCCCAGTGCCCCTTGTGGTGCTGCTTTGCCTGTGTTCCAGAAGGTTCTTATGTGCTGCGCCCTTTGCAGAAGCCTGCAGAGTGGTAACAACTGCATTGCCCAGAGGACCCCGTGCCAAGTGACGCCATCGTGGAGCCAATGAAGGTCCAGGAGACGGGCGTTTCTGTGTGTGCCATCACATCAGAGTGGGACTTCCAGGGTCCGCGTGGCAGTTGTTTTGGCAGCTCTGGGGTCCATTTCCTGTTTGGAGGTTCCAGAGCACAGGGTCAGGACGAGGCAAGGACTGGTGCCGCTGGAGAGGAGGCGTTCCCGCAGCACTGGGCTGCTCCTCGCCCCGCTCCACCCACCAAGTCTGATGGCGGCGGCCGAGCCCAGGGATCCAGCTCAGGTAAACACTTGTCTCATCTCTCTTGGGCCCTCCTGCCACCCACTTGCGGGCAGGGTGCCTGCTCCCTGCCCAGGCTCTGATGTCAGGGGGCCCTGTGTCTGAGCGCCACTGTGGTGGCTCCAGGCTGGGGGAAACCTGGTGTCAGTTTTATGTCTACACGGTAAGCAGGGTGTGAGGCAGAGGCATGCCTGGACTCACAGGCAGAGAGGTGGTCAGAGAAGCAGTGGAGACCAGAGCTCTACTGATGAAGTACTTTTGGAAGCTACCCATAAAGGGGAGGGTGTCCAGGACCCTGGAAAGACATCCAGGTGTAGCAAAAGCCAGTAAAATGAGGTTTTCATGGGGTACAGGTACCAGTATGGCTGAGCTTTGAGTATTCAGGGAAATGCAGGTGTTCTTTCTTTATGATGGTTTGGATCTTACTTTACCAATGCTTTGTTACTGCAGCAAACGGAAAGGGAAGGTTAGGGTTGGGTGCAACATAGATGTAAATTACAGCCCTGGGGATAAGAGAAAATGTTGGATTTTAAATTCCTTTTTTTTTTTTTTTTTAAGATTTTTATTTATTTATTCATGGGAGACTCAGAGAGGCAGAGACCCAGGCAGAGGGAGGAGAAACAGTCTCCATGCAAGGACCCCAATGTGGGACTCGATTCTGGGAATCTGGGATCATGCCCTGAGTCAAAGGCAGTCAGTCGCTCAACCGCTGAGCCACCCAAGCATCCCTAAATTCCTTTTTTAAAGTAGAACCAGATTTTCTAATGTAGGAAATAGGAGACAGGGATGACCCCTAGGGCTTTTGTCTCAGCAACCATGTTGAGTCTGACATCTTTAGAAAACAATGCAGGGCATTAGGAGGGCAGCTGGATATAAAAGTCTGTAAATTTGAGTTGGGGTTCAGCATTAGATGCATAGGTGGACCTTTGTGTCACATTAGGAAGGCAAATTCAAATGATGGAGAGAAGATTAAGAGGCCAGGAAGAAGAGGGTGGGTACTGCATAACCTCTCAAACACACGGAAGGGGTGGAAGACTTACAGAAGAGGAGACCGGAGCAGGATGTAGAGGCAAGAGGGGGCTGCTGCCTATTTGTGGCAACCTTACTTGGAACCTGGTAGATGAGCCTAATTCAAGGGCAGAGGTCATCATCTGTTAATTACTAGACCTAGTATTATGTTTACATATTAATTCTCAATATTTAGAGATAGTGGACATTAAAGTGAGGTTTTTCTTTTTTTTAAGATTTTATTAAAAAAAATTTTTTTAAAAAGATTTTATTTAGGGATCCCTGGGTGGCGCAGCGGTTTGGCGCCTGCCTTTGGCCCGGGGCGCAATCCTGGAGACCCGGGATCGAATCCCACGTCGGGCTCCCGGTGCATGGAGCCTGCTTCTCCCTCTGCCTATGTCTCTGCTTCTCTCTCTCTCACTGTGTACCTATCATAAATAAAATTAAAAAAAAAAAAAAAGATTTTATTTATTCATGAGAGACACAGATAGAGTCAGAGATACAGGCAGAGGGAGAAGCAGGCTCTATGCAGGGAGCCTGACATGGGACTCGACCCAGGGCTCCAGAATCACACCCTGGGCTGAAGGCAGCGCTAAACTGCTGTGCCACGTGGGCTGCCCTAAAGTGAGGTTTTTCAAGTAGGCTCTAAATCCCATGTGATTAGTGTCCTTGAACACTGGAGACTTGAGGCTGCCCTAGGAAGTGGGGTGCTACTTGCCAAGAACTCTTGATGCCATAAAGGTATAAAAGAGGTATATGAGCTGATGGGCCCCAGATCCTTGGTATTAGGGACTTAGGAACAGTGGTTGAGGCTATGTTTTATGATACCTGGTAGATACGCTGTGGAGGATTTCAGGGAAATTGCATGGTTGGGGACTGGCCATGAACTTAAGATTCTATCTGCCCACCTGCCTGTTGTTGCAGAGGGCTGGACATAGTCATTACTGGCACCAGGGCTTGGTATATCCTTTGAGTTGGGTGCCCTGGGAGGAGGAGGAGCATGGGATAGATTGGGGTGGGGTGGGGTGGGGGTGGGGGACTGGAATGTGGGTCCTATGGAGAAGGGATGTTTGTGGTTTTCTCTCTCCCCATCATGGCAGGGTAGTGTGACCTTTGAAGATGTGGTTGTATACTTTTCCTGGGAAGAGTGGGGTCTCCTTGATGAGACTCAGAGATGCCTATACCATGATGTGATGCTGGAGAACTTTGCACTTGTGATCTCACTGGGTAAGACCCTCATGCCCACCCCAGTGCCCTGGGCTAGACTCTGCTCTTTTTCTCACATTTGGATTGTGGGCACTGCCATCACTAGGTCTAGGCTCAGCACTTGCCCTCTGGTTGAGCCTGCAAACCCCCGTGAGCCTGATGGATCAGCCTCCAGGTTTTCTTCCTCCTCACCTGGAGGCCCAGGGGCTGTTCTTAGATGTTCCTCTGTGGGTCTGCATATAGTATTTATTTGTGTTTCCTCTCCTGGGTCGTATGCAGAATTGCTCTGGGGCATGGCCAGTCCTCTGCCTGTCCTGTCGTTGTGTCATCCGAATCCCAGTTAATTCAACTGTGGTTTAGAGGAGTCAAGAACCCCTCACAGGATGGCCTACCAGTGTGTTGATGCCAGTGCCCACCCCTCCTTTCTACCTTTCTTTCCTTCTGCCTCAGTTTTTGATCCCTAATCAGTTGCAACTAGATATTCCTGGGCCTGGACCTAAACTTACATACAGCCCCAGTGAAGGCCATTGGCAGAGGAATGAATTGGAGACCCTGCATCTTCCTGTGGGGCCTCCCCAAGTCTTGTGACTTTAGAGTGCCAGGACTACAGCCCTTTGATAGCCTAACCCCAACACCCTCTTCTTGAAAACAAATGCAGTGACCTATTATTTGGTGTACCCAGCAGATGTTTATGATGAGGTCAGCTCCTTCCCCCAAAGATAATATAATACGCACATCACACTGGCATTTCTGTATTTCCAGGTTGTTGGTATGGAATGGAGGATGAGGCGGCACTTTCTGTGCAACGAATGTCACTGGGCAAGACTCCAAGTCCAGATCCATCCATTTGGAAAGCTCAGCCCTGTGAGAAGTGTGTCTTGCTTGGGAGAGACATTTTGTACCTGGCTGAGGACCAAGAATCACATCATGGGCAGAAATCGTACACCTGTGAGGCGTGTGGGAAACAGTTGTGGTTTAGTGCGAATCTTCGCCAGCACCAGAAGCACAATGAAGAGAAGCCATTCAGATGGGACATGGAGTTTGTGACAAGCTACAAATTGCATGTGTCAGGGAAGCCTTTCCCCTGTGGGGAAATTGGGAAGGACTTCCTGGCCATATTGAGTCTTCTCCAGCATCAGGCCACCCTCAAAGGGGCCAAACCGCACAGCAGCTTTGAACATGGGGAGTCCTTTCATGGTAGGAAAAGTCCTCACACATGCAGTGACACTGGGAAACCATTCAGCTATGAACATAAACTTTTCCAGCCTCAGCAACTTCACACTAGAGAAAGTTATCATGACTGGGATGACTGTGAGAAACCTTTTAACCAAAGCTCCATCTTTAGTAATTGTCAGAGAGCTTACCCAGGAACAAGGTCTTATGAGTGTAACGAATGTGGGAAATCCTTTAGCCAAAGCTACAACCTCATTCAACACCACAGAATTCACACTGGTGCAAGGCCTTATAAATGCAGCGAATGTGGAAAAGCCTTCAGCTTCAAATTCAGACTTGTCCAGCACCTGCAGATTCACACTAGAGTGAGGCCTTATGCATGTGGTGAATGTGGGAAAGCCTTTAGCTACAGCTCTACTCTCATTAAACACCAGAGGGTTCACACAAGAGAAAAGCCTTACAAGTGTGGTGAGTGTGGGAATTCCTTCAGCCAAAGCTCCAACCTCATTCAACACCAGAAAATTCACAGTGGAGCAAGGCCTTATAAATGCAATGAATGTGCAAAATCCTTCAGCTACAAATGCAAACTGGTTCAGCACCTGCGCATTCACACCGGAGAAAGGCCTTATGAGTGTGGGGAGTGTGGGAAATCCTTTAGCCACAGGTCCACTCTCAATCAACACCAGAGAATTCACACTGGAGCCAGACCTTATAAGTGCAATGAGTGTGAGAAATCCTTTAGCCAAAAGTCCAACCTTATCCAGCACCGGAGAGTCCACACAGGAGAAAAGCCTTACGAATGTGGGGAATGTGGGAAATCCTTCAGCCAAAGCTCCCACATCATTCAACACCGAAAACTTCATACCAGATAACCTTGTGAATGCAATGAGTGTGGCAAAATGTTCATAACCCAGGTCTGTGTTACATATGTGCAGCACGTATAGGTGGAAAACATTCATCTAAAGGTCTAACCTGGTTGGGTACCAGAAGGCCCTGCACAGAATGTGGTATATTTCATAGAGCAAGACTCACTGTGAGGGAGCCATCTCCTGGAAATTGAACATCACATCTATGAACATCCAACACTGGGGCAGATTCCCCAAGACTTGTAGGTTTATGGGCAAGCTTTCTGGAGCCCTGCATAGCCCTCTGCTCTGCCAGGTTCCTCAGTGGGTGTAGTAGTCAAAGGAGGTGTTCTCTCTTGACCATCATGAATGATTGGGGATGGGGGTTACACAGCAATTTCCTTCTTCCTCATTAGGGTTCTGACCCAGTTTTGACAAAGCTAAGGGGTTGATAATACTTTTTACCTTCCAGGCCTAGAGTGCCATGACAACAGTATATTTCTCTTAAGACCACCTTTAGAGCTCATAGGGGAGTGGTTCTTTTTCTCCAGGGCTGTCAAATAATGTTGAGCACTATTGTGGGGGAGCTATTCCCCAAATACTGCAAAGAAATCATGTGCCTTCGTGTGTAGGTTCACTTTTCTGGTGTTATTGTTTGTAAGACTACTTATAGGGGCCAGGTGATGTGTACAGAAATAGGACTGCAGGAAGTGATGTATTTGTCTACTGAAACTTGCATCCCCAGGTGTTCCAGTGACCATGCCTGTGGTTCAGTTTATACACTCCACGTGCATGTTCTTTCTGTAGCTGAGGAACTTGAGGCCATTGTCAATCTTATTTTTCTAGTCTCAAGGATATTACTGCACGGGCAAGAAAATGGCAATAGGATAGAGAAAAAATCCTGTTGGTGGGACCCTGCAGCTTTTTGATCAGCTGCAGACCCAAATAGAAATTATCTTGAAATTTTCAGTGATGCAGGGCATTGGACTCCTTGTGCAAAAATAAAATAAAATAAATTGGGGGACCCAAGACCTCTATTTGATTTTTAAGTAAAGCTTTATTGAGGTTAATTAACATGCTGTAAAACTGCACATATTTAAAGTTGTATACAAAACTGTGGATGGTAAATCTATATAAACTCCTTTTCCTTGTGCCCTTTAAAAAACTTCTCCCCCACAGTAAATTATTTTGTATTTTTTACATTAGACTCAAATGTTTATTTTTTTTAAACTGTGGTTTCCTTTACACTGAGTAATTATTTTGAAAGAACCAAGATGTTTTTACTCATCCTACTACTAATCTATGCTGCTCACTCACCACAAATAAAACTTCAAATATATATATATAACAACCCTCCCCCATGAATCCTTCCCCCATGTAGTCATTGTCTTTCCCTTACTGTATTACCCTGTAGCCCTTTTAACCACTTAGAAATCACTCTCGATTTTTACAAATGTGTGATGGATATAAACTTTGGAGACTTCTCTAAAGTGAATGTTGCTGCTAAAAATACTGCTTTGTGTAGGGTAAAAAGTTGAAAAACTGTCTTATCCCCAGACCTATGAAATGGCAGATTTGTAAGTATATATAAGGAAAAAAAAAAAAAACCCACCCTACAAAATGAAAACTGGGGAATCCATACCACATTCACTGCTCCCTTTCCCTAATTTGTAGACATTTTGGTAGCATTTCTAAAACTAACACCACTGGAAAAAAATAAAATAAAACTAACACCACTGCCCCAAGATTGTGGCTGAAACACCAAGACAGATCTCACTCAGAAATCCTACACAGATGGGACACCTGAGTGGCTCAGATGTTGAATGCCTGCCTTCATGCCCAGGGCATGACCCTGGAGTCTCAGGACCAAGCCCTGCATCGGTCTCCCTGCATGGAGCCTGCTTCTCTCTGTGTGTCTCTCATGAATAAATAAGTAAAATCTTAAAAAAAAAAAAAAAAAAAAAACCCAGCTCACTGCACGATATGAAGATGATAGCACACCCTAGAATTTGGTTCCTAGTTTAGACACTGAGCAGGAAATTCTGCATTTGTCTAACCTCATCGTTCAACAGCATGAGTGTTATATTATCGCCTTCAACTTATAAAAGGCTAAGCTTTCTTTGGTTTCCAACAGCAGCAAGGAACAGGGACACCTGGCCCTTTTGGGGCCAAAGAAGTCTATTTGCTTATTTTTTAAGTTACTAAAAAAGATCCATTGGGCCAGCAGCAAACATTGATCTACACCCCCTTTTTTCCTTGCTGAAATTTACCCTGTAAAGAGTAAAACCCACCAACCTACCACACTCCATCCTCAGCCCCTACTTACATGCTGTGTGTCCCACACCATGAACCTAAGGACCTATAAAAATCCTCTTGCTTCCCTCCTTAAAGGTGCAACACGGGCTCAAAAATAACCAACCCAAGCCAGTCCACCCCCAATACCCTTAAACCACTGGTGTAGGAGGGGGAATTGTCAAGAGTGGCATGTTTATGGGGCTTCCTCAGAGCCTGGGCAGGTGTTGTAGGGATTTAAAATAATCAAATATATACATACACTTTTTAAGAGCTTAAGTACTTGGGGAACAATTTGTAAAAATCCTTCTGTCTTGTTAATAGCTTTCCCCAATTGATTTGTTGTCTTGCATTAAAAGTGGAAGGAATTTATAATTGATCCATATCCAACCCAATGTATTGATCATAAGAACATAACATGTGTCCTACCTTGTTTTAAAACGAATACCATTTTTTAAAAAGGTTTTATTTATTCATTAGAGGCAGAGGGAGAAGCAGGCTCTCTGCAGGAGCTGGATGTGGGACTCGATCTCAGATCACGCCCTGAGTCAAAGGCAGAGAGGCTCAAACTAAGCCACCCAGGTGTCCCCCTAAAACCAATACTTTCACGTGTTCTCTAAATCGGGTCAAATAAGCAGCACTAAAAGGGCAAAAATAGCAAGGCATATTCTTCAAATACCTGTAATACATTAAGCCATAAAAAAAGCTTTGTATGCAAGCTTCCTTTAAAGGAGCTAGTGGTTTACAGAGTCCTAAAGGTGTATTTGCAAATAGACTTCTGGTGAGAACATTTAAAAAATGGGAAAGAAAACCAAAATGAAGCGAGAGCCATCATTTTTTTTTTTTTTTTTTTAAAGATTTAATTTACTCATGAGAGACCCAGGGAGAAGCAGGCTCCTGGCAGGGAATCTGATGGGGACTTAGATCCCAGGATCCGCGACCACTCCCTGAGCCAAAGGTAATGTGCTCACGACCACTGAGCAACACAGGTATTCCGCCCCCTCCCCCCGGAGAGTTCGTTTTTACTGTCCATGTCAAGTTTGTCAAATTTGTCAAATGTAAAGTTCCCAACGAAGCCCTAGGGCGTCGCTAGACCAAACCCTCCGCCTTCCCACGCCCAGGCCTGTCCTTCGGCTCTTGTGTCCTAACCCCGGGCGCTCACGTTCAGTTCCACAAACTGGGGGGTGGCTGCGCTCTGGGCTGGCTGTGGGAGCCTGGAGACCCCACCTCCCCCGCAGGCAGCGTCCCAGCCCCCACGGCTTCCCAGCGAGGCCCTGACTCGCTCACATGGAATGGGCTTACTCGGGCTTCCAAGCTGGCCCCGGTGTGAAGCCACCCCGGCCCTCCAACACCCTCATGTCACCTGTAACGATCCCCAGGACCCAAACGCCCAAGGCCACCTTCCAACAGGCACCGATCGCCGCGAGCGCCCCTCGGTGAGCAGCAAGCACCACGGGCGGGGCGCGCCTGGTGCCCTGCCTGCCCGAGCCCCTCCGACGGGAATACGCGACTGGCGGGGGTAATGCGCTTGGCTCTAAAAGCGCTTCACGCTCTCAAGTTCTCTTGCAGCAAGTGCTTTCCAGCCTCCCCACAAGACCGTTTTTCACGATCGGCTCTCGTGCTAGCGTCGAGCCTCAGCCGGAACCTACACACCCACACCACCAGGCGCTGTGGGCCGCATTCCCCAAGCGCTCCAACTCCGGAGGGCGCAGCCGGCTCGCCATAGTCCGGTCCCCCCCCCACCAACTCCCGACTTGCCCTGGGCACGCCGCTCCAACTGGAGGCGGAAAGGGGACCACCAGGCCTCCAAATTGCCATGTCAACCCAAACTACACAACACCAGGCGAGGCCCCTCCCATGCCCCCCTCGACCGGCACCAGGTTGCTTCTGAGGTCGACTCCCCGCGTCCTCTCCCTGCACCCGCGCCCTAGCCTCTCAACTGGGAGGGTGCAGGGCTTTTTCGGTGGAAAGCCGGGAGCAAGCAGACACGGCTGGGGTGCGGAGGAGGGCTGGGGTGGGGGATGTCCTGCCGGGGCCCCAAAGAGCTTTGGGGGAATCCGGGCAGATGGATGGAGACGGAACCACCGGGGAGAAGGAAGCGCCCTGCGAGCCTGCGCTTCAGGACGCACCTGCGGTAGGGACGACCCGGTCCGCAGGGGAAGGGATGACGAACGTGGGAAACTACACATGCCTCGTGGGGTGACACAGCAGCCAGTGACTGCAGAGGCGGGGAGAGCAATGACTCGCCCCTGCGGCCGCGGACCGCCCGGGGTCGGGCGGGGGAGGCCTCAGGCACCGCCCAGCGATCGCTCCCGCCCCTTCAAGGTTCACCTACAGAAACTGAGACCTCTCCTACCTCTCAAGCTCGACTAGGTTAGCGCTCTGCCACGGCCGCGGCCCATCTGAGGGGCTCCCTAACCTGCCCGGGCTGGTGTACAAAGGGCAGGACTTGTGACTCCTACCGGGAATTCGGATTCGACAGCCAGAGGCAATGGCACTTCTCCACCAAAGGGCTCAGCGAGTGGAGCACGAGCATCCCGCACGTGTTAGGGCTCAAGCTGGGGGGAATGGGCGACTACACCACTTGTTCCCCTAAAAAGTTGCCGCATTCCAGTTGGCCGCGGGGGTCACACCTAGTACTCATTCCAGTCTCCAGTATCTGGATTAACCACTCCATCCTCCAAGCACCACCCCCTACAATGGGGGGAGAGCAAACGGCCAGTGCTGCCCGTGTCCAGCCTGGGTGTGGCCCCCGTGTTAGGTCAAGCCACCAGCTCCACCCCAATGCTGACCATGCCTCGGGTCCAGCTTCACAGCCATGCACGCCTGAAGGGCAGAGAGCTGGTTCTCCCAGCAGGTGCCTGGGTGGAGGGTTCACGGGGTCACCGTTGCTTTGTCCGAGGGCATCATTCAGGACAGAGCGAGGATGGGACTGCCGTTCTCAACAAACCCTTTTGGCAAAGGCGCTCACTCCAGTCCTTCCTCGAACACTCCAGCGTCCTTCCTCTGGGAACAGAAGACAAAAACCCCCCACCCCTCCTCGACCACAGTCTGGGGTCTCACGGTCCACAGGCACCGGCTTCGAGATGCAGGGCCGGCCTGGTGAGTGTCTACGGAGGTTCAGGGGGGCGGCGAGGAACGTGGCTGGGGAGGCGCGCAGAAGCAGGGGTTTGGGAGGCGCACAGGGGCCAGGGGTGGGGACGGCAGCGGCTCCCTCCGCCCCGCAAGGCCACCTCAGAGCTGGTCGTCCTCCACTGCCCAGAGCCGCATCCCCACCGCAGACCGCTCCATCCTCGCCCGCCTGCTGAAGGAGCTAAAGCGGCCTCGCTTCCAGTACACGGCCCCCCAAACGTCCTGCACGTCACCCCAGGTCTGCGGCTGGGAGCCGGGTACGTGAGCTCCCGCTGCGGCCCTCGGACTTGGTGGCAGTTTTTTTTGGCTCCCTCCCCGGGTCCCCCATCACCGCCTCGAGAGTTACAAGAACTGCCACCACGATCTGCAATAGGAGGGAAGGGGCCTGCATACCCGGGGCGCTAAGCCTTAGAAGACGCTCTTTTCCGGGGGAGAAACAACCAGGGGAACGAGATTGGGGTTTCTTGCGCCTTTACTGAGCACCAGCACCCCCTCATCCCCCGAAGCTGCCCCGACCCCGGCACAGAAGGCAGACATGGGGTGCCGGGCGATCCCGTCGAGGCCAGCTTCTCGCACGGACAAAGGTCAGCCCACGGCCCAGTCCCGGGAGCGCCGGGCCCTCGGATCAGGACGGGTGGACAGGACTCCACCCTTGTTCCCTCAGCAGGAGCGGTGAGAGAAGCGTCCTTGCCGCCCACACATCGCCGCTGTCGAACTGACAGTAGACGGACGCGGAGGGAGCCTCGGGGAGCAGGGTAAGATGCCCTGGACCGCGGCCTCAGGTGGGCAGCGAGGCGGGAGGGACGGGGCAGTGAGGGGACAAGGGGCCTCGATCCACACCCGCGGGTTGGCAGCACCGCGGCTGTAAGTCAGCCACTGGGCACTCGAGAGTTTCAGGCCTTAAAAGGCTCTAGGACGAAGGGGTGGGGGCTCTGGGCACCAAGAACACCCACATTGGCCATTGTGACCCCTGCACGTCTGGAGGCTCAGCCCTTCCCCCACCCCCAGCCGCCACCGTGCCCTGGAGAGCTCTCCCGACCATGTGCACCTCGCCCGCAGCGCGGGGCCCACATCATGCCAACCGCACCCCGGATGCCACCAGCCGGTGAGGGGGTGGGGGGAGACCAGGGTGACATCCGCGCGCCAGGGCTGGCTGCGGGAGCAGGCGGGGTTCACGCGGGTCCTTTGGCAGACAGAGAGTCAGCGCTGACGGGCAGGAAACGCACAGGAAGACTCAGATGGCACAGAGGAACGGGCGCACACACCGAGAAGGCGGAGGAAGAACCTCCAATTCGGTTGCGCTCAGGCCAACGTGGTCTGAACAACAGCCGCTGAAGCAATCCGGGGATACCTGGGGCGCACGTCGGCCTCGGCACCCTCGTTCCTTGCCTGGTGGCCCCACTGTGGGGCCGCCCAGAGCTCCGCTCTGGGACTGTGTCCGGGAAGCACCCCCAGCGAGGTGGCCCGAGCCGGGCTCACTAGCCATCCGCCAGGTCAGGGGCCAGGAGCAGCCGAGAGCAGGGGTCAGGGTGCTGGAGACAGACTCAGGGCCCCGGAAAGGAGACCGGTATGCACGGTCCTTGCTGGTCCAGCTTCGGCAGGCCATGCCCGGCCTTGGAGGCGGCTTCACAGTTCACGACAGGGAAAGCTGTGCTCGGCCCCCACCGAGGGCCCCGTGGGGTCGACGGCGGGAAGAGGCCTTTGCCCACTCACAACGGCATGCCCCCAAGTGGTACTCGGCATGGGGGGTGGTGGCCGCAAGGATGTCAGGGCCCTGAAAGTTGGGGGGAATGGTCTCTGCGCATCCCCACAGGTCAGCGCCCGGCAGGACGGCAGAGATGTCCAGAGGCCCGGGCTGGGGACTCCCTGTTGCCGGTGAGCGCACGGGGCCCTTCAGCGGCTGAGGAACTGTGCTGCCTTGAGAGCTCATCCGTTGGCTGCTCAGACTCTATTCCCAGAAGCGGTAAAGCTCCGGAACAAGGCTGTCGAACCCCTCACCGTAGCCTCTGGCTTGCCACCGGTGCAGCCAAGCGAGGTGCCCACCCCACATGGGAATGGCGCATCTTCCTCGCCCACTCGATTCCTGATTCCCGCTCAGACGCACGGGAGAACAAGTGGTTGAGGGGCCACTGGGAACGGGCACCTGGTAGTGGACTTCGGGGAGCACACAGGGTGGCAGGTTGGCGTCTCCATCGCGGAGATAACCAGGAAACGAAGGGAAGTATCTGCTGGTAGGAGGCCCTGACCTGAGTGTGGCCGAGAGCAGAGCGAGGCTGGCTGGGCCCCGCACCAACCCTACGCCGGCGGGGAAAGAGGAAGAGTGCCCCAGGCCGCAGATATTCCAATATTCGTCTCCTGCCTGGAGCTGGGCTTAGTGCGGAAAAGCCGCTCCCCACCGCGGGGGGCTCCAGGAGCCTGAAGGGTGCCCAGCAGGGGCAAGCGTCCTGGGCCTGCTTTGGCCCCCAGCCCTGTGTTGTCGAGAAAAGATCGGTAGTCTGGAGACGGTCACCTGACACAGCCCTGAACCATGAGGGATGGCAGGGCAGGTTTGCGAAGGCAACCAAGTACCTGCAGCAGGACATCACACCCCAACCTCCTGCACCACGTTTGGGCGGCCTGAGCTCACGGATGACTCAGGCGAACAGCTCAAACAGGAACAAAATCAAGCCTCAAAGCTCCCACACGCGATCTGAGATCTAGCTTCTTTTGCTAACTGCCGAGACCCCTGACCCCGGCTACACAGCCACAAAAGGTGTCAATTTCACGTGAAAAAAAAAAAAAATTACTCTGTTCGGAGATGGAGCTGACTCACGGATTCCATGGGTTTCTTGTAACCGTAGGTCAGCCACTGGTCCCCAGCAGGACCCCATCTTCACAGCTCCAGGGCTCCTGCGGCCATCTGGTTGACCCTGGAGTATAGGCACAGACCCCCAATGCCATAGAGATTGCAGACCTTCCCAGCTGCCCGTGCAGTTGGGGCCAATCCACTGGGGTCCTGGATCGGAGCGTGAGTCCCACGGAGGTACCGCCGACCTGGAAAGCTTAGGTGATCCCCTTCCCTCGCGGGATGCCTGCGAGTCCCCGCTTCCAGATTGGGGCCTGAGGAGAACCGCAGAGGCACCCCCAACTCCCCGACCCCACGCAGAGCCGCAGGCGGCCCTGGTCCCTCAGCCTGGCCACCCTGCACACCCCGTGATCGTCTTCACTTCTGGATCAAAACAAACCTCGGAAAACCGAGCGTAACCGCCTGGAACCGACGAGGGTAGGTGCACCGCCAAGGCCTGCCCTCTCCCCAGCCGCGTGGGGTGTGGCCGTCCATGCACATCTACCCGTTGGGACCTGGAAGAACTTCCGCAGAAGCGTCTCCAACCACCGGACCCCACGAGGAACCGCAGCCGGGCCCTTGGCAACTGACCCCGGCCTCCCCGCAGGGTCCCCGCCTGTCTCCACCTCCAGGAGCAGCCGGCCCTGGGTGCAGGGCTCCCTCTCCTGTTCCCCCGCGGTATCGCAGCCAGTTCCTGCGGGCGAAGGACCCGCAAGCAGGGGCTGGTCGAGGTCCCTGCGGCCCCACAAGTCCGTTCTTCACCGCAGCTACGGCCCCGTGGAGCTGCGCATCCAATCTCCAGCGAATGGATGGCGACGACGCCCCGGCGAGACCGGGAGGATCCGGCCAGCGCCGCCGGCCTCCTGGAACCCTGCCCCGCGTGTCGCGACCGAATCCCGTCCCTCGTCGATTTCGCCGGCGCTCCAGAGGGAGGAAAGTCTAAGCGCGGGCGGCTCCCACCAGATGGCGCCCGAGAACCGCGTGAACGTCAGCGGGACGGATCATCACCGCCGGCCGTCGAGGGAGCACTGCCTGCTGCACCGACGTCTGAGCTCCTCCCGCCCCATCTTGGACTGCGTTTCTCTGGCCCTGCCTCGGGCGTCCGCCTCAAAGCCCCCAGACCGCACGCCGGGAGCCCTAGAGGCCCCGCTGACCGGCGTGGTCTTCCCTGAGCAGCCCGAGCGCTTCCGAGGCTCCCGAGAGGGCTTAGAAAACTTTTGCGGGTGGGCACTGTAAAACAAACAAACAAACAAACACGCAAGTGCTTGCAGACTGGCCAGGGACGGTTGAATCGTTTTAGTTCTATTATTTCCGGCGGAGGAAATGATAAAGCGTGAAGACAAAGCCCAGAAGCCTCGAAGTTGATTGATAGATGACACCTTAGAAGTTTACACAAGATCTTTCCCTGGGTGTACAACAACGAAATCCAAAGACACAAATACATGTTTGGAATATCAGTGCAAATGTAGTTTAAAAACATAAATTTCGGTGTTACTTACCATAATAATAAAAAAATTGAGGCGCATAAATAGCCAGTTTACTAAATACAGTACTTACCCATCCATGCAATGCAACACTATGTGTGTGTGTTTGAAATGAAGGATTGAACTATTCTGTGAATAAAAAACTAGAACTTTTTTGCTGTAAGCAAACAAAAATAAGTATTTCTCTTAAAAATGGGTGTGCCAAAGTAGAATCACTACAGTAATTTCAAAAGACAAGAATAAAATTAGCAGACAGACACACTGATCAATAGAAAAGAAGAAACTCAAACAAATAGACTGTTGGAGGTCTGATTTACCCTTGAGTTGAACCCCAACAATTGGAGGTTCCTCACAGCTCCTGTCCTTGGAATGTATACTGTGCCTACTGTCCCCAGTGGGAGCTATTTCAAGGACACGGCCTTAGGGGAATATAGTGTTGTTGAAACCATCTGGATGGTATATATGACTGAACCCAGTCAAGATTTGGTGGATGGGTAAGGAGATCTACTCCTCTGGTGGCATCCAAGCCTCATATATTATTTCCCTTGCTTATTAAACCTGCCATCTACCCATCTGGGTGGCCTTACCCTTTGGTTTGGTCTCTTCCTGCCCTCTGTATATAGGGGCTCGTTTCAGATTATACCCAGGAAGCTCCCAAGGAGCTTGCAAATTGATATTTGCCCAAGCCCAACTGATTTTTGGCAAATATGCAAAGCAATTCACAGAGGAAAGATGGCTTCTCCATTAAATGGGATTAGGGCCATCAGACATCAACAGGAAAACATGCAAGCAAGCAACCAACCAAAAACCCTCTTGACCTAAACACTCAGCCTCCTACACACAAACATAATCTCAAAAATGGATATTGCAATGCAATATGTATTGAAATGTAAAACTAGAACACACTTAGGGAGAAAAGTTCTAAGAAAAATTTGTGATATAGGGTCAGGCAAAGAGATTATAACACTTGCCGTAAGAAGATGATCCATAAAAAGAATGGAGACAGAGGAAGTCATCAAAATTAAAAGGCTATATAAAACATCTTTGAGGAGGACAAAACAACAAAGTACAGAGGCTGTGAAAAAATTTATAAATCAAATATTCACTAGGAATGTGTAAAGAACTCTCAAAACACACCAATATTTTCTTAAACAAAAAACCCCTTCAAATGCAAAATGGACAAAAGACACAGAACAGACATTTCACCTGAGAGGAAGAGATCCAGTTGGATGACAAATGAGCACATGAAAAAATGCGAGCTGTTTCCAGGGAATGCAAATAAAAATCATAGCAAGATATCAGGACACATCCATCAGGATGCCTTAAACAAAATGGGGGAACAGTATCAAAACGCTGGTGAGGTTGTACAGATATTGTGTCATTCATGCATCACTGGTGATGTAAAATGGTACAGCTGCTCTGGAAAACAGTGTTGCAGTTTTGAACACACAACAAAAACAAAAACTACAAACTTATTAGTGTCTTACAACCCAGAATCTCAACCTCTGGGCTTCGATCCCAGACAAATGAAAACAGATTATGCAGTAAAGGGTTGCCTGAGCAGGTCTGGGATATTCAGAACCTACACATTCCAATGAATCATCTGATCTCTCCTGGCTCCTGGGAGGAAACCTCTAAACTGTTGGAATGTCATGCCTAGTGACTGTCTTGTTTAGCTGGGATCTTGGGTACTTAAGGCTAATAATGTGATTTTATGGTGGTGGCCCCGGGCCATGTATCAGTTTGACCTCCAGGAAGTCAGCTTCTGTGGAGTCCTAGAAGTCCTTCTAGGAAGTGAGGCATCAAACCCAAGGCTGGTCTGGAGGACTCCATCTCTGGGCCTGACAACACATGTTCACAGAAAATCCTGGACATGAATGTTATTAGCAGCTCTGTTCACCACAGCCCTGAACTGGCAACAACCCTGATGTCCTTCAGGATCATGTGGTTAAACAAATAGTTGTGGGGAGTAGTCACAGAAATGGAAATAAATGTTTGGGTATACATATCAAGGGAAGAAACAGGCAGGACTAGGCAATGGATTATCTATGGTATGGGAAGATACAGGATAAAGAAACACTTCCAGAGTATGGAACAGGGTCACTAGGTAAATAGTACTAAAAGCCATTCATATGGGAAATCTGGGACAGCCAAGGCAAGGAAGGAAGAAAGCCATGATTTTTTGGCTGAACCATTTTTAATATGGTGTGTTATGACGCATTCAATTCAGAAACCCAGTCAGGTGGTTGTATATTCAAATCTGAATGGAGATGGAATCTGGGGTTTAGAGAGTTCATTATTAATGTCTTACAAATGGACTGGATCACCTAGAGATTGCTTTTAAAAAATAAATAACACTGACAGATTCTGGTAAGGCCCTGGGTTGAGCTATGGATGCACTTTAAATTTTAACACCCAGGCAGAGGAGCCTATGCCAGCAAACAGTGCTACGGAGGGGCATCAAGAAAGGCAGGAATTAAAGGAGAAGCTTTTGGTTGTCAAGAGCCAGCGATGAGAGTGTCCTAAGGAAAAATAAGATGAGTGGGCCATTTACCTGGACTCTTCTGAAGGAAACCAGAACGTAACACTCCAAAAAGGTGCCTCTTTGGCACATGGAGTCTTTCATATTCATGAGCCTTAAGATATAGAAGATGCAAGAAGAATGCTCTGAAAAGATGCCCTTCGTGTACCACAAAGGAGGAAGAAATCATTAGTCACCAGAGATAGCAGATGGATGCAGGAACTGGGGTGAGCAATCCATACCAACAAACCTTATTAAACTAGCCTCTATCTTTCACTTCTTCACCATGAACTACCCCAACCCTTTGTCTTGTCAGATCTTCACAAATTTATTATTTGTCTTGAAGGTATAAATATTTCCTGCTCTGGTCACTTCTTCAGGTTTTCATTCTCTTCTGAAGGCTCCCTCCTGTGTACATTAACACTTAACAAAATGTGTATGCTTTTCTCCTATTAATGTCTTAAGTCATTTCCTATCTTAGGTCCAACCAGAGTCTAAGAGGGCAGAGGAGACGTTTTCCTCTCCTACAGGTGCTAGAATGTCCAGTAATCTGGTAAATAGGAAGTGGACATTAGATGTTCGCCACAGAACTCATTGGTGTCTATGGCAAGAGAGAGCAGTTTTTGGAGCAATCTGGTGGATGACTTGAGTGTAGTGAAGAACGGATGTCAGGTGAAGAGGTTGGAAGGAGCCATGCTGAAAAGGCAAGTAGTCACAGAGGTTTGACTTTGAAGTGGCTCAGACAAATTGGGATCTCAAAGAGGACCAGCTATGTGGTAGTACTGGAATTTTTAAAAAGATTTATCTATTTATTTTAGAGAGAGGGTGAGGACATGGATCAAGTGGCAGAAGGAGAGGGAGAGACAGAATCTTAAACAGACTCTGTACCAATCAGGGAGCCTGATGCAAGGGCTCAACCTCATGATCCTGAGATTACAACCTGGGCCAAAACCAAGAGTTGGACATGCAACCAACTGAGCCACCCAGCTGTCTCTGGAATAATTTTTTAAAAACCCATAGGTTTGGGCAGCCCAGGTAGGTCAGCGGTTTAGCACTGCATTCAGCCCAGGGCCTGATCCTGGAGACCTGGGATCGAGTCCCATGTCAGACTCCCTGCATGGAGCCTGCTTCTCCCTCTGCCTGTGTCTCTGCCTCTCTCTCTCTCTCTCTCTCTCTCTCTCTGTGTCTCTCATGAATGAATGAATGAATAAATAAATCTTTTAAAAAAACACATAGGGGGATCCCTGGGTGGCGCAGTGGTTTGGCGCCTGCCTTTGGCCCAGGGCGCGATCCTGGAGACCCGGGATCGAATCCCACATCAGGCTCCCGGTGCATGGAGCCTGCTTCTCCCTCCGCCTGTGTCTCTGCCTCTCTCTCTCTCTCTGTGACTATCATAAATAAATAAAAAATTTTAAAAAAAATTAAAAAAAAAATAAAAAATAAAAAAACACATAGGTTTTATTATGGGTGTGTTTTTTTTTTTTTTAGAGATTTTATTTACTTATTCATGAGAGTCACAGAGAGAGGCAGAGAGAGAGGCAGAGACAGGAGAAGCAGGCTTCATGCAAGGAGCCTGATATGGGACTCGAACCCAGGACTCTGGGATCACACCCCAAGCTGAAGGCAGACACTCAACCACTAAGCCACACAGGCATCCTTTTTTTTAAAAAAAGAAAGATTTTATTTATTTATTCATGAGAGACACACACACACACACACACAGAGAGGCAGAGACATAGGCATAGGAAGAAGCAGGCTCCATGTAGGGAGCCCAATGCAGGAATTGATCCCAGGACCCTGGGATTATGCCTTGAGCTGAAGCCAGATGCTCAACTACTGAGCCAGCCAAGTGTCCCTGTGTGTGTGTTTTAAAGAACAGTTTTGGGTTTCTAGCAAAACTGAGCAGAGAGTACAGAGATTTCCCATATGCTCTCTGCTCTGCCTTCACTGCTCCCTGCCCACCAAATACACACACACACACACACACACACACACACACACACAGGCACTCAGAGCCCCATCCCACCCCCCCATTAGCCTATCAACATCCTCCACCAGAACAATGTGTTGGTTCCTCCTGAAGGACATCTTGGTTGCTTCCAACCAAGTTCTGGCAGTTATGAATAAAGTTATAAACATTGGTGCACAGGTTTCTGTGTGAACATACTTTTTTGACTCATTCGGCGTCAATAAATACCAATTTATTGCTGGATCCTATGGTAAGAGGATGTTTTATTTTGAAAGACACTGTAATAAAGGACTAGTACCTAAAATCTATGAAGAACTTACCAACTCAACACCCAAAGAACAAATAACTCAATCAAGGGGGCAGAAGACATGAAAAGACATTTCTCCAAAGGAGACATACACATGGCCGACAAACACATGAAAAAATGCTCAACATCACTCAGCATCAGGGAAATATAAATCAAAACCACAATGAGATATCACCTCACACTACTTAGAATGTCTAAAATCAACAAGCAGGAAATGACAGATGTTGGTAAGGATGAAGAGAAAGGGGAACCCTCTCATACTGTTGATGGGAATGCAAGCTGGTTCAGCCACTCTGGAAAACAGTATAGAGGTTCCTCAAAAAAGTTGAAAATAGAGCTACCCTATGACCTAGCAATTGCACTACTGGAGATTTACTCCAAAGATACAAATATAGTGATTCAAAGGGCTGTACAGAATTTTCTTATTCTCAGCTTCCTGTCCTTGACAGGAATGTCACTCTCCTTCTGACATAAGGAAGACAATTTCCCATGGAACTCAGGGTCCTGTGATGGAGTCTCACTTTGGGCTCCCTGGTCTGTGAGGAGCTTGCCTCTCCCTCTGCCTCTGCCTCCCTTTCTCTCTCATGAATAAATAAAATCTTAAAGAAACAAAACAAAATAACTTCAGAGCAACTAAAGCTGCTGTCAAATCTTCCATCAAGGCCCACGTACTTAGGCTGTGTGTGACCCCAAGGATGAAAAGAAAATTGGTGAGGGGGTAGGGAAGACTTCTTTGGTGTTATGTCTACATTCAGCAGGTGTAGGGAAAAGAAAAATGATGTTCCTTCTATTACCCTTCTGTGTTTTTGGCTGAGGTCCATGTAACAGAAAGACAGATTAGAGGGAGGGAAGAAGGAAGGGGGAGAAAGAAAGAGAGAGGGAGGGAGGGAGGGAAGGAGGGAGGGAGGGAGGGAGAGAGAGAGAGAGAGAGAGGAAGTTTAGTAGGCCATGCAGTGCACATCTCCAGGAGAAACTTAAACCAGAAGTAACTCAAAATGGTGGCTCAAAATTCCAGCTTCTATAGCATCAACAAAGAACAATTAAGTTGTAGAGAAATGTTAAAAGAAAAGCAGCTTTAGGGTTCCCAGGTTGGCATTTTTTTTAAAGATTTTATTTATTTATTCATAGAGATGCAGAGAGAGAGAGAGAGAGAGGCAGAGCCACAGGCAGAGGGAGAAGCAGGCTCCATGCAGAGAGCCTGATGTGGGACTCAATCCCAGGACTCCAGGATCATGCCCTGGGCTGCAGGCGGCGCTAAACGGCTGCGCCACCGGGACTGCCCCCAGGTTGGCATTTGTGAGAAGGGAAATATATGGGAGGAGACTAATGTAGTAAGGTTTTGAGTATAGGTTTCTCTGGTGCTTTCTCTAGGCTGATAACAATATCTTCTTTCTTCCTGGTCCAGAGAGGGTACTTTTTTTTTTTTTTTTTTTTTTTTTTTTTTTTTTTAAAGATTCTATTTATTTATTTGAGAGAGACAGAGTGAGTGCATGAGTAGAGGGAGGGGGTAGAGGCAGAGCAGGGAGCCCACAGCAGAGCTGGATCCCAGGACCCCAAGATGATGACCTGAGCTCCACCAACTGAGACAGCCAGCTAGATTAATTTTTAAAAAAGATAGCTGAGCCAGTACACAGTTTATAAACATACATCTCTATAAATTATTACAAAATTTAAGTTACTATAAGTGCTGGAAAGTCAACTAGGTAAATATGATAAAGTATAACCAGTGTACTTGACCTAGACTGAAGGCTCAAGGAAACAATTCTTGAGAATATATTTTTTATGTCTGGAATAAATATTGTGCAATAATCTACAAAATGTAGAGTGTTGGGAAGAGTATTCCAAAAAGAGAAAGTGCCTGAGAAAGAATGGTGCTAGGAAGCCATGTGAACATTCTAGAAACAGAAAGGTCCAGATGGAATGAAGGATACTTCATGTGCACATTATCAAGCATCCTTTGTAAATGTTTCAAAGCATTTTTAGTTCTTTTATTTTTTTTTAATTTAATTTATTTATGATAGTCACACACACACACACACACACACAGAGAGAGAGAGAGAGAGAGAGAGAGAGAGAGAGAGAGAGAGGCAGAGACACAGGCAGAGGGAGAAGCAGGCTCCACGCAGGGAGCCCGATGTGGGACTCAATCCTGGGTCTCCAGGATCACACTCTGGGCTGCAGGCGGCACTAAACCACTGAGCCACAGGGGCTACCCTCTTTTTTTTTTTTTTTTAAGATTTTATTTATTTATTCATGAGAGAGAGAGAGAGAGAGAGAGAGAGAGAGAGAGAGAGAGGCAGAGACACAGGCAGAGAGAATCTGGCTCCATGCAGGAAGCTCAATGTGGGACTCAATCCCTGGACTCCAGGATCATGCCCTGGGCCAAAGGCAGGCACTCAACTGCTGAGCCACCCAGGCATCCCTAAACATTAAAGTTTCATTAATCTTGACATATTTTAAAGTCAGGCCTACTGGACTCTTTCCAACCATGTTTTTGCATCTCTTGGCTCAATCAGAAGATAGATTGATTCCTGGAGAGTGTATGCACAGGAGAAGAATGACTTAGCAAACTTCTTCTACTTGGGATTTGGGAGGTCTTTGACAATGCGACAGATTTTAACATAACCAGGTTGATGTCCATTTTCAGGAATGTCTCCTCTTTAAGGAAGTTACAAACTCAAGGGACATGGAGGCATTTCAGCCAATTCAGAATACTGTAGAGGGAAGGAAAAGAAAGGAAAGCAGGGGTAAAAGTAGGACAAAGAGGGAGAGGTTTAGGAGGATTCACCAGTGAGGAAGGTTTGCGCTTATCATAAATTACCTAATGCCAGAGTTCCTAAGTGGCCCCTGCAATATTGTTTATTTGCAGGACAAAAAGGAAATAAAATTCTGATTAATTGATGACCCTCTTTCTATACTTGATATGGAGAGGCTCCAAAGCAGTTTACACTCAAACTTGCCTCCCTGAAAGATGTTTAGATAAGGGTACATTCTTAGATCCATTGCCAAAATGTCAATAACCTAGGATGAAAAGTGAAAGGCAACAAGTAAACTTAACACTATTGCTAATAAATCCTTGTAAAAAAGTCACAGTCAAAATTATTTTTTTTTAAATTATTTTAAATCAATTTACAACATATATTTTGAGGACAATATCTAAGAGCTATGGAGAATAGATGAACCAACCAATGAGAACTTTCAAGGGCTTTTTATTCAGACCTTGCTGCAACAAGGTTGTCAGGACCCATCACTTGCATTTCGGCAGATTGGTAAAGTTTAAAAAGGTAAGACTTCAGGTATGCCTTGATTGGGAAGCTGTAGGTGGGCTAAATAGAATATGCATCCTACATGTTTGGTTAAGGGTACATAATTGGTCTTCTCTGGTCGGTATTATGTTGCAAACAAAAATGAAGGAATTTGTCCATCATTAATTATGTCCTGGCTCTTTGACACCATTGTTACTGGGGTCATCCTTTGGCGTCCTGAATTGTTGTTAGGTATAGTGGTATAATTTCCTATAGGTTTCACTTCTAGATAGCTGACATCTCAGGCTGGTCATATAGATAATGAGTTGGTTTTCTGTGCTGGTTACCAGCAACTGTGGGTCTGAGTTCTATTTATCTATGTGGTCTGGCAATTGTCTGTTTCCATATTCTCTCAGTCCCACTCTGGTCTTTCACTTCAGAGAAGTTGCCCAATTTGGGGAAAATGCGAGATTCAAATCTTCGCTGCTTAGAGATTGTTCATCTTCATAATGGTGTTGCAAGATTGGCTTAACTTTTTTATTGCTGCATCATCATGGTGATCATCTGACAACAGTGCATTTGCACAGAAGCATTTAAGACTCTGGTCAAGCAGACTAGTATCATGATCACTAGGACAAAAGCAAGCAGTTAATAGTCCCTTGTCTGTTTCATAGATCCAAGTACAAAAAAGTATTAGCAATGGCACAGATTCCACCATGACTAGTCAACAAGAAGTCTAGAGCAATGAGACTGTCCATCACTACTTGTGTCAATGAGTTGAGATAAATGTTTACTACATCTAGAGCAGAAGTGGTGTCATTTAAAACTTCTGCCAAGGCTAGTGATAGATTTATTGGTCTTTTTTTTAAAGATTTTATTTATTTATTCATGAGAGACACACAGAGGCAGAGATAGGCAGAGGGAGAAGCAGGCTCCCTCCAGGGAGCCTGATGCGGAACTCAATTTCAGGACCCCAGGATCACGACCTGAGCCAAAGGCAGATGCTCAACCACTGAGCCAAGGTGTCCTAGGCTTATTAGTTTTTTCCATTTGTAGGATTCCCACTGATGGCAACACTGCTCACATTGTTCATATAAATAATGAATTAGTAATTGCCTCAGTGTGCTGAATAATAGAATAGACCTCATTTTGGAAATTACATGAGTTGGATTTCCAACATTGGTGATTTATAGAACTAGGGTCCTTCATATATGGACAAGTCTCAGGATATTATTCCTACAGTACACGAGGTGGTAGTCTGAATCCTACGGGTCCTGGCCACAAAAGAAGTGATTATCTGTCATGGGCACATAGACATCTGAGAACAAAGGATTTCATGACATATGGTCAGAACTAGGCGCTTACATGACTGTGTTACATTTTTGGATCTCTATCATTCTCTTCCAGGTATTAAGTATTGGGCACATTGCTCTATGAAGATTGTTGAAATCAAACTTAGAATCACCTGGGGTCTGATAAATAGATTGAAGTAATCAGTTCTTTTTCTGGGAGAGAAGGACACTAGCAATGTCACACATTGATTTATGTAAGATTAACCTTCATGTCTGTTCATGTGGAAATGTCATCTGATGTAATTCCCTATAGTCTCATTTGATGCAACCTGCATGGCCCAGAGGTTTTATTATGGCAGGCTGGTGATGAATGGCATATCCAGCAGTAAGACTGAGGGCAGTGGCTACTGTTAGGGATAATCTAATAAAGGTGTTAGAATGAGTGTGTTCTGACCTAACCTAACCTTATAATAGGAGAAGAACGAATAAAAGGGCCATTAGTGGTGATGACAAGGGGTCTGTGGAAAATGAGAAGAGGAACAATTATAGGCAGGCAGATTAAAAAACCAAAACAGTAATTTATTAGATGTCTTGCTCTGAGATATTGAGTGGAAGCTGGCATCTGTTTGTTCCGAAAGTCTTGGGTTACCTGTCTGCTTTTGAAGATCAGCTTAGAATCCTGTTTGCAGTCTTGGATTGGAGGAGACTTCCAACTGTGTGGAATTCCAAATTTCTTATTTGTGAAACATGAACCAGAGTGATATCCTGGAGTTTCACTGTTCTATTTGTTGTGAATAGCACCTGGTAGATTCCTTCCAATGAGACTTAAGAGCAGTTACTCTCTGAGGTCTATTCCAATAAATGCAATCTACTAGGTGAAGATCATAAAAAAGCTCTTTAAAACATATTTTCAGGAGGTGGCCTTAATCAGTTCGTGATAGCACTAGATATAGTATGTGAATACCTGGTAATATTTTGCCATGTCTGCATGTAGCGGAGCAGCGACTAGTATTAGAAATGAAATCCCTCGACACATGCATGGGTCTTCCACATTAGTAATTCATAGGAGGATAACTGAATGAGTGGACTACATGGCCATAGGTCTAGAGGGAACACTTTTGGCCAAGGAAGTTCAAAGGTTTCTGAAAGTTTTGCTCATGTTAATAATGCCAGTGGTCTGTTCAACTTTTCTAGATTTTGAGTGATAAAAAGAAGTGCTGTTTTTGAGTCAGGGCAACTGCCTTATAGAGTTCTTATATAAAGTTTCCCGTAAAATGTGTGACATGATCACTTGATGTAGATGTAAACATTGGGATGACCCGGGTTTGGAAACAAAATCAATCAGCTTTTCAGTGACTATAAGAGCTGTAGCTTTTCAGCAAAGAAATGCTTTAATCCATTCTGCAAATAGACATAAAATAACCAAAACATTTAAGTCCCATGGAGGGTAGAAAATCCATTTGAAAGTGTTCAAAGGGCCCTTGAGGTGTGGCCACCACTTATCCAGGTCTCCATGGTGATGTTTGCCTGGTCCAAGCCATGCAATCCCTATTTGCCATGCCAGTAGGGACCAGAGCTTCAGGAAGAGCCAGGTAGGAACCTCACCCACTCCCTTATGTCAACCTCAGCCCCTGCAAGTCCCCCTCAGGTATAAATATCCCAATACTGGGATGCCTGGGTGGCTCAGTGTTTGAGCATCTGCCTTCGGCTCAGGGCCATCTGCCTTCAGATTCCCAGGATCAGGTCCCGCATCGGGCTCCTTGCATAGCCTGGTTCTCCTCCCTCTGCCTATGTCTCTGCCTCTCTGTGTCTCTCATGAATAAATAAAACCTTAAAAAAATAAATATCCCAACTCTCTCCCCCAGTGGTCTTTTGTCCCCCTCTCCAAAGGCACTGGTGCACTGGCTCCCCACCTTTAGGACAATCATCACTCTTCAAAGACTCTCCATCTGAGCCCCTTTCCTAGGCCATGAGTTCTTTACACCCTCAAATAGCCCCACAGGCAGGTTTGCTCATCATCTCCATTTTATACAGCTGGAAGCTAAACCCAGGCAGGGCAGAAAGCTTCTCTTTGTGATCTCCAGTGAAAGGTGGGGATGGAGGAATCAATCCCAAGCCCATTCTTCTTTCTGGGTTCCAAGTACTCTAAGGATCCCAATCAGCTTCCTCCCTCTGTCCCTAGGCACCCTGCAGACCCTCTCCTTCCTAGATGCTGATGGCCCCCATAAGACTTTGCTAAGGCCACCATAACACATTACTTCAGACTGGGTGGCTTTAACAACAGAAATGTATTTTCTTACAAATTCAGAGGCTACATAGCTGAGATCAGGGTGTCAGCAGCACTAATTTCTCCTGAGACCTCTCTCCTTGGCTTGTGGGTGGGCATTTTCTCCTTGTCTTTTTTTTTTTTTTTAAGATTTTATTTATTTATTTATTCATGAAAGAGAGAGAGAGGTGCAGAGACACAGGCAGAGGGAGAAGCAGGCTCCATGTAGGAAGCCCGACGTGGGACTCAATCCTGGGACTCCAGGATCACGCCCTGGGCTGAAGGCAGGTGCTAAACCACTGAGCCACCCAGGTGTCCCTCTCCCAGTGTCTTCACATGGACTTTCCCCTGTGTGTCTGTGTACTAATTTCCTCTTAAGGACACTAATCCAGTGTGATTAGTGTCCACAGAATTGCCTTTATTTTTACTTAAAAAAAACCCCCTATTTCTAAATACAATGACATTCTAAGGTACTAGAGATTAGAACTTCAACATGTGAATTTGGGAACATACAATTCAGCCCATAACGAACATCTTTTCATAGGGAACTAACAGGGAGGAGTTTTCACGATGATATCCTCGTTTAACAGTCCTCAAATCACAGCCCTGTAGTTCAGGCATTGCATTCTGAGGTTAAATTAACACAAGAGAAATGAAACATATCCATATGAAGAATCGTAAATATCTATACAACTGTTTGATAAAGCCCAAAACTAGAAACGACTCAAATATCTGAAAAGGATGTATAGTGGTTTATCCATTGAACATTACATTTCTTGACATTAAAAGAATGAACTAATTATACAGACCCATCAACAAATCTCAAAATAAATATACCAGATGAGGACACCCAGGGAAAAAAAGAACTAAACGTTTTATTTTCAATCATGTAAAATTACAGAAAATACATATGAACCATAGAAGAAAGTAAAGCCACATTTTCCTGGAGGGCAGAGAAAAAGAGATAATTAAAGGGCATGAGTGAATATGGAGTGACATACGCACATTGTTGACTGTGAAGGTGGTTTTATGGGTTTACGTGAATGTCAAAACTCATCAAATGATAGTTTAAATATGGACAATTTATTAACTATACCAAGAAGACATTAACAGAATTATAAAAAAAATTCTTTGGTTTCAAAAAATAAAGTTTGGCAAACTTATATTGACCCTACCATATCCCTTATAATGCCGAGGTGAGCACCTTGGCAGCAAATACAGGGGAGTAATGAAACCCATTTCCACATGAGTCCTCAAGAATTCAGGCTGGGTAACAAAGCCTGCACTGTTGGACTCAGATCTTCCTTCTACCTTTGTTTTCCTTCCTGTGCAGCAATGGCCTGATGGTGAACAATGCAGATAAGCTACAGGAATCTGTAAAACTCTTAGTTTTTTTGTGGGGGGAGCAGGGGAAGAGCGCACATGTGAGAGTGTGAATGAGGAGGCAGGGAGCGCACAGGAGGAGAGAGAATCCCAAGCAGGCTCCATACTGAGACCTGATCTGTACATAGAGCTTGATCTCACAACCCTGAATCATGACCCAAGTGGAAACCAAGAGCCAGCCGCTTAGCCAACTGAGCCCCCCAGGCAGCCCCCCACCCCCCAGATTATTTCCTGACAAGTCCCTCAACTACAAAGACTCACAGCTCAGGGGAATCTGAGAACTGGACCTGCTCATCTTTCACAGCCATACTGACTGAAACAAGCAAATGCCTATTTATTTATTTATTTATTTATATTTATTTATTTATTTATTTATTTATTTATTTATTCATTCATTCATTCATTCATGAGAGACACAGAGAGAGGCAGAGACACAGGCAGAGGGAGAAGCAGGCTCCATGCAGGGAGCCCGATGTGGGACTCAATCCGGGGACTCCAGGATCATGCCCTGGGCCGAAGGCAGGTGCTAAACCGCTGAGCCACCCGGGCTGCCCATAAGTGCCCTTTTAAAAAAGGCACATTTCAACCAGTTTGGTGCAGTCTCCTGTACTCTCTATTCATCTATTATTTGCGTACAATTAGGATTCCTCCTATAATCTTTCAGCCACTGACACCACCACACAGAATTCTGGACATTGGTGTCCATCACTCCTCTGCAGGACCTGGGAACAGATTTCTTCCCCAGTGCTGAGCACAATGCCATATTCCCAGCAAACCAAAGAACAATTTTATGTTGTTCCCAGAAGTACTGGAGGTTGTCACCATTGCACCCCTTCAGGGGGAGCTCTGACACCACAAAATGTCCTGCCACCCAGGCTACAATTTAACCATAAAATCCTATGTAATTTCCTTTGAGGCATGGGGCAACAACACAAACAAGAGCCAAACCAGAGAGAGGACTACCACTCTTCCAGCCCTCTGATGCACACAAACATTGGGGTGCTCACAGGAGCTGTTTCTCCTGTTGTTCTGTTGCTCCAAAACCATCCCATAAAGTGAATAACTCTCAAGATAAAGGTGACTTAAACAATAAGGGCTTTGTTATAGCACAAATCAGATTAATGGAGGAAGGCTGTTCCTGGGTTGGTAACTTGGGGGCTAGAAATGCCATCACAAGAGTCACCAGACCAATAATATCCCTAAAAAAGGTGACTTTTCAGGTCATCAGCAGAACTCAGATGGAGTCCTCTGGACCACAACTGGGCCATCCATGCCTTAACTAATCAGAGAGAAAGGAATGAGTACTCTGGCTTCCCACACGTTTACCAGTGAATGGGCAAATACCAAGGTTAACTTCCCTGAACAGGTCAGGGTAGATAAATGATGCACGTGTGGACATCTGCAGGTGGTAGAGGTAAACGGGTGCTGCTCCAGAACCAACAGTAATAAAAATCTGACACAGGACTATGCTCAAATGTGATGCAGCTCCTACATACCTGGAATTTTTTTTTTTAAGATTTGATTTATTTATTCTTGAGACACAGAGAGAGAGAGGCAGGGACACAGGCAGAAGGAGAAGCAGGCTCCATGCAGGGAGCCCCATGTGGGATTTGATCCCAGGACCCCAGGATCACACCCTGAGCCGAAGGCAGACGCTTAAGCACTGAGCCACCCAGGCGTCCCCATACCTGGAATTTATTTTGATGTTTGGATGTATGAGACTCAATTTAGGCAGATGGCACCCTCAAAAGAGATCTCCTTGAGTGTTGTTATACTGAACAAGGAAATACATTTGCTACACATCTAAGTTGTTTTTCCCATGTGAATTTTGTGGTAATCAATGAGGTAATAAGGCCTTTGGCTAATGGCTTTCTCATTCAAGACATTTATGATGCCCAAACCAGTATGAATTCTCTGGTGTCGAGTGAGGCCAGAGCTTTTACTAAAAGATTTCCCACACTGGTTACACTTATAAGGCCTTTCTCCAGTGTGAACTCTCCGATGGTCACTGAAGTTGGAGCTTCGTCTAAAGGACTTCCCACACTCACTGCACTCATATGGCCTTTCTCCAGTGTGAACTCTATGGTGTTTAAGGAGTGCAGAGCTTTGGCTAAAAGATTTTCCACATTTGCTGCACTCATAAGGCCTTTCTCCAGTGTGAACTCTCAGGTGTAGAACAAGGCTGCAATTCTGGCTAAAAGATTTCCTACATTCACTGCACTCATAAGGCTTTGATCCTGTGTGGACTTTCTGATGTTTTAAGAGACTGGAATTGTAGGTAAAGGACTTCCCACATTCATTGCACTCATAGGGCCGTTCTCCAGTATGAATGGTATGGTGCTGCAAGAGTGCAGAGCTTTGATTAAAGGACTTCCCACATTCACTGCACTCGTAAGGTTTTTCTCCAGTGTGAATTCTCTGATGTTGAATGAGGTTAGATCTTTGACTAAAGGATTTGCCACATTCTCCACACTCAAATGGCCTTTCTCCAGTGTGAACTTTCCGATGGTTATTGAGGCTGTAGCTCTGGCTAAAAGATTTCCCACATTCACCGCACTCATAAGGCCTTTCTCCAGTGTGAACTCTCCGATGCTGAAAGAGGTTGGAGCTTTGGCTAAAGGATTTCCCACATTCCCCACACTCATAAGGCCTTTCTCCTGTGTGAACTCTTTGGTGTTTAATAAGGCTTGAGTTATGGCTAAAAGATTTCCCACATTCACTGCACATGTAACATCTTTCTCCAGGGCGGACTCTCTGGTGATGGGTAAATGTGTGCTTGTGGCTGAAAGCTTCTGTGCAGTCTCCCCAGTGGTGTTGAGTCTTTCCCTTGGGGAAGGCCATCCTGCATTCAGTTCCACTGTTTGACTTCTCTCCAGTGTGTGTGGCTGGTTGCTGGAGGAATCCTGAGCTGGCCAGGAAGTCCTTTCCAACCTCCCCACAGATAAAGGGCTTCCCTGAAACTTGCAATCTGCAACTCTTGACTACCACTGAAGCTCTGCTTATGTTGCTTCCAAAGGGCTGATCTCTCACGTGCTGCTTTTTGTGATGAAGGTTTTCGCTGAAATAGAATCTTTTCCCATGTGTCCCACTGGTATACAGTTTCTCACTGAATTGTGTTTCCCAGTGCTCAGCCAAGTGAAAACTGTCTTTCAAGATTGGACCGCATACCTCATAGGGGTTGGCCTTCTGGGAAAGAAGACCTGTTTTGGGAATCCTGACCTGTGATATTCCTTCTACAGAAACGCTCTGCTCAGAAGGGGCCTTCTCATCCTCTGCTCCATGCTCACAACCTGAAAGCAGGAAATGCTGGTGAAGTGCACAGTGACTTTCATGGGTAGGCAGCTGGTACACAAGTGTGTCTAACAAACCCAGAAATGAGTCCACAAGACTGTTTACAGGATTTGAGGTTTGAATTCAGCAGCCTTGGGCCACTAATGATCACAAAACAGGGGTACAGGAGCATTTGTGAGGTGAAAGAAACACACTGGGGAGAGACAAGGTCTACACATAACTTTCAACAGGACCTAGTCTGCTGTGCAGAAGGATGTGTTCAGGCCCAGGAGAATTCAATAGTGAAAGAGAGGCCAGAGTTCAAGAATGTACATATACGTCATGACACAATACATAGGAGCCAATGAGACGAGTACCCTAAATGAAGCAGTGACTAAAATGGTCCAGACGTGGAGTCCAGAGAGGTGCAGATTAGGCCTGGACAGGAAGTAAGAGTATAAGCGATGAACAGCAGTTGACTAGTCACCTAAGTGTGAAGAATGGGGAAGAAAAGGCAGATATGAAGTGTGGGGACCATTGTCATTACCAACAAAAGACCAGTCATGTGGGATGTTTCTGGTGTTATGTGTACACAGCCCTGTTCAGAGCCAGGCTTCCTCTGAGCCCATCTTGCTGCAGCTGGGTTCGTATCTAATGTGTGAACCACAATGGACTCTCCACCACAACCACAAGACAAGCAACTATGTGGTCCTGGGATGATGCAAGTACTAATAAGAGAAAGACTGGGGAGATAACTGAGCACTGGCCAAGAACAGCTCAGCACATGCAGCATACAGGAAAGAAAACTTCCAAGGAGGGTCTTGCAAGAACAAACTGTGGTCTATGTAACAGTGATGGTCAGTGATGGCAATTTATGGCACAAAAAGGAATGAGGATATGTCAGCCAGAGGAAGAGAGTAGAAAGTGGAACCTTTGGAGAAATTGGATACTCAGGTGCTTTGTTACTGAATGTCACCTGGAAGGGAGAAAGCACGAAAAGTGGGATCCCCTGGGCCAACTGGAACACTCCTGACCCCGGTTCCTTTTCTGAGAGGCTTAGGAGTAGCCGGTGTCAGGGCTGTTCAAGGAGTAGCAGTGCACACACATCTCAGCCCAGCCCAGCACACTGCCTACTTAAGGAAGTGGGGAAAGAAACAGAGACCATGATCATGATGGGAGGACAGACCTGCCCTTGGCAAAAAACGAAAAGGGAGAGAATCGTTCAGGGCAGAAAGGTGGGGTTGAGGGTCTTACCCAAGGAGGTTATAAGTGCTAAGTTCTCCAGCATCACATCCTGGTACAGGTGTCTCTGAGCCTCATCAAGAAGATCCCATTCTTCCCAGGAGAAATACATGGCGATATCCTCAAAGGTCACAGTGCCCTGTAAGATGGAGACAGATGAAACCATACGTAGCTTTTCCCTAAAAAATGGCAATCCATCCCCTCCGCACCTGCCCCTCACTCATCCTCCTCTTAAGTATCCAACACAGAAGAGAAACCAGGCCCCAGCACCGCTGATGCCGCTGTCTCCTCACATGCCCGTTGATCATAGGCACCGGCCATGAACAAGGCAGGTGGATAAAAAGGTATCAAACAAAGGTCTGGCACAGAGGCACTCACTCATTTCTTTTCATTTTTTAAGATTTTATTTATTTATTTGACAGAGAAAGAGAGCATTGTAGGTAGAATAACAGTCACAGGGAAATGGAAAACCAGGCCCTCCGCGGAGCAGGGAGCCTGATGTGGGGCTGGATCCCAGGACCCTGGGATTGTAACCTGAGCCAGAGGCAAATGCTTCACTGACTGAGCCACCCAGGCACCCCACTCACTCCTTTCTGCTAAGCAATTCCCCTAGTATGGACAAACCATGCAATTCTCAATACCAGGGCCTGGGGCATCAGGCATACTCCCTCTACAAGTACACATCATTCTTTAGATTGCATATCTCCCACTTTTCCAGACACTGCCATATGCCCATGGCTACCACCAGCTTACTGCCCTGCATATCCTAGGCATCTCTTTGGCTTTACAATTATACATAACTATACTTCAATCACCTCCTCTTCACCCCACTAGTGAGGATGGGATTGAGTGCCAGGTTTACAGGGATGGCCAAACATAGACACCTAACACTGGACAGATGAAACTGACAGCACTTTTCTAACCATACATATTCACAATGTGGGAGAGGAGGACGCCACAAGCCACACAGGGCCACATGGGGGTTCCACTCCAGGAAAGAGTGAACAGCTAATGGTTTTTAGACCCAAGCTTTGTAATATCAATAGAAAGAGGTACTCCTGTCTCCCCTGGGAAGATGCTGCTGACTTATCTTAGTAACTCCATGAGCAGGTAGGGAACTGAAACCAACTACAGAGGGATAAGCAGGAACTGCTTCAGATCCCTTTGGTAAGAATGCTGTTTGGTTAGGAGATCTTATTTCTGGGAGCAGAGTAGGAGGAGAAGCAGCACTGTGGCCATTTGAGATCCTCAAGGTTTCTAGACATCAGTGCTGCACATAATATTGGGTCTTAATTTTAGACCTGGCTCTGAAACCTGACAACAGCATCCATAGGACTCTTTGCAAATTCAAATAGGACTGAATGCTACTGACTTCCCAGGATGCCCACTAGCAGTCACAGCCCTAAATCCTTCTACGAAGGCTTCACTTCTGGAGTCTGTTCCTTGCCTCAGACATGAGGATCTCAGAAAACCATGGCCCTATTCCACCATATGCTGCGCTACGTGTCCGCCCCCCCCCCCCCCCCCCCCCCCCCCCCCCCGCCCAAAGCAATCACAACTTCCCTCATTCAAAGGCTAGCTTCATCAGTGGTCGACCCCAAGCCTTACTGACTCTCACAAATGACCACATTTGCCATTTGCCCTTGACCTTATCTTCCTGGCTGAATGAAACAGGGCCCCAACAAGTCCTCACAAGGCTCTGGTGACTGCATAGAGTGATGAATAAGCACCCACTCCAGTCTGCACGACATCTTGCCTCAGTTATCTCTTGCCTCCTTGTCCACCTCATTCACGCCCACCCTTGCCGTGGAAGCCTTGGCCATGTGCCAGAATATCCTATCCCTGACACTCCTTTCAGGGCCATTTACCTGCCTCACTTTTTTTTTTTTTAATTTTTATTTATTTATGATAGTCACAGAGAGAGAGAGAGAGAGAGAGAGAGAGAGGCAGAGACATAGGCAGAGGGAGAAGCAGGCTCCATGCACTGGGAGCCCGACGTGGGATTCGATCCCGGGTCTCCAGGTTTGCGCCCTGGGCCAAAGGCAGGCACTAAACCGCTGCGCCACCCAGGGATCCCCTCACTTGTGTTTGTGAAGCTTCAACCCATCACCAAGGTACCTAGGCAAGAGGTCCAGTCCACAGTCCCCACTCTCCTGCACCTGGTCCCCTAATAGGTTTACAATCATAACCTGACAATTACCCACCCCAATCGTGAACACTCTGAACCCTTACCCAGACTCCTGGATCTGTATACAACTGCCCCCACCATGCACCCATTCAGTGGTTTCTGAAACACCCCAGACTGTCAACATACCTCAATCAAAGCTCCTAACACCCCCTTCCCCACAAAGAGTATTACTTCTACTATATTCTTCATCTTAGATAATGGACCTTCCACTTCTACAGCTGCTCAGACCTAAAACACTGGGGTTATCCCTGAGTCCTGTATTTCACTCCTCCCTCATCAGAGAATCTAGTTGCCCCTTTTAAAACATGCATCTAGAATCCAACTACTTTTCTGAAACCACAACTCCGGTCCTTTAACTCTCACCTGAGCTTTGGCAGTAGCCTGATCTTCCTTCCTTGTTCTGTCTCACAGTCTGTTCTACACTCTGCAGTGAGGTGGGGTCTGGTAAGACCTTGTAAGATCACTTTCTGCCTCGAATTCACACCTCCCCATCACCTCCAAAAGACACACCCAACTGCTGAGTCATTCATCTTGACTCCTGTCCCCCTGCTCTTTGTTCCCACCTAAAAGGACACTTATGGTTTTTTTCTTGTTTTAGACACACAGAGAGAGAGAGAGAGAGAGAGAGGCAGAGACACAGGTAGAGGGAGAAGCACGCCCCCTGCAGGGAGCCCAATGTGGGACTGGATCCCGGGATCAAGCCCTGGGCCAAAGGCAAACGCTCAACCACTGAGCCACTCAGGCATCCCAAAAGGACACCTGTGATTTTCTGCACACTCTCGGTTCAGTTACACCTCTAGGCATCTGCATATCTTGGAACCAGTTCCTGGTGCAACAGTTGCCAGAAATAGGAACATTTCTATATAAAGCCTGCCATGGACTTAGGACCCTGTGCTTGGGGTTTCCCCAGGACCCCCAGACCCAGGCCTGGGGGAATGGGGGAATGACACTTAAAAGCCCCAGGACACCATAATCCAGAGATCATGTGGGTGGTGGCCAAGGCCAGTGAGTGGTTGCGACGTTCTCCACCGACCTGTGTAATGGGAGCCCCTCTGCCGCAATGGGAACCTGTGCAGAGGCAGGCAGTGGGGAAAAGGGTGCAGGGTTTGTTGGGCTCATGTTTCCCGTCTCCTTCCCTGGCCCTGGAGTACAGGTGACTTCATGTGGCTGAGCCTCAATGCTGTGTCCCCTCTTACCGACTGTGCCACCTGAACTAAGATCCAACCTCCCACGGCCTCAATGCCCTCTTCAAGGCCATCCGGTCTACTCTTCCATTGAACCGCCTTCGGGAAAAGTTTAAATCCCTAACGGAGACGGTGTCTCTCCTTTGGACAAAACCCCTCCTGGCATCCAGAGTCCTTACCCGAAGGTACCGCAACTCCGCCCGCCAGTTCTGACATGACCCCGCCTCACGCTCCCTGTTCCCTGACCTCAGAGTCCTCCCGCCTCAGGGCCCCCTGCAGCCTCTGCCTCAGCCCGCCCCTCCCCTGCAGGCCGCTCCCGCACGCCAGCGCGCTGGCGCTCAGAACGTGGGCCCCAGCCCACCGGCGCCTCCCTGTCCGGAACACCCGGGTCTGGGCCGCAGGGACGCGACCAGACGCCCGGTGCTCGGGCCTTGAGGGTCTGGGTGGGGAGGGCCCGGGGGACGAGCATTTACCTGCGCCGGGGCCCTGGGCGCGGCCGCCGCCATCGGACTCGGGGGGCGGGGCGGACGGACACCCGGGCTGGGGGGTCTCTGTCCTGGACCCCGTGAGGGGCAGTCTGGGCGGCGTCGCCGAGCCGTGGACCCCAGTCTGGGCGGCGGGGACAGCGCCTCCCTTAGCACCTTCTCGGTTAGTCACCTGGACCCTGAACCTGCACTCCAGAACATTAGCAGACGGACAGCTATGAAATAGGCAAAAAGACCGCCAGGGGGATGAGGCCGGAAGTCCCACCTCGACGTTAGGCGCATATGCAGAAACGTTTCCTTTTCTTTACCTTCATAGGTCAGGGATGTAGTCCATCGACGTGCGCTCTTCTGGGTAATGTAGTTCGCAGACACACAGGACGAGGATAGGACACTCCCATTGACTTCTGGGAGGAAAGGCTACGCCCCCTAGAGGGCTCTGGCAATTGGGGTCTCACGTCCCAGGCCAGAAGGGCTTGGCTCTTCCGTCAATGATCCATACACAGATTTCTGGAGAGTGGTTTAGAGACATTATTTCAGACTCCTTGATGCTCAGCCTGGTCCCAAACTAAAAATATTTTATATGCTCCCAAAACCTACAGATCGAAATGCACATATCATTCTATAGAGTCGTTTACATACAAAATGTGTTCCTGGAAGCAGAACCTAGGTAATGTCAAAGTCAAGTACACCCAGAAGCATTAGAGACAGTTTTGTTAGTCTGTGTGTGTTTGGTCAGGAACAAGGCAAAAATACTTCATATAGAGACATGACAGAGAAGATATAGAATGGATGTGAGGCAACCCTGAAGCAAAAGTTTTAAAAAAGAAATGCATCTGTAGAAAACATCTTTCTAGTCTAATTATTAATTTTTGTGTTTAGTTCATTGAACAAGACTTTTATCCATTTAATATCTTACTTTACATCCTAGCATAAACCTAGTTCCTTTTATGAAGCTACCATCCATCAAAAAATATATATAATTTTTTTTTGGAAGGGAACAATGGCTGCAGTGTACAAAGATGGGGCATGTATGCAAAGGTATCTCTTCTTTTCCAAAGAATTGGGGTACTTAAAACCCTGATTTCTGGACGCCTGGGTGGCTCAGCGGTTGGGCGTCTGCCTTCGGCTCCGGGCATGATCCTGGGATCCGGGATTGAGTCCCACATCGGGCTCCCACTGAGGAGCCTGCTTCTCCTTCTGCCTATGTCTCTGCCTCTCTCTCTCTCATGAAAAAATAAATAAATCTTAAAAAAAAAAACACCAAACCCCTTATTTCATCTCATTGTTTGGAAGTGATTAATCATTTCACTTGCAGGGACTGGTCTTTTTTTTTTTTAAGATTTTTTTTTTTTAATCTGACAGAAAGAAAGAGAGCACAACCAGGTGGAGCAGCAGGCAGAGAGAGAGAGAGAGAGAGAGAGAGAGAGGAAGAAGCAGGCTCCCCTCTCAGCAGCCAATGTAGGGCTCCATCCCAGGACCTTGGGATCATAACCTGGATGGAAGGATGACACTTAACCGACTGAGCCACCCAGACACCCCGCAGGGACAGTTCTGCATGAAGAATTGGTTTTACAGTATTACCTCAGAACTATAGTTGCAAAATGAAAATTACAGAAAGCTACTACCAATGGCTATGTAGTGACTCAAAGGTGGTGGCAGCCAGAGCATTGGTGAGACATCAGTGAATGGGGAAAAAGTTAAGACCTCAGAGAAGATTTAGCAGTGATGTCTTGAGAATATGAATATTTAGGTTGAATGCATGACTAGAATGATCACTCTGAAGATTTTCTCCAAAATGAACTCTTTCTTCATTCTTGAAAACATTGTGCAGTATCAGTGGAGGAAAGAAACAATGTAGACAGAGTAGACAGAATTACAAAAATATACAGAAAAGCTGAGGCTTACTGTATAGTGTTATCCTTTTAGAATTGTGTCTGCACATGCGTGTGTCATTCTGTCTGGGTCCTTAATTCAATTTGTTTTTATAAAAGTTGTTCGTTGTGGCAAAAGTAAAGACACACTTTGTATACCAATCTGCACTATGCTTTTCTCACTTAATATATATCTTGGACAACCTAAAGCCACTTCCTCATTTTATATCCACACTTCCTTATTTACACATATATGAGACCTAAATCTGATTCTTTTAAAGGACTGCTGTGCAGTTCGTGGTCCTTTTGCTCCATGGCTAGCCAGCTGGCTCAGCTACGAATCTCTCCTATGGGTCCCAAGATCCTTCCAAGCCCACAGAAGACTCTGTGAAGACTTCGACGGTAGTCCCTTGTCCATCTGGGCACTCTCAGGGGTCTCCTGTACTGAGAACTGGAGCAGGTATTAAAGGTATTAAGGCCAGGAGGTTGGTGACACTGACACAGACCTTAGCTTCCAGATCCTTATGTTTGGGGTGCTGCTTGGTTGGAGTGCCCTCCTTAGGGTCCAGAAGGCAGAAGCAAGGACCACATTATACTGGCTGCATCCTGTCTGTAAGAGAGTGTAGCCAAACCAAAGGACAGTTCATCTGCCAAATACACAGCAAGCCAATAAAAGTTTCCAAAGTGAAGAAAAACAGGTCTTTTATTGGTGTGGCACCACCCAGGAGAACAGGGAGCTAATGCTTGAAGTCCTGAACTCCCTGATGGGAGGAGGGGTCTCCAGAAAAGGTGGATGGTATTGACTGGAAGCCCATGAAGTCATTTTAACAGATGTTACTTCTGGTGCCCTTTCATCTGGTCCCACAGAGGTCTGTTCTATCTCACAAGACTTAAAATCTGAAAAATATTAATTTCTTATATTACAGATTTCATTAGGTACATCTGGTGATTATGTGTTTAGGATAGTGCTGATCAGCTGCTTGTATGTGCCTAAACTAACCATTTATCCATGCCTAAGTTAGCAGGGTTGCATTCCTTCATGTTCTTTTGAATGATGAGCAAGTATTCATACCTCTTGGGCCTGTGTCTACATGTTCCATGACCAGTCCAGTTGTGCATGGAGACAATATGACTTACAGTGTTCCTTCTTTCATCCAAACTAACAAGATGGATGCTAGCTTCAACAGGTGCTCAAGATTGTCCCACATGCAAGGACACTGCCAGGTATCACAGGTTGGGAGTTAGCCTCTAGAGTGAGAATTGAGGATTCAGCCTCTGGAAGAGGAACATGGAATTCAGTGGATGGTGTCACCTGTCTGCACCTGACCTCTGAGCAGAAAGAGTGATGGTCTCTACTTCTGTGAAGGGGACCTAAAGAGCCCAGACTGAGGTTACACATCAGTCCTGTCCCTGGGAATCTCCTCCCCCAAGCACTAAGCAGTGGGATTTACTGTTGCCTTCATATCCCTTGGCTATGATCTCTGTTGCCTCTATCCTCTACTCTCTCCCTCCCCATCCATGTATAGCTTTGGGAAATGCCCTGAAAGGAGGATGTGACCTCCTTGCTTTCTCTCTGCCAGCCCTCTCTTTTAATTACATTTAACTATTACACGTAACAATAATCAAGGGGTTGCTTACTTTTTCTTATTCCTTTCCATATTTAAAAATGCATCCATAAAACCAAGTCTCTAGCAGTTGGATCCCCTTGTAAGTTCCATTGGTAGCTTTACCTTTAGTAACTGAGCGCAACACAGCTCTGCTCCATACCATGGATAACCAGGGGGTCACCCAAGAATTCGTTTCTTGACCCCTACCCTTACACTTTTTATTTTCCCAAGATACGTGTTTCCGTGAGCCAAGGCTAGTCTCACAAATTCCACTTCTTCAGCATCAAGGAATGACCTTGAGCATCTGCACACAGTTTTCCATGGCTGTTGAGGAGGGACCTTGATAGGACGGAGGGAAGATCAGTAGGTAGGCCCAGCTCCCTCGTGCAGCTGGGCAGCTATGGAGCATGCAGTGAGATACAAGCAGTCTTCAGAGTCTAACTGTGGCCTTTAGGAGGTAGCAGGTGTAAAAGGTTGAAGTAGCTTTCAGTTGTCCAAGATACATTGTTAAGTGAGACAACAGAGTGCTGATATGTATACAAAATATGACTTTATTTTTACTAAGGAAAACAGCTTGTACAGGAACACTTTTTAACATATAGACATACACACAGTGGAATCCATGTGCAAAAGCCATTTTAGAAGGATACCATACTGCAAACTTTGTTTTCTTCAGGAGATTTGATTATCTGAGACCTTTGACATACTACTTTATAATTGTATATGGTATAGGATTCTTTCAGTAAAAGATAAAAGACATTTTATATCTTCATTTGTATTAGGAAAACAAATATGTATTTTTTTGTTGTTCTCTTTGTTTTTTTTTTTTAAGATTTTTAAAAATTTATTTATTCATGAGAGACCTAATGAGAGACAGAGACATAGGCAGAGGGAGAAGCAGGCTCCCTATGGGGACCCAAATGTGGGATTCAATCCCAGGACCCCAGGATCACGACCTGAACCAAAGACAGATGCTCAACCACTGAGCCACCCAGGCACTCTTTTTGGTTTTGCCAACTTCAGTTAAAAAACCCTACAGATTTAGACAGAATGTCGTTAATCACAAGAAATGCAGGTACATGTTTCTGCATGACACAGTGGAATGGTGGAGATTTCTTGAATATGTATCAGAATCACTTGGAAGCTTGTTACGATACAGATACTTGGGCCTGATCCACAAAGTGCTTGATTCAGTAGATCTGGGTTCCGGATTCGGAATGTAAATTTCAAAAGAGTCCCTAGGTAACACCGTGGGTTAAGGTCTAGGGATCAGACTGAAAATCAGAATTCTAGGAAAGGTGACGTTGACTGGTTCCATGTCCCAGTCCAACATGGTGGAGATTTGCAGGCTCTGAGAGACAGAACCAAAACTTCTCATCCACATGCCGGGAGTAGAACTGTAGTGAGCCAAGGTAAAGGAATGGCCAACTGGACTTGAGTCCCATGCTGTCCACTGCTAAGAACTGTGAAGCCTGCACTGACTGAATAACCTAGACAACTGGTTTATTCTGCCCAGAATGGGATTGCAAACATATCCACAAAGCTCATCTCTTAAAATTTCAAGTGTTTTCTCCTCTTATTAAGGAGGCCTCCCTTATTAGGCTGAGTAATATTACATTCCATACTTGACTTCTCAGGAGACTCACCTTGTTTTCCCCTTCCACTTTGCCCCATTCTAGCATAGTACATATTTCTGTAGTTACTATTTTTTCTGTTCCTGGTCTTTCTTCCTTGACAACACAGATCCCAGATTGCAAGTGTTTTTGTCTCTCTTAGGACTCAATGTTTCCCATGCACAATAAGTGCCTAAAACCAAAATTTTTTTCATTGATCATCAGTGAAACCAGGAATAAACAAGACATCTCAATTTCCCTATACATTTTACAATTCTGGGTACTCTAAATGTCCCCTTTAACTCTTTTTTAATTTTTATTTTATTTAATTTATTTATGATAGTAACACACACACACAGAGAGAGAGAGAGAGGCAGAGACACAGGCAGAGGGAGAAGCAGGCTCCATGCACCAGGAGCCCGACGTGGGATTCGATCCCGGGTCTCCAGGATCGCGCCCTGGGCCAAAGGCAGGCGCCAAACCGCTGCGCCACCCAGGGATCCCTAACTCTTTTTTTCTATGTTGATATTGTTCAGACTTTACAAGAATGGAGATTTGTATTTTGGAGAGAAAATTTCAGAATACCCATTTTGGTCCTTGCTCAGCTTAATCTGATCTCACACATCACTGTTAAAACTTCTCCGAGGTCATACATTTTCTCATCTTCTACAGATATTTCACCAAAGCTATTCCTGCCACTACCTTTGAAGCACTACGTAGACGCTGGTAGTACATCTTTGTAATTTGAATTTTATAGCTGTTTTTCTGAGATTATATCAATTCTTAGTGCAAAACGCTCCCTGCATCACAAGAGAAACAATAATCAGTTTGCAGCAGTGAAATAATGAATTTAAGATACTCCCAGTATCTCCAGGTAGAAAGAATCCCTTGCATACAACTTCAACGTGGAACACTGGAGCCACTGTACCATAGCAAAATAGCATTTTTCGCATTGATCTTATTTTGAGATTGATGTTATATTCTTAAAGGAATTGAATGTAATCAGGATATCAAGTAAGACATATTAAATAGATAAAAGTGTTTCTCAGTGAATGGGACAGAATAATGAACTCTACAGGCAAGGGAAATGTATTCTTTGGAATACACAGAGTGTTAAAGAAAAATTTTACTGTGACACTTGTAGAAACAGTAACACAGACTTTAATCAGGACCATCTCACAGGTGCTGGGATAAGGGGAACTTGCAGGAGGGGGGAAAGACTTTGGACTCAACTTCAACTTTTTTTAAGAGTTGGGATTTATAGCCAAGGAAAACAGTTGTGGGAGGAGGGTCAGTGGACAGAAAACCATAAGGAGTTTAGGGAAATGCCTCCCAAGCTAAACTAAAAGATCCTTGCTGAAGGACAGGTCAGTATGATCTGGTCACATTGTCATGGTGCCCACAACTGTCTGAACTCTACTAAATGGAAAAAGATTGAAGAGATGGGAGAGAGTTTTTAATTCTCACTGGTCATCTCCACCAAAGTTATCAATCTCCCTTTCCCGCCTGTTCTGTCTCAGACTCTGTCCCATCTGCTTCATTTTATATGAGCTGCACCATTTCCCAGTGTGGAAATTCTGGCCTCTCTCTGCCACATCTGCCACCCTCTGTACATACATCCTCTGGTCACATCGTCATGGTACCCACAACAATGGTCACCTGTACATCCCTTGTTCTTGTCCCCTGATTCATACATAGTGTGCGTCTTTCTGCCTCATCCCTGAATTTCTTCTACCACCTCCTCTCACATGCCTCAGAGTCCAGCAACTTCAGGATCTCGTGTCCATGACCAACTTAAACTGCTGAAACTCCTACCCATATGTCTTCTGCTGAGTCATCACAAAAATTTCCTCTCTTTTGGGGACTACTTGCATCTAGATCTTGGTAACTCTCATTTTCTTTATGTATTCCGCAATAATATTTAGTAGCATTACGTGTTAGCCACTGTTTCAGAAGCATAAAGCAGAAGAATATCCCTTCCCACAGTTGGATCATGAACTTTCCTCTTTTTTTAAAAAAAAAATATTTTATTTATTTATTCATGAGAGACACAGAGAGAAAGAGAGGTAGAGACGCCTCTACCTCAGAGGGCAGAGAGAGAAGTAGGCTCCATGCAGAAGGCCGGCATGGGACTCAATCACGGATCTCCAGGATCACGCCCTGGGCTGAAGGCGGCACTAAACCGCTGAGCTACTCATGCTGCCCAGACCTTTTCCTCTTTTATGCTTTGACTTGATTCTTGTATCCTTTGCCTTTCAGATATCATCTTCAATCTTATCATCTGACTCACTCGTTAATTCTTTAAATATCTCATTCTCCTATTTATTCTACTTAATCCTATCTTTATAAACATTTTCCATGATAAATATTTTCCTATTTTTTAAACATATTTTCCTCTTCCTATGGTCTTTGTTTTTCTTCATATCCATGATTTTTAAAAAACATTTATTCATTTATTTTAAAGAGAGAGCAAGCAAGTAGGGAAAGGGGCAGAGGGAGAAAGAGTATCCTGAAGCAGACTCCCCAATGATTGTGGAGCCCAACACAGGGCTTGATCTCACAATCCTGACACACGACCTGATCCGACACCAAGAGTTTTTAACCAACTAAGCCGTCCAGGCAACCTTCTTTGATTATTTTATCTGCTTGTTTGAATTTCTTTGTACTTGTCTGACATCACTGTTTTCCAGATGTCATATTCACTATGGTATTTTGTGTTGTTTCCATATCTATGTATGTATGAATTGTTCTGCCTCATATGTTCATGGAGGAAAGGCCTAGGTCAGGCAAGTGCTCTGGCAGATGCAGTGAGTATGAAACAGGGGGAGGGGGCAGGGAAAGGAGCCCTGCTCCCAGTATACTAGGTCATCGGTTTGCAGCATAACTTGGCCAGGGTGCAGGCATCACCTAAACTGTCATCCCAAGGTCTGTGGGCTGAAAGAGGATGGCACAACAGCCCAGGGGCAGCTGGTCAGCCTGACTGAATGCTCCTCAAATCCTCTTGCCCTGATATTACTGCTTACTGCAGCACCACAAAAGGGAGGTGGTACAGGAAAGTAATGACTGCCCTGAGGCCCTGTAGGTGGTAAATGAAGCCACGTTCTTTAGCTTGTCCTCAGCTCTGGGCTCTCATCCAGACAAGTCTAAGATCACCTCGACTTCCCCATATTTTGGAACAGGACTCTGGAATTTGCTGTCATCTGTGCTTCCCTATAACTTTTCATTTCTCTGCCTTGAAAGATCACCACCCCTTCTGGGCCCTGAAGGTGTGTTGATGTTTCTGCCCTATATAGCCTTCTGCAGTTCAATTAATTCTGCCCTCCCTGCAGCTGCCATGTTAGTTTAAGCCAAACCCTCTCTCATTTGGAATATTCATTTCAAATAGACACACAATTAATGAGAACTTCCAAGGGCCCAGATCTATATAAACCACTCAAGATACAGTATAGACAAAAAAAAAAAAAAAAAGAAAGAAAAAAGAAAAATTTCATCTGTGAGTCAGTTAAACTCTACAGAGAGTGACAGATAAGAAATAAGACAAGTAAGAATTATACAGTTTTTCTGATGAAGGTCATTTCTATGGAGAAAAATAAAGGAAAGAAAGTGACTAAAGACTGCCTGGTAGGAATGAGGCACTGAGATGTGACGAAACACATCCAGTGCAGGCCTGGAGAGAAGTGAGGAGAACTATGGGTCCCTTTCCCATGGACAAAGTGAAGGGAGAATAAAGATGCAAGGTGGGAGTGAGGCTGCCACTGGGAGCTATGGGGGGAGCTGTGAGGCTGTGGCAGAGGGGGATGCTGAGGCAGACAGACCACTGGAGCCAGATCAACAGGTCTCCAGGCCACTGTCAGGAAGCTGGTTTCACACTGTGTCTGTGACACTTAGAGGGTGGTCCAAGGGCACTGCCCTTCTCCACACTTGCTCCTGACTTTGGTGAGGAAAGTACCTAAGCATAGAGTAAGTATATAAACTCAGAGCACATTACAGATGTTTCACATCCTTTGAATCTGATGACATAAGAGCCCTTGCACTTTGTATGCCTTTGTTTTCTTGTTGGTTTCACATTTCTGTTCATTCATTTTTATTGTATTTTGTGAAACTGTGAGTCTGTGACATTTTGAGGAGTAGGTAAGTCCTTCACCAAGGGTGGTGTGTACTCTGGCAGAATGACTTTGGAAGCCACCAGGGAGCTTCTGCAGAGGAGGGATGTGGTCAGACAATTATAACAGGGTCCTTTTTGACAGCTGCTTTGAGGATAGAAAACTGGCAGGAGATGAGGAGGCCAGGCAGGAGCCAACCCCACCCTGGGATGATAAGAGCTACACAGTAGAAGGTGAAAGTGGTGTGACTCTGGATATGACTTGAAAGTGAAGGTCAGACATGATGTTTGGATTGCTCCACAGGTCCCTTCCTTAAGGAAACCCATTCGATCTGCTTCTCCAACTCTCTTTCATGTTGTACTGGGTGGTCATTTCCACTACAAAGAGTCAGGAAACAGAAATGCTGAGTTTCCCAAAATCTATTCCTGCCACTTTTCCCTAGTGAGTACAGGCTGTCCCTCCCAGTCACATTTCAAAACAGGGGCCTCTCACCATTGTAATTCTTCCCTCTCTGACAGGTGGGTCTTCACAATCATAGGATCTAGTTTTCTAACACAGAGACCAAAATACACATAGGATCCACTGTACTGCTATGTTCTGTTCACCTGTCTGATTATATTCTCTCTCTCTCTCTCTCTCTTTTTAAACTTTTTTTTTTATTTTTTCAACTTCAGGTCTCTTCTTATTTGTTTAGAATATATTTCTCTGGGGCTGTTGTTGCCTTTTTAGCATTTTGTTCTCTTGTTCATCTATTTTTTCTCCAGACAGAACTACAAGATGGAAAAACTCACCTCAAGAAAGAGAACAATAGGCAGTACTGACTGACAGGGACCTAATCAGTATGGATATAAGATGTCAGAAATATAGTTCAGATTAACAATTATAAAGATATTAGCTGGGCTTGAAAAAAGCGTAGAGGACACTAGAGAATCCCTTTCTGGAGAAATAAAAGAACTGAAATCTAATCAAGTTGAAATAAAAAAGGCTATTAATGAGAAGCAATAAAAATGGAGGCTCTAGCTACTAGGATAAATGAATTAGAAAAGAGAATTAGTGATATAGAAAACAAAATGATGGAGAATGAAGCTGAAAAAAGAAAGATGAACAACTACTGGATCACAAGGGGAGAATTCCAAAGATAAGTGATGCCATAAAGCAAAACAATATTAGAATTAATGGCATCCCAGAAGAAGAGGAAAGGAGGGTATGCAGAAGGTATATAGGAGCAATTTATAGCAGAGAACTTCCCTAATCTGGGAAAGGAAAGAGGAATCCAAGTCCAGGAGGCACAGAGACACCCCCCCCACAAAAATCAATAAAAGTAGGTCAACACCTCCACATATAATAGTGAAACTCGCAAATCTTAGAGAAAAAGAGAAAATGCAAAAAAAAAAAAAAAAAAAAAAAGAGAGAAAATGCTGAAAGCAGTTCGAGACAAGAGATCCATAACGTACAAGGGTAGAAACATTAGACTGGCAGCAGACCTATGCCCAGAGACCTGGCAGGCCACAAAGGCCTGGAATGATATATTCAGGGTGCTAAATGAGAAAAATATGTTGCCAAGAATACCTTATCCAGATAGGCTGTCTTTCAAAATAGAAGGAGATACAAAAAAGCTTCTATGACAAAGAAAAACTGAAAGAAGTTGTGATCACTAAACCAGCCCTACAAGAAATATTAAAAGGGATCCTTTAAGTGAAGAGGTAAGATAGACCAGAATGAGGCAGAGACAATATCCAGAAACAGTGACTTTACAGGTAATAAAATGGCACTAAATTCATACTTTCAATGTTACTCTGAATGCAAATGAGCTAAATGCCCCAATCAAAACACATATGGTAACAGATTGGATAAAAAAGCAAGACCCATGGATGCTGTCTGCAAGAGACTCACTTGAGACACAAAGACACCTGCATATTAAAAGTGAGGGGGTGGAAAACCGTTTATCACACTCATGGACATCAAAAGAATGCTCAAGATACAGTATAGACAAAAAAAAATCCCCACAGACAAATTAGATTTTAAACCAGACTGTAATACAAGATGAAGGACACTATGTCATAATTAAAGGCTCTATCTAGGGACGCCTTGGTGGCTCAGTGGATGAGCATCTCCTTCAGCTTAGGGCATGATCCCAGGATCTGGGATCGAGTCCCACATCGGGCTTCCTGTGGGGAGCCTGCTTCTGCTTCTGCCTCTGTCTCTGCTTCTGCCTCTGCCTCTGTGTCTCTTATGAATAAATAAATAAATCTTTAAAAAAGGGTCTACCTAACAAGAAGATCTATGAATTGTAAAAATTTATGCTCCTAACATGGGAGCAGCCAATTATATAAACCAATTAATAACATAATGAAATAAACATATTGATAATAATACAATAATAGTAGGAGACTTTAACACCTGACTCACTGCAATGGACAGATCATCTAAGCAGAAGATCAACAAGGAAACAAGGGCTTTGAATGACACACTGGACCAGATGGACTTCACAGACATATTCAGAGCATTCCAACCTAAAGCAACAGGATACATATTCTTCTTGGGTGCACATGGAACATTCTCCAGAATGTGACCCATATCTGTGTCACAAATCAAGTCTCAACTGGTACCAAAAGATTGGGATCATTCCTTGCATATTTTTAGACCATAATGCTTTGAAACTGGAACTCAATCAAAAGAGGAAATTGGAAAGAACTCAAATACATGGAAGCTAAAGAGCTTCCTACTAACAAATGAATGGGTCAACCAGGAAATTAAAGAAGAATTTTAAAAATTCATGGAAACAAATGATAATGAAAACACAACTGTTCCACAGAACATAACCTTTGGGATCCAGGAAAAGCGGTCCTAAGAGGAAAGTATATAGTAATACCTTTCTCAAGAAGCAACAAATGTCTCATATACATAACCTAATCTTACACTGAAAGAAGCTGGAGAAAGAACAGCAAATAAAGCCTAAACCCAGTAGGAGAAGGGAATTAATAAGAATTAGAGAAAAAATCAATGAAATAAAAACCAGAAGAACAGTAGAACAGATCAAGGAAACCAGGAGTTGGTTTTTTGAACAAATTAATAAGATTGATTAAACTCCTGGTTCGACTCATCAAAAAGAAAGACAAAGGACTCAAATAAAATACAATCATGAATGAAAGAGGAGAGATCACAACCAACACTGAAGAAATACAGTTATAACAACATATTATGAGCAACTATATGCCAACAAATTGAGCAATCTGAAAGAAATGGATGCTTTGCTAGACATGTATAAACTACCAAAACTGAAACAGGGAGAAACAGAAAACCTGAATAAGAACCATACCAGCAAAAAAATGAAGCAGTCATCAAAAATCTCCCAAGAAACAAGAGTCCAGGACCAGATGGCTTCCCAGGGGAATGGTTTACTTTTTTTTTTTTTTTTTTAAGATTTTACTTCTTTATTCATGACAGATACACAAAGAGAGGTAGAGACATAGGCAGAGGGAGAAGACATAGGCAGAAGGGAGAATCAGGCTCCCTTCAGGGAGCCTGATGCGGGACTGGATCCCAGGACCCCTGGATCATGCCCTGAGCCAAATGCAGACACTCAACCACTGAGCCACCCAGGCATCCCTTCCCAGGGGAATTCTACCAATATTTAAAAAAGAATTAGTACCTATTCTTCTGAAGCTATTTCAAACAACAGAAATGGAAAGAAACCTTCCAAAGTCTTTCTATGAGGACAGCATTACCTTGATCCCAAAACCAGACAAAGACCCTATCAAAAACAGAATTATAGACCAATATCTGTGATGAACATCGATACAAAAATGCTCACCAAGATATTAGCCAGTAGGATCCAACTGTACATTAGAAGGATTATTCACCACGACCAAGTGGGATTTATTCCTGGACTGCAGGGGTGGTGCAACATCTGCAAATCAATCAACGTGATGCGCTATATTAATAAAATAAAGGACAAGAACCATATGATCTTCTCATAGATGCAGAAAAAGTATTTGACAATGTACAGCATCCTTTCTTAATTAAAACTCTTCATAGTGTAGGGATAGAGGGAATATACTTCAATATCATAAAAGCCACTATGTGAAAGTCCACAGCAAGTAGAATATCATTCTTAATCTCTTTCAAACAGAGAGCTTCCACGCACTAAGGCCAGGAATGGCAGGGATGTCCACTATCACTACTGTTGTTCAACATAGTACTAGAAATCCTACCCTCAGCTATCAGATAACAAAAAGAAATAAAAGACATCTGAATAAGCAAAGAAGAAGTCAAACTCTCACTCTTTGCAGATGACATGATACTCTATTTGGAAAACCCACAGACTCCACCCCCAAATTGCTAGAACTCACACAGGAATTCAGCAAAGTGGCAGGATAGAAAATCAATGCACAGAAATCAGTTGCATTTCTAAACACTGACAATGAGACATAAGAAAGAGAAATTAAGGAGTCACTTCCATTTACAATTGCACTCAAAGCCTTAAGATACCTAGGAATAAACCTAACCAAAGAGGCAAAGGATCTGTACTCAGCAAAGTATAAAACACTCACGAAAGAAATTAAGGAAGGCACAAAGAAATGGAAAAATGTTCCATGCTCATGGATTGGAAAAACAAATATTGCTCAAATGTCTATGCTACCAAGAGCAACTATACATTCAATGCAATCCCTATCAAAATACCATCAACTTCTTTTACAGAACTGCAACAAATAATCCTAAAATTTGTATAGAACCAGAAAAGACTCCAAAAGCCAAAGAAAAGTTGGAAAAAAAACAAGCTGGTGGCATCACAATTCCACACTTTAAATTCCATTACAAATCTGTAATCATCAAGACAGTATGGTACTGGCACTAAAACAGACATATAGATCAATGGACCAGAATAGAGAACCCAGAAATGGACCCTCAATTCTATGGTCAACTAATCTTTGACAAAGCAGGAAAGAATATCCAATGGAAAAAGTCTCTTTGAGAAACAGTGTTGGGACAATTGGACAGCCACATGCAGAAGAATGAAACTGGACCAATTCCTTACACCATACACAAAAATACATTCAAAATGGATGAAAGACCTGAATGTGAGATAGGAATCCATCAAGATCCCAGCGAAGAACACAGGCAGCCACCTCTGTCACCTTGGCCAGAACAACTTCTTACTAGAAATGTCTCCAAAGGCAAGGGAAACAAAAGCAAAAATGAACTATTGTGACTCTATCAAGATAAAAAGCTTTTGCACAGCAAAGGAAACAGTCAACAAAACCAAAAGAGAATGACAGAATGGGGGAAGATATTTGCAAACGTCTTATCAGATAGAGGGCTAGTATCCAAAATTTATGAAGAACTTCTCAAACTCAACACCCAAAGAACTAATAATCCAATCAAGAAATGGGCAGAAGATATGAACAGACATTTCTCCAAAGAAGACATACACATGGCCAACAGACACATGAAAAAATGCTCAACATCACTCGGCGTCAGAGAAATCCAAATCAAAACCACAATGAGATACCACCTCACACCAGTAAGAATGGCTAAAATTAACAAGCCAGGTAATGCAAGCTGGTGCAGCCACTCTAGAAAACATTACAGAGGTTCCTCAAAACGTTGAAAATAAAAATAGAGCTACCCTATGATCCAGCAATTGCACTACCAGGGATTTACCCAACGATACAAATGTAGTTATGTGAAGGGGCATCTGCACCCCAGTGTTTATATTTATTTATATTATTTAAAAAAAAATTAGGCAAAAAAAAAAATTAGGCAGAATAGCAATCGCCACAACAGTCAAACTACGAAAGAATCCAGATGTCCATCAATAGATGAATGGATAAAGAAGATGTAGTGTATATCTACAACAGAGGACTACCCAGCCATCAAAAGAAAGAAAGAAAGAAAGAAAGAAAGAAAGAAAGAAAGAAAGAAAGGAAATCTTGCCATTTGCAATGACATGAATGGAACTAGTGGGTATTATCTAAGTGAAATAAGTCAATCAGAGAAAGACAATTATCATATGATTTCACTCATATGTGGAATTTAAGAAACAAAACAAAGAGAATCATAGGGGAAGAGAAGGAAAAATGAAACCATGAAATCAGAGAGGGAGACAAACCATAGGAGACTCTTACTCATAGGAAACAAAGTAAAGGTTGCTGGAGGCGAGGGAGATGGTGGGATGGAGTAACTGGGTGATGGACATTAAGAAGGGTACATGATGTAATGAGCACTGGGTGTTATATAAGACTAATGAATCACCGAACTCTACCTCTGAAACTAATAACACATTACATGTTAATTAATTGAATTTAAATCTAAAAAAAAATTTTTAAGGGATCCCTGGGTGGCTCAGCGGTTTAGCTCCTGCCTTCAGCCCAGGGCATGATCCTGGAATCCCAGGATTGAGCCCTGTGTCGGGCTCCCTGCGTGGAACCTGCTTCTCCCTCTGCCTGTGTCTCTGCCTCTCATAAATAAATAAATGAAACTTTTTTTAAAAGATTTTATTTAATTATTTGACAGAGAGAGAGAGAGCGAGCGCACGAGATAGCGCACACAAGCAGGCAGAGGAAGAGGGAGAGGAAAGGGAAAAGCAGGCTCCTGCTGAGCATAGAGCCAATGTGAGGCTCAATCCCAGGACCCAGGGACCATGATCCAAGCCAAAGGCAGATGTGTAACCAACTGAGCCACACAGGCGCCCCTAAATAAAAAAAAAAAATTTTAAAGAAATATCAGCTTGTTTGATTGTGGTCAATTGTCCTAGGGATGTTTGCTGATCATTAATTTATTAAGGATTATTAATTAGTTTATTTGAGAGAAAGAGAGAGCATGAGTAGGGGGAGGGGCCAAAGGACAACCAGACTGCCAGGGAAGCCTGGAGGGGTGTGGGGGCCTGAGGCCTGGAGGCTGGCAGGGTCTTCATCTCAGGACCCTGAGATCATGACCTGAGCTGAAGTCAGACACTTAATCACCTGAGCTATGCAGGTGCCACTCCAGGGCTGTTATGTAGTAACTATTGGAGGGCTGGAACTGGAGCCAGATCGGGATTCCATCAAGGATTTCAGCAGTGAGCAAATTTTATCCAATCATGTCTGTAAATGCATCATTGACTCCACACCCTATAAAAGGGAGGAGACTTAGGAAGGCCTGTCAGATGAATGCAGTGTGGATAGTGAGTCACATAGCGGCCCAGCTTTCAGCCCAAAACTGCCCAGTTTGAAGTTCAGTCTTCCTGAGGTGAGTTTCCAGGATGAAAGGAAAATTTCTTTTTTTTTTAAATAATAAATTTATTTTTTATTGGTGTTCAATTTGCCAACATACAGAATAACACCCAGTGCTCATCCCGTCAAGTGCCTCCCTCAGTGCCTGTCACCCATTCACCCCCACCCCCACCCTCCTCCCCTTCCACCACTCCTAGTTCGTTTCCCAGAGTTAGGAGTCTTCATGTTCTGTCTCCCTTTCTGATATTTCCTATCCATCTGAAAGGAAAATTTCTGATTTTGTGTGTGTAAGTGTGCATGCATGTGTATGTAAGCATACCTCTGGGGAGGAAATTCCTGGGTGCAAAGTTATGGGGGGTCCCTCAAGTGTGGGATGGTCTATTGTGTTAACTTCTCTATAAAAACCTTGCCTGATTGCAAGAGACTTCTTGAGAAAGTCTTTTTTGTATGTCTCTGTTGTCTTGTTATTTTTATGTTTCTAGTAATTCACTTTTATTACATCTTGTGAATGTGTTGGCCCACAGTAGATTGGGATGAGTGGGTAGGAGCTAAAATTCAAAGGAGGGGTATCAGGTATTTAGCAGACTTTACTGAATTGCTTAACATGAGCCAGCAAATGCTCCAGTAGTCTTCATATGTATTAACTCTTTTAGCTCCCATTGAAACTCTGGGTTCTAGGTGTCATCAGAGATCAGAGCCCCCATGACATAGACAAGAACCCAATGGGTAATGTGCCTGTGGTCACACAGTTCATAAATGCCCGACTCCAGGTTAAGCCTGGGCTTTGTTTCATTTTGTTTTGGGATATAATTGATGTATTACATTGTTAGTTGCAGATGTATAACATATGATTCGATATTTGTATATATTGCAAAATGATAACACAGTAAGTCTAGTTTACATCCATCATCTTAAATAGTTTCATTTTTTTTTATTGTGATGAGAATTTTTAACATGGCAGTCAGTTTTTAATTCCAAGGTTTTGGATGTAATAATACTCTACAGCTGTGTCTATGTGGGATTGAGAACATGTCTACAAGTATGAGCATGTGGCTTCTGTGTGCCTGGAGTAATACAGAAAAAAGAACTTGTGGGGAGGCCCAAAAGAAGAAGAGGGCATGGATTCTACAGTAGAAAGGAGAGGGAGGGAGGGAGGGAGGGAGGGAGGGAGGGAGGGAGGCTGAGGTACCTGGATATAAAAAATCAGCCACAACACCTAAGGTGAGGATGGAGGGGTGAGATACCTCTGGCAAGGCTTCCTGAGACCGGGAAGTACTTGGTACTTTTCTTGAGAAAGAGGGAGGTGTAGAGGGAGTAAAGTGGTGTGTGACCTGAGCGGATGAGGATTTTGGAAAGGTGGACTAGAAGCTTTGTGATAAATGGATTAGGAGGAAGAAAGAATGTGCTCAACTTTCTCCTATGGGGTTTTTCCAGAATCCACTGCCTCATTAACTGATGGGATCAGGGTGGCTAGTCTGAGCAAAGCTTAACACAAAGCATGAAACAAAATCGACTAACAGCAATTAATTAGGTCTTTGTGTGCCCACGTCTTTGTGTGCCCACGTATCAATCCTACCACTCACATTTTTTCTGATTTTTGTGGCATGAAATTTCCTTTTTTTTAAAAAAAGATTTTACTTATTTATTTTTCTACTACAAGTTATTAAATATATTCTTCCTGGTGGTCTTCTAGAAGCTTTATTTTACTCAACTAAGACATCCCTAGAACTAATTTTTGTAAATGGGGTAAGACTGGGACGCCTAGGTAGCTCAGCGGTTGAGCGGCTGCCTTTGGCTCAGGGTGTGATCCCGGGGTCTTTGGATCAAGTCTCACATTAGGCTCCCCGTGAGGAGCCTGATTCTCCCTCTGTCTATGTCTCTGCCTCTCTGTGTGTCTCTCATGAATAAATAAATAAAATGTTTTAAAAAAATTAAATGGGGTAAGATGAGGTTCAGGATGAACTTTCTCCTTTATGAATATTCAGTTGACCTAGCACCATTTATTGGAAGAAAAAAATAAGTTTACCAGTCAGCACATGCACTTCAGGGTCATGTTATAAAACATTTCTTTTCTATAAAGAAAGCCAGTGGCAGTATAGCCATCAACCAATATCAGGATAATATTCTGTTTGGTTGCCTTTTTTGTCTATCCTTGTGCCATCATCACAGTCTTAATGAATATAGTCTCATAATTGGTTTTGTTTTGTGATTATATAAATCCTGAAATAGTTATTATTCTTCAGGATTGTCTTGGCTATTCTTTCCTATACATGTCATTGTAATTTTAGAATCAGCTGTCAATGTTCACACACACACACACACACACACACACAAACACAAACCACTTGCTGGATTTCCAATGGCATGGCATTGAATTTATCCAGCAACTTGGGTTAAATGATGTTTTCCAATTGGAATTGAGTCTTGCAATTCATGAACATAGCTATAATTTATGGATATAATATTTATTTAAAAAATAAAAAATAATATTTATTAATATTGTGTATTTCCGTAGAGGGCTTGTACATTTTCATTGGACTTTTTCTGAGATATTTGATGTTTAATGGTAATACATTAGTTGATTATTTTTTGAATTTAATTTTCTAGTATTATAATACAATCCAACTGATTTTGGTAAATTGATCTTGTATCAGGCATCTTGCAAAAATTCACCTCGTCTAATATTTGTAGAAAGGGGATCCCTCTTGCACTGTTGGTGGGAATGTGAATTGATACAGCCAGCCTCTGGAAAACTGTGTGGTGTTCTTCAAAGAGTTAAAAATAGAGTTCCCCTACCACCCAGTAATTGCTCTACTGAGGATTTTCCCCAAAGATACAGATGCAGTGAAAAGCCGAGCCTACACTCCAATGTTTCTAGCAGCAATGTCCACAATAGCCAAACTGTGGAAGGAGCCTCGGTGTCCATCAAAAGATGAATGGATAAAGAAGATGTCATATATGTATACAATGGAATATTAGCCATTAGAAACCACAAATACCTACCATTTGTTTCGATGTGGATGGAAATGGAGGGTATTAGGCTGAGTGAAGTAAGTCAATCGGAGAAGGACAATCATTATATGGTTTCACTCATATGGGGAATATAAAAAATAGTCAAAGGGATTATAGTGGAAAGCAGAGAAAATGAGTGGGAAAAATTAGGGTGACAAAACATGAGAGACTCTTAACTCTGGGAAACGAACAAGAGGTAGTAGAAGGGGAGGTGGGTAGGGGGATAGGGGAGATAGGATGACTGGGTGACGGGCACTGAGGGTGGCAATTGATGGGATGAACACTGGGTGTTATACCAAATGTTGGAAATTGAACTTCAATAAAAAGAATATATGTATATATATAAAGAATATATATATATTTGATACTTTATTGGAAACAAAATCAGGACATGTACAAAAAATGATATTTAATATATGTTCTTGCTTTTTTTTTTTTTTACTGATTAAAAAGTAGTCCAATGTAGCATAGAGTTGGCCATCCATCTCTCAGGGGAAAACACTTAAAGATACGTTTTGCTGTATTTTGTATACTTTATGACATTAAAGAAGTTCTCTTTATTCCTCGTTTACTAAATGTCTTTTGATAATGAGCACTGACTTTCATTAAACACGTTTATTGTACCCAAGGAGATGATCATATTGTGTTTTTCTAAACTCTATTCATGTGGTAATTGACTTTTTAATTTTCACCCAATGTTTCATTTAGAAAGTAAACTCCACTTGTTTTGTAATATATTATTCTCTTTATATGTCACTGGATTTGATTTGCAAATATTTTGCTTCCCATTTCTACACCTATCACTTGTGAGAGATCCTGACCTGTAGTGTACCTTTCCTTCTTTTTTTTTTTTTTTACATTTTATTTATTTATGTATTCATGAGAGACACATGCAGAGAGAGGCAGAGGCATAGGCAGAGGGCGAAGCAGGCTCCATGCAGGGAGCCAAATGTGGGACTCAACCCCGGGACTCCAGGATGATGACCAGAGCCGAAGGCAGAGGCTCAACCGCTGATCCACCCAGGCATCCCTGTAGTGTACCTTTACTTAATGTACTTAAAATTTTTTGTTATCAGGGAGCTGCTGAACTCATTAACTAAAAGGGTAGTGTTCTCACTTTTTTATGCTCTGGGGACAGTTTATGGAAGATTAGCATTCTTTCTTTCTTAAATGTCTAGTAGAGTTCATCCACGAACTTAACTGAAACTAGATTTTTGAATTATGCCAGTGCTGTAATTAATTATATATCCCTTCTATTTTTAGCCAGTAGTTGAAACAGACCTCCAGAGAAACAAATCAGTAGGAACTGAATATCTAAAGTTGAATCTCTCTGAGAATTCTTGTTAAAAATGGCTTCAGATATCAGAATATCATTTCAGGGAGAACCATCTATGAATGATCCTGGGTCAGAAAACCTAGAGCATAAACTTAGCCAAGGACCAGCCATTCAGGAGGAAGACGAGATCTATGAGTTCCCAAGCACTCAGCTCACTTTATTGCAAAACAGTAACTCAAGTGCAAGGCAGGAACTGCAAAATCTCTACAAGTTATTTCACTCATGGCTGCAACCAGAGAAACACAGCAAGGATGAGATTATTTCTCATCTGGTCTGGGAACAGTTTATGATCAATGGCCACTGCAGTGACAGGTCCATATTGAAAGAGAAATGGAATGCAAGTGGCAGGAAACCTGGAGAAATTCATGGAAGATATGACTGATGATGGCATGAAGCTACCTGGATTAGTGAGTAGAGGGTTTTAACTCCTGGAGTGAGGGGCAGAGGTCTGTAAGGATTAAATACAGCCTGTTGGAGTTGCCTGGATGTTAGATAAAGAATCCATTTATTAGTTCTCACAAAAGAGACTCTACCATGCTAAGTAAGCAAAATGAATGCATGTGTTTTATAGGCACCTATTCAGTAGGACATATAAGAGCTAACATACTAATTGATTTTAGCCAGTGAGATGGTAGGAGGGCTCAGTAAGAAATTGGCAATAGAACAGAAACCTCAAGAATGGGGAGAAATGCCTTAACACAAGCTCATTCTTCCCTCAGAAGTCCTTGGTATTAGTCTTTTTTCATTGAGAATAACACACTAATTAGAAATCACCATGAACTTTAAGGCCGGCAGGCATAAGGGCAGAATAGTGGGTGTGGCAGCATGCAGTAGAAGGATCCTGGGAAAGCCTGATGAGAGCAGAGCTTCCACAAAGGCTCTGTCACTCAACAGATCCATAAATGACAGTGATCAGGTTTTGTTTCTCTACAGGTCCACGTCCACATGAATGGTCAGGAAGCCCTCTTTTCTGAGAATATGCCCTTAAGAGAAGTCATCGTTCATTTCATGAAACAATTGTCAGCAGGAACTCCAACAGAAGAGAACATGGGAACACCCTCCTGGACTTCCCAAGATACTTCCCTGGAAACAGGACAAGGTGAGTGGGGTAAGCCAAGGTACCAGAGGGATGTTGTGTGTGGACTCCTTTTTGGGTACAGCTTCACTGAGTTATTTTATCCACCACAGGAGTTAAAGATAAAGCAAATGGTGACAACATTTATCACAATGACGGTATTACTAGTCAAGGCAATGCAATACCTTCCCTGTTCATTGTCCATGAGGAGGACTGTCCTCAGCCTGAAGAGGACAGTATTTCTTTGAAGAATCTGCTCAGCCCTGGAAGAGCGGGTCTAGGTACGTCCAAGTCCCAGGAAGGGTCCCTGCAAGGACACCCATATCAAGATGTCCTGATGGAGGGGGCACCAGGGTTTCACTCTCGGTCACCCCAGTCACCCCTGACCCTGTTTCTACCCACCAAAAAACCGAGGGGAATTCCACGTGTGGGGGACACCAAGAAAGATTCCGTGACGCCCAAAACTCCTACAGATGTGAAAAATGTCCCAGGATCTTTAGGTATTTCTCTCAGCTAAAAGCCCATCAGAGAAGACACAACAATGAGAGGACATTCATTTATGCTGAGAGTAACAAAGGCTTCTTCCAAGCATCAGACCTACACATGCATCAGAAGATTCACGCAGAAGAGAAGCCTTTCAGGTGCAGCACATGTGAAAAATCCTTCAGCCACAAAACCAACCTTCTGGCCCATGAGAGAATCCACACGGGTGAGAAGCCCTATGTATGTGCGCTTTGCCAGAGAAGCTACCGCCAGTCATCCACCTACCACCGCCACCTGAGGACTCACCAGAAAATTGCCGTCAAAGGTACTCCTTCTACATCAGAAGCTTCCTCAGCTGTAACCTCAGTGTAGTGCTATAGGAATATGTATGCAAATACGTATATTTCCACAGCACCTCCCTATTTAGAACATATAATTTTCTGATTATATTTTCCACTTATTTTCTTTGCTAAAATGTAAGTGTAAGGAGGTGCCTGGGTGACTCAGTTGGTTAAGTGTCTGCCTTTGGCTCAGGCCGTGATCCTGAAGTCGTTAGATTGAGCCCCACATTGTGCTCCCTGCTCAGCAGGGAGTCTTCTTCTCTCTGTCTTTCTGCTCATGCTCTCTCTCTCTCCCTTCTCTCTTAAATAAATAAAATATTTTTTAAAAATGTAAGTTTAGGGCAGCTCTGGAGGTGCAGCGGTTTAGTGCCGCCTGCAGCACAGGCCGTGGTCCTGGAGACCCTGGATCAAGTCCCACATTGGGCTCTCTGGATGGAGCCTGCTTCTCCCTCTGCCTGTGTCTCTGCCTCTCACTCTCTCTCTGTGTCTCTATGAATAAATAAATAAAATATTTAAAAAATGTAAGTTTAAGGAAGAATTTGTTCACTAGAGTATCTCAGGTACCTGGTAAAGTGGCTGACAAATTTCAAATAACCAATGATTATATTTGTTGAATAACGAATGTGTAATGTTGGTGTTTATTCCTTAAAATCCAGGATTATTAAACTCCAGGACACAAACAGCAGCTCCCAGTGGTCTAGTGATGCTTTCCCTACTATTGCCTTGTCTTCTGTCCACACACTCTCTCTCATGGGTCATGTGCACCTAAGAAAGTGGGAAATGGAAGCAGGAACCTGGAAAGGGAACTTTTATATTTAAATGATATAATCATTTACTTCCTGGAAATATTACTAGCTAAACTGGACCTGAATAACACCGATGCCTTTAAAGTTGCAGAATGCTATTTTGTCAATAGCAAAATTCCACCAAAAGGTGGAATGTTTTCCCATTCAATTCTTCCAAAGATGACAGGTAGGGGGAGATAGGGAGGGTCTTATTCTCAGGTTTGAGAGTATGGGTGGAAAAAATGAAAGGTTTTTGTGCAATGATAAGGCAAAAGTGCAGAGGGTGACAAGATATTTCGGATATTTTGTGATCTGTCTTCCTCTAGGAAATTGGAGTTTGGTATCCAAAGTGGGTCCATTCCGTGGTGGACCTTATTTGTACACGAGGTCAACTCTATTTGTATAAATGACAAACAATGATCCTCGGGTGATCACCCCATGTTTCTATCCAGAGTTTACGAATACTAAGGCTTCAAGATGAACTTGTTTACACAAAGTTTTTGTAAATTTGCGACTGAGGGTTAAATTCCAGAGTGAAGAGGTTGAAACAAAGAATTATGGGACTTGTCTAGCGCGCGGCCCGCGGTGCTCTTTGGGAAGCCAGGTCGGTAGCGGACAGTGAGCAGTGATGGGATCGCCCACCCCACGGGCACTGAAAGTGATCTCCGGCACGCAGCGAGCAGGGGAGGGGTTGGGACTGGGGACTGCAGGGCCCAGCGGAACCCGGCGGGGCGCTGTCTGCTGAAAACTGGCAGGCACGAGGTGCTCCAAAGATTTCTGGGACTTGTAGTCCTAGCGTCCAGCCGCCCGCTGCTCTTCGGGTACTGTAGTCGGCGGCGAGCTCTGCGCAGGCGTGCGGCGGTTGCTGCGGGGATCTCTGGCCCGAGGTGTTGGCCTAGGAGGTTCAGGTCTGCGTCCTGGCTTGGCACGTGTTTGGAGTATGCTCAGAGAAGCCCTCCCGAGTGCTTGATGAAAGAGTAAACTTAGGTTATGTAGTGCGCCCCTCAACAGGTCCTCAACTCTTTGGAGGGCAAAGTGGCCCTCAGGAGTGACCCAGTACCCAAACACACGCTCATTACCCGGAGGAAGCCACAGCTCGGAGAGGATTCACAGGGCACTGGTCCACGTCTCCGGTGGGACCTCGCTTACAAGAACTGGGGCCCAGGAACCTTGGTGCACACGGGCTTTCTTGGGGAGAACCTCGTGAGTTCTGTACAGGGGGACTGTGCTTCAAGATACCGTGGCAACGTAGGATCCAAGGTCATATATTGGAGGGGACAGAAGAGCAAAGGGCAGAGGTCGAAGGCATGCAGAGGATTTGGGGGTCAGTACCACCATGACAGGGAACACCAGGCCCACGGTGCCACAGTACTGCCTCTCGAAGAACAAATAGCCAGGGGAGGTAGTGACCAGAGGAGAAGCTTAGATGGGCTTGGCACATATACCATAGAGTGCTCCTAACCCTGACCACAGGCTCTATATCTGCCATTCCTGGAGGAAGTAATAGGGAGACTGCAGCCAACCACCGAGGACATAGCCCTTCTAAAGTTGCATCCGGGGACGCCTGGGTGGCTCAGCAGTTGAGCGTATGCCTTCGGCTCAGGGCATGGTCCCAGCGTCCCTGGATCGAGTCCCACATCGGTCTCACTGCCTGGAGCCTGCTTCTCCCTCTGCCTGTGTTTCTGCCTCTCTCTCTCTCTCTCTCTTTCTCTCTTTCTCTCTGTCTCTCATGAATAAATAAAAAAAATCTTAAAAATAAAGTTGCGTCCACAAAAATTCCCAAATGTGTGGCTGTGCACAGTGAGAGTGTACAGATGTTCAGAAGCTCCAGCTTTGTGTCCCTTAGAGCTGAGTTCACCGGTTGGGCAAATATCGCCAAGATTTTTTTGAATGACTGTACAGTTATCTGAACACCCTTGTTGCTGGGGCAAGGACACAGGGACTGAAAGGAGAGAGATCATGTAGTTTAGGGATGTGCCCTTTATGACCCAGCCTTCCTTCTGGGATTCTGAAGAATATGATCTTTATTGCTTGCCCAATTTTATTGCGACTAAAGCAGGGCTTCTTCCAAGGCATGAAGAGAAAGATGGTGAAATAAATACAGCACTTTCAAATATTTTGGGTTTCCAAGAAGTATGAGAGATCCAGAATTTTTATGCAACTAATTATTTCAGAGTTTTATTGAGATGTAATTAACATGCAATAAACTTCGTGTATTGTGCAATTTGGTATACATACACTAGTGAAACTATCTCCATGAACATGATGAGCATCTATCACTTCTAGAGTTTCATTCGGCTCCTAATCTCTCCGACCATGCCTTCCATGGCCACCCTTCCCTAGACAACCATTGGCTTTATTTCAGCATAGATTACTTGGCATTTTCTAGAATTTTTTTACTGATCAAATAATTACTCCTTTTTATATGGCTTCTTTCATACCACATAATTGTCTGAGATTCATTCTTGTCATTTGTGTGAGTGTGGGCCCCTGGGGCTCTAGAGGAAGTCCAATCCATCTGTAGGACAGATTTGTAACTCATTTTGAAACAACTCCCCTTGTGTCTCTGTGCCCCCAAAGAAGAGAGTGTTTTTGCTATAATGCATCCAGTCACTATGCATCTGGAATTGCCCATTACAAGCAGGATACTCTTCATTCAGCCAAAACACAAAGTTGGAAGGCCCTTGCTGTATTCTACTGTAAGTTGAAGTCAAGCAGGCTGCATGATTAGGTAGTTGAGACTTCCTGTCATCCACCATTAATGAGAGCACATGCTCTTTCCTTTCCTGGATGATTTGACAGCCAGAAGAAAGGAGAGAAACCCTGGGCTCTACTACTACTTGGGTCATTTTGACTTATGAGTAAAGTGAAAATGGATAATGGACTCATCACAGACACAATTGGGATATCTCTGAGCGACTGGGGAAGGCTGCAGAGTCTGGACACCTCAGTGTAGTTTCCAGCTGGACCTCTTCCGGGGCTTGAGAAAGTCCCTTCACTGCCCTTTGCTTCCTCTAGCCCCAATCTGAAATGGGAATATTATCATGACCTCTCCTGCGTTGAGTGAGCTGGAGAGAGCTTAGATGTGATGTGTATCCCCAGTGATAGGTGTCTCAGTGCCTCCCTTGTGAAGTGGTGAGGATGGTTCCCATCCTTTGCCTATATCCTCAGAAATATGTTCAGTGGTTACTGAAGTGGAGTTAGTGGTGACAGTGGAAATAATTCAGATCCTGGTTTCTGTGGGTTCACTGAGATGATGGAGGGCTGTAGAATTATAGAAGTCCCACACTACTGCACCCTCCCTGTCCACCGCCAGGGGGAGCTGATTTTATTTTATTTATTATTTATTTATTTATTTATTTATTTATTTATTTATTTATTTATGATAGTCACAGAGAGAGAGAGAGAGAGAGAGGCAGAGACATAGGCAGAGGGAGAAGCAGGCTCCATGCACCGAGAGCCCGACGTGGGATTCGATCTCGGGTCTCCAGGATCGCGCCCTGGGCCAAAGGCAGGCGCTAAACCGCTGTGCCACCCAGGGATCCCAGGAGCTGATTTTAACCGTAGGGATCTGAGTTTAAATCCCAGATGTGCTTTTTAGACTGGGAACTCTTCTGTGTGACTTGATAGAGCTGCCTGAGCCTCAAGCCTCATATGGCTGACAGACATGGAAATTATGTTGGTGTTTACTCCAGGGGCTGTGGGTGGATCAATAAAAATAATAAACCACACTGACCATTCGCCCTGGCCAGGCACTCCAGGGTTTGCTTTTCCAACATTTTAAAATTCTCACAACACCCTGGTAAAGTGAGATCTGTTGTTATGTTCATGATGAGTTATGGATCAAGAAAATTAAGTGACTTCCTTAAGGTGACATTGTAGCTGAGTGTGTAGAATGAATTCAAACTCCAAGAGTCTGGCCTCAGAGCTTAAGACATTTAGCCCTTTACCACATCATGTGAAGTCTTTAGCCTGTGGCAGGCACACGGGAGGACCAGAGAGGCTCAATGACCCATTGCAGCTGTTCTCATTGTTGGAATTGTCATCATGATCATATTCCCTGTTCCTCTGATGTCCCAGATCATTTACCATCTGCCCCTACAGTCATCAGAGGAATGCTAATGTAATATCCAGTGGCTTCCTCAGGGGAGATCTTTTTCTCAGCCATAATTGCATTATGTCCAAAGTCTGTGTCTTCGCCCAACCCTTGAGCGCAGCACAGGTCTTGGTGATCTGATCTCTCTGCACCTTCACCAGAGGCGGACTGACAGTCTCTGATCCCCATCCAACAGCATGAGGTCAATGCCACTACCTCTGTTTGACTTTACAGGTTTTGGATACCTTTAAAGATGTAGCCATGACCTTCACCTGGGAAGAATGGTGACAACTGGACCTGGACCAGAGGGTCCTGTACCAGAAAATGACATTGGAGACCTGCAGATTCCTGGTCTCACTGGGTAAGGGCTCACTTCTCACCCCTGGGCAAGTTAGGGACATTCCAGCCTTCTTGATTTCTAGCTGATCAAGAAGGTCACAAGAGCCTTCTTCCCTCCTCCTCAAAGGCCCTGCAGTTTTCTGGTTCCTTCTCCTCCTTCCTGGTCTCCCTGTATTTGCATCCAGGATCATTGGGATAGAAACAATGTCCTTTTACACACACACCCTCATCCCAATACCTGGCACACTCAGGGCTCAATCTCAAGTCTGTATTCCAGATTGCACAGGAAGGAAGCTGACTGGCCCAGCCCATTGGGTGAGGTATCCCAAGGCTGTGAGTGATGGGCTGTTCTCAGAAAAGAACAGAGGACCAGGTGGTGAGGGAGAAGCTAAAGATTGATCTCTGGGAAAACTCTTGGACAACAAGGTTTGGAGACCTGAGCTGGTGAACACAATTGACTTTCTGGGAGGGTAGTGTGCCTGGAGAGAGTGTGGAAGCTCTGAGCCATCCCCTCACCCATAACTCTCCTAATACATTGCTTTCATTGGATGTTACTGAGTTGTAGCTTTTATAAAGGGCCAATAAATAGAAGTGTTTTTATCATTTCTGTGATCCAGTCTAGCAAATGATCAAAACTGAAAGGCAGGTCATAGGAACCCCCAAATTTTTAGCTAGGATGAACAAAAGTACAAGTAGCCTGGAGATTCAGGACTTTTGACTAGCATCCAAAGTGAGGACAGTTTTGGGAGACTGAGTCTTCAAACCTGTGAAGTCTGATACTGACTCCAGATAGTATTGGAATAGGATTGAATTGTAGGACACCCAGGTAGTGTCAGAGACCATAAACTGTTGTCAGAAAATATCAAAGTAACTGCCTAAGGAGTTACCAGACCCAATGGTCGTTGTACTACTTGTGCCCTATAAACTGCTCTTGATTAACCAAAATTAGCAAAATTAGCTGCTTGGTTTATAGATGGCAGTTCCAAGATAGACAACAACCTTTTTAGAAGGTGGCCACTCTGATTGAAGGCAGAAAAGTCAGTGCACTAGGCTGAATTGTATGCTCTTTGCTTCCATGCATGGATTTTTACCAGCTCATGGGTGGTGACCAATGGCATGATCCACTAGCTTGGTCTGACCATATATCCTGTTAGAAGGGCAGTCGAAATATATCCTATTAGAGTAATTCCCATATGGAGCACAGACCTATGGAAATTTGCTCTTGACTGATTTCTCCCTGCCCCCGAGTTCATAAGGTTAATATCGAAGCACCAATGTGGCTGTACAAAGAGAGGGCCTCTCCATTAAGGTTAAGAGAAGTCAACAGGGTGGGACCCTGGTATGATAGGAAATGATACCAGAGAGTATTCAAGGGCTCTCCTCCTCCACCACTCCTCTGTCTCTAGAGAACCATCATACTGCTTCTATTGGTTGTGGTCACATTTATTGCACTAATATCATTATGAACCAAGCAGTTTATGGTTTCAGAGAAAGAATAAAACCTGGCCGCTTACCTCTTTAAAATCTTTACTTCGATATCATCTTCACTGTGAGTCTTACTATGAATATCAGATTTAATGTTGCAACTCTTCCTTGACCACTGAGGTTTTCAACCTTTGGGCTCTGCTTTTTTTTCATTTCCTATAGAACACAACACCCTCTAACAACCTAAAGAATTTAATAACTAACTTGTTTTTCTTTCATGTTCTCTTTCCTTCCACTATCAAGTAGGTTCCCTGTTTGTGTGCTGATGGTCCAGTGTAGCTACCAAAGTGCCCAACAGACAAAAGAACCTCAGTAAATACCTTGGAGAATGCTAAGTGAATATAATATCACAGGTTTGTTCATTTGAAGCACCCAGCTATCCTTTTTATCTCCACTCATTTGCTACTCTCCTTTCCATTTCAGTACCTTCAGTGAGCTCAAGAATGAAAGGGAATTATGTTTCAAGACGAACTTTCAAAATAATGAATAATCCTGAAATAGTGAAAGGGATTAAAATAGAAAGGAGAGAAAATGAGTGGGAAATATCAGAGAGGGTGACAGAACATGAGATACTCCTGACTCTGGGAAATGAGAACAAGGGGTAATGGAAGGGGAAGTGGGCAGGGGGATGGGGTGACTGGGTGACGGGCCCTGAGGGTGGCACTTGACTGGTTGAGCACTGGGTGTTATACTATATGTTGGCAAATCGAACTCCAATAAAAAAATATACAAAAAATAATGAATAGTCCTGGATAATGAGGTACTAAGTTTCATTCTCTGATTTAGTAAATCTTAATGTTTTCTGGCTTGCTCAGTGTTCCTTGAAATGTTTTTTTTTTTAATGTTTCACAGGCAAATTGTTCCTTAGTTATTTCTGTAATTTCCAATGACCTTATAATTAAACACGATTTCTCTCAGTAATTTGTACAATCTGCAGGTGTTTTTCAAATATAATCTCAACTCCCTGTGTAGGTATCGCCACTGAAATTACAGGTGACACGATAATCATTTTTCCACCAAGGAGGTGAGATCATGGAGTCCCAAACATTTACATTAGGCTCACATGCTGCTTTCTACGCTTGCACAGATGTTGCTCCAGCATCCAGGGTCCTAACCACAAATGTCATCTGGTAAGTGTCTATTTTTTTAGAGGAGTGTCAGATTCATAGGAGCATTATATAAAGTACAGTAAAAACCATATAACTATGTGTATCTGGGTGTACATTTTCTGGGATCGAAACACATATTTTTATGTATAGTGGAGGAATGGCTCTTTCTGAGAACATACCATCTCATACATAGACATCTTTTTGCCCATCTTCTTTAGAGCTGCCTGGCATCTCTCCTCTCTCCTCACAATTACAGCTTTTGTGAAACCTTCTTTTGTTTGTCCCGGACTAAAGATGCTAAACTGTGTGGTGTTCACTTGGATTTCACAATGCAGCCGTATGACCAGCAGGTAGATGTTAAGACTAAGCTTCCAGCTCTGAATTGTTGTGACAGGAGCTAGAATGATTAATTTTGTTATATTTTATTGTGAGCCTGTTGGACTAATAGCATATGTGATGATATAGGTCAAAACATTTGTCATCAGTGGAAGACAGTTAACATTTATCTTCTATTTAGAGAACCAAAAGAATAAAATCATGCCCCAGTTCAAGAAAAATTGTTATTCAAAGAACACTACACCTAATAATGGTAGGATGTGAGGCAGGAGCAGGGAGGGAGGAATAATCAGAGACTTCAGTAGTCTTCAGATTGTAATATTACCCTGGCACGTAATGTCACCAGATGTTAAAAGTGCCTTGCTAGTCTCTTTCTGCTGTTAAACTGTTGCTTTCTCTGCCTTCTAAGATGTGTGTTTATCAAACTAAGAAAATAAGAATAAAATCAATAAAATAAAATTCTGATTGGAGAACTTGTTTGATGGGGAAATTCATGTCCCCCTTTCTAAGACCAGGAGTTACTTAATTTGGATCCACCCTATGCTTATGGGAATATCATGATCTTTTATTGCCTTTGTGTTTCTGAAGTCTTTAAGGGCTGGAATGATCAGTAACCACAGCAATTCCAGATTTATAGGATGCTGTTGTGGCTTTACATAAACAAATTTTGTTAATTCCCACACTACATCTTTTTTTTTTTTTCCCACACCACATCTTCTTACCTAAGTGTTTTAGATTTAAATTTATTTTATGATATCTATTCCAAAAGATCACAAATATTTCCCTTTCTGTTAGTTTACTTCATTGTTCTAATTCTATTATATATTTTTATTTCGGTTAGTTATGCCCCAAATTTCTCTTTTCAGTATTAAGTGGTGTTTTAAAAATTATAAAAAATTAAATTAAAAAACTATAAATTTAACTGTGAAATTTTTAGGAAATCAATCTGTATAAATTTCAGGTGGATATCCATTCTAACATCCCTCCTCTGCCCCTTTCCCCTTTCCTAGCCCAGACAGGTAACCCTGCTTCATGAGCTAAGGATCCTTCTAAACCAGTCTATATTCAGTCACTAAGATCTCTCTTTTTTTCTTTTTATTATTTTTAGAGGTGTTATTTATTTATTTGAGACACACACACAGAGAACATAAGTGAGGTGAGGGACAGAGGGAGAAGCAGATTCCCTGCTGAGCAGGGTGCCCCATGTGGGACTCCATCCTGGAACTTGGGGATCATGACCTGGGCCAAAGGCAGATACTCAACTAACTGAGCCACCCAGACACCCCAAACATCATGTTTCTTAATGCGTAAGTTCTGGAGAATGCTTTTCTAAAATGTAAGAGCTTTTTCATATAATGCCAGTAACTTTCTCATACAATAAAAATATTTTAAGTTATGATAAATATGAAAAATTCAATGATTAATTTTGTCAGTTTCCTTAAAAATGCATTTCTTCTTTAAGGCAGACTAGTTGCAGCCAGGCTACAGAATGTGTTTTGTAGATCTGTTAACCTATAGGTATCGCTTATCTCTTTTTCATAGTGGTAGGATGTGGAGCGGGTACAGGGAGGAAGGAATGAAGTGATGAGACATGTGTCCATTACAATTTGCAGCATTATCAATTTGGCTCCCTGTATCTTCTTACAAGCTGACCAGTCCCCAAATTTCCTGTGCACTAGATATTGATGAGTGATTGATGCGTCCCAGCAGATGGGTACATGGCAGTGGCACAACCTTGAAACACGTTCAGGTATTAGATGGGATGGATGTGTGGTGATGACTCTGCAGCACAGCCTGGGACACGCATACTCAGATACAGGGAACCCTGTGTTTCAGGCGTGTGATACTGACATTCCTTAGCACGTCCTGGGGAGACCTGACATGTACCCTGAGAACATGTATGACAGATGTGTGATGCTGACATCCTCAACATAGCATGGACATGTGTGCAGACACCACATCCACAATACCAGTGGTGTGTGACAGACATGAGGCACACACCACTGGTTTGTGTAAAACTCACCAGGGATCTGAGAGGTAAACGTGAGGTACTGACACATTCTACCACGTATAGGGACACAAATAGTACAAACACTCCATAGAGACTAATGGGAAAGGCGTGTTATAAGGACACTACAAAGTCTGGTGTGTGGGCCACACAGTCATTGTGCAGTCCCCCTGGACCAAGTACGATGGGGTGAAAGCAGCCTGGTTTGGAAGGAACAACCATCTCCTCTGTCACCACAGGTTTGACAGTGCACTGATAAAGGCAGAGGAGGTGCTTTATAATCATCCCTGTCTCCTGAAGTTCTGGGCCACAGTCTTCCTCAGGTATGGGAGTTGGTTTTAGAGGGCGTGCTGACATGTCACCAGGTGGCATAGGTGGCCATTCTGGGAGTCAGTCCTTCTCTCCCTTCTCTTTCCCTCCTGATTGACATCAGGAGAAAGTCTTGGTTTTGTGCTGAATCTGTGTGCTCCCCTAAATATTACTAATTTCTCTTTTGGCAAGCAAGGAGCAGTCCTAAACAGGCCCCATAAGTTTGTTAGGATGTAATAGCAGTACTTTGATTTTATTGTTGTGTTTTGATGGTAACTTATCCTTCATGGCAAAAAAAACTTTTTCCCATTTGCCAGAAAAATGTAAAGAATACAATAAGAAAAAACACGTGTCTGTTAAAGAGAAGAATTTCTAAAAGATTTTATTTATTTATTTATTTATTTATTTATTTATTCATTCATTCATTCATTCATTCATTCTGAGAGAGTGAGTAAGTGGGGGGACGGGCAGAGGGAAGGAGAGAGACTTTCAAGCAGACTCCCTGCTGAGTGGGGAGCCCGATGAATGGCTTAATTCCAGGATCCTGAGATCATGACCTGAGCCGAAATCAAGAGACAGTCGCTCAACTGTCTGAGAAGAAATTGTTTAAATACAAAACAAAAAACAAAACAAAAACAGACTAATATCTCCTGAACACCAACCACGTTTCTGGCCTGTTCCAGGCCCTGATAAGCTGTCTATCAGGGAATTCTCTCCGAATCTGTCACCTCAGCAAAGTAATGACTATGTACCCACTGCAGGCAGTGCCTCACGGCTGAGCTCATGCTCTGTAGTTGACATGCCTCTGGCTTTGGTGGTAAGGGTTCTTTAGGAAAGTTGGAAATGTTTTTGAAAATGTTGGGAAGTGGATGATACTTGGTGTCTGGGTAAATGTGCTTATTTTGTTCAGTATATAGTGGTTTGCCTTTTTAAAAATTTCACATAAAAAAAATTTCACATAAATCAAATCCTTACTCCTTGCATGGTTTCTTTTATATAGCAGTTATTTTCACATTTATGTCTGTTGTGTCATGAATAGTTAGGGGTGTGTGTGGTTTTTTTTTGAGTAGATACTATATATATATATATATGCGCTATATATATATATATATATTAAAGATTTTATTTTATTTATTCATGAGAGGCAGAGAGAGAGAGAGAGAGAGGCAGAGACACAGGCAGAGGGAGAAGCAGGCTCCATGCAGGGAGCCCGATGTGGGACTCGATCCTGGGTCTCCAGGATCATGCCCTGGGCTGAAGGTGGTGCTAAACCGCTGAGCCACCCAAGCTGTCCTATATACATATATATTTTATACTATACAAGTATAACAGTATTTGTTCCTCCATTCATCTGCTAATTAACATTTGGATTGTTTTCAGTTCTTGGCTCTTAAAGATAAAGCTGCCACAGATGTTTATGTGAAGTCTTCATTGAAATATTTCATTTCTCTTGAGTTCATACCTAAGGGTGGAGTGCTTGAGTTAGGGAGTAGGTAGATATTTCTCTTATTGAGAAATTGCTAAACTGAGGTGCCTGGGTGGCTCATTTGGTTAAGCGTCTGCCTTCAGCTTAGGTCATGATCTGAGGACCCTGGGATGGAGCCCCATGTTGGGCTCTTGGCTCAGTGGGGAGTCTGCTTCTCCCTCTCCATCTGCCCCTCGCCTCCACTCATGCTTTCTCTCTCTCAAATGAAAATCTTCAAAAAAAAAAAAAAAAACACTACAAAACTGTGTTCTTGTTTTTTTTTTTTTTTACGATAGTCACGCAGAGAGAGGCAGAGACACAGGCAGAGGGAGAAGCAGGCTCCATGCCGGGAGCCTGATGTGGGATTTGATCCCGGGTCTCCAGGATCGCGTCCTGGGCCAAAGGCAGGTGCCAAACCGCTGCGCCACCCAGGGATCCCGCAAAACTGTGTCCTAAATGGTTGTATAATTTTATGCTCCCACCAGTAGTGTATGAATATTTTCTTTTCTCTACAACCTCATCAACATTTGGTATAGTCAGTCTTTTAAAAAAAATTTAGTCATTCTGGAGCACCAGGGTGGAATCAAGTCCCACACTGGGCTTCCCACAGGGAGCCTGCTTCTCCCTCTGCCTATGTGTCTGCCTCTCTCTCTGTGTCTCTCATGAATAAATAAATGAAATCTTAAAAACTTTTCTTTAGCTATTCTTTTTTTTTTTAATTTTTATTTATTTATGATAGTCACACAGAGAGAGAGAGATTGAGAGGCAGAGACACAGGCAGAGGGAGAAGCAGGCTCCATGCACCGGGAGCCCGACGTGGGATTCGATGCCGGGTCTCCAGGATCGCGCCCTGGGCCAAAGGCAGGCGCCAAACCGCTGCGCCACCCAGGGATCCCTTCTTTAGCTATTCTAATGTTTCTTGAATCTCCTTGTAAAAGATGAGAGAGAAAAGCACAGTGCTTGGTAAGCTTCTTTGATTTTGAGCAGGAAATTTTTCTCCACTAGGAAGACTCCTCGCTCACCAGCGACATGAAAGATGGCCAGCACTTGAGTCCTAGAGCAGATGGGGTTCTGCTGTGGTGCACCCACTCCTGCCTCTTGGGCCACAGCACTCAGCAGACACTTCGACGTCTTACATTACCTCTACAAGCTGTGTAGATTGTTCTCCCTCATCACTGACCAAACACACTGAACTTCACAAGGTCCACTCTAAGAGCTTCACTCCTTGTGAAATGAAGAGCAAAGAATACTGTTTTACTTACAGCTTCTGAGTGGGCATTGAACATCTCTGTAGCTCTTGTGTAGGTTTTTTTTTTTTTTTTTTGTCTTTTGGGAGTGTGATTTGCCATAGAATCTTAGGAGCATTTTACTGAAATAGGCTGTTCTCCTTCCCGGAGACATCATATTGTACCTGCATTTTCCAAGTTTCTCAGGAGATATGTATATTCAGCATCACTGTGAAGGCAAAAGAGTGAATTTTGATAATAAATTTCATCCAAGAGGAATGACATTGTTGTACTAATCATTATTTTCTGTACATTTTGATGTTTTGATATCTTAAAAAAACTTTTGTCTGGGGCTAGCCAGTTCCTAGAGATATCAGAGAGCCCAGCTGGGGGCATGTCTTTGATGTGCAAACCAACCAGTCAAGAGTTACAACTCCTCTTTGTGGCTCATGCTCCCCAAGAGACAATATTCCTCTGCCTTGGTCACCACAGGACCAAGGACCAGGCAACTAAGGACCACTCCTACCACCCCTGCTGAAATGACTCAGGCTTCCAGTCCTAAACTGTTCACCCTGCCTTGCCTTGCCTTTCTGTCAGAAACCTCAATAAGGTCCTCTGGCCTAGGCTCTCCCCTGGCTCCTGCTTTGCTTTTTCACCAAAACCTGGTTCCTTCTACAGCTCTGCTTGGTGGCTCTTGCCTCTCATTTCTGTGGGAATGTGAGTGATGTGAGACTTGTCTTTCAGTGGTGCTGACCCCTCTGTTGTCACTCAGTCACCTTTATTTATTATTTACAGAACAGTTGGCACAGCAGGGGCCTTGCCTCTACACTGCTCTTGGCTAACTGACTGAACACAGCAAACTGCACATGCTACTTAGGAAGGCATGGCTGGCTGCCGCCACTTTGCTCACTGTCAGCCGTGTGCCGCCATGATGTTATAGCCTAAATTGTAAAAGAACCTTAAAGGTGCACATTTCTGGGGTCCATTTCGTGTCCTGGGTGCTAGGTCTAGGTTGGTAGTCACTGTAATTCCCTAGTTGGCACTTTACCTTGGACAGTATGGTCCACTGAGCAAAACCTGGCTTGACCCTAAGTCCCTGGAAGTGACCCTGAGGTGATTGGAATCACTGGCTAACTCACAAGGCAAAGGCTTCCTCCAATGAGGCTGTGTTGGGATTGAGTCTGGTCAACACACCCACCAGTGCTGAGGTCAGCAGAGGGCACAGGGGCTCCCTCCTATGGGAGTCTCCCCTTCCCATAAGCGATCTGAGCTCCTGGGCTTGCCCTTCTCGAGGACATCCTTTGCAGGAAGTCCGGTATTTGGTCCCCATGAGCTATAGATCTGTTGCCGACTCCATGTTAGTTCCTATGATCTATAGGGATCTGTTGGCCAGGCACCAGGGGATACTTCTTTGTGGGAAAACATGACACCAAAGGTAAAGTGTTTTAAAGGCAGATCTCTTTATTGCTTGCTTTGCTGTCGTCACAATTCATCCCCCAGCCAAGGAGGATATCAGAGATCTCATGCTTGGAGACTTGTAGCTCATGTTTAATTTTTAAAAAGAGAAAAGAAAAACCAGCATTATGTTTACATTCTCCCTAAAAACTGAGGTTTCTCAGTTCAAAGAGATTACAAACCTCTCTGTCACTGTGCTGGTACACTTGTAAGTGCTGCTACCTAGTAACAAGCTAGTGGTCTCCTTCTTAAAGCCAAAGGTCTCAAAATCAGGATGATCCCCCATTGCTCTTTTGAATGTCCACCCTAGCCCTTCTCAGGGTATTTGGGACCACCAGAAGTTTAGCAGGTAGACACTCAAAAGGGAAAAAAGGAAAAAAACCCTGGAGACAAGGGGATAGAGGGTAAGGAATAGAGATAATGGCCTAGAGATAAAGTCATTCTAAAAGGCTTTGCTTAAGAAAAAAATTGAGGGCAGGTACTGTCCAGGGAAGAGTTCACCTAGGGGCACCAGACCCTATAACACACCCCTACATCCCTTTTTTCCTTATAAGAAGAAACAGAAAGTAAAACTAGCTTTAGGCAGCTAAAAGTCTAAACCAGAGACAGAGATGAAGGAAAGAGGGAAAAAAGATTGCCCTCCAGGCAGCTGCAAGCCCAAAGTTAAGGGATTCTAAACCTTCTGTACTGAGCAAATGCCAGGTCTACCGAATATAATGCTAGCCTGAGATTACTTGTTTAAAAACAAACCCTGAGGAGTGCTTGGGTGGCTCTGAGCATCTGACTCTTGGTTTCAGCTCAGGTCATGATCTCAGGCTCAGGGGATGGATCTCTACTCAGAGTCTGCCTCTGATCCTCCCCACCACCACTCGTGCGTGCATGCACTCTCTCAAAAAAAAATAAATCTTAAAAAAAAGAAGGGGTACATGGGTGGCTCAGTTGGTTAAGTGTCTGCCTTTGGCTCAGGTCATGTTTTTGAGGTCCTGGGATCGAGCCCCATGTCAGTTTCCCTGCTCAGTGGGAAGTCTGCTTCTCCCTTTCCCTCTGCACATCTGCCCCTGCCAACCCCGCTTGTACTCTCTGCTCTCTCTTGTGATCTCTCTCTCAAATAAGTAAAATCCTGGGTTGCATGCGTGGCTCAGTGGTTGAGTGTCTGCCTTTGGCCCAGGGTGTGGTCCTGGGGTCCTGGGATTGAATTCCACATCGGGGCTCCCTGCATGGAGACTGCTTCTCCCTCTGCCTGTACCTCTGCCTCTCTCTCTCTCTCTGTCTGTCATGAATAAATGAATGAAGTCTTTAAAAATAAATAAATAAAATCCTTAAAAAAAGAAAATTAGTATTAAAATTAGTATTCTTTTTTTAAAGATTTTTAAATTTATTCATTCATGAGAGAGAGAGAGAGAGAGAGAGAGAGGCAGAGACACAGGCAGAGGGAGAAAAAGGCCCCACACAGGGAGCCCGATGTGGGACTCGAACCCAGGACACCAGGATCACACCCCCAGGGGAAGGCAGGCACCAAATCGCTGAGCCACTCAGGGATCCCCTAAAATTAGCATTAAAAAACATATGGTGAAGAATAATCAAGACATGTAATGAGGGCTAATGGTAAATATTTTTATTCATAATTTATTAGTTATTATGACAAAAAATTAAAAAAAATATTTTATTTATTGAAAGGAGTATGGGGCGGGGCAAGACGGCAGAGGAGTAGGGTCCCCAAGTCACGTGTCCCCACCAACTTACCTAGAATATTTCCAAATAATCCTGAAAACCTACGAATTTGACCTGAGATTTAAAGAGATAACAGTTGGAACACTACAGAGAGAAGAGTTTGCGCTTCTAACAAGCGCAATTCGTTTTTAGCCACTCTGTACTGACAAAAATGCCTAGAAAGAAGAACTCATCACAAAAGAAAGAATCAGAAACAGTACTCTCTGCCAAGAGTTACAGAATTTGGATTACAATTCGATGTCAGAAAGCCAATTCAAAAGCACAATTATAAAGCTACTGGTGGCTCTGGAAAAAAGCATAAAGGATTCAAGAGACTTCATGACTGCAGAATTTAGATCCAATCAGGTGGAAATTAAAAATCAATTAAATGAGATGCAATCCAAACTGGAGGTCCTAAGGAGGTAGAAGAAAAAGTGAGTGACATAGAAGACAACTTGATGGCAAGGAAGGAAGCTGAGGAAAAAAGAGAAAAACAATTAAAAGACCACGAGGAAAGGTTAAGGGAAATAAATGACAGCCGCAGGAAGAAAAATATACATTTAATTGGGGTACCAGAGGGCGCCGAAAGGGACAGAGGACCAGCATTTTGAACAAATCATAACTGAGAACTTCCTTAATTTGGGGAGGGAAACAGGTATTCAGATCCAGGAGATAGAACCCCCTCCCTAAAATCAACAAAAACCATTCAACACCTCGACATTTAGTAGTGAAGCTTGCAAATTTCAAAGATAAAGAGAAAAGTCCTTAAAGCATCAAGAGACAAAAGATCCCTAACTTCTATGGGGAGAAATATTAGATTAACAGCAGACCACTCCACAGAGACAAAGGGCTGGCAGGGTATATTCAGGGTCCTAAATGAGAAGAACATTCAGCCAAGAATACTCTATCCAGCAAGGATCTCATTCAGAATAGAAGGAGAGATAAAGAGCTTCCAAGATAGGCAGAAACTGAAAGAATACGTGACTACCAAACCAGCTCTGCAATAAATATTAAGGGGGACTCTGTAAAAAAAAGAGGATGCCCAAAGAAATAATCCACAAAACAGGGACTGAATAGGTATTATGATGACACTAAATTCATATCTTTCAATAGTAACTCTGAACATCAATGGGCTTAATGACCCCATCAAAAGACACAGACTAGATAAAAAAGCATGACCCATCTATTTGCTGTCTACAAGAGACTCATTTTATTATTATTATTATTATTATTATTATTATTATTATTTTATGATAGTCACAGAGAGAGAGAGAGAGAGAGAGAGGCAGAGACACAGGCAGAGGGAGAAGCAGGCTCCATGCACTGGGAGCCTGATGTGGGATTCGATCCCAGGTCTCCAGGATCGCGCCCTGGGCCAAAGGCAGGCGCCAAACCGCTGCGCCACCCAGGGATCCCCTAAGAGACTCATTTTAGACCTAAGGACACCTCCAGCCTAAAAATTAAAGGTTGGAGGACCATTTATCATTCAAATGGTCCTCAAAAGAAAGCAGGGGTAGCAATCCTCATATCAAGTAAATTAAAGTTTATCCCAAAGACTGTAGTAAGAGATGAAGAGGGACACTATATCATACTTAAAGGATCTACCCAACAAGAGGAACTAACAACCATGAATATTTATGGCCCTAATGTGGGAGCTGCCAAGTATATCAATCAATTAATAACCAAAGTAAAGACATACTTAGATAATAATACACTAATACTGGGAGACTTCAACATGGCGCTTTCTGTAAATGACAGATCATCTAAGTACAACATCTCCAAAGAAACAAGGGCTTTAAATGATACACTGGACCAGATGGATTTCACAGATATTTACAGAACTTTACACCCAAATGCAACTGAATACACATTCTTCTCAAGTGCACATGGACCTTTCTTCAGAATAGACCACATACTGGGTCACAAATCAGGTCTCAACTGATACCAAAAGATTGGGATTGTCCCCTGCATATTTTCAGATCATAATACTTTGAAACTTGAACTCAATCACAAAAAGAAATTTGGAAGAAATTCAAACACGTGGAGGTTAAAGAGCATCCTGCTAAAAGATGAAAGGGTCACCAAGAAATTAGAGAAGATTTAAAAAGATTCATGGGGCGGGCAGCCCCAGTGGCCCAGCGGTTTAGCACCACCTTTGGCTCAGGGTGTGATCCTGGAGACCCGGGATCGAGTCCCACATCAGGCTCCCTGCATGGAGCCTTCTTCTTCCTCTGCCTGTGTCTCTGTCTCTCTCTTTCTGTGTCTGTCATGAATAAATAAATAAAATCTTAAAAAAAAGATTCATGGAAACTAATGAGAATGAAGATACAACCGTTCAAAATCTTTGGGATACAGCAAATGCAGTCCTGAGAGGGAAATACATCGCAATACAAGCATCCTTCAAAAATTTGGAAAAAGCTCAAATACACAACCTAACTTTGCACCTAAAGGAACTGGAGAAAGAACAGCAAATAAAACCTACACACAGCAGAAGAGAGTTAATAAAGATTTGAGCAAACTCAATGAAATAGAGACCAGAAGAACTGTAGAGCAGATCAACAAAACCAGGAGTTGGTTCTTTGAAAGAATTAATAAGATAGATAAACCATTAGCCAGCCTTATTAAAAACAAAAGAGAAAAGACTCTAATTAATAAAATCACGAATGAAAAAGGAGAGATCACAACCAATACCAAGGAAATACAAACAATTTAAAAACATATTATGAGCAGCTATATGCCAATAAATTAGACAATCTAGAAGAAAATGAGAATTATAGACCAATATCCCTGATGAACACAGATGCAAGAATTCTCAACAAGATACTAGCCAATAGGATCCAATAGTACATTAAGAAGATTATTCACCATTACCAAGTAGGATTTACCCCCGGGATGCAAGGCTGGTTCAACACTTGTAAAGCAATCAATGTGATAGATCATAGCAACAAGAGAAAAAACAAGAACCCTATGATCCTCTCAATAGATGCAGAGAAAGCATTTGACAAAATACAGCATCCATTCCTGATCAAAACTCTTCAGAGTGTAGGGATAGAGGGAACATTCCTCAGCATCTTAAAACCCATCTACGAAAAGCTCATAGTAAGTATCATTCTCAATGGGGAAACACTGGGAGCCTTTCCCCTAAGATCAGGAACATGACAGGGATGTCTACTCTCACTACTGCTATTCAACATAGTACTAGAAGTCCTAGCCTCAGCAATCAGACAACAAAAAGAAATAGAAGGCATTCAAATTGGCCAAGAAAAAGTCAAACTCTCCCTCTTTGCAGATGACATGATACTGTACATAGGAAACCCCAAAGACTCCACCCCAAGATTGCTAGAACTCATACAGCAATTCAGCCACGTGGCAGGATACAAAATCAATGCCCAGAAATCAGTGGCATTTCTATACACTAACAATGAAACTGAAGAAAGAGAAATTAAGGTGTTAATCCCATTTACAATTGCACCCAAAAGCATAGGATACCTTGGAATAAACCTAACCAAAGAGGTAAAGGATCTATACCCTAAAAACTACAGAACACTTCTGAGAGAAATTGAGGAAGACACAAAGAGATGGAAAAATATTCCATGCTCATGGATTGGAAGAATTAATATTGTGAAAATGTCAATGTACCCAGGGCACACTTAATGCAATCTGTATCAAAATACCATGGACTTTCTTCAGAGAGTTGGAACAAATATCTTAAGATTTGTGTGGAATCAGAAAAGACCCCAAATAGCTGGGGGAATATTGAAAAAGAAAACCAGACCTGGGGGCATCACAATGCCGGATTTCAGGTTGTACTACAAAGCTGTGATCATCAAGACAGTGTGGTACTGGCACAAAAACAGACACATAGATCAATGGAACAGAATAGAGAATCCAGAAATGGGCTCTCAACTCTATGGTCAACTAATATTTGACAAAGCAGGAAAGACTATCCACTGGAAAAATGACAGTCTCTTCAATAAATGGTGCTGGGAAAATTGGACAGACATGTGCAGAAGAATGAAACTAGACCATTCTCTTACACCATACACAAAGATAAACTCAAAATGGATGAAAGATCTCAATGTGAGACAAGATTCCATCAAAATCCTAGAATTTGAATCCAGAATCCTAGAATTGCCAGGCAACACCCTTTTTGAACTTGGCCACAGCAACTTCTTGTAAGATACATCTATGAAGGCAAGGGAAACGAAAGCAAAAATGAATTATTGGGACTTACTCAAGCTTCTGTACAGCAAAAGAAACAGTTAACAAAACTAAAAGACAACCTACAGAATGGGAGAAGATATTTGCAAAAGACATATCAGATAAAGGGCTAATATCCAAGATCTGTAAGAACTTATTAAACTCAACAGCAAAGAAACAAACAATCCAATCATGAAATGGGCCAAAGGCATGAACAGAAATTTCACAGAGGAAGACATAGACATGGCCAACAAGCACATGAGAAAATGTTCCACATCACTTGCCATTGGGGAAATACAAATCAAAACCACAATGAGATACCACCTCACACCAGTGAGAATGGTGCAAATTAACAAGACAGGAAACAACAAATGTTGGAGAGGATATGGAGAAAGGGGAACCCTCTTGCACTGTTGGTGGAAAGGTGAACTGGGACAGCTACTCTGGAAAACTGTGTGGGTTTCCTCAAAGAGTTAAAAATAGAGCTACCCTATGATGCAGCAAATACACCGCTGGGGATTTACCCCAAAGATACAGATGCAGTGAAATGGCAGGACACCTGCACCCCAATGTTTATAAGAGCAATGTCCACAATAGCCAAACAGTGGAAGGAGCCTCGGTGTCCATCAAAAGATGAATGGATAAAGAAGATGTGGTATATGTATACAATGGAATACTACTCAGCCATTAGAAACAACAAATACCCACCATTTGTTTCAACGTGGATGGAACTGGAGGGTATTATGCTGAGTGAAATAAGTCAATCGGAGAAGGAAAAATATTATATGGTCTCATTCATTTGGGGAATATAAAAAATAGTGAAAGGGAATAAAGGGGAAAGGAGAGAGAATGAGTGGGAAATATCAGTGAAGGTGATAGAACATGAGAGACTCCTAACTCTGGGAAACGAACAAGGGGTAGTGGAAGGGGAGGTGGGTGGGGGGCTGGGGTGACTGGGTGTCAGGCACTCTCTGGGTGTCTCTGCCTCTCTCTCTCTCTCTCATCAGGAAGCCTGATGTGGGACTTGATTCCCGGGACTCCAGGATCACGCTCTGGGCTGAAGGCAGGCGCTAAACCGTTGAGCCACCCAGGAATTCCCTGACAGAAAAAATTTTAAGATTTTTAAAATTTATTTATTCATGAGAGACACACAGAGAGAGGCAGAGACATAGGCAGAGGAGAAGCAGGCTCCCCACATGGAGCCTGATGCAGGAGTTGATCCCAGGACCCTGGGATCATGACCTGAGGCAAAGGCAGATACTCAAGCACTGAGCCACCCAGGGGTCCCTATGCCAGAAAAATTTTATATCCATTAAGCCAGAAGAGATTCCTGGGTCCTACTAAATGTCACCCACAATCTAAAAATTCCCTTATTCCCACACAGAGATAAAGGAACATATTCTTGAACTTGTACCAGAGTATCGTGAGGAGTAAACTGAGATATTTGAAGGGGCTGGTAATAATAGAAGCAGAGGATTAAAGCATTTTAATTTTTTCTTTTTTTTTAAAAAAGATTTAAAAGAGCATAAGCTCTTTTAAGAGTCAGAGTTAGGGGAGGGGTAGGAGAAGCAGGCTCCCCACTGAGCAGGGAGCCAGCCCAATGCAGGGCTTAATCCCAGGACCCTGGGATCATGACCTGAGCCAGCCAGGCACCCCTAATATTTTCTTTTCTTACAGGAAACATTGTTCTTATATTTTTATTTAGAAAAATTTCAGACCTATAGATGTATCATAATAATACTTTAGTGAACACCAGTATGCCCTTGAACACTCATTTATCCATTCCCTGGATCGACCTAGTCTTCACACAGTAGTAACATGCTCACTCTCATCAACCTCCTAAAAATACTTTTGTGTTTACCTGCTAAGAATAGGACACTCTTTTTCATAGCCACCGTGTTGTTATTAAGTTTAGGAAGGTTCAGGCGCCTGGGTGGTTCACTGGTTGAGCGTCTGTCTACCTTTGGCTCAGGTTGTGATCCTGGGGTCCTGGGATCAAGTCCCACATGGGGTTCCCCACAGGAAGCCTGCTTCTCCCTCTGCTGATGTCTCTGCCTCTCTCTCTCTCTCTCTGTGTGTGTGTGTGTGTGTGCGTGTCTCATGAATAAATAAAAGTCCTACGTAAGAAGTACTCCTAGAGATGGGGAAAGAGACACATATGTCCTGTCAAATCCTCCTAAGACAGACTGCCAATCCAGAGTCAGAACGCTTAAGAAAAAAATGGCTTCTTCTTGTTGGAATGAATGTATTGTTTAGGTTTTCTTACTAGTTCACATCCATATTTGTCTTATCCTTATATAATATACAATTTTCTGTTTTATTTATTATTGCAATATCCTTCTGCACAGTGCTTCGGGCATGTGTCCTTTGCTGATTAAGTAAGCATTCCATAGGGTACTCTCTTATTTGTATTAAAATGAAGGAATCCAAATTATAACATTGGTGACCTATTTTATAGTAGGATAGTAACAGAATAATTCACCATAGGCAAATTATTATTATTATTATTTTTACCATAGGCAAATTAGATTACTTACTGTGAGTACAGAGCCATAAAAGGATGGCAAAGTCAGAGATACACTCTTGTTTCACTCAAATGCAAATGTACAATGGCTGGTACATCATATCTACCCCCAAACAATAAGGCATGCAAATTAAAATACACAACACTGTAAAGCAAAAATATTAAAGGATCTCATTTTTAGAGGATATAATTTTTATATGTAGAGAATTAATTCAAAATGTAGTAAAATTAATGATACCCAAATACAAGGAAAACATACACAAAATTAATAGCTTTCATATATCTCAGCATCAGCTAATATACATATATTTAAAATACTTATTTTACCACATCCTTACATTTTCATAAAAACTTTGAATAATGAAAATGAGAAATGTGCATTACCTAAATAGTGAAAACAAGTCTAAAGGTATTAGTAGAATCCATAAATAGAGACCTCAGGTCTGTTCTATATAGGACTATTGGAAGAAGCTGCAGTCTTAACAAATCCATAATGTTATTCAATTCTAATCAACTGCCAAGGTATTTCTAATTGTTACTTTTTAAAAAAGACTTCATTAATTAATTTATTTGAGAGCAAAAGAGAGCGAGTGGCGGGGAGGGGCAGGGAGAGACAGAATCTCAAGCTGAATCCATGCTGAGTGCAGAGCCTGATGCACTGTTTGATCTCACAACCCTGAGATCATGACCTGAGCCCAAATCAAGAGTCAGATGCTAAGATGACTGGCTGGGGCACCCAGGTGCTTCAAATTTTACTTTTTAAATTACTTATAATTAGACCAATAAATGTGAGCTGGCAAATAATAAAAATTATAAAAATTAATCTGAAAAGAGGGATGGTGCCATAACAGTTGTCAAATTATTATATTAAAATTTGGTGTTTATATAAGAATAAAGCACAAATACCAATACACTAAAGAATCCTTAGACGCTTTTTGTATCGTATTATAAACTTAAAGGAAGCATTCTGTTCCTATTGATCAAGACAGGGTCCAATTTGGGTAATGTCTCCTGGGAGGTGTCTTGTCAGATGGTGGCAGGAATAGTTTTGGGTTTGCTCTAAGAGTGATACAGGGGAGGGCAGAGTTCTGGACTGAGATAATAGCACTAGAACTGTTAAACATGTATTTTACAAATTATTCAGGATAGTGTCACAGCTCTATTCAGGTAACTTATGCTTATGCCAAATTAAATGAGATTTACAGTCTCCCAAGCATGTGGCAATTTGATGAACTATAAACATAAACTATATGGAATCTAATAGAATAGTCCCAGTTTCTCACCCATTAGCCAAATAATCCTAAGTTTTTTCTTTTTGGCAAAATTGTAGGGTTTGGCTTCATAGCCCTTTAATTTCCTCCCAGCCTATTCATTCCATTAACTACCATGTACCAGGATACATCTCTGCCCTTTCTCTACTGCTGAACTGAAATATGTCCTCCTCCCCTAGCAACACACACACACACACACACACACACACACACACACACACCAAATTCAACTCATCACTGAATAAACTAATAAAAGGATTCTGGAAGGCACGGAGAACTCTGGGTGAGAAAACTGAAAGAGCAGAATGTGAATAAATACACCAGAGAATGACATTAGAAAGCATCCATGAAAAACAGATCACAAGTAATAAGATCATGTGCTTGCTCAAAACACTGGATGTTTTTGCTCTTTGAAACCTGCACTCACAAAATCACCTTTCCCTTTTGAACTGCTTTCCATTCTCCAAGAGAACTTCTTTTAAGGACCATGGGTATTGTCTGTCACTGTGTCTTTTATTTATTTATTTTTTAAGATTTTATTTATTTATTCATTCATGAAAGAGAGAGAGAGAGAGAGGCAGAGACACAGGCAGAGGGAGAAGCAGGCTCCATGTAGGGAGCCTGACGTGGGACTCCAGGATCAGGACCTAGGCTGAAGGCGGCGCTAAACCGCTGAGCCACCCGGGCTGCCCTCACTGTCTTTTAATGAAAACCAGGGTTCACAGAGCAATAAATGTCCACATTCCAACAGCTGTCATTTAAGTACAGTACATGGTGGGTGCCCCTGATCTGAGAATTTATCAAATTTTGTTTCATCACTCCTTACATACAGAGATAACAATAGTATGACTCTTGCTGATCCTAAAAGTAGAGTCTGAAACTAACTCAGAATTATCATCTAGTCACTAGATGTAACTAGAAAATCAGATCCCTTCATGGCCATGTTCTACATCAACAACAGCAACATTGATCACACCAACTGAAATAGGAATCACAGATGGACATAGGGCTTCTTAGCTTCAGGCTGTACTCAGAACTGTAGTTCATGTTTTAGAAAATCTCCCTCCTTGGGTCACTGGGTGGCTCAAGGATTGAGCATCTGCCTTTGGCTCAGGTCGTGATCCCGGGGTCCTGGGATCCAGTTCGGCATTGGGCTCCCCGCAGGGAGCCTACTTCACCCTCTGTCTATGTGTCTGCCTCTCTCTGTGTGTCTCTCGTGAATAAATAAAATCTTTAAAAAAAAAAAAAAAAGAAAAAGAAAAAAAACCCCTCCTCTTTGTGTGGAAGCTTATGTCAATACTGGTCCCCACCCTGACAAGCAGTTACTTTGCAGATGTTACACTTCATTTGTTATTTCAAACGGAGCCTTTTTCTCCTGAACCTCCCCTTCTCAGACTGGTATATAGAGAGTCATCCAAAATGTCTTTTTTCAGGAAGCCAGGCCTATGGTGACAGTCACCAAAATCAGAGGATAGGTGGTAGGGAATCAGAAGAACCCTAACACATAATTTAAAATTCTCTGATCTCTCCTCAAATTATCCAATCACCTGGTGCAGTAATACAGTACCTTCTGGGGGATTTGAGAATAACTCTAGAAAGCATTCTGTCTCTTCTCTCAATTAGCAGAAACAGTTAATAGTGATTAATAATGCTCTTCCCAAGAAGTTGGGGAAACATTAGTGAGAGAAATTTTCCTGTGATCTGTGGAGACTGACAGTCTCCTTGGTGGGGAGCAATAGTGAGATCTGGATCAGGTCTGGAGATACTACAGACCAAGGACATAGTCTAGGTGAACTATGTGCTTCCATGATAAGGTCTCTTCCAAATTGAATATCAATATTAATGATTCTTCAGACCTCAGAGAACCATCCTCATTCATGATGTGGGCAGAAAAATAGAATCTTACAAAAGTACCAGAAAATGAGCTGTTGATAGATAAGGGGGAAAGGAAAAATGGGGGAGTGAAGAAAGAACCTAAGGGCATCAAAAAGGTACTAGAGTGGCTACTTTAAAAAGACGTGGAAGTGACCATCACATTTAGTGATCATAAACTTTTGCTTCCCAAGCTAACAGTAGGCCTGAAGGACTTGTAGGAGGAAGACCATTAGCAGTAGGTGGCAGCCTGCCATGAGACAGGGGCAGAGTGCAGACAACCACTTAGCTATTGAAGGAAAAGGCATGAAAAATCTCTCCCTCAAGTCCAACTGGAAAGCTTATTGAAATGTACAAGAAGTGAAGACAGAAAAAAATGGTCAACTCTTCAACTCACCAGTCAGCATTACTTTGTCAGTGAATGAGTCAGAAAAGGTCAATTTTTGGTTAAAACCTTGCAATGTTTCCCAGCTTTTCTGAGAAAATGCAAAATCCTTGCAGAGTCCTGAGGACCTTCATGGGACTTGGCCCCATGTCGTCTCCCTAACATCTTCTCTGGTAAGTTCCTTCTGCTCTCCTGCTCACCTGTGCCCTGGTTGCTTGTTTCCTCCCCTTTGATCTCACCTCCCCAACTACCCTTGTGAGCCTCCCCACCTCATCTTTTCAAGTCTTGCCTAACAGATCTCCTCGATATGGCCTCCCCTGATCATCTCACTCAACACCTCCTTCTATTCCCACCCCTGCCCCATTCTTTCCCCCGATGGTTTGGTCCCAGTTTTCTGGTTTTCGTCTGTGATCTTTCTCACATGCTGCGAATAATGTGTGATGCATTAGGTACTGTGTAGAGTTGATGCAAAGGGTGCCTAAAGGTTTCTCCACGTTCATCTCTAACGCCGGCAGTTCCTTTTCATTTTCCCCTCATTATTCTCCTCTTCCAGGTTGTTATTGCACGTGGTTCTCAAAAATAAAATGTAATCCCATTTGGGAGACACAACCCTCAGCTTGGCCACAAACACAGTCCTGCCTTGTTCTCAGCTTCCTTCTCCCCCTGCCTAGGTCTCGCTGCCCTCATCTTCCCCCGTTTCTTTCATCTGGCCATTTCAGGCACAGTGATTATGCCTTGCTCTCGCTGCTCCTGTCTCAGTTCTCTCTGGATAAGTTAATCAGTACTTATTAACCACATACAGCAATTTACACACTTCACAGATATTCTCAGAAGATTATCTCAACTCCCTATATAGGCATGGTCAGTGCAGTTACAGATGAGATGATAATTACTTCCCAGGAAGGGGCTGACCTTATGGTGGCCCAAACCTTTATCCTGAGGAAAAAAATCCCCTTTCCATATGTGCTCTGTGGCCATGATGGCCACTGTGCCTCCAAGGAAATGTAATTTAAACAGACCTCTTTAGGCAAAACACAGAAATAGGGTATTTGCTAGAAAACCTAGTACACCTGAAACTAATATAGCACTGTATGTTAATTACACTAGAATTTTTTTAAAAAGGAAAAAGAGAAAAAGAAAACCTAATAAATACCATGTGGAAATTTAATTATCTTGTTTCTCCTGAGGTTGCAATATGAACCCTGATAAATATTAGTAGGAAGCATATTTTCTAAGGGTTCCTGAAATGTTCAGTCCTTACCTTCCTGTCCTTAGGGTGCCTGATACTTAACCTCTGTCTTCTCTACTACTGATGCATCTGGAGTCTTCTTCCTAAATCACTGAACTCAAAGTCTTGATCCTCTTACATATAAGGTGTGTAAGAGCATGCTCAGCTCGTAATTTATGAGTATACATCTATTGTCCTATGATAGGTGAATGAATCAGTGTGTATGTGTGTGTGTATGTGTTGTCAATGGGGTAGTAAATACCCCTTGTGGGAACTTTAAGGATCACTCCAACCGTGTTGCAGAAATTATACTCGGGGAGGCATATGAAAGTAAGGGATTTATTTATTTTTATTTTTTTTAAAGATTTTATTTATTTATCCATGAGAAAGAGAGAGAGAAAGAGACAGAGACACAGACAGAGGGAGAAGCAGAGGGAGAAGCAGGCTCCATGCAGGGAGCCCAATGCAGGACTCGATCCTGGGTCTCCAGGATCATGCCCTGGGCTGAAGGCGGTGTTAAACCGCTGAGCCACCCAGGCTGCCCAAGGATTTATTTTTAAAAAACCATTTATTTGAGATGGAGAAAGAGCATGCACATACAAGCAGGGGGGGAGGGGCGGAAGAACAGGGAGAAGCAGACTTCCCTCTGAGCCAGGAGCCCCACATGGGACTCAATCCCAGGACCGTGGGATTGACCTACTGAGCCACCCTGGTTGTGGCTTAGTAGAGGATTTATTATACTCACAAGTCCTAGAGGAAGGAGGCACCATACCCTACTCAGGAAGCCATACGGGGAAGTACCCAAGGAACTGGCTCAAGCAAGCATGTGGGGCTCAAGCAAGCAAGAGAGTGAGGACCCCTAAGCAAGTGCCTTAATTGGGGGAGAAGGGAATACACAAGCAAAAAGTCTCACACTTTTTGGGATTTCACTGGTGTGATTGTCCCTAGGTCGCAGCTGGGGGAGGGGAGCAAGAAGAGGAACAGTGACCAGGCTTATTATCCTGGTGCAACTAGTCATCTGGGGGGTGCTCATAGCTTGTTTGTGGGGATACTGAAGCATCAGAAAAACTTGCGGTTTTATCAATTTACAATGCAATCTATTCTGTGTTGCCTCAACATCATTAACAATTCTAATTAGGGTGGATGCTACTTGCCATCTGGGTTGTGGAGATATTAAGAGTGAAGGGGCACTTGCGTGGCTCAGTTGGTTCAATGTCTGACTCTTGATCTCAGCCCATGTCTTGATCTCAGGATTGTGCATTTAAGTCCCATATTGGGCTCCCAAGAGTGAGGGAAGTCTGGTCAAGTGTGCTGTTCCTTAGTCCTACCTTTGTCAGGGACAACCTAGCTATGGAAAGCAGCGACGTTCCACCAGGCTTCATCACCTATGATGGTTAGCAATGTCCTTCACATAGTCTATCAAGTCCCATGTCTGTTCATGCAGTCAATCCCAGGGGGTTCCCAAGGGGTCTAGGGGAGAGTTGACCACTAGCACTCTGGCATCTGGAAAGGGACTGAGGATGGAAGAGGCCACCCCCTCTGACTAATGGAATATTTCAGATGGCCCAGGTTTGGTTCCATCCTATCTTAGGGAGGCCTCTGTAGTTGCCCAGTGCTTCCTAGAACATAATGGGAAGCTGATTTTGGAGGGTCAGAGGTTCTCCTGTGAGAGTCTCTATTTCCAGCAAAGCTCAGTAGGTAGCCAGTTATTTGTTGTTTTAATGATGTATATCCCAAGGCTGAGAAGGATGGTTTTTTTTTTTTAATCAGAGGCTCTGGGGGCAACTAATATCTATCATACTGGTTCAGACACTCCAAGAGGCATGAAAAGAGGTTGCCAAAGCCTCTTAGTGGAGTTTCTGAGGGCACTAGCCAAAGTGGCTGTTGAGTTTAACTTACAAGCTAAATTTGTAAATGAGGAATATGTTGTCACCAAACACCAAGGACTAAAAATGTCAGACTAAAGTGTCATTAATAAGTGCATCAACTGGGCAGCCAGGGTGGCTCAGCGGTTTAGCGCCACCTTCAGTCTGGGGCGTGATCCTGGAGTCCCGGGATCGAATCCTGCATCAGGCTCCTTGCATGGAGCCTGCTTCTCCCTCTGCCGTGTCTCTGCCTCTCTCTCTCTCTCTGTGTCTCTTATGAAAAAATAAATTTAAAAAATGTTTTAAATGATAAGTGCATCAACTGAATCTCCTTGGAGGAGGATGTCATCAGTGTAATGTCACATCTGTGCTTGTGGAGAAAGGTAGTTGTGCACAGATTATGTGTGATGGTAAAGCTGTTGTGATAGTCCAGGAGTGGATTGGAAAAGGTGTATTGGGTCCCTTTGGAAGTGAAACCAAACTGCATCTGAGAGGCTGTTAAAATAGGCTGAGCTAAACAAAATATGTTAAGCAAATCTATAAGTGCAAAATATCCACTAGTTATTGATTGAGTAGAATTGGTAATTTTAATAATACTGGGTATTGAGTGTGGGCCCTTGATAGATGGGACCACAGCTTCAAGGTTGTAGACATCCACAAGGAACATCCTCTCCCCTCAATCAAGATTTAATAGCAGGCAATTCTGGATTGGGGGCTCAGTGGAATAATTATCTCTTTATTAATTAGGTTTCATATAATAAATTTCAATCCTGAAGGCACTGGTTTAACTTATATTGGGTCATATTAACTATTTTAGCTGAGTGTTCATGGGGTCTCATGTGTCCAGTCAACTTATAAGTGTGAAAAATGCCTTTAATTTAATGTTTCTATTTATTATGTAGAGCATTCTGCCCAATATGAAATAATTTACAGCAATGGATACTATAACCTTGGAAAAGACTACAGCTAAAGTGAGGCATGGCCATTTTAAAAATTTTCTATTTAGTCACTTTCTTTAGTTTATAGGGGTACAATATTTAAACTGAATGGGACCCTCAGGTAAAACTACAATTTGAGCCCCAGTAACGATTATATCCATAATGTTTTGTCTATTGGTGCATTTCAGCAAATTTAAATTCTATTTTAGAGCGTAGATTGGGCAGGAAAGCCAATCTGCACCAGGTCAATCTGTTTTGTTATTGAAATTCTATAGTATGTAAAATTTTGATCCTATTAAGTCAGATTATGGAAACTTGTTTTAGTCATATATACATGTGCATGCACAATTTATTTAATCACCTTTTCTTTTTCTTCCCCTGCATTTGGGCGTCTGTTTTAAACCAATAAGTAATCTAGAGCTAGTATTATGCTTGGCACACCTGCATTTGCTTAGTGCCTGGAGTGTAAAGTTCTTTTTTTCCCTCCATCTTGGGCCTCCTAAAAGTGGCACACTCCCCCCCCCCCCCCCCCCCCCCCCCCCCCCCCCCCGCCACCTCCTCCCCTCGCGCCGCCCTGAGGCTTTGTTCCTGTCTCTGGTTGATAAGCTGAAAACGGGAGGAGAAAGAGCCTTGGTCTCTCCAGGCAGTTGCCTCCCCTGGGAAGGCCCCAACCGCGGAATAAGCAGTCCTTCCTGCCTTTTTACTTTTTCTTTCTTTTCTTTTCCTTCTCCTCCTCCTAGGAAAACCTTTTAGAATGGCTCTTATCTATCTGTAAGCAGCTAGTTGGCTGTCCATCTGACCATTTCTCCAAGCGGTAGGTTCCCTCTCTAGGGCGTCCAGGTCAGCCTCAGAGGGGCTGGGACCAAGAGCGACCACAGGAGGGATGCAGGGTGGGGTGGAGGAGGCCCCGGGCCCTTGGGTAGGATCGTGCGAGCGAGGCGCCACCGGCTCCCAGGGGAGAGGCGAGCGATCCTCCTCAAGGGTTACTGTAGAGCACAGAGCGCTGCGCATCCGTCTCCCTCCCGTCCAGCCCCAGCCCCGCGAGCGGTGTGGCTCCGAGGAGGTGCGTGCTCCTCCGCCGAGACATCTCCCGAAATCACCCTCACCAGAGGCGGGCTGAGAAGTATCGCTTCACCTGCCGGGTGGCTGGGAGTCCGGGAGCCCGAGGATCATGACCCCGAGGATCATGATCGCCCCTGGAGAGCCGCTGAATCGCCGCTGGAGAGCCGTATCCTGGATGCATTGTTGGGACGGGGACACCGTCTGCACCTTGAGACGCAGACTTGGCTGCACTTGGAAGGAAGGGGCATCTCAGAGTAGCGCCAGGCAGCGCCCTGAAGGCCGAAACAGGGAGCCTTCCCGGACGGTGCACACAGTCGGGGGTCGGGGCGGGGGTGGGGTGGGGGGGAGCCGAGCAGTAAGTGCGCCTCAAAGACATTTCTTGGGGACTTTCACCAGAGTTCAGAATCATCAAACGGAGAAGTAATTCCCCTTGTGGAGTCTTTAAGGATCCCTCCAACAGTAATTACACTTGGAGTACATGAAATTAAAGAATTTATTATACTCCCAGGTCCTAGAAGAGGGAGGCCAGGTACAGACTAGGGGCCAGATGGGAGGAGAGCCCAAGAAGCCGGCTCAACCTAGCAGGAGGGGAGCAGAGAGAGACAGAGACACAGAACAGAGAAAGACCCAACAGGAGTCAGGGGCAGGAGAAAGCAAGAAAGGGAATTTGTGTCGGGGGGCCAGCCTTATCAGGCGAGTACATTTAGTCCTCTGGTGTGCACAGCCTTTGTGGGGATGTTGAAGCTTCAGGAAATTATGAAATTTAAAAATGTTGGCATACAGAATGTGTGCATGTGTTTTTGATTGTTTTATTTTATGGACCATGTTGTGTTTGGGTGTTTGTAACAGCGTGTCTCTAAAAAAAAGTGAGTGATAAGCGTAAGACTGGAAACCTCCACCTTCTTTCTCTTTTGTTTATGGGTATAGGATTCTCTTTATTGTGCTTGTGACATTACATTTGTAGTAAATATCTGTGGCCAGTGCAAAGTAGATTGAACTTCATCTCCTGTTTACAGAAATAGAAGTCATGTTAAATAAAAAGTAAAAGAAAGGTTGCACAAGTTGGAGAGCAGGAATGAGCAGGAATTGTAGACAGGTTAAGTTCTCCATGCGACCCTGACATGGAATCACATGTAAAAGTGCTTTGATAGATTCTGAATTCAGCACTTACTTTGGATCTGTTGAATTCCCAGCTTAGACCCTAATTGCCTTCACAGTAAGTACTTTGATGGAGGAAATGAGATAGGACTTTATTTGTCCGTGAATGACTGCAGTTCCTAAATAGCGTGTTAATCTAGGATTCACTGAGATTCACCAAATGTAGACTCAGTTCATCTTTTTTATTTTTTTTTAAAGATTTATTTATTTATGATAGACAGAGAGAGAGAAAGAGAGGCAGAGACACAGGAGGAGAGAGAAGCAGGCTCCATGCTGGGAGCCCGATGTGGGACTCCGGGGACTCCAGGATCGTGCTCTGGGCCAAAGGCAGGCGCTAAACAGCTGAGCCACCCAGGGATTCCCCACCTTTTTTATTTTTACATTTTGTGATGACTTTCATCTTAGGGAAGTTGTATACTTTTATCTACTCTCATTTAATCAAGTTATTTTTAGTTTCTATTTTTGGCATTGCTTACTAAGTATTTGCCATAACTCCTGCGTGAAATACACACACTTCTAAGTGCTCAATACACACTTGGTAGAGCAGTGAGTAAACATGACACCTCGGATTCCCCGTTTATGTTTACTCTTCTGGCTACTCTAAATGCCCTCTTCACCTCTCTTTCCATGCTGGTATTGCTCAATGTGTTCCTGAATGAAAAAGAATCACCTTTTGCAAACAAAATCCTCAGTGTGACCAAGGTTCCAACACAGACACATGCTCAATTGATTCCCTCATACCTAAGTGACTTCTCAAATTCACTGAGGTCTTAAATTTTTTCTCCCTTCCCTGATGTTTCTCCAGAGCTTCCTGCCACTATTTTTAAAGAACTACATAAACATTATCAATAACTCTGTCATTTTTATTTCACTACTGTCTTTCTGAGGTAATCTGAATTCCCCTTGCAGAACTTTCCCATCAGTAACAGCAGAAATGATCATTATTTCCCAGCAAGATGATGAGATCATGAAGTTCAGGTGCTCCTTTCCTCCTGAGATTCAGATACCCCCATAATATTAGGGTTCAGATGCCCCTTTTGCACTTGTGCTACAAGTGTGAAAACGGCAGCCACTGTCCCATAGCAAAATAGTGTTTGTTTAGTTGCTCTCCATTTGAAATACATGTCACATTCCTGAAAGGACTTGGATACCTTGGAATATGTGGAAAGAACTATCCTGTGGATCGAACTGTTCCTCACTGGGTGGGACACAATCACAATATATAGGCAGGAGAGAGGTTTTCTGTGAGGAGAGACAAAACTTTACCCTTGTGCAGTTTCTTCAGGACAGCCCCATAACACTCTTCTATCTTTCTATCCTGAATCTATCTAGGGTCTTTTCCTCTTGTACCTAACCTAACATACAGAAACTCACAAAACTCACTTTAACAGTTGATGTTTCATGCATGTGAAGAACAGTAAGATGATGTTTATTAGTTTACAGCTAAGAATGTACATATTTTATGTCAAAATGACTTTATGGAATATGTCCACTTGTATTAGTAGCCTTTGGAGGCACCTAAAATATTGGGCTTTTTAAAAGATTTTATTTATATATTCATGAGTGTCGCACGCGCTGGGGGTGACAACCGTCCAGGGATGAGGGTAAGGGAATGAGGAAAAGAAAAGAGACATAAACAGAGTGGGAGCAGGAGGGACATATGGCTGGATTCAGCCACAATGCCAACTTTATTTGTATTATTCACTTTTTTATAAAGCAGGGTTGTTTAACAAGCAGGATATTTTAAGCTTAGTTCTCCAGACATGTCCTTTTACAGTAGATAGCAACAGTATGCGCCCTTGAATAGATAGCAATAGTATGCGTCCTTGAGCCACAAGCCTTCAACAACAAGGGTGAGACAGGTGGGCTGCGGGGTTGGAAGAGTCAACAGAGAGCCATTGCTCGATCCATTAACCCCTTCCTGGCACGCGGCTCCCAACATCTCCCCCTGTTGTTTTTAATTTGAGATTTTGAAAATAGAGATTTTTAAGGGCTTTGTGCTGGAAACTTTTAAAGGACGCATACAAGCATATTTCAATAGTTAAAGCAATTACTAAGGTTGTAGCGACAGCAATTATAATCCAAATGCCAGGGGAATTAAATTCAAACCATTGCAAGGGGTTAATACCTCGGATACCTTTTAAAAATTTATCTGCCAATTCAGCAGGGTTCTCAATAGAGAGATGAGCATTGTTAAGTGCAGCCACTTGCTGTTCCAGGCTTAGCAAATCTAAGCTTAAATCTGTATTGTTCCAAATCCCCTTTAAATCTTGCTGCACTTGCTCCCATGTATGTTCTGTCTCATTATAAGGTAGTGCGGTGACGCAGATATGCTGAAAGCCCGCATGACATTGCAATGATAACTGAGCTCGGAGCCGAGCATATTGCCCTCCCAGGTACTCCACAGCTTCTTCCAACCCTTGCAGACGAGCAACAATTTTTTGATCAATAGTCCCTTGTGTGGCAAGAGCCACAGATACGTTATGGGCCAAAGAATTAACATGTTGAGCGGTGTGGATGGTTTGGCTGAGTGCCACAGAAGAAACAGTGGCAGAGGCTATCAAAGACACAAAAGCAACTATTCCTGTCACCAATAGACCCAAAAATCTTTTTGTTCTTACCACCATATCAGTGAGTTGTTTAGCAAAGGAATACCCGTAACTAGTATACCACAGCCCTGTAATATTAACAGGGAGCATGACATACGGGGGTTGCTGTACTAACATAACTGTAACAGGGCGAGCATTTCCAGGGGGCAGATGAACAGGCAAACAATTAGTCAATACACAATTTTGGCAACTAGCCTGGTATTTGTCCTGAGAGGCTTGAAGCTTATTAATTTTGCCTCTCCCCACCACCAACAGGAAGGGACGCGGTACGCAAGCCTGAATATACAGATCAACATGAGGGGGGTAAATAGGTCCAGTAGTAGAGTTTGTTTTAAGGGGATGGAGAGCTGCAGCCAGCTTCCAAAGGTCCGAATGTATCACTCGTGGTGTTGAAAGCGGGCGGGAGGCACGTATCCATAATATTCATAGGCGGCACGGAGTCCTGGAGATCTCACTCTGACTCGCATTTCTTGCCAGGCTGCAGATTTTGATTTTGACCAGTCCGTTATACGCAAAGACGGTGTCATTACTGGGTGCAAAGTCTCAGGGTCTTGCACTCTGCATTCTCTCCAAACCGGGAGAGATGATTTCCAATTGGGCACTGTAGGGCAGTCAGGATAGTCCCAAGGGCTCATTCCAGGAGGAGAATCTCGAAAGTTAGAAGTAGCCCCTGGTGCGAAGAATGGTTCATTAAGCGCCCAATAATCAACCATCTCCTCCTCCCTTCGATCTCCATTATGTCTTTCGTCATCCCAATACCGACGCTTGACGGTGCGAGTCACCTGCTTAGTAAAAAGACACCCATAGGAGGGGGACTGACCATTTTCAGCGGCCTGGAAACAAATTGGAACCTGATCTGCCAACCCAGTCCAGCTGATGGGTCTTGCGACAGCCTCAATGGAATATGCCTCTAGCCCGCCCAGCACATCTGTTAGATTAGTACCTACATGAGGCGTAGGATTATCCCAAGTAACGGGCCGTACAAAAGGCGGGTCCACCATAAAAGCCCAATAAGAGGACGCCTCGGCTGTTTCAGTAGAGGCGGAGATGACTGCTAAAAGAGCCAAAAACAGGTTAGTAGGAGTAAGGGGGGCCTGGGCTTTCCCTACGGTTTGTTTGGCCTCACCAACCACCTTTTTTATTTGTCCCCGAGTAGGCAATGGGGCTCTCCTTTCTCTTCTCCTCCGGGGTTTCACCGTCTGGTCCTGTTGAGGAACTTGTGGTTGAAGGAAGAGGCGGGCCATTTTCTTTAGTAAATCGGACGCACCGCAACGGCAGCCACCGTGGCGTTTCCTCATTCTGTGGGAAAATACAAGCAAACCTCCGTCCTCGCCGGAGGACTGGATCTGGGCCAGACCACTGTCTAGTCAGCGGATCCTTCCATCGTGCATAAAGGAAGGGCTCCGGTTCTAGAGCCCAAAACCTCTCAGCTGCAGTTTTACCTACTGCATCAACATTCAAAAAATTTAAAACATATAAAGTTAATGCCAAATGCATATGTGGTGAATACTTAGTCTTTCCCTTAAGTATCTCCCACTCTTTTAATTTATGTAAATAAGTTTTTAGGGTGGAATGACTTCTTTCAACAATGGCCTGACCCTGTGAATTATATGGAATACCAGTGGAATGTGAAATGCCGAAAGTTAGGCAAAATTGCTTAAAAGAAGACGAGGTATAAGCAGATCCATTGTCTGTTTTAATAGCCTTGGGGAGGCCTAGTTGGGAGAATGCAGCAAATAGATGATTTTGTACATCAGTAAAGGCTTCTCCACTGTGGGCAGAGGCAAAAATATATCCTGAAAAGGTATCAACAGAAACATGGATATATTTCAATTTACCAAATGGGGGATATAATGTAACGTCCATTTGCCATAGATGATTAGGTAAGAGGCCTTGGGGATTAACAGTAAATGAAGGGAGATTGAGGGTTTCAGGGCAAGTCCGACATTCTTTTACTATTTGTCGGGCTGATTCACGTGAAATCTTAAATTGTCTTCGAAGAGCTGCTGAATTTTGGTGAAATTTGCTATGGCTTTCCTTAGCAGCATCAAGAGAAGAAAGAAAATTAATATGCGTGATTTCATCACCAATTGCATTTCCATAGGATAATGGGCCAGGCAGGCCTGAATGAGCTCGAATATAAGAAATGTAAATCAGATTATGTCTTTTAAGAAGACTGTGTTGAATAGACGAGAAGAGGATATATAACTCTTCATCATTACAACATAGAAAGGCAGAGGGAAGTAAGGGCACAGCTTGAGCAACATATAGACTGTGAAAAGATTTAATGGCTCAGGATATTTTTGTAAAGCAATAGCAACAGCTTTTAATTCTGCTCTTTGCACTGATTTAGTTGAGTAATGATATTTCTCTATATGTTCCTCCCTTTTTGAGACATAATAAATTGCAATATTGCCAGATTTGTTGGCGTCCACAAAAATGTTTGCAGCTTCCCTAATTGGGGAGTGAGAAAGGGAACCTTGTGGGATTGTTGAAACCTTATTTAGAAACTGCAGAAGTGGGATCCTTGGGTGGCGCAGCGGTTTGGCGCCTGCCTTTGGCCCAGGGCGCGATCCTGGAGACCCGGGATCGAATCCCACGTCGGGCTCCCGGTGCATGGAGCCTGCTTCTCCCTCTGCCTGTGTCTCTGTCTCCGTCTCTGTCTCTCTCTCTCTCCGTGACTATCATAAAATAAAATAAAAAAATTTAAAAAGGGGGAGAAAATATGCAAAAAAAGAAAATAAAAAAAAAAAAAGAAACTGCAGAAGTATATCTGCCGGCAAATGGAATTTAACTTGGCCCGGGTATGAGGCGAGGGCAATTTGCCAATCAAGGTCAAACTGTTGTAAATTTTCAAACTTCTCTTTAGTTAACATAGCACAGATTAAAAAATCAGGCTCCTTGCCTAGGAGTTGTAGGGAACGCATCCTTCCCCGAGTGATGAGTTGAGCCAGCATGCTAGGAAGAGAATTAATAACATGCAGAGAATGTAATGGGAGATGTATCCATTCTAAAGGGCCATGAGGTTGCCAAAGGACAGCCAAAGGCATGATTGCAGGGTTCAATAAAATTAAGTATAGTGAATCCACCAAAGAAACTCTGTTAGCCTGAGCTTCCGAGAGTTTATTATTGACCAATTCTAATGTTTGTTTGGCGCCCCCCGTCAACATTCTAGGAGAGGCCGGATTAGTCTCCTTTTAGTATATTAAAGAGGGGGCGTAACTGTTCCGCAGTTAAAGTTAACGTTGAACGTATCCAGTTGATATCTCCTAACAACTTTTGATAATCGTTTAATGTTTTAAGAGGGGCAGTGCGTATTTGAATTTTTTGTGGCTTAATAGTTTTTTGTTCAATAATATATCCAAGATATTCATAAGGTTCAGCTCTCTGAACCTTTTCAGGGGCCACTATCAAATTAAATTTTTGAAGGCAAGACTGCAATCTCTCGAATGCTCTTAAGAGAGTCCCTTCCTCATCAGCGGCTACTAAAATGTCATCCATATAATGAATAAAATATACAGATGGGAAAGCAAGTCTAAAGGGGGTCAAAGCTCTGCCTACGAATTCCTGACATAGGGTAGGACTATTGGCCATGCCCCGAGGCAAAACTTTCCAATGATACCTGGCATAAGGGGCTTGTAGGTTAGTAGTAGGAATTGAAAAGGCGAATTTTTCACAATCATCAGGAGATAGAGGGATGGTGAAAAAACAGTCTTTTAAATCTAAGATAAGTAATTGATAATTCAAAGGAATTGCTGAAGGAGCAGGCAGCCCGGGTTGAAGAGCTCCCATGGGCTTCATAACGGCATTAACCGCTTGGAGATCTTGCAATAATCTCCATTTTCCTGATTTCTTTTTAATAACAAAGATAGGAGTATTCCAAGGACTGTTGGAAGGAACAAGATGCCCCAACTGCACCTGTTCCTCAACCAGCTTTCTAGCAGCCTCTTGTTTATGATCAGGTAAGGGCCACTGGTCCACCCACACAGGGACATTGGTTAACCATTCAAGAGGCATAGCGTGGGGGGTTGTCAGTGGCCCTGGAGAAAACCCAAACCTAATTTATCAGGATTTCCCTCAAGTTCGACGGGTTGTACAATCCCTTGTAAGTCTTTCCCGAGTCCTTTTCCTGGAACATAACCCATTTGAGCCATCATAAAGGAAACAGCTTCCTGTTGTTTAGAAACAGGAAGTTTTTTTTGTTTCAAGGATCAAGCCCATTTCTGTAAGTACATCTCTTCCCCATAGATTAAGATCAATAGGAAGAACGAAGGGACAAAATCTTCCAGAGTGTCCATCCTCAGTCTCCCAGTAAAGCTGATTGGAGCTAATCCTAGGGGTATTTATAATATCCACTCCCTTAACTGGAGTGGAGGTCTCTTGCGTGGGCCAGGCATTAGGCCATTGATTTTGAGATATGACAGACATATCTGCTCCAGTGTCTACCAATCCTTTAAAAATTTTTTCCATTTGGGATCCCTGGGTGGCGCAGTGGTTTGGCGCCTGCCTTTGGCCCAGGGCGCGATCCTGGAGACCCGGGATCGAATCCCACGTCGGGCTCCCGGTGCATGGAGCCTGCTTCTCCCTCTGCCTGTGTCTCTGCCTCTCTCTCTCTCTCTCACTGTGTGCCTATCATAAATAAATAAAATTAAAAAAAAATTTAAAAAAAAAATTTTTTTTTCCATTCACCTTAAGGCAGAGATAAGGCTTATCCGCAGATATTAACTGCATCCAATGTACATCAGTAGATCCAAAGCCCTGGCTGCCTCTTTGAGGTTTTATTACTTTATTTTCAGTTTTAAACCTAGGTATTAATATTAGCTGGGCAATAGGAACCTTGGGTTCCAATTTGAGAGTCCCTTGGGAGAGACTAGCAAGAATTTTTAGCTCTCCCGTGTAGTCTTCATTGATCACCCCAGGATATACAGTAAGCCCTTTTAAAGTCCAACTGGATCTACTTAAAATTAATCCCCAACTTCCTTTAGGAAGAGGTCCCCATATTCCGGTAGGTATGGGTTTAGGGGGCTGCCCACCTTCCAAATATATATAGGAAGCAGGAGCTAAATCTAGCCCTGCACTGGAGGGGGTACCTCGGTATAATTTGTCAATCCCTGGGAGATCAGCTGTGTTGGCTCTAATTAGTTCAAGGGATCCTGTACTGGGGTCAGCGTCGCTATTGTTTGTCGGGGCTGAGACAAGCCCCGACCTCGGTTTCCCGAAAGGGGGTTTCCGAACCGTTCTGTCTTGGAACGGCATTCATTAGCCCAATGAAACCCCCGCTGACATCTGGGACAGAGAGATAAAGGTTTGTCAACTTGCTGCGGACTCACAGAATTCCCAAAACCGGCCTTCAATTGCGGGCATTGACTCTTAAAATGACCTGGTTTTCCACAATTAAAACAGGTCTGTGCTCCCGTGAAAATTTTTTGCCCACGTCTGCCACCTCTAGTTCCGTTTTAGCATCTGCTGTTGCATCTGTTGTGGGGAAATTCCCCTTAAAGCAGCAGCCAGTGTCAAGCCTTGCACATACGAAGGGCCTATCTCTGCACAAAGACGGACATAATCTTCAAGAGTTCCAGTTTTTCTCCATGGCCGAATTGCAGCCTGGCACGCACTGTTAGCATTTTCATAAGCTAATTGTTTTACTATAATAGTGCCGGCTTCCACATCAGTAACTATCCTCCCCACGGCCTGCAGAAGACGGGCTACAAAGTCTGAGTACTTCTCATCGGGCCCTTGTCGTATTTTGGACAATTCCTCTGTTCTGGCCCCAGAAGTAGGCAGCTTCCTCCAAGATCTAATAGCAGCCTCACTGATTTGAGTATAAGCCACATCAGGGTAATCTAATTGCTGACCTACATCATGGTAAGTGCCTGTCCCTGCAAGCATTTCATATGAGACAGGAATTCCAGTTCTCCTATTGTAATTAGCAAGATCATTACATCTGTCATGATAATCAGATTTCCAAATCAAATAATCCCCCCAAGAAAGGCATGCTTTGGCTACAACATGCCAATCTCCAGGGCACAGGGCCTCTCGACTCAAATTGTCCAGCATGGACAAAGTGAAAGGGGCAGTGGGCCCATACTGGGCACATGCAGTTTTTAATTCTTTCAACACTTTAAAGTTTAGAGCTGAATACATGCGCCGACCGGCATTATCTAAAGAGACAGGGAAAGCAGTAAATCCAGTGGTGTCCTCTCCGCGCCTTTCGGCTTCATACAGTGCCCTTTGTAAGGGGGTCACACCTTTAATATCAAACCCTCTGGCTGATTGTTGGTTAGTCATTATGGGGAAAGTCTGCCGGGGGACAGCAGGTGCTCCTTCCCAGATCTCATCTCTGTGGTTGGAGTTTGTAAGATATAAAGGCAAGGGACTAGTAGCTTGATCCCTATACCCGGGGACTGGCCCCTTTTTCTGTCCTTTATCAGAAAATTTTGTCATTTGCATGTATCCTTTCGGAGGACTTTCATTATCACTGTCCAAATATACATCGTCGTCCCCGAATTCATCTCCTCCCGATCTCAACAAAGGGGGTCCTCTAAGGCCTGCCTTATGAGACCCATAAGTTTTTGTTGGATCGGATATAGGCGGTGGGGCAGGGGGGATGACCCCAGGAGGCTCAGGAATAACTTCCCAGGAGTGATCCCCAGCTGGAGCGGGGGGGGGGGGGGGGTGCCAGGACAAAAAGAGGATGATAAGGCCATTTGCCTCATAGCTGCCGAGGGAGGCTGAATTCCCTCAGAGTCACCCTCAAACTTACTTTCAAATTGATCATTTTTGTTCTCGGTTTCAGATTTCAAGGAAATAATCTCAATCTTATGCAAAGGGTCAATGACTTGTTGCAACTGCTCAAACAATCTCATAGTCCCGGCTGGGACTGCTGTCTCGCCTCTAAGGGAAATTTGATTTTTCAGTTCCTGTCCAATTCTTCTCCAATGTTCTAAATCTAAGGACCCTTCAGTCGGAAACCACAGGCATAAATCCCTGACAGTTTTGAAAAAGCTTCTCAAGGCCTTATTAGGTACCTTGAACCCTCCTTCTCGGAGAAGGGTTTGTAATCCAGCTATAAATAAAACCTGATTTGCTGATTGCTCTTGTCCCATGATTTTACTCCCGCCGTCCCAGGACCCTGCCTGGTTCCCTTAACTGAATAATTCAATTCCGGAAACTTCTCATGTGCTTTATACTCAGGTCCCTGTTCGGGTGCCACTTGTCGCGTGCGCTGGGGGCGACAACCATCCAGGGATGAGGGTAAGGGAATGAGGAAAAGAAAAGAGACATAAACAGAGTGGGAGCAGGAGGGACATATGGCTGGATTCAGCCACAATGCCAACTTTATTTGTATTATTCACTCTTTTATAAAGCAGGGTTGTTTAACAAGCAGGATATTTTAAGCTTAGTTCTCCAGACATGTCCTTTCACAGTAGATAGCAACAGTATGCGCCCTTGAATAGATAGCAATAGTATGCGTCCTTGAGCCACAAGCCTTCAACAACAAGGGTGAGACAGGTGGGCTGCGGTGGTTGGAAGAGTCAACAGAGAGCCATTGCTGGATCCATTAACCCCTTCCTGGCACGCGGCTCCCAACATGAGAGACAGAGACATAGGCAGAGGGAGAAACAGGCTTCCTGGTGGGAGCCTGTGGTGGGACTCTATCCCAGGACGCCCAGGATCATGACCTGAGCCAAAGGCAGATGTTCAACCACTGAGCCACCCAGGTGCCCCTAAAATATTGTTTTTAGTCTCTGGGAGACTGCTAAACTTCATGGGGTCTGAAATCATGTTTCTTCTAAGAATTTTTGATCATTTGCAGACAGCACTCCCTATAAATCTGCATAAATCCCTTAAGGTTTCCCTTAAGGAAACCTCTGGAACCTCGCAGAATCTCTGAGCCTTTGGATGGTTCTGGTGGGGAACATCTTCCCTACCGCTTCTACTGCATTACCCAGAGGGCGCGGCTCCGAGAGGCTGCGGATGAAGCCCATGAAGGCCAGAGATAAGAGCTCTTCCGGCCTCTTATTTTTATTTTTTTATTTTTGTTGTTCCTTGTGTTTTTTATTTTAGCCATTCTGACAGGTATGAAGTGATTATCTCATTGTAATTTTGATTTGCATTTTCCTTTTTTAAATTTTATTTTATTGGGATCCCTGGGTGACGCAGCGGTTTGGCGCCTGCCTTTGGCCCCGGGCACGATCCTGGAGACGCGGGATCGAGTCCCACGTCGGGCTCCCGGTGCATGGAGCCTGCTCCTCCCTCTGCCTGTGTCTCTGCCTCTCTCTCTCTCTGTATGAGTATCATAAATAAAAAAATAAAAAAATAAAAAAAATAAAAATAAATAAATAAATAAATCTCTGCATCTAGCTTTAAAAAAAATAAATTTTATTTTATTATTATTTTTATTGGAGTTCAATTTGCGAACATATAGCATAACACCCAGTGCTCATCCTGCCAAATGCCCCCCTCGGTGCCCATCATCCAGTCACCACCCCCCCTCCCCCCCCTGTCCACTTCTCCTTCCACTACCCCTTGTTCATTTCCCAGAGTTAGGTGTCTCTCATGTTTTGTCACCCTCACTGATAATTTTCACTCATTTTCTCTCCTTTCCCTTTATTCCCTTTCACTAACGGTCTTGGGGCCTAACAGCGCTTCGGGAGTTACTTCCAGCGTCCGGTTGTGAAGGTGGTTTTGGGTGTTTCTGGGTTTTCCAGCACCTTCAGGCGGGGTCGGGACTGAAAAGGCACGAGGGGAGGCGCTGTTCCCACCGCACAGACGGGGGTCCACGGCTTGGACAGAGATCCCCCCAGCCCGGGTGTCCGCTCCCCTGCCCCCCGAAGGCGGCGGCCGCGCCCAGGGCCCCAGCGCAGGTAAATGCTCGTCCCCCGGGCCGTCCCCACCCTCCCCCGACCCAGACCCTCAAGGCGAAGCGCGGGGCGTCTGCTCGCGTCCCTGCGGCCCAGGCCCAGGTGTCCCGGACAGGGAGGCCCCGTGGGTGGGGGCCATATGTGAGCGCTGGTGCGCTGCGGTGCGGGAGCTGGCTGCAGGGGAGAGGCTGCGGGGGGGCCTGGGCGAGAGGGCTCTGCAGTCGGGGAACAGGGAGCGTGAGGCGGGGTCACGCCAGGACTGGCGGGCGGAGGTGTGGTACCTCAGTTGCAAGGACCCTGGAGGGTTGTGAAGAGAAGAGGGACACGGTCTTATTAGGGTTTTAAATGTTTTCTCAGGGCAGCCCGGGTGGTTAGGCGGTTTAGCGACGCCTTCAGCCCAGGGCCTAATCCTGGATACCTGGGATGGAGTCCCATGTCAGGCTCCCTGCATGGTGCCTGCTTCTCCCTCTGCCTGTGTCTCTGCCTCTCTCTCTCTCTCTGTGTTTCGTATTAATAAATAAATACAATCTTTAAAAACAATAAATAAAAGTTTTCCCAGAGCTGCTCAGAGGGAGAACAGACTGGACTGAGGGTGATTGAGTCCAGGGTCATAGAACTGGGAAGAGGGAGCACTGAGAACTGAAATACAGTTTTTAGCCTTTCACCCCAAGTTCTGGCCTCCAGGGCTGGGCAGAGGTACAGGGGAGGTTCGAGCCCATTGAAATACACTATGGTCCGCAGCCTCCATGACTAGCTTCTGCCCACAGGCCCCATAGGCTGAAGTAGTACTTAGGGAACACACAGTGAAGTGGAGGGTGTCCCTGGCCTACACTGGTTGGGATCCTGCCCATGTCATCTTTGCGATTGTGGTGTCCTGGGACTCTTCACCTGCTTTTCTGACAGCTCTTTTGGTTTGGGGATCTGGGAGAGACCATAAGGCCAGGGAGTAATCTCCTAGATTCATTCTGAGTCCAGGCTGAGAGTTATATGGAGTTCTTATTTCTGGCCACCAATGGAAAGAGGTGTAGACACTTATCCATGTGCAAATGTTTGTTAGTGTGGGAACAGGGCACAGCAGGTCTTCTTTCTCTTAGGAACAAAGAGCAGGGGGACTGGAGTTAGTTTTGGAAATGGCTGCTGGAGAAGTTGGGCAACTATACTGGATTTAATGAGAAATTTGGAACAGAGGAGGGAGATGATCTTATCCAGGTCTAAATAGGCTTCATCTAGTTGTAGAGTGGAAAACAGACTTTGGGATTGAGGGAGGAGGAAGGATGACCAGGGAAGAGGCTACTGCGATAGTCCGTGGACCAGAGTGCTGGTTGGAGATGGGAGAAGTGGTTGGATTCTGAATCTAATTTTTCAGGAAGGGCTGATTTTGAGGGTGAGAGAGAGAAAGGAAGGAGTCAGAGATGATTCTAAAATTTTGGTCTTAGCAGCAAGGGTGGAAGTTGGACCAACTGAGATGGGAAAATCAGTAGTCAGAGTGATTTTCACTGAGGATATCAGGAGCTTTGTTATTGGCCATGTTAAGATTCTGAGATACTTCAGAGAACAAATGAGTAGTGGCATCAAGTGGGCAAGTAGACATGGGTCTCAAAATCTTGAGTAGGGTTTAGGATGGAGGTTAGTGTGTGTACCAGGGTGGAGCTGTAGGTCATATTTAGAAAGAGGAATTCAACTCATGGCAGTAATGTTACTAGTGGGTCATAAAGAAGAGTAAGGGGGCACCTGGGTGGCTCAGTTGGTCAAGTGTCTGCTTTCAGCTCAGGTCATGATCTCAAGGTCGTTGCTTAGCAGGGAGCCTGCTTCTTCCTCTGCCTCTGCTTGCCACTCCCCCTGCTGCTCTTTCTATCAAATTAATAAATAAAATCTTAAAAAAAAAAAAGAATAAGAAGAGTAAGAGTTCTGAAGGCAGGATCTATTGTTTGGGCACCTGGTTGGGGTTATGGGTATCATAAACTCGGATGTAGAAGAAAAGTGGCCATGAAGGGAGTATGTGGGGAGATTGGTCTTGGCAGACGGCCAAGGGAAGAGTGGACGTGAGATAGATGTGGATGACTTACTGAAATAAGATGGGTTTACTGTTATTTTGTGGTGAGCTTTGGTGGGTTCTGGGGTATTTTCTTGGGGGGGGGGTGAGTTCTGGCTCAGTATGGTCATCTGTGAGAATCACTCTGGTTGGTATGAGTACCAGTATGGCTGAGCGTTGAATGAGGGTTAGGTGGAAAGAGTGCTGTGGCTGCTGAGGGGCTAGCAAGTGCAGCACAAAAGTAGAAGGTCACGGGTCTCTGAAAGCCACATATAGTTCCATACGACAAATATTGAAGCAAGGATTAGAGACAGGCAGAGAGGCCTTCAAAGCAGCATCCAGGGCTACCCCTTGTGTTGGGATCCATTGGAGGTCTGGGGTAGTACTGGATCATGTTTGAATTTGCCTAGTTCTTTCTGGACATCATGTACCAAGTAGTGTGGAGCAAATCCATGAAGATGTGTATGGTGTGGAACAGGGAGTTCGCAGTGACTGTGGGGATGCAACCATGGGCTCTAAAGATGTGAGAAGTATATGAGGAGAGAGGGAGTAGTCCTGGGCCCTAGTACTGGAGATTTAAGGGTAATGGTTAACCCCAAATTTTATTGTGAAGCATGATATGGAGGACTCCAGGGAAATTGCCTGGCAGTAAGAGATGCCGCCCTATAATCCAGTTCCTGAATGTAGATGGTGTCTCTTTGCCTACTTGCCTGCAATTGCTGAGGGCTGGGCACATTGGTTAATAGAACCAAGAGGAAAGCGCAGTACCAGTGGCTTCAGGTCCTGGTTTCTCTTCTGAAGTGGAAAGCTTGGGGAGGGGATGAGCATGGGGTAGGTGTGTGTGGGTCGATTGTGGGTCCTCAGGAGGGAGACCGTGGTTTTATCTCTCATCAACATGACAGGACAATGTGACTTTGGAGGATGTGGCCGTGTACTTCTCTTGGGAGGAATGGGGTCTTCTTGATGAGGCTCAAAGATACCTGTACCACGACGTGATGCTGGAGAACTTGGCACTTATAACCTCTCTGGGTAAGGTCATCACACCACCATAGTGACTTGGGTAGCAACTTTGCCTTTCTGCTTTTTCCCTAGGGACTGCTCTCTCCTTCCATCCAGACCATGGGCACCACGTCCTTTCCTTTTTCCCTGGGTAGGTGCTCTTGTTGCTAGGACTGAATTGTTGGCACTGCCCTCTTCTCTCCCTGCTACAATACCTGCTGCCCTGAGTTCTAGTGGGAAAGGATTCTATGTAATCCTTCTAGATAGTCTTGGCAATCAGGCAGATGGATCCCACCTTGCCTGCCCTCTCACTGGCTGGGTGACTTCTACAGATCCATGGTACCTACTTACATCAGGTTTTCTCCCTTTTTCTGATAGTTCTACATATCTGCATATGCCAGGAATTACCATTACTGACATGGACACTAATTATGTGCTGTTCTTGTGAGACCTTTATGTGAGGTTCTTTTTGTAATGTTTAGCTTTCTATGATTTGTCATGCGATAAGTTGTTCTGAGCGAGTACTGGCCACTTATATGTCCTGTCTTTCCCTTTGGACTTGCATTATCCAAGTCTCATGTAGTTGCTCAATTTGCATTGTCAGGGAGAGTTCTGGGCACTTCATAGGATGGTATCATTCTTGCCATGGTAGGAGGGGCTAGAAGGGGGATGGCCCTGCTGAGTGGCAATTGAGGCAGGAATGACATCAGAGCTATGTCCACATAATACCAGGAGTTTGTTCAAACTAGTGTTTTATATATATATGTATATATATATATATATATATACATATATATGTATATATATATATATATATATATAATTGGAGTTCGATAGCCAACATAGAGCATAACACCCAGTTGCTTATCCCATCAAGTGCCCCCCTCAGTGCCCATCACCCAGTCACCCCAGCCTCCCTCCCACCTCCCTTTCCACCACCCCGTGTTTGTTTTCCAGATTTGGGTGTCTCTCATGTTCTGTCACCCTCACAGATATTTCCCACTCATTTTCTCTCCTTTCCCCTTTATTCCCTTTCACTATTTTTTATATTCCCCAAATGAATGAGACCATATAATGTTTGTCCTTTTCCGATTGACAAACTAGTGTTTTAGTGCCATTTCCAAAGGCCACGTGTCGTTTTCACCTTTTTCTTCCCTATTCTTGATACTTGACTATTTTGTCATTTTTACTCTGACCTCTAGTCCCTGGCTGCTGCCAGCTTCCCTGCATCTATCATTTGCCCATTCCTTTCCACTGCTGCCTTTGCAGTGTTCCCAGCATTGGCTCATGATAATAGCTGGTGAGCACATATCCTCAATAGTCTTTGAACACCAGTTATTTGCTAGCAATCATTTTTCTATTCCTGGACAAAAACTACTCACATGTGAGCAACAGCCCTTTCGGAGGTCATTCTCAGAGGAGTGAGTTGGAAACTGCCTGCTTCTCACTGTGCTGCATCCCATTCTTAACTTCTTTCATCTTGTAAGGCTTCCCTATTTCTGTGACCCTTTAGAATTCCAATATTGCAGAGCAGTCCCTTGCTCGTCTTGCCTCCCAACTCCTTCATCCTAAACAGTCTGCTTTATTCATTCTATGGTATGTCAGGCACATATGTATAATGTGGCTGCCACCTGTCCCCAGAGACAACATGTAATTCTTGCATTTCTCTGTTTTCAGATTGTTTGTGTGGCATAGAAAATGAGGCGGCACCTTCTGGACAGAATGTTTTTCTGGGAAGAATGCCAAAAAATTCTAACTTCAGATCCATCTACCCAGAAGGTTCATCTCTGTGAGATGTGTGTTCCTGTCATGAAAGATATTTTGTATCTGGCTGAGCATCAAGGAATACCTACTGGACAGAAATCTTACACATGCGTGGCATGTGGGAAACAATTCTGTTTCAGTGCAAATTTTCACCAACACCAGAATGAGCACAGTGGGAGAAAACCCTGTAGTAGAGACATGGACAGGGCTTCCTTGGTGGAGAACTATAGAAGCCATTCATTAGGGAAGCCTTTCATCCGTGAGGAGGTTGAAAAAGGACTTCTTGGCCTGTGTGGGTCTTCTCCAGCATCAGGCCACTCCCAAAGCAGTACTGAATGTACACAGCAGTACTACATGTGAAGGGGCCTTTCACAACAGAAAAAATTCTTACAAATGTGAATGTGGAAAAGCCTTCTGTTGCAAATGTACACTTGTTCAGCACCAAAGAATTCACACTGGAGGGGGACTATTTGAATATGGTGGATGTGAGAAACCTTCAGCTACAAACCATACATTTGTTCAGCATAAGACAGTCAACACTGGAGAAAAGCCTTTTGAGTTCAGTGAATGTGGAAAGGCCTTCAGGTTCAAATATAAACTTGTTTAGCACTAGTGTACTCACACTGGAGAAAGGCCTATGTGTATAGTGAAGGTGGGAAAGCTTTTGGGTGCAAATCCAAACTTGTTTGGCACCAGAGAATTCACACTGGAGCAAGGCCTTATGAGTTTGCTGAATGTGGCAAATTCTTTAGACAAAGCTCCAGTCTCATTCAACAACGGAGAATTCACACTGGAGCAAGGCCATATGAATGTGATAAATGTGAGAATTCTTTTAGCCAAAGCTCTATCCTCATTCAGCACCAAGGAGTTCACACTGGAGAAAGGCCATATGAATGCGGTAAATGTGGGAAATCCTTTAGACAAGGCTCCAGCCTCATTCAGCACCAGAGAGTTCACACAGGAGCAAGGCCCTATGAGTGCAGTGAATGTGGGAAATCATTTAGCCAAAAGAATAGCTTCATTCAACACCATAAACTTCACACTAGAAAAAGGCCTCAGGAGTGCAGCCAACATGAGAAAGTTTTCAGTTAACAGTCTGCTCTGATTCAACACCAAGAACTTCATAGTCCACATTAAGTTTTATGAATCAGCAAATGTGGAAAAGCCTTCAGAGAATATGCTATCTCTTTGTTCAGTGAGACAGCATTAGAGAGCCTCTGTGAAGAGCCCTCTACATGCATTCCAATTATAAGAAATTTTCAGCAGCTGGAGTACCTGGGTGGCTCAGTTGGTTAAGTGTCTGCCTTCAGCTCATCTTATGATCCCAGGGTCCTGGGATCGAGTCCCAAATTGGGCTCCCGGCTCAGTGGGGAGCCTGCTTCTCTCTCTCCCTCTGCTCCTCTCCTGCTTATGCTCTCTCTCTCTTTCTCAAATAAATACATTAAAATACTTTTAAAAAATAAGTTTTCAGGAGCTTCATTTCATATTCTGACTAGCTCAGACCTTGCCAGAATTATGTCACTGCCTTTGGTGGCAGAAGTTATTGCCTCTGACACCTAGCAAGTCATGGCATGCATGTGACCTCAGCATGCTCAAAGACAGATATTTGTGCTCTTTCCCAATCTCTAGTGGAAATCATAGTCTGAACCCATGGCGGGGTGGGGGGTGGGGGAATTCCCATTCCCTTTTGTCTGACTAGTTATGGCATGGACCTGACCCTCTTTTTGCCCAAAGAACCCAGTCTAGGAACCACTAGTGTTATGTAAGTTTTACCTTCTTTATGGCATTGGTGGTCTTCTGCAATATTTTTTTTATGGATTTTTCCAGCCTCCAAGTCACTGATCTGGGGCCTGTCTGCCTCACATTTGCTCTGGATTGTGCAATAATAAACGGCTTATTCAGTCACGTTTACCCTTAAGATTTTTATTCATTGTGCGGGGTGGGCTGAAAACAAAATTGGGCTCTGCCACTGTGGAGAGGTGGACAGCTTTCTTGAGGACCTCTAGGGGACAGTATAATGTCAGAGACTATCTCTCACTATAGTTTTTACCTAATCTACATTCCTGTCTGTGGTTAAAAAAAAAAGAAAAAAAAGAATAAATATTTGGTGTCTGTCCCTACTTCCTGACACAGAGCTTCTAAAACCTTTGGGATTTACTGAATAAGAGTCTTTTGTATGATGGTGAAGTGGCTCAATATGGAGGCCAATAAAGGAACTTCAGGATGGGAGCTGGTTATCAGACTTTGGAGGGCTCAAAATGCCATCTGGCCAGAAGGGGGTACACATGGATTCCACTGCGATAGAAGTTCTTACTCTTGGGGTTCTTATGGAACTTACCCTATGTGCCTCTTCATCTCTTTGTTGATTTGCATCCTTTATAGTAAACTAATAGTAAATGTAGCATTTTCCTTAGTTTTACGGTTATTCTTGCAAATTATCAAACCTAATGGGGACTCAAGGCAACTCCAAATGTGTAGTCAGCCTGGTAGAAGTGGGGGCAGCCTACGGACCCCATTTGCAGCTGGCATCTGAAGAGACAGTTGTAGGACTAAATCCTTAACCTGTGGGGTCTGTGCTAACTCCCAAGTAGCTACTGTCAGAATTGAACTGAACGCTCAGTATTGAAACAACATATTTTGGTATCAGAGAAAGCCATATATTGCATAAGGCCTTCTAGGAAAGACTACAGGTATCTGTGGTCCTATTTTGTGGCCTGGATGCCAGGATTTTTGTAGGCCCAAAGATTACCCTGAGGAGGATACAGCTGTGGCAACCAACAATGTTTTTGGAAAAGGCTAAGACATGCTAATTCCTCCCAGTTATGGTGGTGGAAATCAGCAGCACTTGAATTATGGTTGAACATGACATTATTAAGCCCTGATTATCTAAAATTAATTAGGAAAATATAAAGTGCTTATGTTTTCTCTGACTGAAATTATTGAGATACCTGAGTATTAAAGCCAGCTTTTAAAAAATATTTAAGAGGCACCTAGGTGGCTCAGTCGTTGAGTGTCTACCCTTGGCTCAGGGCATGATCCTGGGGTCCTGGGATCAAGTCCCACATCAGGCTCCCCGCAGAGAGCCTGCTTCTCCCTCTGCTGATGTCTCTGCCTCTCTCTGTGTCTCATTAATAAATATATAAATAAATAAATAAATAAATAAATAAATACATACATACATACATACATACATTTATTTGAGAGAGTGTACATGCAAGCAAGAGGAGGGGCAGAGGGAGAGGGAGAGAGAGAATCCCAAGCAGACTCCCCACTGAATGCAGAGCCCAAAATGGGGATCAGTCTCACAACCCTAAGATCATGACCTGAGCCAAAATCGAGTCAGATGCTCAATCGACTAAGCCACCCAGGGACCCATTAAGACCAATTTTAACACTCTTCATCAGTAATGGAAATTTTAATGATATCCTTGATGATGACTTCCTCATTATACAACATCCACCTACACTTTTATCATCCTAGAGAACTTTTGTTGTATTCTCCATTTTCCATTTGCTCAGTCACCATCTGAAAAAAAAAAGTGACTCACTAGTTCCCTTTGGTTTTAAGAACACACATTGCAAAGCAGAGCAGAGGTGTTTTGTTGTTTTTAATACCCTAAATCTGCAATATAATCTGATATCCAGATGGTAAGGACTTCTTGAAATCTTATTTTTTGCTTTGTACACTAACCTCACTTCAATTCTTTTTTTTTTAAAGATTTTATTTATTTATTCATGAGAGACAGAGAGAGAGAGAGAGAGAGAGAGAGAGAGAGAGAGGCAGAGACACAGGCAGAGGGAGAAGCAGGCTCCATGCAGGGAGCCGGACTTGGGACTCAATCCTGGGTCATCCAAGATCAGGCCCCTGGGCGGAAGGTGGCACCAAATGGCTGAGCCACCCGGGCTGCCCCCCCCCCTTCAATTCTTATTTGGAATCAGTAGTATCTTTATTTTTTTTAATTATTATTTTTTTTATTTATTTATGATAGTCACAGAGAGAGAGAGAGAGAGAGAGAGGCAGAGACACAGGCGGAGGAAGAAGCAGGCTCCATGCACCGGGAGGCTGATGTGGGACTCGATCCCGGGTCTCCAGGATCGCGCCCTGGGCCAAAGGCAGGCGCCAAACCGCTGCGCCACCCAGGGATCCCCAGTAGTATCTTTATTATGTCATAGGCTATTTGTAGCAGAATACATAATTCCTATTTATGATTCTAATGAAAGCTTTCCTTACAGCAAAACTACTAGACCCAATCAATTAGGGAAGTGTACTTGCACTTTACTCCAATAGACCTAGGCCCAGTGGCACATGGCTGCCATTTACACATGGAGCATAAGCTGGTTGAGGAGCCAAATCCACCATCTAGGACACAAATGTGTTATTTACTCTTTAGAGCCATGTAACTCTCTGCACTCAACAATTACGGCTCTAACATTACACTGTTGTCATTGTCTAAAAAAGACTCCATATTTTGATTACTTATTAGGCTTGTTGCCACCACCTTCAAACCTCACATCATTTAGTTGGGAAATCCAGAAAATCAAGAACCTCTCTTCCATCCTGAATTATCCTAATAATTATCTATAAAGAGGTCAGTCCATCTACTCAAAGAGCTGTCATTACTGACCTGTCACTTAAAAGCTTCCCAAATCCTGCTCAAGGACCTAACCTGAATCCTCCAATATCCTCTACACTACTCTACATCAGTAGCCTCTACCTCTACTCCAGTAGCTGCTTTTGCTCTTCTGTTACTTGCCTGTCCATCTTGATATTCCTAGCTCATTATATTCACTAAAATCTCAAGAATGCCAAATCTATTTTTTACTTATAATGTTCCTCCAGGATTACTTTTGTCTATGTTAATACTCTGCCACCTTTATACAGAGAATAGAAAAATCATTATTTGGTATTGTTTAACAACATCCTCTGTCTCTCAAATCTAAAACAAATCTCTTATGGGCTCCTTGTGTTGAAATGGAAATGATGCTTCCCCTCAATTTAGAGTCAATCCTTCCATCCCACTCAAGGATGGCTTTCCCATGTCTTAGCTTCTGAGGGGTTTTGTTCTTGATTTATTAAATCTCTTGATGGGTAAACCACCCATCATTGATCTTCAGTCTCTTAATCTTGACAAGAAATATCAATAAAATTTGTACACTTCATAAAATAACTACCCTTCACTCTGAGCTAGTACATTTTCTTTTCTACCATTTCTTTCCCTCAGCCTTTATTGCTAAACTTTTACAAGCATTTTTTTTCTCTCTTGTTTCTATTACTTCAATTCCTATGTAGTTCTCTACTCATTTGTATGAAATTTTCTGTCTTCAGAACTCCATCCCCTTAATGAATTTAAAAGCAGAATAATGACATCTAAAATTTTCCTTGCTGTTTCTTTCAGCAGCTTTCGCACCATGGGGTTTTGTTGTTGTTGCTGCTGCTGCTTTGAATTCTTAACTGAATACGCTGGCTAAAGTAAGAAAGCATTGTTTTAGTATTGTAATGAATAAGACCCCAGTCAGCAGTTATTTCTTCACAATCCATCTACATTCTGTTGGTGATCTTATGCAGTGGCATGGTTGAAAATATCATTATAAGCTTAAAACCTTTAAGCCTGTATGTCCATGCAAAAATCCTATAATCCTCTATCTAATGATCTTCTTGCAGCCTGTTCCTGGACATCTAGTAGACATCACAGACTCAACACCTTTAAATGTCTCCTGAGCTTTCTTTAAAAAAATTTTTTAACAAATCTTATTTTTTTAGAAAAGTTTTAGGTTTGCAGCAAAATTGACAGCAAAGTACAGGATTTCACATATATCCTATGCCCTTACATATGCAGTCTCCCTCATCAGCATCTCCCACTATAGTGGTACATTTATTACAATTGATAACACTACAATGACTCATTATCATCCAAAGACCATGGTTTTGATAAAGGTTCATTCTTGATGTGCATTTTATGGGTTTAGGTAAATGTATAATGACATGTGTCCACCACTAAGTTCATACCAATTAGGGTTTTTTATTTTATTTTTAAATTTTTAAAAAAATATTTTATTTATTTATTCATGAGAGAGGCAGAGACACAGAGGGAGAAGCAGGCTCCTCACAGGGAGCCTGATGTGGGACTCGATCCCAGGATGCCGGGATCATGCCTTGAGCCAAAGGCAGATGCTCAACCACTGAGCCACCCAGGTGCCCCAATACAGATTAGTTTCACTATCCTAAAATTTCAATTTCACTGCCCTAAAAATTCTCCACTAATTGTCTCTCCTTTCTGCCTAGGCTCTGGCAACTACAGATATTTCTATTGTCTCCATAGCTTTGTCTTTTCCAGAATGGTATGGACTATGTAGCCTTTTCAGAATGGTCTCTTTGACTTGGTAGTATGCGTTTAAGTTTCTTCCACGTCATTTCATGACATGACAGCACTCTCTTTCTCTCTAAGTGCTGAATGATATTCCATTGTCTGGATGTACTAGAGTTTATTTATCCATTCACTTACTGAAGGACATCTTGGTTGCTTCCAAGTTTTGGCAATTGTGAATAAAGTTGCATGTAAACATCCATGTGCGGGTTTTTGTGTGGATGTGTTTTCAATGCCTTTGGGTAAATACCAAGGAATGCAATTGCTAAATTGCCTGGTAAGCCTATGTTAGTTTTGGAGGAAACTGTCAGACTGTCTTCCAGAATGTGCCATTTTGCCTCCCTACCAGCAATGAATGAGAGTTCCTTTTGCTCTACATCCTCACCAGCATTGGTGGTATCATGGTGGGCATTATTTTCACTCTGCTCTGACCATAGCTTTTGCATTCTCAGTTGATATCAACTCCATCCTTCCAGTTGCTGAGACTAAAAATCTCAGGCTCATGGTTGACTCATTCTTTTCCTCATACCACAGAACCAGCCATATAGGACATCTGATTAAGTCTGCTTTCAAAACATATCATAAATCTGACCCCTTTTCATCACCATGCCTGCCCTTAGCCTGAGAAGAGCCCACCATCCTGAATTTCTGCAATGGTCATCTAACTGATGCTTATCTTATGCTGCTTCTTTTCCAATCCTTTGTCAACTCTCCCGCCTACATGACTCTTTCAAAGTATGAATCAGGTAATGTCCTTATTTGACCAAAATCCCAGAAGCACTCTTCATTTTACTTGGAAAAAATTCAAAATTCTTACAGGACCTTGAGAAGCCTCACAGATCTTTACCCTGTGTTCCTCTCTGACTACTTTAAACCTTTTGCTTCACTCATCTACTTCCATGACCATAGACAGCTTGCTTTGCTTGGCACGTGACATTGGTCGATACCTGTGCTTTGATCATATGTTTGAAACTGCCACATGGCTTAATTGATCTTTATTCAAGTATTGCCCGAAGTTTCCATTTGCCATGAACTCTCCTTTCCTAGTCTATTTAATATTGCACCAGTTCAGTGTACAGATTCATCAAAAATAAAATCTTTTTTAAAAAAGTTGCCTCACTTTCTTCATGTTCATTTTTAACACTTTAGTGATTTTCACTTTATGGTTCTTTCTTTTCCTTTTTCAGCATACGATTGGGCAGTGTAAGTATCATATTTGTAGGCAAAATTCTCAGGTTGGCTAGAAACAGAAGTTTCTCAGTTTGGCTAGAAACAGAAGCTTCACTTCATTCTTTCACTTCATACATACATGAGAACATTTCCACCTGATAGTTTTCAGACAACTTAGCTTTGTTTTCCCCTGGCTTCCTGCTTTTCTTTCTTTCAAAATCATTAATTATTTTTATTAAAAAAATTTAAAAAAAACAAAATCATTAATTAATCATTACTAATAGCTTCTAGTTATTTGTCTATGTTACAGTTTTTTTTCAGAGATAATTTCAACTCTCCCTGAAGACACTCTCACTGCAATTATAGGTGAAATGATAATCACTTCCGAGCAAATGGGTGAGATCATAATGTCCCAACCCTTTTTTTTTTTAGATTTTATTTATTCATTCATAAAAGACACACACACACACACACACACACACACACACACACACACACACAGAGACATAGGCAGAGGGAGAAGCAGCCTCCATGCAGGGAGCCCAAAGAGGGATTTGATCTCAGGACTCCAGGATCACACCCTGAGCCGAAGGCAGACACTCAACCGCTGAGCCACCCAAGCATCCCATGATGTCCCAAACCTTTATCTCAGGGGTAAGATATCCCTTTTGCACAAATGCTTCAAATATGACCATAAAAACTGGTGTTTCGTGACATTTGGTAAGTAGAACTACCTTTTAGATAAAGAGAGATTCTTAGAGAAAAAATGATATTGCTAAGAAAACATTTTAAGAAATATGAGTAAATATAATCTTATTTTCCTGGGGTGAGAGCATGGACACAAATGTATGCAGGAGAGATATTTTCTGAGGGTACCCAAGAAGTAGAGACCCAATGGCTGATGTCTGTCCTTTGCGTCCTCTGTCATGACCCTCTCTGAATTTCTGGGGTTAGGGAGCAGGAATCATCAGGTAATATTACTCTGTTAAAATCTCCATGTGACTCTGACCTTTAACCAGATAAAGAAGTCCTTTGATATTCCCTGAACTTTTGCAGTTATTTGAATCTGTTGTGATTTCTAGAGTTATTATTCCTACTCAACCACACAAGCAATAATAACTTGGTCTGTTCTAACCACCAAGATCCTAGTCAGAGGAGCTGTTGGTAAGGGTTAGAATGCCATTATTCAGGAAGTAAAATGTGCCTAATATAGTTCCTAGTTGTGCCTCTACAGAAAGCAGTTTGCTCAAATAAATAAGATGGGGCTTTATTTGTACATGAATCTCTGTGTTTCTTAAAGAATATGTAGGACCAGTATTTACAGAATGTTAGTGCTACGTTATTTACCCAAACATTCTTTTCACTTGTGCTCAATTAAAATACCTAATTGTTAAATTCATTTTTATGATTTATTATAAGTTAATCTTTAGGATAATTATGATTGAAGGGCAATCTTCCTCTCCCTCGAACTTGGATTTTATTGTATGTTTGTTTGTTTATTATTTATTTATTTTTAATTATTTATTTATATATATATATTTAATTTTTAAAAAGATTTTATTTATTTGAGAGAGAGAGAGACAGGGAGAGACAGAGAGAGAGAGAGAGAACAAGCAATGGGAGGGGCAGAGGGAGACAGACTCCCCGCTGAGCAGGGAACCTGAAATGGGGCTCTATCCGAGGACCTTGGTATCATGACGTGAGCCGAAGGCAGACACTTAGCCGACTGAACTACCCAGGTCCCTTATTTTTTAATTTAAATTCAATTAATTAACATGTAATGTATTATTAGGTTTAGAGGTAGAGGTCAGTGATTCATCAGTCTTATATAATACTCAGTGCTCATTACATCACATGCCCTCCTTAATTTCCATCACCCAGTTACCCCATACTCACACCCCTTTTCCCTCCAGCAAACCTCAGTTTGTTTCCTATGATTAAGAGTCTCTTGCTGTTTTTCTTCCTCTCTGATTTCATCTTGTTTTGTTTTTCCCTCTTTCTCCCTAACATCCTCTGTTTTGTTTCTTAAATTCCACAGATGAGTGAAATCATATGCTAATTGTCTTTCTCTGATTGATTAATTGCGCTTAGCATGTTTACCCTTTAGTTCCAGTCACATTATTACAAATAGCAAGATCTCATTTTTTAAAAGATTTTATTTATTTATTCATGAGAGACACACAGAGAGAGAGCCAGAGACACAGGTAGAAGGAGAAGCAGGCTCCCTCCCCACAGGGAGTAGGATGTGGGACTTGATCCTGGGACTCCAGGATCATGACCTGAGCTGAAGGCAGTCACTCAACCACTGATCTACCCAGGCGTTCCAAGATTTCATTTTTTTGTGGCTGAGTAGTAGTCCGTTGTATACATATATCACATCTTCTTTATCCATTCATCTGTTGATGGACTTCAAGGCTCTTTCCATAGTTTGGCTATTGTGAATATTGCTGCTATAAACATTGGGGTGTAGGTTCTCCTTCAGATAACTACATTTGTATTTTGGGGGTTAATACCCAGTAGTACAATTGCTGGGTCATAGGGTAGCTCTATTTTCAACTTTTTGAGGAAACTCCATACTGTTTTCCAAAGTGGCTGTACCAGCTTGCATTCCCACCAACATTGTAAGAGGGTTCCCCTTTCTCCACACCCTCATCAGCATCTGTCATTTCCTGACTTGTTAATTTTGGGCATTCTGATTGGCTTGATGTGGAATCTCACTGTGGTTTTGATTTGTATTTCTCTGATGCTGAGTGATGTTGAGCAGATTTTCATGTGTCTGTTGGCCATGTGTATGTCTTCTTTGGAGAAATGTCTGTTCATGTCTTCTGCCCATTTCTTGATTAGATTATTTGTTCCTTGGATGTTGAGTTTGATAAGTTCTTTATAGATTTTGGATACTAGCCCTTTATCTGATAAGACATTTGCAAACATCTTCTCCCATTCTGTCCATTCTCTTTTGGTTTTGTTGACTATTTCCTTTGCTGTGCAAAAGCTTTTTATCTTGATGCTTGATGGAGTCCCAATAGTTCATTTTTGCCTTTGTTTCCCTTGCCTTTGGAGACATGTCTAGCAAGAAGTTGTTCCAGCCAAGATGACAGAGGTTGCTGCTTGTGTTCTCCTCTGGGATTTTGATGGATTCCTGTCTCACATTCAGGTCTTTCATCCATTTTGAATCTATTTTTGTGTGTGGTGTAAGGAAGTGGTCATTTTCTCACACCATAAGGATGCAGTTCCATTCTTTTGCATGTGGCTGTTCAATTTTTCCAACATCATTTGTTGAAGAGACTGTCTTTTTTCCATTGGATATTCTTTCCTGCTTTGTCAAAGATTAGTTGGCCATAGAGTTGACAGTCTATTTCTGGGATCTCTATTCTGGTCCACTGATCTATGTGTCTGTTTTTGTGCCAGTACCATACAGTGTTGATTACAGCTTTATAATCATCAAGAGCTTGAAGTGTGGAATTGTGATGCCGCCAGCTTATGTTTTCTTTTGCAACATTCCTTTGGGTATTTGAGGTCTTTTCTGGTTCCATATAATTTAGGATTAAAATTTGTTTTAGCCCTGTGAAAAAAGTTGATGGTATTTTGATAGGGATTGCATTAAATATATACATTGCTCTAGGTAGCATAGACATTTTAACAATATTCGTTTTTCCAATCCATGAGCATGGAATGTTTTTCTATTTCTTTGTGTCTTCCTTAATTTCTTTCATGCTTGTTCTATACTTTTCTGAGACGGATCCTTTGCCTCTTTAGTTAGGTTTATTCCTAGGTATCTTATGGTTTTGGGTGCAATTGTAAATGGAAGTGACTCCTTAATTTCTCTTTCTTCTGTCTCATTGTTAGTGTATAGAAATGCATCTGATTTCTGTGCATTGATTTTCTATCCTGCCACTTTGCTGAATTCCTGTGTGAGTTCTAGCAATTTGGGGGTGGAGTCTTTTGGGTTTTCCAAATAGAGTATCATGTCATCTGTGAAGAATAAGAGTTGCAGACTTCCTTGCTGATTCAGATGCCTTTTATTTGAAAGCCTGTTTCCCTCCCCAGATTAGGGAAGTTCTCTGCTATAAATTGGTCCTATATACCTTCTACCCACCCCCTCTTTCTTCTTCTTCTGGGATCCCAATTATTCTAATATTGTTTCACTTTATGGTATCACTTATCTCTGGAATTCTCTCCCTGTAAACAACAGTAGTTGTTTATCTCTCTTTTTTTTCTCAACTTCTTTATTCTCCATCATTTGTCTTATATATCACTAGTTATCTCTTCTAACTCATTTAGCCTAGCAGTCAGAGCCTCCTTTTTATTGCATCTCACTAATAGCCCTTTTGATTTCAACTTAATTAGATTTTAGTTCTTTTATTTATCCATAAAAGGATTGTCTAGTGACTTCTATGCTTTTTGCAATACCAGCTAGTATCTTTATAATTGTTATTCTGAACTCTACTTCTGATATCTTACTTATGTCCATACTGATTAGGTCCCTGGCAGTCAGTACTACCTCTTGTTCTCTTTTTTTTTTTCCTTTGAGGTGAGTTTTTCCATCTGTCCAGAGAAGAATGGATGAATGAGAGAACAAAATATTAAAATGGCAACAATGGCCCCAGAGAGATATACACTAATCAAGTTAGCAGAGACCCAAAACAAACAAACAAAAATTTAAAAAAAATTTTTAAAAAGTGAATATAATCAGACAAGTGAATAGAATAGAGTAATACACAGGATGCTGTGTATATCTTGGTCTGTTTGTTAGAAATCTAGATCCCAAAATTGTAAAGAGAAACTTATATAGGTACAAAAATAAAATTAAATACAATGAAAGGATAAAATATAGCTGTAGAAATGAAAATTAAAAGACAAAAAAAAGAAGGAATATAAACAGACTGGTGAATAAAGCAGCAATACACTATATTGTGAGTGTATTTTTTTTGGTTAGAAGAAACTACATCCCAAAATTGTAAAGAAAAACAGACACACACACACACACACACACACACACACACACACACATATATATATACAAAAATAAAATTAAGTACATTGAAAGGATAGAATGTAACTATAAAGATGAAAAATTTTAAAGTCTTTAATACGGATCCCTGGGTGGCTCAGCGGTTGAGCATCTGCCTTTGGCTTAGGGCCTGATCCATGGGTCCCAGGATGGAGTCCCACATCAGGCTCCCTGTGTGGAGCCTGCTTCTCCCTCTGTCTATATCTCTGCCTCTCTCTCTCTCTCTCTCTATGTCTCACATAAATAAATAAAATCTTAAAAAAAAGTCTTTAACAAAATGGAAGGAAGGAAGAATGAACAAACAACCAGAAGAGAATATGATCAGACAGATTAAGAGAACAGAGCCATACACTAGATTCTGGGTTTATTTTGGTCTGTTAGAAGAAATTGCATCCCAAATTGTAAAGAAATAAAAACTTATTTATATACAAAAATAAAATTAAATACAATAGGATAGAATGTAACTGTAAACATGAAAATTTAAAAAGATTTTTAAAGAATTTATAAAATAAATTAGTTGAAAACTGAAAGAAAAAAATAAAATTGAAAGACTAAAGAATCATGTGGAAGAAACCATGAATTCTATATGCTATATTCCCCTAACTCTGGGTTTTGCAGTTCTCTATGATTAGTAAACTTGGTCTTGGCTGGATGTTCTGGCTGATCTTCTGGGAGAGGGGCCTGTTGCATTGATTCTCAAGTGTCTTTGCCCTGGGTGGAATTGCAGCATTCTTTTCAGGCAGGCAGACTAAATAAGTGGCTCCAAATTGCTCTCTGTGGCTTTTGTTCCCTGAAAGCTTTCTGTACCACTTTAGAGGATGAGAGTGAAAATGGAGGCTTCCCAATCTCCAGCCCAAGAGAGAAAGTTCAGAGCCTCACTGCTCAGAAAGTTCAGTGCACCCTCAGGGAAAAGTAGTCAATCACTCCTATCTCCCTGTTCTCTGACCAAACTCCATGCTCACCTAGCCTGTGAATAAGTGTTCCTATCTCAGTCATGAGACCCGATTGGAGTCTCCAAACCCTGAGAACTCTTGTGGCCACTCCAGTGCCACTCCTCCCCCAGGAGAAAATGGGTTCCCACCCATTCTGCTGACTTTTGGGCCCCTGATCAGAGAGCAGTCACTTGACTGTGTCAGGATTTGTGGTTTATGGCAATCCTAAGCTAAAAGCCCAGCCCTGGGCTTGCTGATTGCAGCCAGTTTCCCTGAACTGATGCCTGGGAACTCTGCTGCATTCAAAAACCCCTGGTCTTCCTGTGACCCCGAGGATCCTGGGACCACACTGTCCCACCTAGGATTCCACCCTTGCTTCTGATTTTGTGCTCTACTGCTGTATCAGTAGCCAGTTTATGGAGGCTTCCTGGCCCCACAGTTTATCTTCCCATATATCACCTCAGATTCATTTCTCCATATCTCCTACTTTGTAGACAGTGGTTGCTTTTCTATTTGTAAAGTCGCAACTATTTTCTTAGAACTCCAGTTGAGTTTGCAGGTGTTCAGAATGATTTGGTAGCTATCTGGCTGAATTCCTGGGACCAGACGAAACTAAGATGTCCTAAACCACCGCCATCTTGGACTCTCCTCTCTTATTTGGATTTGTTAATCAGTTTGTAATGTGTGTTTTATTTAACTTTACCTGTGATTGCCTAAATTTTTCAACTAGTGTTATAAACCTTCTACCTTTTCCTCAAGAAATATATTTTTAAAATTTATTCATTCATGAGAGACAGAGAGAGAGACAGAGAGAGAAAGAGAGATGCAAGGAGAGAGGCAGAGACACAGGCAGAGGGAGAAGCAGGCTCCATGCAGGGAGCCCAATATGGGACTCGATCCCAAGACTCCAGGATCACGCCCTGGGCCAAGGCAGGTGCTAAACTGCTGAGCGCTGAGCCACCCAGAGATCCCCTCCCAAGAAATATTTTAACAAATTTGTATGCATATGCATAAAATAAATATTATTTTTTCTTCACTCGCCCAATTTCCTAAGCTCACGTCACTGAGTTTATGATTTATTATTAGTTATTGTGTATCCTTTCAGAAATGGTTTGATTCATTAGCATTTACTTTTCTTTTTTAATCCGTGCTTCACAAAGATTCCAATGTTTCCCAAATTTTAATGTCAGTTACATAATTTAATTTGATAAATTATTGCCTATTAATATAAACAACTGAAATATTATTGCAAAAATAATGACAGCTCTTCTTTGATGAATCCTAATCTAATTCTGTGGAAAACATCTAACATTTAGAAGGTTATAAAGAATTGCTATCTAATTAAATGCGGAGAACAGAGCTGAACATTTTTACCTAATAATATTTTATAAATGTAAAAAGATCCTACTTTTATACCATTATACAAATTTTCAAACTGATGGGTACCTGGGTGCTAGGTCAGTTAAGTGCCTGCCTTCAGCTCAGGTCATGGTCCTGGGGTCTTGGGGTCCTGGGATTGAGCCCCACATTGGGTGCCCTGCTCAGCGGGAAGTCTGCTTCTCCCTCTCCCTTTGCCCTCTCCCCTGCTCGTGCCCTCTCTCTCTCTCTTTCTCTCTCAAGTAAATAAAAATAAAATCTTAAAAATTGTTTTCAAACTGAGAAATCATAATTCATTTTGTATTTATCTAGGTGAGGTTATATGAGATTATCATATGAGTATGTAAAGTGAAGATGAGAGCATGAATTAAATATTTGGCAAATGAGTATATTTTTATATATAAATGGTGTCTCCTTTTAAATGATTATGCATTTGCATGATAATTTCTAAGAAAAAAACATTTAAAAATGATGTAAGAATTGCTTTTTTATATAACTTTCAATGTTAGAAAATATATAATTATTTATCCTACTGATTAGAGTGGGCATCTAGAATATGATTGAGACACCTGGGTGGCTGAGCAGTTGGGCGTCTGCCTTTGGTTCAGGGCATGATCTCTGGTACAGGGATCCAGTTCGATGTTGGGCTTCCTGTGGGGAACCTGCTTCTCCCTCTCTCTGTATCTCTGCCTCTCTCTCTCTGCCTCTTATGAATAAATAAATAAAATCTTAAAAAAATAGAATATGATCAATTGTCTCTCCTTTCCATTGTTCTTATGTAAAATATTTTCTATTATTTTGTCCTTCATCTTTAATTTTTTCATGCCTTTTGTCTTATATAAATTGCACATTTTCACATATTCCAATAAGTTTAAATTACTGTATGCTTCTGTTTTATGGAATGCCTACTAAATATTTATCACAAGCCATTATTTTAAAAAAATATATTCATTCCCATATTGTTTATCTGTTAGATTTAGATTTTTGTATTTATATACATGTTTTTATTTTTAAGATATTAAGACACTTAAGAAATGTTATATATATGTATATGTTTTTATTTGTCTAAATGGCATGTGGTAGAAATTTAGCTTTATTTTTTAAAATAGTGTGCAAAGATTTTAATAATATGTATTCAACAAACTCTTTTCCCCAACTTTTTAAAATTCATTTTTACACACACTAAGTTTCTACTATTTTTCATACCGAGAAATCTTTCTCTCTTTATTTTATATACAAAAAGATCTATCCAATTTTATTTATATTTGTCTGCCCACCTCCCTTCCTGTCAAATACTTTGTAACATTTTATAGTCTCTGTTTATAATGTATTTCATAACCTCCATTTTAGTCTCTGGTTATTGACTAAAACCAAGCTGTAATTGCATTAAAAAAAATAACCAACAGAAACAACTCTCTCATTAAGTAATTTCATTTGGGGATGCCTGACTGGCTTAGTTGGAAGAGCCACTCTTATTCTTAGTGTTGTGAGTTTGAACCCTATGTTGGGTAGAAATTATTTAAAATAAAATCTTTAAAATAAAATAAAATCCTTTAAAAATAAACAATTTCATTTGTTTTTCTTCTTCACTAGTATAGGAAACTTGTATACATTATTATTTGGTTATAAATAGATTTCAATGAACTCATATCTGAAAATGATAGGGTAAATATGCAAAATAAGAAAGTATGGTGTTGTAGACAATAAAAGAACAAAATTGTAGCATGGAAACAAATTTAGTATTTGCTGGTTATTGCAATAAATACTTTCCCACTTTATATTTTTTTAAGATTTTATTTATTTATTCATGAGAAACACACACAGAGACAGAGACACAGGCAGAGAGAGAAGCAGGCTCCATGCAAGGAGCCCGATGCAGGACCTGATCCTAGGAATCCGAAAGCAGATGGCCCTGAGCCGAAGGCAGATGTTCAACCACTGAGCCACCCAGGCATCCCAGTGTTGGGATATTTATACCTTCAGCCCAGGATCAGGCCCTGGGCTGAAGGCAGATGCTCAACCTTTGAGCCTTCCAGGTGTCCCTGCCTTTTCTTATCAGGTTGAAACTTCTACAAAAAGAAAAACTTTATATAGCATAAAGGTCTGAATCTTTTCCCTTTTTTTTCCCCTTTAGAGTGTGTTGATTTTAGCAGGCTCTATAGCACAATGGATAGCACTTTGGAGTTCTAGAATGTGTTGATTTGGTCTTCTATCATCATCCAAACATAAGGTTATTTTTTTTAAGTAGTGATAAAAATGCATCTTTAAAACATGTTTATTTGTTACAATTACTATTTGATGCTGAAAGTGTCCGACACTTTGTCATTGGGAATCCTTCCTGTCAACTCTTACATCCTGTTTACATAATCTCAGTAGTTTGCGGTGGCTTTTTTGTTTTCTTATATCAGAAGAAGTTCTGAGATAGTTTTCTATAACTTCAATCCCAGATGTGGATTCATTCACACGTACTATCCTGGCCCTGGTGAGCATATTCATCTCCTTTTATTTTCTCTCTCTCATTTTGTTTTTGTGGGTACCACTTATTGTGAACCCAAGCCACTGGTTAATGAATATGTCTGCACTGGCATCTTCTGGCTTCCCAACACTCAACCCTTTTGTGCTCCTTGGCAGTGACACCCATGCCTCTGTTTTTCTCTGCTTTCTGGGGAAGAAAATAATTTTTCCAAGTAGGTCTCTGGACAATAAGTTCCCTATGGGGCATCTGTCATTTATGTATTTAATTATCTCTTTATTTAATCACTCTTTTGTGTGTTTACACATAAAACACTCATGTTGTATGCTAGATGATCTGTTATCACATAGGGATCAGTGTAGAATAACAGCAAAAATAACCCTGGCCTCATATTGCTTATATTATTGCTAAAAATGAACACAGTGTAAATATAATGTTGACTTTCTACAAGTACATAAGCTATTCATTGGAGAATATCAGGCAACAGTGATAAGGACATGGGGGAGATTTTCAGTGTTTAGGAGTTCTGGAGTGGAAACTCACTGTTGATATCAACTTTGAAGTGACATTCAGAAAATTTATTGCAATGGTAAAGCATATGGAGTGAAAAATGTTTCAAGGGAAAAGAAAATGACTGAGGAATACCCCCAAATTGGTACAACACAGGTGGACTTCAAAGAATTAAAAGAAGTTCATGGGGATCCCTGGATGGCTCAGCGGTTTAGTGCCTGCCTTCCACCCAGGGAGTGATCCTGGAATCCCAGGATCGAGTACTGCATCGGGCTCCCTGCATAGACCTGCTTCTCCCTCTGCCTGTATCTCTGTCTATCTCTCTGTCTCTCTCTCTCTCTCTGTCTCTCATGAATAAATAAAATAAAATCTTTAGAAAAAAATTCATGATGTTTAACTAAAAGTGTGTAGTACACAACGTGGCAAGGCAGGAAATTAAGTGATATCTTCTGGCAGGTGTTGGAGGGTCTTGTCAATGATCAAAATCTTTCACAGGAAAGATCATGGATCTCTGAAAATTTTTGTCCAGTGAAATAATAAAAATTCTCTGTGATAAAAAATAAAATATAACTTAATTAAAATAAAATTAGTATACATTATAGTTTAGCACTCTTTTACCTTAGTTTACAATAGTATTTTCATTTAAAAAATAAATGGTAAAATAATGCGTATCCAATTTAGCAATATTTAGAAGTCAAAGCTGAGAAAGAGTCTCTTTGTGAGCAAACTTTAGCCAGGTTCCTCAGAATCCCATTCCCAACTAGACCTCAATATTTGGACTTCCATGCCCATCTTTGCATTGCCCAATTTTATCAAATTATCCATCCCCACTTAATAGGTGTTCACTCTTGATATCTGATCAAATTGCTCATCCTACCATCCCCCAGATGGCACTTACTGATCATCCTTACCTGTTTTTAGCAAGAATCCCCCTTACTCCTGAGGTTTCTTCTTAGTACTTTTCCATCCACTGACCCCCACTCTGCTTCTTAGCTATGAACCTCTGAGTGTTCATGCTATATTTGGAATTGAACCAAGTTCTTTACTGCCATCTCTTTCCCCCCATTACAACACTCTTGATGAAAATCTGCTTTTACTGCTCTAACAGTAGTTCTGGTTTTCTTCTTTTTAAGATTTTTAAAATTTATTTGAGAGAGAGAGAGAATGAATGGGGAGGGGCAGAGGGAGAAGGAGATGCAGGCTCCCCACTGAGCGCAGAGCCTGACATGGGGCTCCATCCCTGGACTCCAGGATCATGACCTGAGCTGAAGGCAGATATTTAACCAACTGAGCTACTCAGGCTACCTTCTGGTTTTAATCGATCTTGAAAGTTTTTATTTTTATGAAATGAAATTGATTTTTAGAAAATTTTGTCAGTTATTGATACTTAAAGGAAACTTTCAAAAGTTTTCGTTTCTATTTCACCTTTATTTTCCATCTTTAAATAATCAACTTGACTTTTATTATCACTAACTTCATAAATATATTTGGTCATTGAAAATATATACTAAGTATACAATTCTGCATTTTCATGATGTCTACCACTAAAATTGTATTAAAATTCATTTTACTTATTATATAGATATATATTTTTTTTCTTTTTTAGAGAGGGGATGGGAGGCGCAGAGGGAGAGAGAGAGAATCTTAAGCAGGTTCCATATCCAGCACAGAGCTCGACATGGGGCTCCATCTCATGACCCTGAGATCATGATCTGAGCCAAAATCAAGAGTTGGACGCTTAACTGACTAAGCCACTCAGGCACCCCTATTATATTTTTGAAAGTGTCTCATGTAAAATACAGTTTAATGTATATAAAAATAAAATGTGTACCTAAATTATCTAAATACTTTAATCCAATATATATAAGCAATTTGTTTGTTATGAAGGGTAAATCATAATGAAAAAAATTTCTAGCTTCTAGTCAACTCAAGAGAAACACTATGTCTCATAGAAAGAGCTGTTCTTTTTCTTCATTAGCCCACTGTCCTCTAATTGAAAATATGCATGTTTTCTTTAAGGAGTTTAACTTGTGTTAATATGGGCTCAAGGTTTTATATAAGTACTCAGTGGCATACCTTGAATGGGAAGCTTCACTGCCTAGGAATGTTGAATCACTTAAGTGTTTCCCAAAGAAAACTGCCTACCTTATATAATTCCAGGGCCAGATACTAGGAAACAAGAGGCCACTCCTGGAACCCAAAGCTCCCTGGAATTGTTCAAACCAGCCAATTCTCAGCTGTTTGCTCTGCTCTGCCTTGCCTTTCCTTTTCTTTTTTTTATAAATTATTTTTTATTGGTGTTCAATTTACCAACATACAGAAAAACACCCAGTGCTCATCCCATCAAGTGTCCCCCTCAGTGCCCGTCACCCATTCCCTCCCACCCCCCGCCCTCCTCCCCTTCCACCACCCCTAGTTCGTTTCCCAGAGTCTTTATGTTCTGTCTCCCTTCCTGATATTTCCCACACATTACTTTTCCCTTCCTTTATATTCCCTTTCACTATTATTTATATTCCCCGAATGAATGAGAACATACACTGTCCTTCTCCGATTGACTTACTTCACTCAGCATAATACCCTCCAGTTCCATCCACGTTGAAGCAAATGGTGGGTATTTGTCGTTTCTAATGGCTGAGTAATATTCCATTGTATACATAAACCACATCTTCCTTATCCATTCATCTTTCGATGGACACCGAGGCTCCTTCCACAGTTTGGCTATTGTGGACATTGCTGCTAGAAACATCGGGGTGCAGGTGTCCTGGTGTTTCATTGCATCTGAATCTTTGGGGTAAATCCCCAACAGTGCAATTGCTGGGTCGTAGGGCAGGTCTATTTTTAACTCTTTGAGGAACCTCCACACAGTTTTCCAGAGTGGCTGCACCAGTTCACATTCCCACCAACAGTGTAAGAGGGTTCCCTTTTCTCCGCATCCTCTCCAACATTTGTTGTTTCCTGCCTTGTTAATTTTCCCCATTCTCACTGGTGTGAGGTGGTATCTCATTGTGGTTTTGATTTGTATTTCCCTGATGGCAAGTGATGCAGAGCATTTTCTCATGTGCATGTTGGCCATGGCCATGTCTTCCTCTGTGAGATTTCTCTTCATGTCTTTTGCCCATTTCATGATTGGATTGTTTGTTTCTTTGGTGTTGAGTTTAATAAGTTCTTTATAGATTTTGGAAACTAGCCCTTTATCTGATATGTCATTTGCTAATATCTTCTCCCATTCTGTAGGTTGTCTTTTAGTTTTGTTGACTGTATCGTTTGCTGTGCAAAAGCTTCTTATCTTGATGAAGTCCCAATAGTTCATTTTTACTTTTGTTTCTTTTGCCTTTGTAGATTTATCTTGCAAGAAGTTACTGTGGCCAAGTTCAAAAAGGGTGTTGCCTGTATTCTCCTCAAGGATTTTGATGGAATCTTGTCTCACATTTAGATCTCTCATCCATTTTGAGTTTATCTTTGTGTATGGTGAAAGAGAGTGGTCCAGTTTCATTCTTCTGCATGTGGATGTCCAATTTTCCCAACACCATTTATTGAAGAGACTGTCTTTCTTCCAATGGATAGTCTTTCCTCCTTTATCGAATATTAGTTGACCATACAGTTCAGGGTCCACTTCTGGGTTATCTATTCTGTTCCATTGATCTATGTGTCTGTTTTTGTACCAGTACCACACTGTCTTGATGATCACAGCTTTGTAGTACAACCTGAAATCTGGCATTGTGATGCCCCCCGCTATGGTTTTCTTTTTTAAAATTCCCCTGGCTATTCGGGGTCTTTTCTGATTCCGCACAAATCTTAAAATAATTTGTTCTAACTCTCTGAAGAAAGTCCATGGTATTTTGATAGGGATTGCATTAAACGTGTAAATTGCCCTGGGTAACATTGACATTTTTACAATATTAATTCTGCCAATCCATGAGCATTGAATATTTTTCCATCTCTTTGTGTCTTCCTCAATTTCTTTCGGAAGTGTTCTATAGTTTTTAGGGTATAGATCCTTTACCTCTTTGGTTAGGTTTATTCCTAGGTATCTTATGATTTTGGGTGCAATTGTAAATGGGATTGACTCCTTAATTTCTCTTTCTTCAGTCTCATTGTTAGTGTATAGAAATGCCATTGATTTCTGGGCATTGATTTTGTATCCTGCCACGCTACCAAATTGCTGTATGAGTTCTAGCAATCTTGGGGTGGAGGCTTTTGGGTTTTCTATGTAGAGTATCATGTCATCGGCGAAGAGGGAGAGTTTGACTTCTTCTTTGCCAATTTGAATGCCTTTAATGTCTTTTTGTTGTCTGATTGCTGAGGCGAGGACTTCCAGTACTATGTTGAATAGCAGTGGTGAGAGTGGACATCCCTGTCTTGTTCCTGATCTTAGGGGAAAGGCTCCCAGTGCTTCCCCATTGAGAATGATATTTGCTGTGGGCTTTTCGTAGATGGCTGTTAAGATGTTGAGGAAAGTTCCCTCTATCCCAACACTCTGAAGTGTTTTGATCAGGAATGGATGCTGTATTTTGTCAAATGCTTTCTCTGCATCTAATGAGAGGATCATATGGTTCTTGGTTTTTCTCTTGCTGATATGATGAATCACATTGATTGTTTTACGAGTGTTGAACCAGCCTTGTGTCCTGGGGATAAATCCTACTTGGTCATGGTGAATAATTTTCTTAATGTGTTGTTGGATCCTATTGGCTAGTATCTTGTTGAGAATTTTTGCATCCATGTTCATCAGGGATATTGGTCTGTAATTCTCCTTTTTGGTGGGGTCTTTGTCTGGTTTCGGAATTAAGGTGATGCTGGCCTCATAGAACGAATTTGGAAGTACTCCATCTCTTTCTATCTTTCCAAACAGCTTTAGTAGAATAGGTATGATTTCTTCTTTAAACATTTGATAGAATTCCCCTGGGAAGCCATCTGGCCCTGGACTCTTGTGTCTTGGGAGGTTTTTGATGACTGCTTCAATTTCCTCTCTGGTTATTGGCCTGTTCAGGTTTTCTATTTCTTCCTGCCCCAGTTTTGGTAGTTTGTGGCTTTCCAGGAATGCGTCCATTTCTTCTAGATTTCCTAATTTATTGGCGTATAGATGTTCATAATATGTTTTTAAAATCGTTTGTATTTCCTTTGTGTTGGTAGTGATCTCTCCTTTCTCATTCATGATTTTATTAATTTGAGTCTTCTCTCTCTTCTTTTTAATAAGGTTGGCTAATGGTTTATCTATCTTATTAATTCTTTCAAAGAACCAACTCTTTCTGTTGATCTGTTCCACAGTTCTTTTGGTCTCGATTTCATTTAGTTCTGCTCGAATTTTAATTAACTCTCTTCTTCTGCTGGGGGTGGGGTCCATTTGCTGCTTTTTCTCTAGCTCCTTTATGTGTAAGGTGAGCTTTTGTATTTGAGTTCTTTCCAGTTTTTGAATGGATGCTTGTATTGTGATGTATTTCCCCCTGAGGACTGCTTTTGCTGCATCCCAAAGATTTTGAATGGTTGTATCTTCATTCTCATTAGTTTCCATGAATCTTTTTAATTCTTCTTTAATTTCCTGGTTGACCTTTTCATCTTTTAGCAGGATGGTCCTTAACCTCCACGTGTTTGTGGTCCTTCCAAACTTCTTGTTGTGATTAAGTTCTAATTTCAAGGCATTATGGTCTGAGAATATACAGGGGACTATCCCGATCTTTTGGTATTGGTTCAGACCCGATTTGTGACCCAGTATGTGGTCTATTCTGGAGAAAGTCCATGTGCACTTGAGAAGAATGTATATTCAGTTGAGTTTGGATGTAAAGTTCCGTAGATATCTGTGAAATCCATCTGGTCCAGTGTATCATTTAAAGCTCTCGTTTCTTTGGAGATGTTGTGCTTAGAAGACCTATCAAGGGTAGAAAGAGCTAGATTGAAGTCACCAAGTATAAGTGTATTATTATCAAAGTATTTCTTCAGTTTGGTTATTAATTGGTTTAAATATTTGGCAGCTCCCACATTCGGGGCATATATATTGAGGATTGTTAAGTCCTCTTGTTGGATAGATCCTTTGAGTATGAGATAGTGTCCCTCTTCATCTCTCACTATAGTCTTCGGGGTAAATTTTAATTTATCTGATATGAGGATGGCTACCCCTGCTTTCTTTTGAGGACCATTTGAATGGTAAATGGTTCTCCAACCTTTTATTTTCAGGTTTTAGGTGTCCTTCTGTCTAAAATGAGTCTCTTGTAGACAGCAAATAGATGGGTCCTGCTTTTTTATCCAGTCTGAAACCCTGCGCCTTTTGATGGGGTCATTAAGCCGGTTCACGTTCAGAGTTACTATTGACAGATATGAGTTTAGTGTCATCATGATATCTATTCAGTCCTTGTTTTTGTGGATTGTTCCACTGAACTTCTTCTTAAAGGGGAATTTTAAGAGTCCCCCTTAAAATTTCTTGCAGAGCTGGTTTGGAGGTCACATATTCTTTCAGTTCCTGTCTGTCTTGGAAGCTCTTTATCTCTCCTTCCATTTTGAATGAGAGCCTTGCTGGATAAAGTATTCTTGGTTGCATGTTCTTCTCATTTAGGACCCTGAATATATCCTGCCAGCCCTTTCTGGCCTGCCAGGTCTCTGTGGAGAGGTCTGCTGTTACCCTAATATTCCTCCCCATAAAAGTCAGGGACTTTTTTTCTCTTGCTGCTTTAAGGATCTTCTCCTTATCTTTGGAATTTGCAAGCTTCACTATTAAATGTCGAGGTGTTGAACGGTTTTTATTGATTTTAGGGGGGATCTCTCTATTTCCTGGATCTGAATGCCTGTTTCTCTTCCCAGATTCAGAAAGTTTTCAGCTAGGATTTGTTCAAATACATATTCTGGCCCTCTGTCCCTTTCGGCGCCCTTGGGAACCCCAATTAGAAGTAGGTTTTTCTTCCTCAGGCTAGATTTATTTCCCTTAATCTATCCTTATGGTCTTTTAATTGTCTGTCTCTTTTTTCCTCAGTTTCCCTCTTTGACATCAACTTGTCTTCTATGTCACTCACTCGTTCTTCCACCTCGTTAAGCCTCGTCGTTAGGACTTCTAGCTTGGATTGCATCTCATTTAATTGATTTTTAATTTCTGCCTGATTGGATCTAAATTCTGCAGTCATGAAGTCTCTTGAGTCCTTTATGGTTTTTTCTAGAGCCACCAGTAGCTGTATAATAGTGCTTCTGAATTGGCTTTCTGACATTGAATTGTAATCCAGATTTTGTAACTCTGTGGGAGAGAGGACTGTTTCTGATTCTTTTTTTGAGGTGAGGTTTTCCTTCTAGTCATTTTGCTCAGTGCAGAGTGGCCAAAAACAAGTTGTATTGGGAAAAGGAGAAAAAGGGAGAGAAGGAAAGGAAAGAGAAAAAGAAAAAAGAGAAAGAAGAAAAAAAGGGAAAAAAGAGAAGAAAAAGAAAGAAAAAGAAAGAAAGGAGAAAAAAGGGGGGGGTGGGGGAAGCAATCACAAATCAAAAAGAAAAGAAAAGAAAGAAAGAAAGAAAGAAAGAAAGAAAGAAAGAAAGAAAGAAAAAACACAAAACAAAACAAAACAAAAAAACACGTGGGAGTATCTTCCGATTCTGTATACTTTAAGTCCCTTGACTTCCTCTGGAACTGGTCCGTCTAGCTGGTCTTCTGAGGGAGGGGCCTGCTGTGCTGATTTTCAGGTGTTAGCACTTGGGGGAGCTGCTCTGCCCCCTGCCTGGTGCAGGGCTCAGTGGGGGTTGTTTACCCCGTGAGGCCCAGGAGGAACAGCCACAGTGGCGGGAGAAGTTCTAAAAACCTGGATTCATCTGATATGTCGTTTGCAAATATCCTCTCCCATTCTGTAGGTTGTCTTTTAGTTTTTTTGACTGTATCCTTTGCTGTGCAAAAGCTTCTTATCTTGATGAAGTCCCAATAGTTCATTTTTGCTTTTGTTTCTTTTTGCTCTGCATCACTTGCCATCAGGGAAATACAAATCAAAACCACAATGAGATACCACCTCACACCAGTGAGAATGGGGAAAATTAACAAGGCAGGAAACAACAAATGTTGGAGAGGATGCGGAGAAAAGGGAACCCTCTTACACTGTTGGTGGGAATGTGAACTGGTGCAGCCACTCTGGAAAACTGTGTGGAGGTTCCTCAAAGAGTTAAAAATAGACCTGCCCTACGACCCAGCAATTGCACTGTTGGGGATTTACCCCAAAGATTCAGATGCAACGAAACACCAGGACACCTGCACCCCGATGTTTCTATCAGCAATGGCCACAATAGCCAAACTGTGGAAGGAGCCTCGGTGTCCATCGAAAGATGAATGGATAAAGAAGATGTGGTTTATGTATACAATGGAATATTACTCAGCGATTAGAAACGACAAATACCCACCATTTGCTTCAACGTGGATGGAACTGGAGGGTATTATGCTGAGTGAAATAAGTCAATCGGAGAAGGACAAGCAGTGTATGTTCTCATTCATTTGGGGAATATAAATAATAGTGAAAGGGAATATAAAGGAAGGGAGAAGAAATGTTGGGAAATATCAGGAAGGGAGACAGAACATAAAGACTCCTAACTCGGGGAAACGAACTAGGGGTGGTGGAAGGGGGGAGGAGGGCGGGTGTTGGAGGGGAATGGGTGACGGGCACTGAGGTGGACACTTGACGGGATGAGCACTGGGTGTTTTTCTGTATGTTGGTAAATTGAACACCAATAAAAATTAATTAAAAAAAAAAAAAAAAAAAACCTGGATTCAGCTCCCGCAGTAACTCCGGGGCTCTCCGTCTGCAGGGCCTGGGGGCTCCGGGGCGGGGCCGCTGATCTGCTCAGCTCCAGGCAGGAGCATCCTTACTGTCCTGGGCCCTCCCGGCCTCTGCCTGTCCCGAGGGGAGGCCGGATCCTGGGCTGTGTCCCGGCGCCCTGTGCTTTGGCGCCTGTGCTCTTGGATTCGCTCTCCCGGCCGCGCAGCCCCCTGCGCGGAGCCGCCGCCGCCGCCTGAGCCCCTCCGAGCTGCTCACGGAGCCGCGCAGCCCCCTCCGCGGAGCCGCCGCCCGAGCCCCTCCGAGCTGCTCCGGTCCCTTCGAGCTGCTCCCAGAGCCGCGCCACCCCCTCCGCGCAGAGCTTCTTCCTCTGCCCGAGTCGCTTCCGCCGCCCATCTGCTCCGGGAGCCCCGCAGCCCCCTCCGCGGAGCCGCCGCCCGAGCCCCTCCGAGCTGCTCCGGTCCCGCCCCTTAGGGAGCTCGGGGCACTCTCCTGTGCGCACCGCAGGTGTCTGTTAGTGTCCCAGGGAGCCCGAGGGCGTCCCCGCCCTCCTGGGTCCTGCTCTAACTCCCTACGGGCGCCTTTCCACTGGGAAGGTTGGTGCAGCTCCTGCTCCTCCAGGATGGGGCTCTCCTGCCCTGGGGGCACTCGCCCCAGCCTCAGCCCGGCTCCTCGCGGGGCCCCTCCCCCTTGGTGCCTTTTGTTTCTTTATTTCTTTTTCCCCCCGTCTTCCTACCTTGATAGAAGCGCGAACTCTTCTCACTATAGCGTTCCGGCTGGTCTCTCTTTAAATCTCAGGCCAAATTCGTAGATTTTCAGGATGATTTGAAGGTTATCTATCTAGGTAATTTGTTGGGGACAGGTGATTTGGGGACCCTACTCTTCCGCCATCTTGCCCCTCCTCTATCTGCCTTGTCTTGCCTATAGAAAACACAGTAAAGTCTCTTGGCTCCTGCTTTTGTGTCCTAACCAAAACCTGGTGTTGCATCTGTAGCCTTTTGTGTTATGCTGTGCCTCTCATTTCTAGGGAAATGGTAACATTAAACTTTTCTCTCAATGGCATTGACCCATCTATGTTGTCACTAAGTCACCTTTATAAACGAAGACATGGGCCCAAATCAACCTCCCTTGGCTATATAATACTATATCTCATACACCATTTCTTGGCGCCCTCATCTTCTTTTCTATTGTGCCTACCACATTTTAACATTGTACATAATTGAGTTTATATTCATATTTCTTCCTCTGTCTTTTTTGAATACTGTACAGTGTAAGCTCTTTGATGGTTGGGGTCTTTGTCTCTTGTTTGCAATTTGTTTCATGCACTTAAGATAGTGCCTGAAATGCAAGCGGTGTTCATTGAATGTTTGTCATAGCTATGAATAGGCGTGGTATTACAGTGTAATTGTTCATCTTCATCATTCTGACACTTTCTAAATGTTTTAATTCTCCCTCAAAGTAGACATTCAGCATTTTCAAGAATGGAAAAAGATCACATTTTGGAGACTACACCCTGTTGTATTCAATGTTTCATCCTCCGTGTGTATTCAGCTTCATTCTCTCACTTCTCAGACTTTGGTGTCTCCATCTCAATTTTTGCTGACATCTTAACCATTTTCACTTGTCACAGATATACCCCCTGGAGCCATTTTTGAGTATATCTATGCATAACTACAGAATTATATTGACAGCTTTCAGTAATTAAATAATTCTTTTTATAATTCTTTCTTCCTTGCCTTCCTCTCTCCTTCCTTCATTTTTCTTTTCTTCCTTCCTTTCCTTCCTCTTGTTATATCTAGAGCAGCAAGTTATACAGATGGACACCATAAACAGAAGGCCAAATTAAGGAGTCTTTACTAAAAGCCAGCGGCTGCAAGGTGGCTCATGCACTCCAAAACCTCACAGCCCTGAGTAAGCTCAGGGATAGGTTAATAAAGGCATAAACCTATCCTGTTGACAGTTTCTGTTGAGTCCTAGTAGCTTGCTAGGCATTGTACAGAAGCCAAAAAGCTGGGTGAAGCAAATGTCTATGGTATACTTCCTGAAACCTTGGGTATTGGGTATTGCAGTTTAAACAGACATAAGGTCATAAAAACAGCAGCTATCTACAAGAAGGTGTTTTTTATGCTAAGATTCTGGTATCTCATTCCCCACTGGTTTCAATATTATGATTCAAATCATTGATTCATCAATGCTTGGTAACAGGTCATATGTTGGCTTTACTATTAGTAGTTTTACTGAGTTAATTTGTCTTTTGATAAATTTACAATCCAATTGATGATACAAGGTCCTACTCTTATGGCTAATAATAAGAGGATGAGGGGTCCCACAGTGGCTGACACAAAGGTGGTGACCCATGGTGACCAGTTAAACAATTTTTTAAAAGATTTTATTTATTTATCCATGAGAGACAGAGAGAGAGAGAGAGAGAGAGAGAGAGAGAGAGAGAGAGAAGCAAAGACACAGGCAGAGGGAGAAGCAGGCTCCATTCAAGGAGCCTGACATGGGACTCGATCCCCAGTCTCCAGGATCACACCCTGGGCTGCAGATGGTACCAAACTGCTGTGCCACTGGGGCTGCCCTAAACAAGTTTTTTTTTTTTTTTTGCCCTAAACAAGTTTTTAAATGCATCCATTTTTTTGTAGCCCTTGTTTAGCCTTTTTAATTCCATATTTTTAAGGTGCCCCTCATTCTTGTCCTATACCTATTTTTATGTAATTTTTAAACAAGGAGCAAAGGTCTGGTTTTAGATTAGTCTCTCCCCAAACAGCTTGTGTAACACTTGTAAATATTTCCTCTGTAATCCCATTTCTGAGTTTTCATATAGTTTGGGGTTTAGGTTAGTGGGGATTTACAGATTTACTTGTACAGAACATGGTAAGAATTAGGATTAGGGAACACTCGAGAGTCTTATCTTTAGAGGATCCTGGGTTTCCTGGACCTTTTGTGTTGTTTTGTCCTTTTTTGACATGGGAGTGGTGTAGCCAGGTGAGGATGCTGCTGACTTTAATGGCTGTTGGTGTGGTTAAGACGACCGTGTATGGTCCCTTCCAAGTGGGAATTAGTCCCTGGGTGGTAAACTTCTTTATCCAATCTGAGTCCCCAGGCTGGAAAGGGTGTACTGGATCTGTTGATGATATAGACTAAGCTTCCAGACTTGTTTATGAATCACCTCCTGGGTGAGTTGTAGGGCCTATAAAACCTTGATTAGAGAGTGATTATGAATTTCAGCCTTTAACTCCTTTTGGAGTTTGGGGAGAATGGGAGGGGGACTGCCAAACACAATTTTACAGGGGGTGAACTCCTCCTGATAAGGGGTACATCTTGCCCTCAGGAGGGCAAGGGGGAATAAAGTGGTCCAGTTTTCACCAGTTTTTAGAGTAAGTTTCGTCAAAGTTTTTTTTTTTTAATTTTTATTCTTTTAAGATTTTATTTATGTACTCCTGAGAGACACAGAGAGAGAGGCAGAGACACAGGCAGAGGGAGAAGCAGGCTCCATGCAAGGAGCCCGATGTGGACCAGAACGTGAACCTGGGAATCCAGGATCACGTCCTGAGCCAAAGGCAGGCCCTCAACTGCTGAGCCACTCAGGCATCCCAAGGTTTGTTTGTTTATTTGTTTGTTTGTTTAGAGTTCTATTCATTCACTCTACCTGCCCCGAACTTTGGGGGGCAGTAATGTAATTTCTAATTAATATTTAGGGCTTTAGCAATGTCTCAGGAGATTTTAGCTGTAAAAACAGGGCCATTATTTTTTTTTAAGATTTTATTTATTTATTCATGAGACACACACACACACACACACACACACACACACAGAATGAGAGAGAGAGAGAGAGAAAGGCAGAGACACAGGTGGGAGAAGCAGGCTCCATGCAGGGAGTCCGATGTGGGACTCGATTCTGGGACTCCAGGACCACGCCCCAGGCCGAAGACAGGCACTAAACCGCTGAGCCACCCAGGGATCCCCAGGGCCATTATGTGAACCAATAGTTGTTGGTAGGCCAAATCTAGGAATGATTTCCTGGAGTAATTTCTTTACTGCCATTGTTGCCGTTTTCACCCTTGTGGGATAGGCTTCTGCCCATCCAGAAAAGGTATTTACAAAGACCAGGAGATATTTATATCCTGCTGCTGAGGATTTTATTTCTGTGAAGTCTATTTCCCAATGTTCCCCTGGGGAGACTCCCCTTAACTGAATTCCAAGAGGAGCTTTCTTTCCCTGCTTTGCATTTACCTGTGCACAGATGATATATCTAGAGACAAGGTGGTCTATTAAGCTACTTAGGTTAGGAATATAATATCTATATTTTTTTAACAGTTCACTGAGCTTTATTTGACCTAAATGTGTTGATTGGTGCAATTGGTTAATTAAAGTCTGACCTTGAGTCTCAGGGACCAGTAACCTTCTGTCTGGTAGGATTCACCATCCATTTGTTTCCAGGCAGGCCGCTTTCTGTGTGGCCAGATTGTTTTCTGCTTCCATGTAAGTAGATGAGGTAGGTAGTTCCAGATTGGATACAGTCATTAAGATCTGTAAAAGATCCACTGGTTTTTGTGCTACCTCTCAGGCTACCTGGTCTGCCATTCAATTTCCTCTAGCTTCAGTTGAGCCCCCTTCTGATGTCCCTTGCAGTGGACTATGGCAACAACCGCCTTGGGCAGCCATATGGCCTTTAGTAAGGCTAGGGTTTCTTTCTTGTTTTTAATGTTATCACCTGTTGAGGTTAGCAGCTGCCTTTCTTGATATATTGTGCCATGGACATGTGCTTGGCAAATGCACACCTACTATCAGTATAGATGGTTACAATCTTTTCTTTTGCATATCAGAGAGCCTGGATGAGGGCAACAAGTTCAGCCTTTTGAGCCAAAGTTCCTCTGTTGGGGGATCCCTGGGTGGCTCAGCAGTTTGGCACCTGCCTTTGGCCCAGGGCGCGATCCTGGAGTTCCGGGATCGAGTCCCACGTCGGGCTCCCGGCATGGAGCCTGCTTCTCCCTCCTTCTGTGTCAGTGTTTGGATTAGGACCTCTTTCACTATTCCCCGCCTTTCATGTATATAGAGATGGAAAGGCTTTGTGACATCCAGTAAGGCCAGTGCAGGGGCTGAGGTCAGAGCCCCTTTTAACTGTTCAAAGGCCTGTTCATGAGTTTCAGTCCATTCCAGTGGCTGGGTCCCCCCTGCCCCACCTTGCTGGAATATAGGGGCTTAGCAATCTTAGCAAACCCTGGAATCCATAGGCAGCAATATCCAACCACCCCCAGGAATTCTCGTACCTGCCGCTTAGTTTTAGGTGTGGGAATTTATAGAATGGCTTTGATTCTACTAAGAGAAAGGGTCCGTTCACCATTGCTGATATTGTATCCCAGGTATGTAACTGAGAGGGAGCATAGTTGTGCCTTTTCGGCTGAGACATGTAGCCCAGAGTCTGTAAGGTTTCTAAGAGATCCTCAGTAGCTTTTTGACATTTAGCCTCATTATCAGAGGCCAATAGGAGGTCATCCACATACTGGAGTAGGGTGCATTTAGGATGTCCTCGTTGGAACATGTGGAGGTCTGAACTTAGAGCCTTGTCGAATAGGGTGGGAAAAAAAAAAAAAAGAATAGGGTGGGAGAATTTTTGAATCCCTGTGGCAACCTAGTCCAAGTCAATTGTCCAGAGAAGCCTCCTTCTGTATCTGTCCAAAGGCAAAGATAGGCTGACTGATGGGTGCCGAGGGAATGCTAAAAAAAAAGCTCCCTTTAAGTCCAGAACTGTATAGAATTTGCACTCTGGAGTTAGGAGGCTTAATAAAGTATAAGGGTTAGGGACTGTGGGGTATGTAGTCTCTACCATTTGTTTATTTCTCTGAGATCTTGTACTGGCTGATAGTCATTAGTTCCTGGTCTCTGGACAGGAAGTAGAGGGGTATTCCAAGACAACTGGCAAAGGACTAGAATTCCTGCTTGTCTCAATCCAGAGATATGTATAGTGATGCCTCTTCTTGCATTCAAACTTATGGGGTATTGTTTTATCTGGACAGGAGTGGCAGTGGCTAATAGCCGTACTATTACTGGGGTCTGATGACATGACTGGCCAGTCCCGGAGGGTTGTCTTCTGCCCATACCCAGGGAAACTTTTCTCGGAGTTTGGAAAGATATTTGGAAGGCTCTGGAAGGCCGGTACTCACCCTTTCTTGTAGCATATACTCTTCTGATAGTGGACAGGTGAGGAGGATCCGCGTTGGGGGTTGAGGAGTTTGTTCTGTGGGTTCTAGTCCTTGCCCGATTGATCATCAGGATGGCCTTTGTCTTTTCTAATGAAATAGTAGCTTAAAGTTTTTGGAGGAAGTCGCACCTGAGCAGGGGCTACGGCATCCTGGAATGAATGAGTAAGTGACTGTGTTTTTTTCCTAGATCCACAGTCCATAGGGTGGTCCATGGGCATGAGACAGATTATCTGGTGGCCCCTTGAATGGAGGTTTTATGAGAGGTCAAAGGTCCCATCGGCTCGGTCAAGACTGAAAGAGCTGCACCAGTGTCTACTTTTTGGATTTCAGCTGGCTTCTTTTCCTTTTTTCAGATGTGAAAAGAGTGACTAGGAGCTGTTGACAGTCATCTCAGGTGGGCTGATGTGTATGAAAAACTGATTCTAAGAGGCTAATCAGAGTCTGTGGTTTTTCTGAGAAAGGGGGATTTGGGGCTTTTCAATTGTAAAGGTCGCTCATGGAGAATGGTACAAATACGATGTCAGTTGTCAGTCGGGGGAGCTTCCCTGAGGGGAAGGAGAGCTTCCCCTCTATGGTTTTCTTGTTTATTTTCTTTCTGAGTGTGACTTTGGATGTGTGGGGGTGAGATCACAGACTCACTCCTGTCATTTTTTTCTTCCCCCTCTTGGCCTATCCCTGGTTGTTTGAGGGTTGTAAGAGGGCAGGAAGTCAGCCTCATCAGGAGACAACTGGAGGACAGGGGCTCCCTCCCGTGGACCCCTCCTAGTTGTTGACTTTTGCTGCATTACGAGGACACAGGTTTCAGTTTTTAGAGCGCATGTTTTTAATCAAAGAGGTGGATTTTGGACCAGAGCGAGCCATTGGTCAATAAATGGGAACTGGTCTGGGTGGTCCGGCCTTCCTGTCACAACATTCCAAACAGTCTGTGCTAGATGAGGATCAAAAGATCCCACATCCGGCCCACCAACTCCAAAGATGGGTCACTCAAGTTCGCATAGTGTTCTCAGAGTTCCCAGGGTTAACTTAACCCCATAATCACAGTTTTTCTTAAATGCTTTTTTTTAATGTCTTAACATGTACCCCAGTTGGGTTTTAGCCGTGCTGGGGCACCCCCCCCCATAAAGACTGAGATCAGAAGGAGAAAGAGTTTGAGGTTTGTGGGGAGAGCCAGACTAGTCGGTCATCCAGCACAGGCAGAACAACGTCCTGCAGGAATTATATTAAAGTTTTGATAACATTCATAAAGAACCAGAAGAAGAACCAAAACAAAGATCAAGAAGATTTCAATAGGCTCAGTCAGTTCATGAATAAGGAGAGACAAAAGAGGAGAGAGAACAGAAGGAGGAACTGGGTTCAGGTAGGGCCAATATTCCCTTCTGGTGGGAAGGGAGATTGATTGAACCCTTGACCAGAAACCTGTCACCTGAGTCTTAAGACTGGCAGCCGTGCTACTCACTTTTAATGGCTGACAGGTGCCCAATGTTTTTTTTTGAGGTTGTTCGTGTGTGTGTGTGTGTGTGTGTGTGTGTGTGTGTGTGTAAAGATGTCAGCTGACAGAAGAGAGTAGAGGAATTGGCCAAAAAGTGTAAAACTAGGAGGGACCCCCACTGGGTCCCTTAACCAGAAACCAGGAGGGACCCTCCCTGGGTCCCCCAAACAGAAACCAGGAGGGATCCCTGCTGATTCCCCCAAGCAGAAACCGGGAGTGACCCCCGCTGGGTCCCTTAAGTACAAAACAGGAGGGACCCCCTCTGGGTCCCTTAACCAGAAGCCCCTTCCTAACATCTTAGGGGGAGCCTGTGGAGGGGAGTTCAGACTAGGTCTGGTCCTCCAGCTTCCACCCAGATGGACCAGTCTCCAGGTAAACAGGTGACACTCACCTCAGGAATTTACAGGTGACTCCGTGGGTATTTTGGGGGTTGGACGTCGTCATTTCTCTCATCAGGCTGTCATAGCCTCGTAGAGAAGCCTCCAGGGCCCTGGAATGTCTCAGGGGGCGCCTCCCCTAGAGATTTCTCGCAATCCCGGCAGCACTGGCAGAGAGGACCTCCTCCCAATAGGCGTCAGAACCCCGCGACAGAGATCACTCGGGAATCTCCCTGGGCCTCCAAATGTTATAGCTAGAGCAGCAACTTATATAGATGGACGCCATAGTCAGAAGGCCAAATTAAGGAGTCTTTATTGAAAGCCAGCGGCTGCAAGGTGGTTCATGCACTCCAAAATCTCGGAGCCCGAGTAAACTCAGGGATAGGTTAATAAAGGCATAAACCTATCCTGTTGACAGTTTCTGTTGAGTCCTAGTAGCTTGCTAGGCATTGTACAGAAGCCAAAAAGCTGGGTGAAGCAAATGTCTATGGTATACTTCCTGAAACCCTGGGTATTGGGACATTTTGCAGTTTAAACAGACATAAGATTACAAAAATAGCAGCTATATACAAGATGGTGTTTCTTATGCTAAGCCCCTGGTATCTCACTCTTTCCTTCCTTCCTTCACTTCCCTGCCCCGCCCCCATCCTCCTCCTGTGCTTCATCATTTACCAAAAATAATCTCAACTCCCAATTCAGACACTGTCACGCTAATTGCAAATGAAGTGAAAAGCACTTCCTAGCAAAGAAATGAGATCTTGATGCTCCAAATCTTTATTTCTGGGTTTGGATAGTCACCTTTGCACATTTACTGCCACCAGTACTGGCACTTTAGAAAGCATTTATAATGACCCTTTTCAGATAGTCGGCATATTCCTAGAGGGAAATCAATATATCTTAGCTTTGGGCTAAGAAGGATCATTTGAATTACAGGGTGCTGCATGCTGGTTTTTAAATCCATATAGATTGGGACGCCTGCATGGCTCAGCGGTTGAGTGTCTGCTTTAGCTCAGGGCATGATCCCGGAGTACCAGGATCAAGTCCCATATCGGGTTTCCTCCATGGAGCCTGCTTCTCCCTCTGCCTTTATCTTCTCTCTCTCTCTCTTTTTTTTTTCTCTATGTCTTTAATGAATGAACAAAATCTTTTAAATATTTAAATAAAAAAATAAAAACTAGCAAGGAAATATACGTGGACTGTGAGTGGACTCAAAGTAGTTTGACAAGATATGTCCATGTGGTTTTGTGGCTTTGGGGAATACCTACAAGAAAGTTACCATTCTGGGATCCCTGGGTGGCGCAGCGGTTTAGCGCCTGCCTTTGGCCCAGGGCGCGATCCTGGAGACCCGGGATCGAATCCCACGTCGGGCTCCCGGTGCATGGAGCCTGCTTCTCCCTCTGCCTGTGTCTCTGCCTCTCTCTCTCTCTCTCTGTGACTATCATAAAAAAAAAAAAAAAAAAAAAAAAAAAAATTAAAAAAAAAAAAAAAAAAAAAAAAGAAAGTTACCATTCTTGCGCCCTCCCGAAGACTATACAAGCACGGAATCTGGGCGTGCGCTCTTTAAGAGGACTGAAGCCCCGCCCAGTCCTCTGACTCTCGAGGCACAGTTTCCCAGAGCCCAACGGTGGACGTCGCAGCCTTAGCACCCTCAGGGAGCAAGTCCAAGAATCACTAGGGCCGATTGATCAGGAAAACTACATTACCCAGAAATCCCTGCGCCGCGCGGTGGCGGCATTATTAAAAGTGCGCGGAAGACGCTGGGCGGGATTTCCGGTGTCTTCCTCGCGGCGGACATTTTGTCCGCTCCTGGTGTAGCTTTCGGAGTAGAGCTCCTGGAGTGCTGGTTGGGTTCGGAGTGACAGACGCCGGAAGGCGCGGGAGGAGACCCTGTGTCTACCGGGGAGAGGCTTGGCGGTGGCAGCACCCGCGAAGGCTCCGCGGCCAGGGCCTAGCCACGGCAATGCTCGGGTCCCGAACTGGGACTCTTCACAGCTCCGTGTGGTCCAGATTGTGATGGCGGCGACCGCGGTGATGGATCCCGCGTAGGTGGGTACTCTGTTCCCCGGACCTTGACGCGTTTTGGGTCCTGAATCAGGAAGCCCTGAAAGAGGGGCACCAGTTGAAGTCGTTGCAGCCCAGCCTCCGATGTCCTGGGCCACGGGGGCGTTTGCAGGGGGAGCCCCCATTTCTAACAGCCGGTGGGATGAGCCGTCGAAGTGTTTATTCCTGGCCGTTCGACTAGCACGAGCACAGGCTTGGAGGCGCCACTGAGCCGGGAGGATTCAGGAAATCGGAGTGCTCGTGTTTGCAGGGAGCATGGCAAGGGAACCTTATGCCTTCATGGCGAGGACTCTTGGAGCGATGGAAGAACAGATGTGGTCTGGCTTGGGGGAGTACACATTACGGCCGAGTGGGTGGTGGACTTGGAGGCGAGGAGGCCGCAGACTTTGGAGGTTTTGTGGTGCTTGGATCGGAGCCATGGCGGGCAAGTTGGAGGTGGAGAAATGGAGTTTTAAAGGTAAAACCAATAGGGTTTCCCGCTGTCAGATAATGGCTGTACGTGAACGAAGGAATGAGAGACCTTCACAGTTTTGTTTTCCCTTTTTCCCCCCTTGAACTTCGGTGGGAATGGGTCCGTTGGAGCAGGAAGCTCCTTTGAAGGAATCAGGAGTTGTATTTTGGATGTGGTAAAAGCTAAGGTGTCCCTAGGGCATTTGGCCATGCAGGTCTGGACTTCCAGGGAGGGAGCTGTGTTGGAGACCAATGAGGGACGAGGCCTCAAGTCAAAGCCTGGAGAGCAGATTCTGAGGAAGAATATTAAGGATGTCTTTATCTCACGTAGTCCTTGAGGTGAGAGATTGGAGGGCAGGGAAAAAGAGGTGACATTCTTCATTACCTTCAGAAGGAAGCATGTGAAAGAGTTCTGGCTGGTCTTAGCTGGAGGAAAGGGCTGTAGGGTATAAGGAACCTGACATGAGATACAGAGGCAGTATCTATAGCAGTGCTATAGATTTGCCACTCTGTGGGCTCAGCAAAGACACTGCCTGAAGAACAGAGGAAAAGTCAGCCTGGCTAGTGGAGCAACCTCAGCCCAATCCAGGACACTGGCACATCAATTCCCCAACTCTTAAGTAAGAGAGATTATGAACATCTCTAATAAGGGCCTCCAGCAGGCTCACCTTCAGAGGAGTATGTTACAGTTAGGCTGGTTTGGCGAAAGGCCAGTGTGCACATGGCTGGTATACATAAGCAGATGTATGGATATAAGTTTCTGTTAATGCTTAATAATTTGCTTGCCTCTAAGTGTTTGATTATGATGAAAGTCTTAAATATCACATCTTCTTAAAAGCTTAAAGCTTAAAAATAAATAGTATCAAAAACCTGTCCCTTCATTTGTAGCACAACCAATTGGAAAAATGTGAAGCTTGTGGAGAGGAAAAACTAATTCAAAGATCCTTGACATGTATTAACGTGTTGCTACAAACTGTAGCCCTGTTAGGTGTCTACTGCTATTATCCCTGCTTTACAGATGAGGACACTGCAACACATCTTTGTTCATGGACACCTAGCTGGTAGAAGGCAACACTGGAGTCTTAGTATTTGAGATTAGACATTCAGAAATTATCCTCACCAAAGGGCAAGGGATAGGGGAATAGTTCAGTCCATGATACCTCACTCTGGTTACCTGCCACTCTCAGCTTCCTCCTTCTGCCAGGTTGCTTTGATGGTAGAAGCACTTAGGATCTCTGCATAGGTGAGTGCAGAGTATGCAGGTCCTGATTCATCATGCCCCACTTGGCCATGATCTTGGCAACCCACTATGGGAAATGGTGGTGTCTCAGGAGTCTTCGCTTATCCTTCTACTTGCCTTTGAGTTTGAGAGTGCCAGTTTTACTAATGGTCTTTTGCCTTGAATCCAGTGCAGTGGGATGAAGTGTGGAACGGTGCTCCAGGCACTAGAACCAGCAGGTGCAAAAACATCACTTGAGGCTGAACTAGGAGTATTTAGGGAGCCTCAGGTCTCCATTATGTCTGGTGTGATCAGAGAGCAGGGGACAGGCAGGATTCAACCCCAGAATGGCAGCCTGTGGAGCTGGGCTTCTGTTGGGAGCCATGAAATGTTTGGAGCAGAGGAGGGAGTGAACTGACTGGTCTTAACAGGCTTTCTCTGGCTGCATGGTGAAAAATGACTGGGGTCAGGAAAGATCACTTTTGATGATGGCTAGACTGGACTGGTGGCTCTGGAGGTGAGGGACAAATGCTTGGATTCTGGATTTTTTTTTTTTCTTTAAGTAGGGCCAACCAGATTTTCTGATGTGGATGGTGAGAGAAAGAATGGGAAGAGTCAAGGATGACCCCACAGCTCCCATAGTTTTTGGCCTGAGAAAACATAAGGATGGAAAAACCTTCAATTGAGATGGTGAAGTTGGTGATGGGAGTAGCTTTCAGAAGTAATATCAAGAATTAGGCTTTGACCATGTTGAATCTGAGTGGAGGTACTGGTAGATAGCTGGACACAGACGTTTGGATTTCAGAGGAGGGATTCAAGTCTCAAAGGTGGCAGCCACTATATGGATTAAATAGAGCTGCTTATCAGATTTATAGAGAGAATCTTTACATCATAGTGGCAGTGCCATTAAGGGTCTAGAAGGGGGTGGACACAGCAGAGTGGGATAGGAGTCACCCGAGGGACAGGAAAAGGGAGGTTAGTGTGCATGGTTGGGAGAGAGAGGAGGATCTGGCAGGTGGGGAAGGCTTCTAGAGAGAGCATATAGACGTGAGATGGATGTTGGTGTAGAGTAGTATTAGAGATGAGATGAATGTGAGGCCAGAGCAAGTGCTTTTCTCTTCTCTGTGTGGTTCCCACATGTTCGTGGTGACCTTTAATGGGATGTGGGGAGTTTAAGTCACGGTAGATTACCTCAGGAGCAGATTGGGTCAGCTGGCAGAGTAACTATGATTGAGGTAGAAGGACAGTGGGTGCGGGCTTTGCATGAGAATTTAGTGTTAAGCCTATGACTATTGAGAATATAGCATCCTTAGTATGTAACAGCAAAGTGGGTAGGAGGCTGGGTTTATCTGATCTATATGTTGTTCTGGATTGCTGAAGTTGAATCAAGGAATAGGGCCTGGAAGGAAGGATTTAAAAATTGGGTTCAGAGTACATGGCCGTGGGGACCATCAACTGGAGCCAGGTAGGATCTTGGATGCATTAACCAAGAATTCTTTGGGTGCTGTGTGCAGATTTGCATGTGGGAGATGCCTATGTTGTGGATATGCATAGACATGAGGGAGCTCTGGTCTAAAGAACAATATGTACTAGAGATGGGATCTGAATTCATAGCCTGGGGGCTCTAGGGAGAATTCCAAGCTCAAATATGCATATGAGATGCATGATCTCTAGACCCCAGGAGAACTAGCTGACAGAAGTGTCTATCTGTCCCCTCCCTGTTCTGGGTTGGACAAAATGATGACTAGAAAGTGGGAAAAGAGTGGGTAGGCACCAGTCACATGAGGGCCTGGTATCTGAGTTGGGGAGCTGGGGAGGAGGGTGAATTGTGGTGGGTAGACCAGGAGTCCTAGGGAGAACTGCTGCCTCTGTGTTCAAGTTGTTGACTTCATACAGGGTCATGTGACTTTCAAGGATGTGTTTGTGTCTTTCTCTTGGGAGAAATGGGGGCTGCATGATAAGGCCCAGAGATTTGTGTCATAATGCAGTGTTTTCTGTGCTTTGCATTTACGGTCTTGCCGGGTAAGGCCCTGTATGCCCAAGTTTTCTGGGCTGTGCTCTACTCTTTCTTCCCTCAAAGGTTGCCATTTTCTTCCCATAGCTGCCTGGGCACTGCTATTTTCCCTCACTAACCTAGGTTTTCTTAGGTACTGGAGCTCAGCTGTGTATTGCTTCCTTTATTCCTTGTGGTCAGCCCAGTGGACTACCCTGCTTGCCCTTTCCCTTACTATATGGCTCTGCCCACATTCATGATACCTCTGCTCCACATTCTGCCCCTTTCTTATAATAAGCATATTCTTTGGATCTACTTGTGTCATGAATTGCCATAATAATCACTGCCATGGGGCCCAGTGCGCTGATCCTACAAGATGCTTCTGATACTCATTTTGTAATATTTAGTTGTCTTAATCATTTGTGGATGGGTTGCTCTAGGTCACTGCTTTCCTACTTGCCCTGTCTTTCCTCTATGACTTGTTTCTTCCAGATGCTTTGTGGTTGCTGAACTTAGCAGGGGAAAGAACTCTGAGTGCCTGACTGAGAGGTCATGACTCTAGCCATGGCAGGAGGGACGTGGACAGGCCCTGGTGAGTGGGAGCTTAAAGTGGGTGTGACTTCTGGGCTGGGTTCAACTAGCACCAGAATCCTGTTTGGTGCCCAGGTTGTAGACTATACTTATTTCTATCTTTTTCTCCTTGTTCTTATCTTTTATGTTCTGACCTCTGACCCAGGGCTGTCCATGCCCACTTTACCGGTGCTCTCTACTATTCCTTCTGCAGTGTTCTTTATTGGACAGTGCTAATGTGTCATGACATACGTATATCCTTAAATGATTCTAGGATACCAGTTGCTCATTTTAAATCAGATTTTACTGGGCCTGGACATACATTTCTGCATAGCACTCAGCAGTAGCCAAGGCCCTTCTAAAAATCACTTGCTGAAGAGTAAATTGGACATCCTGCCTGTTGGTTCTCCCTGAGCTACACCTCATTCTTGTGTATGTCCTTTGTGAAGGCTTCCTCATTCTGTGACCCTTCGGGACCCAGTATTGCACAGCAGCTTTTTCTTTAACCTGATCCCAAATCTGCTGTCCTGCTAATAGCCCCATGAACTAAATCCTGGGTATACTAGACACATTGGTGATGGGGTTGCCCCTTCCCGCCAAAGTCATCATGCACTTCAACAGCATTTTTCTGCCTTTAGGTTGTTGGTGTGCAGTGGAGGATGAAGAGGCACCTTCTGAACAGAGTATTTCTATAGAAGTGTCACATGATAGTATTTCCAAGGCAGGTTCATCCACCCAGATGGCTCACCCTTGTGACATATGTGGCCCTATCTTGAAAGATATCTTGCACCAGGAAACACGCCAAGGACTGAAACCTTACACATGTGGGGCCTGTGGGAAACAATTCTGCTTCACTGCAAACTTTCATCAGCACCAGAAGCAGTACAATGTAGAGAAACCCTTAAGAAGAGACAAAGGGAAGACCTCATTTGTCAAGAACTGTAGAGTTTGTGAAGAACCTCACCTGTCAGAAAAACCTTTTCAATGTGAGGAGGAGCAGACCCTCCAGGTCAGTTTGGGCAGTCACCAGCAAAAGGCCACTCACAGCAAGAAGACAAGGAGCACCAGGAGTGGGGAGGCCTCTCACAGTGGCCAGATGCATTACAGGTGCAGCGAATGTGGGAAGGCTTTCAACCGCAAAGACACACTTGTCCAGCACCAGAGAATCCACACTGGAGAAAGGCCTTATGAGTGCAGTGAATGTGGGAAAGCCTTCAGCCGTAAAGCCACCCTTATCCAACACCAGAGAATTCACACTGGAGAAAGGCCTTATGAGTGCAAAGAATGTGGAAAAGCCTTTAGCCGCAAAGACAACCTTACTCAGCACAAAAGAATTCACACTGGAGAAATGCCTTACAAGTGTAGTGAATGTGGAAAATACTTTAGTCATCATTCCAACCTAATCGTACACCAGAGAGTTCACAATGGAGCGAGGCCTTATAAATGCAACAATTGTGGGAAAGTCTTCAGGCACAAATCCACACTTGTTCAGCATGAGAGTATCCATACTGGAGAAAATCCTTATGTTTGCAGTGATTGTGGGAAATCCTTTGGTCACAAATACACCCTCATTAAACACCAGAGGATTCACACTGAGGCAAGGCCTTTTGAGTGCATCGAATGTGGGAAATTCTTTAGTCGAAGCTCTGACTTTATTGCACATCAGAGAGTTCACACAGGGGAAAGGCCATTTGTGTGCAGCAAATGTGGGAAAGATTTCATCAGAACATCCCACCTTGTTAGGCACCAAAAAGTTCACACTGGAGAAAGGCCATATGAGTGCAATGAATGTGGGAAAGCCTATAGTTTAAGTTCCCACCTCATTCGGCACCAGAAAGTTCACACTGCAGGAAGACTTTAGGAGTGCTCTCAACAGGACTCATACGGAGAGGAGCTCTATGATTGCCCTTTGAGAGGAAGACATCAATCAGATGTTGAAACTCATATCTGAACATTAACACTGGGGAGATACCTTATGAATGCCAGGTACAGGGAAGGTTTCATGAGTTGTGTTGCACTTTCAGACCTACTCAGGTCTTTGCCAGATTTGTCACTCAATGCCTGTGGCTGAAACCATGTCTGCTCTATCAGCTTAGTTACCGTTATGTCCTCAGGGAAGGTAGAACTTTGTACTCTCCAGTCCCTAGAGGGAAATAATAAGAATCCTGAATTAAATGGGATTCCTCATTCCCTCCCCACTGACTGGTTAAAAATGTGGACCTTACATACATCTTTAGCCAAGAGGATCTGAGCTGTGTTCTGGTGGCTTACAAAAAAGGTTTACTTTCTTCATAGTGTTGGTCTCATGTGGTACTTAGATTTTCCAGCCTTCAAGTCACCCAACCTGGAGAACTACTTACTTCTGTTGTTCTGGTTTCTATGATAATAAAGACCTTATTATTTAAGCCATTGCTAATTTTGGACATTCTTTTTACTGTTTGGAGTGGTTAGAAAACAATTAGGCCATGCAAAACTGAAGAGATAAACTGGGAGGGGGGTGCTCCTGGTTTCATGTGCCTCAACTGGAAGAGCAGGTTGACAGGGAAACATTCTCAGTCTACTTCTGGTATTGCTGACAAAAGTTTCTCAGGGGTTTGTGGGCCTGATGTCTGGATTTCAGAGTTATTTGAGGGCCCAGACATCACTTTGATGGTGATGTTGAGGGAGGTTGTGACAGCCTTCAATATGTTTGAGACCAGCATGGATTGAGTGTCTTATTTCCAGCATATGTGCCATATTTCACAGCACAGTTGAGGGGAAGCTGTTTGAGGACCTGCCAAGTGCCATATGTCCTGAAGGCCAGAATCTGATTTGGTACCCAGGTCTCTGGCTGCAAGACTTACCAACCCAGGAAGGAAACAAAACTGATGCCAAGACACAGTGTGAATAATTGGGCCTGGGGACTGGCAAATGAGAGTGGATGTTCCCATTTTAAAAAGACATCCACAAACATACCAGTCACTATGGCTGTATGAGATTGGGATGCATGGCAATTCTTAGCATCTCCAGAGCTTTGTCACTCTGACCAAGGTCAGTGACAGAGCAAAGAATGTAAATTTTATTTCGATTTCTGTACCTCTCTGGGCTCTATATCTAGTGTCTTTGCTGCATAGGCAAGAACTCCGGGGTATACATTGTCGTCCAGGGATGTAGATTTTGTGACCAGCCAGAGATTCTGGTGACTCACTGGGAAACAGCCTTCACTGCTTGCCAGTTTTTCTTGCTGCAGAGGAAGAGGTTCTCTACCAGACGTTTGGAGAGAGAAAATAGAGTCACTATATTGATAGTCTGGTTTTCTAATAGAAGTGGGAGACCCAGATGTTGCAGTGGAATCATCTTTTATAGTTTTACTGATGTGTAGTCAACATGGAATACACTGCATATGCTAAAGTGCAATTTGGTAGGCCTTAATATATGTATAAGAAATCACCCAGCTGTAGTATTGAATATAACCACCCCCAAAGTTACCTCATGCCCCTTCCTAATCCCTCTCAATGCTCTTCCTAATACTTCCCATCCCTTCCCTAGGCAACCATTGATTTACTTTCATTATAGATAAATTTGCCTTTTCTAGAACCTTATTTAAATTGAATTTTAGAAGTTTATTATTGTCCACTGTCTTTCATGCAATTATTTTGGGAATCATCCATGTTGTTTGTATAAATAGATGAATAATACTCTGGATATACTGCAGTTTATCCCTTTATCTTAATTGACATGTTCTTCCCCCAAATTCTAAATATTAAAAACAAAGCTGGTGCAAATATTAATGTACAAGTCTTTATATGGACATTTAGCTGAGGAAATTCCTAAACAAAGTGTTGAAAGTGTGGCCTTCTTTGTATTGTTCATGGTAAGATGTGACACGGAAGAGATAAACATAGAGAAGAACTGCTATACAGAAAAGACCCAAGATTTGATGATTTGGGAAATTCTTATCCTATCTTAATTGCAAAAGACATTGAAATGAGATGATTCATGATCAGGAAAGCATGTTCTGGAGAAATAGCCATGGGTGTGACTGTATAGTCTCTTGTAATACCTCAGCAAGATCAAAAGAGCAGAGTATTCAGCCACATAGAATTTCTTTGAAGAGATTTGACTAAGCAGGTCTCCTCAGTATAAGCAGAGGCCATCTTGGAAGCTTAAAGGCAACCCTTGGCCATCTCAGCAAAAGCAAAAATTGATATTGGGATCATCAGGGGAAAATGTGTGGACTAACCTCTTGTCTAGTGGAGTGAATCTCTGTGTTATATACAGAAGAGCCACAAAGTTCTTGAAAATTTTGTGGTAGAAACACTTTGGATCTTAAAAGGACAGAATATGAAATTAAGACCTCCTAATTTCTGCGCACATGAAACTGGCTGAGAAAAATTACTAAGTTGCAAACCTTTGTTACCTGTCATAGAAATGGAGGACTTAGAGGACAGAGTGGAACCCAGGATGGGGAGCTGAGAGCCCAGTGGCCAGAGCTCTGAACCTGGGTATTCCCAGACCTTGCTACCTAATGTAGTTTGCTAAGTTTGATTTCCAAATTTCTTGGAACTTGTGGCTTTCCCTTATTCTTTCATATTCTCCCTTTTGAAACAATGTGTATAACTATTATCCTAGGTCTATCCCTAGGTTATTTTGAGAGCAGATGCCTTGTTTTCTAGTTTTACAGATCCACAGATGGAGAGGATTGTGTGCCAGGATGGATTATATCCAGAGCCTCAGACATATCTGATGTAGACAATATTTAGATGAGATTTGAGTGTTGAGTTGATATAGAAATGGAAGGAGACATTTTGTGATCTTGGGATTGGTGGAATATATTTCGTAAGCAGGACAGATACGAATCTGAGGAACAGACAGCAAACTGTAGTAGATGGAATTGTTGCTGCCAAAGATGTCCATGCCCTTATCCTCAGAACCTGTGAATGGTCCTATAGATGACCAATGGAGCTTTGCATGTATAATACACTTTGTGATGAGACTTACCCAGCTGGGCTCAATCTAATCACATGAGTCATTAAAAACAGAACCTTTCTCAGCTATAGGGAGAAAGAGGCGGAAGTGTTAGACATGGCTGTATCAGGCCCTTTGTTGCTCCATTGCTGGTTCTAAGATAAAGCTAGGTACTAAGTTGAGCACCACACCTATGATAGCCAGCATCTTCAGTCCTGGCTCAGCAAGATCAGGTCAGAGCATTGAGTGACACAGCCCTTTGAAGAAATTGTGTGACTTTGCAGATGGTCTCAATACAACCAGAAGGCCCCTCGGAAGCTTAGAGACCTCAATCCTACAACCACATGGAACTGAATTCTGCCAACAATGCATACAAGCAGGAATCTGATTTCCCAGAGCCTCCAGAAAGAAACAACTTGCCAACTTTAAGTGCAGCTGGGGCCCCAGGGATTGAGGGAAATCACCGGCTGGTTCACTGCATCAAAGGTACAAAGGAGTTGGTGCCTGCCAGGGTAGGACCTGCCTGCAGAGAGGCTTTGGTTTAGATGGGAAGGAAGCCACAGCCCTAAACCCTAAACTGCTGGCTTAGAGGTAGGGTGTTAGGTGTGTACTCGGGCAGAGTCCAGAAAGCTCTGGTCTAACTGGCTATACCTCTCTGGGCTCTAATCTCCAGGCACCAGGTTCTGCTGCCTCCCACCTCTGCAATTCCTAGCAGCTCAGCTTTGGAGATCTCCCTGTGCCTATTGCCCCAGCCTAGGAATTCCCTGCTCACCTAATGGCTCCTTGGTGGCAGCATTGACTCCCTGGACCTCTTATGCTATCAAGACACCCAGCCCTGGTGGCTCCCCAGGCCTTGTTCTGCACCCTTGGCAACCTGCTCCTTCCATGGCCCAGCCTCTATGCTGGCTTCTGACCCTAATGCTTTCCTCTTGCCTGCCCGCTGTGTCCTCAAGGCTATTTCTCTCACCTGCTTCTGCACTGCTGCCTACTCTGCCCTAGCCCCTGTAAACCACCTCCTACCACTTAGTCTCAAGCTCAGACCACTGCTGCAAGCCTCTATGCCCTATCCCTGGCACCTCAGGGTTTTAGCTTCTCTCTGTCTCCTGAGCCTGCTGCAAAATCACTCCCTCTCCCTCACCCTATTTCAGAGGAAACACTGAAGTAAGTGTAGATCTATTATGTCAGGGTATTAAGACTAATGTGACTGGACTTTAGGTGTGAAAGGGTAGGAGCTAGGGATGGGGGTGGGTGCACAGGGAAAGAGGAAAGGCAAAGAATTGAGGAAAGATCCACTGAATTGTTGACTATGTCCAGTTCTATACAAATGTGAGGGTAAACTATCCGAGGTTTAGAAAAGTACCACTAGAAGACAGTATACCAAATAATTCCTGCAGCTCGTGTAGGGCTGGCAATTATTTATGTTCTTATCTACCAATGTAGAAATACCTATTATACAGTATACAGAACAACACTTAGAAAACTCAGAAATATATCGCCTAGATAGTGAAACTTAACACAGATTAAGATTTGCTCTGGACACCCTGAAAAGAATTAAAAGCAAACATTCAAGGGAAGGACTGCTAACAGGTACCTTTACCTGAAAGCCAAGAAAAATCTGACACTGAAGGAATACAAGCAAGTGCAACATTCAACAATGTAAGGTTTATCTTGTCTGGCACCCAATAAGCAATTTACTGGGCACACGAAGGAGCAGAAATATAAGGAAAAAAACACAAAAAATGACTAAAATGATTAAACAAGTACGTTTAGAGAGCTTTTATAATTTTTTTTTGTAAATATCTTGCATTTGTTCTTGGAAAGATTAAAAAAACAACTTGATTAAAAGAGAAATAGATGTAAAAACAGTTATAAAAATAGATCTATGTAGAACTTATGGTAGAATATAATATCTAACAAAAAAACTAGTATGAAAATCAGATGAGATATTGCAGAAGAAAATGTCAGTGTGTTTAAAGGTAAAATTATAGATAAGCAAAATGAACCACATAGAAAGGGAAAAAATGAACAAAGAATAAACAGCATTAGTGACTTGTAGGAAAATATCAAGTGGTCTAATATACATGTATTTGGAATACTAAAAGCAAGAGCATAACAGGAAAGAAAATATCTGAGTGAAATGTCTATTTAAAACAAAACCAGAGACTGGTTTTTATGCCAGTACCATACTGTTTTAATTACTACCACTTTATAGCATAACTTGAAATCTGGAATTGTGATGCCTCCAGTTTTTTCTTTTTCAAGATAGCTTTGGCTATTTGAGGTCTTTTATAGTTCCATACAAATTTTAGGATTGTTCTAATTCTGTGAAAAATACTGTTGATATTTTTATAGGGATTGCTTAAATGTGTAGATTGCTTTGGGTAGTATGGGTATTTAATATTTTTTTCTTCAACCCAAAGCGTGGAATGTCTTTCCATTTCTTTGCATCATCTTGAATTTCTTTCATCAGTGTTTTATAAAGTTTTCAGGGGTCTTTCACCTCTGATTAAGTTTACTCCTAGGTATTTTATTGTTTTTGGTGCAACTGTAAATGGGATTGTTTTCTTGATTTCACTTTCTGCTCTTTTATTATTAGTGTGTATGAATCCAACAGATTTCTGTACATTAATTTTTTATGTTGTGACTTTATTGAATTCATTTATCAGCTCTAATAGTTTTTTGGTAGTCTTTAGGGATTTCTATATATTGTATCATGTCATCTGCAAGTAGAATTTTACTTTTTCCTTACCAAGTTGGGTGCCTTTTATTTCCTTATGTTGTCTAATTGCTGTGGCTTGGACTTCTAGTACTATGTTGAATAAAGATGGTGAGAATGGACATCCTAGTCTTATTCCTGACCTTAGGGCAAAAGATCTCTGTTTTCACTATTGAGTATACTGTTGGCTGTGGAATTTTCATATAAGGCCTTTATTATGTTGAGATATGTTCTCAATAGATCTACTTTACAGAGGGTTTTTTTTTTTTTAATCATGAATGGATATTGTACTTTGTCAAATGCTTTTTCTTCATCTCTTGAAATGATCATATGGTCATTATCCTTTCCCTTATTGATGTGAAGTATCATGTTGATTGTTTTGCAAATATTGAACCACCCTTGCACCATAGGAATAAATCCAACTTGATCATGGTATAAGATTTTTTATTTTTTATTTTTTTAAAATTTTTATTTATTTATGATAGTCACAGAGAGTTTATTTATGATAGTCACAGAGAGAGAGAGAGAGAGGCAGAGACACAGGCAGAGGGAGAAGCAGGCTCCATGCACCGGGAGCCCGACGTGGGATTCGATCCCGGGTCTCCAGGATCGCGCCCTGGGCCAAAGACAGGTGCCAAACCGCTGCACCACCCAGGGATCCCCAGGTATAAGATTTTTTAAATGCATTATTGGATTTGGCTTGCTAATATTTTGTGGAGGATTTTGCATCTTTATTCATGAAAGATATTGACTTGTAATTCTCTCTCCCTCTCCCTCTCCCTCTCCCTCTCTCTCTCTCTCTCTCTCTCTCTCTCTCTCTCTCTCTTTTTTGTGGTGTCTATCTGATTTTGGCATCAGAGTGATATTGGCTTCACAGAATGAATTTGGAAGTTTTTCTTCCACTCATATTTTTGGAATAGTTTGAGAAGAAGGGATATTAGCTTCTCTTTAAATGTTTGATAGAATTAATCTGTGAAGCCATCTCTTGTAGGCAATGTATAAATGGGTCTTGTTTCTTTTATCCACTTTGTCACCCTATGTCTTTTGATTAGAGCAATTAGTCCATTTACATTCAAAGTAATTATTGATAGATATGTAGTTCCATGTTGTTACTTGTTTTGTGGTTGTTCCTCTAGATTTTTTTTTCAGATCTGTTCTTCTGCTCTTTTTCATGGTTTGTTGACTTTCTTTAATGATATGCTTAGAATTCTTTCTCTTTGTTCTTTGCACATCTATTATGGGTTTTTGATTTGCAGTTATCATTAGGTAACTTGTGTATAACATCTTCTGCATATAGCAGGCTATTTTAAGTTGATGGTTGCTTAAGTTTAAGTTGCTTAAGTCCATTCTTCTCTCCCCCTCATATTTTGGGTGTATTCTCTCATATTTTGTATACTTTTATTTTTTGGATCTCTGCACTGATTTTATAGAAATATTTATTTTTGCTGCTCTTATGTTTTTTATTTTTCATACTCTCACTTATAGTCCTCCTTTCCACTCGGAGTCCCCTTTAATATTTTTATATTTGATTTAGTGGTCATGAACTCCTTTAGTTTTTGTCTGAGAAACTCTATCTCTCTTTCTATTCTGAATGATAGTCTTTCTGGATAGAGTATTCTTGGCTGTAGATTTTTCCCTTTCTGCACTTTGAATATATCATGCCATTCTCTTCTGTCATGCAGTTTCTGCTGAAAAGTATTCTGATAGTTTTATGGGGTTCCCCTTATATATAACTATCTTCTTTTCCCTTTCTGCTTTTAAATTTTTTTTCTTTTTGGCAAGATTGTGGAGAAAAAGGAACTCTACTGCATTGTTGGTAGGAATGTAAACTGGTGCAGTCACTGTGGAAAACAGTATGGAGGTTACTAAAAAAATTTAAAATAGTACAACCCTACCATCCAGGAATCACACTGCTGGGAAAGTGAAAGAGTACACTTATGATGAAAAATAAATAAAATTATTTTAAAACTATCAGTAGCTAGGAAAGAGGCAAGGAAGGAATCTTCCCAAGAGACTTCAGAAGAAACATGTCCTAATTGACATCTTGACTTCAGACTTCTAGCCTCCAGAGCTGTGATAAAATAAATTGCTGTTGTTTTAAGCCATTTGTGGTTTGTGATAATTTGTTACATCAACGATAGGAATCTAACCTACAACCATCAACCAACTTGGTCTAGTTGACATTTAGAGAATCTCCAACAATAGCAGAACATATTTTAAGGTCCACAAAAGGATGTTCATCAAACTAGACCATAGGCCATAGAATAAATGTCAGTAAATGTAGATTGGTTAAATCCATGAAACTATACACTCTGACCATAAGGGAATTAAGCTAGTCTTCATAAAGGAATATTCTGGGGGGGAAAAAAATCCCCACATGTTTGGAAGTTAAAGAAAACAAACAATGTTTGCATCAAAAAATAAATCACAAGAAAAAGTAGATAATATTTTGAACTGAGTAAAATGAAACCTAGTATATCAAGATTTGCTATAGCTGAGATTAGAAGAAAAAGTATAGATCTAAATACTAAATACTTATTTTGGAAATAAATAGGAGATGAATAGGGATGCCTGGGTGGCTCAGCGGTTTAGTGCCTGCCTTTGGCCCTGGGCATGATCCTGGGGTCCTGGGATCAAGTCTCACATCGGGCTCCCTTCGTGGAGCCTGCTTTTCCCTCTGCCTGTGTCTTTGCCTCTCTCTCTCTCTGTGTCTCTCATGAATAAATAAATAAAATCTTTAAAAAAAAAAGTAAATATTTTGAATACTCAAGGTAGGACACTAAATATAAAAATAATTGAAAACAAAGTAGACAAAAGGAAAGAAATATTAAAGAGCAGAAAATAAAATAGATCATAAAAATAGAGAAAATTAATGAACTCCAAAGCTATCGTTTAACTAGATCAATATAGTTGATAGATCTGTATGTAGCTTGTTCAGAGACAGGACGATTTACCAATATAAGCAATGAAAGATGGTATAGCACTAGATATATTAAAGACATTAAAAAGATTATACATAATATTTTAAACAACTCTCCAACAACTCTGGAAACTAGGAACTGACCAAAAAAAATTTCCTTGAACTGCTTCACCTACTCAGGTTCACTGAGGAAATGAATAATCTGAAATGCCCTCTATTATATATGTAGATATTGAATTGGTAGTTTTCAATTTTCCCACCATAATTTCATGCCAGGATGGCTTTACTAGGGAGTTCTAAACATTTAGGGAAGGAATAATTCCAAACCCAGTAAAATTATTTTTTTAAAAAGAGAGTGGAACTCTATCCAACTAGTTTTATGATTTTAGCTTTAATTTGATACCAAACACAGGTAATGCCATTCATAGAAAACTGCAGACCAATACCCATATGAACACAGATGCAAAACATCCTTAATAAAATTTTAGGAAATAGAATACAATGATGATACATAGATAGAAATTACATTATAACTTGTGAGGTGATACACACATACACATGTATATACATATATATATATAAATATATTTCCTAAATAAATGGAAAGTATCTCTCATAATATCAATATAGTGATCAAAATGAGAAAATTTAATGCTAATCCAACAGTATTATGTGTTTCAAATATTATATTAAAATATCAGTTATTTATCTTATTTTTTTCAAGTCCAGAATGAAATCCACTGTCATTAATTGTATTTATTTCTCATCTCAATTTAGATAGACAAATAGATTTGTTCTAGAGATTTTTTTAAAACAGCAATATAGGGTAGCCCCAGTGGCTTAGCGGTTTAGCGCCGCCTTCAGCCCAGGGCATGATCCTGGAGACCCAGGATCAAGTCCCACGTCAGGCACCCTGCATGGAGCCTGCTTCTCCCTCTGCCTGTCTCTCTCTCTCTGTCTGTCTCTAATAAATAAATAAAATCTTTAAAAAAAAGTTTAAAATAAAAATAAAAACAGCAATATATTCAGGCATTGTTTTGTTTTTGTTTTTAGATTTTATGTATTTATTTGACAGAGAAAGAGAGAGAGCACAAGCAGGAAGACCAGCAGACGTGGGGAGAAGAAGGCTTCCAACTGAGCAGTGAGCGTGATGCAGGACTTGATCCCAGGACCCTGTGATCATGACCTGAGCCAAAGGCAGATGCTTAACCAATTGTGCCACCCAGATGCCCTCGGGCATTGTTTAAATGATTGTTATTATTTTCTATGATTACTACTATAGTTACTTATTATTTACATTATTTACTATGATTAAATGTTTCCTGGAGTTGATGAAGAATTACATATTCAATTATGAAAGCAAAACAATTCTAATAAAATAAAACAAAGTACACTGAAAGGCACACCCTTATCACATTGCACCCCAGTGAAGAAAAAAAGGAAGATTGTGGAATAGCCAAGAGGGAAAGATAGATTACCCAGAAAACAATGTCTTTAAACGGAGAGTGAAATATTAAAAGAAATGATGGGGGGATCCCTGGGTGGCGCAGCGGTTTGGCGCCTGCCTTTGGCCCGGGGCGCGATCCTGGAGACCCGGGATCGAGTCCCACGTCGGGCTCCCGGTGCATGGAGCCTGCTTCTCCCTCTGCCTGTGTCTCTGCCTCTCTCTCTCTGTGTGTGTGACTATCACAAATAAATAAAAATTAAAAAAAAAAATAAAAATAAAAGAAATGATGGAAAATAGAGGAGAATCACATAATGTTTTGAAGATTAGAAAGAACAGTATCACCCACTCAGGGTTGCATATAATTTTAAATGACCCTACAAGAATGGGACCATCAGGGCAGCCCGGGTGGCTCAGCGGCTTAGCACTACCTTCGGCCTAGGGCGTGATCCTGAGGACCTGGGATCAAGTCCCACGATGGGCTGCATGGAGCCTGCTTCTCCCTCTGCCTGTGTCTCTGCCTCTCTCTCTCTGTCTCTCATGAATAAATAAATAAAATCTTTTAAAAAAATTTTTTATTTATTTATGATAGTCACACACAGAGAGAGAGAGAGGCAGAGACACAGGCAGAGGGAGAAGCAGGCTCCATGCACCGGGAGCCCGACGTGGGATTCGATCCCTGGTCTCCAGGATCGCGCCCTGGGCCTAAGGCAGGTGCCAAACCGCTGTGCCACCCAGGGATCCCTAAATAAATAAAATCTTAAAAAAAAAAAAAAAAAAAGGACCATCATGAAAATACATGCAGATAAACACACAGTGTCTTACTACCAATGATGCTATCAAAATGGATTTCTAAAGTTGTACTTAAGAAAGAAAAGTTTTGCTGGACAAGAACAGGATATACATATGAATAAAACAAAAGCATTTGAAATAAAAGCATTCTAAAGCTTTGAAGAGTTTAAGAAAAGGGGTTTAAATAATTACTAATTTTAGATACTGACACAACAATGATGAAAGTTAAACTATACAAGGTAACCTCCAAGAGAAGTAGCAAAAGGGTTTTCTATACAGGTGGGGATTAAATTGATTTTAAACAAAAGGCAGAGAGAAAGCACAGAAAGAGGTACATAAATTTATGATTATGGAAAAATACAAAAGTTAGAAATTAATCCAATGCTTAAACATTTAAAAAAATTTTTTTAATTTTTTTTTATTTATTTATGATAGTCACAGAGAGAGAGAGAGGGGGGCAGAGACACAGGCAGAAGGAGAAGCAGGCTCCATGCACCGGGAGCCCGATGTGGGATTTGATCCCGGGTCTCCAGGATCACGCCCTGGGCCAAAGGCAGGCGCCAAACCGCTGCACCACCCAGAGATCCCAAACATTTTAAAATTTAAGTAGATTCACTTTTTAAAAAAAAATCTCTTGTTAGACTTGTATGACCGCAAGTGGTGATCAGATAGGGTTTAATTGCTAAAGAAGCCTCACAAGATTCAAAATGATACCAAACTGCAGTTTATTGCAGGGAAAAGAATACAATATAGCAAAAACATTTAAGTAATATCCATTCCAAGCAAGGCCTGTCTCAGCAAAGTCTAGAGAAGCAAAGTCTAGAGTAGCTCTGGTAGTCTTCCTTCTATAAGTAGCTCTGCATGACTTTACTCTCAAGTCAGGAACAACATGTAGACAGAACACCTGGGAAGCAGGGAACTCAAATGAAGTTTGAACCCTTCTGTTCCTATAGGCACATTCCCTCTGTATAATCAGCCTCAACAGCAGAGAACCTCAGGCACTCCCAGACCCCTAGTGAAAATCATCAATGTGATAAGCATCAATAAGTGCCATCAATAAACTTGAATAAACTGCCCCAATACTAACCTTGAATTTGTAAGTACAAAGCAATACCAGTTATCAGTATGTGGCATGCTTTGCCACGAGTCACTGTTATTCACTGTTCTCAGCAAAACAGCTCAGGCTGGTTCTAGACCAACTAGACAAAATTCGCAGAACGGTCTACCATTGTAACCATTGGCTTTTTTATGACAAGACAATCATTCTTTATTTTTTTAAATTATTTCAAGGTTTTTAAAAAAATATTTTATTCATTTATTCATGAGAGAGACAGAGGCAGAGACAGAGGCAGAGGGAGAAGCAGGTTCCATGCAGGGAGCCCTGGGACTCCATCCTGGAACCACGGGATCACACCCTGAGCCGAAGGCAGATGCTCAACCACTGAGCCACCCAGGTGTCCCGAGATATTTTATTTTTAAAGCAAGTCACAATACTAAGCTTTTGGCCCATTCTGCTAATGTACAAGCTACAAATGGTTGCTCAGCAGCTGAGGGGCACTCTTTACTAGCATGTTTGTAAAGTGAATAAAAATCCATATAAAACAAATACTCAATAGTTTCTATAGGAACACAGATAAATGACCCTATCTCCTAGTCCTCCATATTGCATCCATGCCAACTTTACTTAGAAAACATTTCAAAACTATCAGTAATTAAGTTAAACAGTCCCCCTCCCCCCAAAAAAAATCCATAATTCAAGCTAAACTCAAAGTTAACAGCTACAGGACTGGCACCTACATGTTAATGCTAGCTGAAGCAGAGAGAACAGAGGGACACTTCATCCCTCTCTTCCAAGCACAGGACATAGGTAGAGTACTGACATCCTGCTCCTCCACCTCAGGTGAGAAGTCACTTGCTGCATCAGTTGCCATGTTGGCCCTGATATCACATAATGGAAGTTGACCTCTGGAACCCATTTAAAGTAGAAGCATCAGCAACAACGTAAGCACCCATTTTTCAAAGAGCATCTCATTGCCTACATACATCTCAGGCAAATCACAGCACTCAACAGTGCATGCAATCAAGGCTGTCACATGTCAGTCTCCATAAGCTGGTTGAATAATACTTCTCATCTGGTTTGAGATGAGATATATTGAGCTGAGTTGAATAATACTTCTCATCTCTGTTCTGCAGAAGGGGCTCCACAATGCATGATCATAAAGGATGCAATTAAATGTTCCATATACTCCGTCACTCATGAAGTAACATAAAGGTTTCCTCACTTGACTCATTATCAGAGCACGTCTGTCCTTTCATTAAAAAAAAAAATTTTTTTATTTACTTATTTGAGACAGAGAGAGAGAGAACGAGTGGTGGGGAGAGGCAGAGGGAGAGGGAGAAGCAGACTCCCCACCGATCAGGGAGCCTGATGTGGGGCTGCATCCTAGAACCCTGGGATCATGACCTGAGCCAAAGGCAGATGCTTAACCAACTGAGCCACCCAGGAACCCCTTATCTTTTCCTTTAATATGAGTTTTTTGCAATGATATTAATGGCAAGCAAGAAAGCGGATACAACATAATATCTGCCAGACTTAGCTATGATTCTCACTCCTGAGTCTGATGGGAAATACTTGCCCAGTGCTGGGTTGATAACACTAGGGATATTTAAGCTTTACATCCTCAGATCCAGGAAAGTCAGGACCGATACCAGACACATGTTGAAACCAACCTCAGCTCCCATGTCAAAGACACAGCAGGCATCAGAGATGACCTGCACAAAGGTCTCAAGATCAGTACAGCCACTTCCATGTAGAAGCTGACACCGATGATATCAATATTTAGGTCTCTCACTCATTCCAAAAGAAGCCTGCTGGTTTTGAGTGTGGCACCAAATTTAACACTGAGGTGACAGGCTGTTTTGGAATCATTAATGGCAATCTGCAAAACCAGTTTTGCCTTTGGATGGGCCATGGCAACTTTCATCAATTCAACTTCACTATCAAAAGTCATCACCTAGACTCCATTTTTGGTAGCATACTTATTCTGAGACACTCACTTGAAAGGATTTGCATAGATAATCCTCTCTGGAGGCACCCCGAGACTCTGTACCAATTGTATTTCAGTCTTGCTGGCACAGTCAAATCCTGTCCCAGTGACAGCTAGGGTCTTCACTATGGTTCTCCTATCATTGTATTTGACGCATAAAAAGGGGGTGACCCAAGGAAGATCTTTTAACCGTCTCAGCTCTTTCTTTGGAATGTCTCCCAGGTCCTCAACATAGAAGGCATCCTTATCATCAGAAGATGAAACTTCATTAATTTTTTGGTCCAGAAGGTCCTTGGCAGTAAAGCCTTCATTGAGGAAATGGCAGTCAAACTCTGTGTTACTAAAGTTGTTCATGGTGTCTTGATGTTCCCATGGAAAACTAAGAGATGGAATTTAAAGAAATTACTGCCAGTTTTTCACAAAGGCAGTTCTCCAGAATTTCAAGTCCCATTGAAGATACATGTGCCCTCCATGCAGCAGTGGAAGTTTTCTGACAGAATTTGCTGCCTTAGAGCACACAGGCTCCATCAGCCAACCCCATGGAGATGCTGCCACTGAGTGTGCAGGACCACCAGCTGGAGGTAGCACCGGAGTTCTGGAAGAGGGGAGCTTGAAGGAACTGACAATCATTCTTAGCAGTCCCTTGCCAAACAACATCACATAATCAGACAATTAAATTTACAGGCATTATATAACAAATAGTGAGTGGTTGGTATGGGATTAAATGGACAACTGAAGCATCAGATATAACCAACAAAAGCATTTTCCATATTCTGTTGTAATTTCACAATTACTTTGGCCACCTTGATCTATATCTATCTATGCTTCATAGTATGCATGCATGGAGCAATTAAGAACTGTAACTAAGCCACCCAGGCGTCCCATTCATATTAATCAGTTTAAATCTACACTACAGGTCAATTCTCCTGCATAAAGACAATATCCTGTGAAATGAGAATCAAAAAGCATAGCCACATTGGTATGTTCTATATAGTCATAATCAAATCAAACAAAATTCTGTCCTGTGAGTTTTGAAAGATACTACTAAGCATGAAGCAGAGGAATCACAAAGCTGAAGGATGGAAATATCTATACCAGGTAAATATTTACCAGAATATAGCTGTAATATATCAAAAAAGAAAAATCCTTGGGTCACCCAGGTGGCTCAGTGGTTGAATGTGTCTTTGGCTCAGATCGTGATCCCAGAGTTCCAGGATAGAGTTCTGCATCGGGAGCCTGCTTCTCCCTCTACCTATGTCTCTGCCTCCTCTCCCTCTCTCTCTGTCTTTCTCTCATGAATAAATAAAATCTTTAAAAAAAGAGAGAGAGAGAGAAATCCTTTAAAAGCCATGTTAGGATAGACATAATTGCTCTCAAGGGATTGAAAATTCAATCTGCTGTGAAAAGCTGGTAATACAATACCTGCATGCACACCCAAACAGCTCTACACAGGAGATGCACAAAGGATAGAACTTCCAGGAGAAAAGAACCCTGAATCCGATCCTACAGTTGATCAAATCTATTGTTTGATTTGATTTACCAGTGCTGCATTTTTCTTTTTTTTTTAATTTAAAGATTTTATTTATTTATTCATGAGATACATACAGAGAGAGGCAGACACAGGCAGAGGGAGAAGCAGGCTCCATGAAGGGAGCCTGATACAGGACTCGATCCCAGGACTCGATCCAGGGACTCCACGACCACATCCTGGGCAGGCGCTAAACTGCTGAGCCACCCAGGGATCCCCTGCATTTTTCTCTTTTACAAGCTGCACTTAAATATTGTCTTCTCCATAAGTAAGTGATACCCTGCCCATTCACTCCTTAGATGAATATGCTTCCTGCTTCTTCCATGTCTCTTACTTTTGTGCAATGGTTTCTCAGGGGTATTTTGTGCACTCCCTGTGTTCATGTCCTGAATTCTTATTTCACTTCTGTGGGATCTCCCCCTTATGACTGATGTAACCATCTGTGAACTAACAGTTCTAAAATTTATGTATTCTGCCAGTTTCTACTTCCAAATTTCAGCCTTCCAGCTAATTCTGCTTGACATTATCCTTTGGTGTCCGGTAGGCACCTGAGACTGAACAGGCTCATGAACAGATTCCTGATCTTTCCTAAAAACCAACTCCAAATTCACCCTTCCCTATTCCTTTTGATAGCAACTCGTAATCCAGTGACCCAGGCAAAAATTCCCAGACCCACCCTTGAACCCTATCTTTACTTTTCCTTTCTGACCTATAGGCTTCCTATTAGCTTCACTTTCAGAATTTACCAGGGCTTGGCCACTTTTCATCGCCGACCCTGCTCCCTTCAAGTCAGAACCATCATTATCTTACACGGAGAATCTTCTAAATGGTTCCTATGCTTCCTCACAGTCCCTTCCACATTACGTTTTCAGTAGAGTGGCAGCATACTGCCTCTGGTCAAGGCCTTGTACAGGCTCTGGCTTCCCCTGCAGTACCTGTACATTTCAGCACTTGTTGCCCTTCTAACTTTCTCTCTCAACCCTCTCCTCCTAAGAGCATGGCTTTAGATACATCTCCCTGCTTGCTTTTCCCTGGACAAGCCAGCTAGGCTCTTGGCCTCTGGGCCTTGCCTTGGCTGTTTTCTTCTGCCTGAAAACAAGATATACACCTGGCTCAGCCTCTCACTTTCAGGTCTTTGTCAAAGACCCTCTAGTTCGGGAGGCCCCCCTCCCCTTACTATTCTAGTTACCACTCACCACTCCATATTCATTTTCTTTTTTTAAATTTTTCATTCATGAGAGACACAGAGAGATGCAGAGACACAGGCAGAGGGAGAAGCAGGCTCCCCAGTGCGGGACTCTGTCCCAGGACCCCGGGCTCACTCCCTGAGCAAAAGTCAGATGCTCAACCACTGAGCCACCCAGGTGTCCCATCCATATTCATTTTTCTACAGCACCATTACTTTTTAGAATGATCGCAAAATGACCTGTGTTTCTGTTTGTCATCCTCAACCAGAATGTAAGCTTTATAAGGGATTCTTTGCTAGTTGGTTTCCTTTTCTATCTTGATTGCTTAGAAAAGTCAATGGCACAGAGTAGTTACTTCCCACATGTGTACTAGAGCAAAAGTGCCCTCTGGCAACTTTTCCTTGCTGCTTTCTCTTGCTCACTTCAAGGCCATTGTCTCAGTTTCTAGGAGTGAAAACCAATAATTTTGGGGGATGGAATAAAGACATTCATTATAGGCAGGAACCAAACATGGAGTTATATTCTGCTCATTCTCTTGCTTCCTAAACTTCAGTGTCTTCTGCTGACCTCCCATGATACCTTATTTTTTTAGACACCTAAAGTAATACTCCTTTAGTTATTTCTGTTCACCCTCTTGGATAACTTTACTAATAAATGTTAAGAGTGAAGAAACCTCACACCCCCGCCCCCGTGAGTGGGACCAGGCCTAACCCTGAGGCAGCCCATCCAGGCGCCTCCCATGAATTCAAGCAACAAAAACATTCTGTTTTTCCGAGATAAGAAACCATCCCCCCCTCGCCCTGACTGGAAAAGTCCCTGAACATGGTCGTGTTGACCTTCAAAGAAATCAATCATGTCATAACCCGAATGCTATGCTACTCCCGCGGTTTTTTGCCTTTAAAAGATGCCTGTAATTGCTAATCGGGGCTCTGCCACCTCTGAGGCGGAGAGCCCGTTTGCGCAAACGTTCAATAAACCCTCTTGCTAGTTGCATCTCCTGTCTGGGGTCTGAGTCTCTGAGGCGTCCACCAGGACACGTTGGCACCCGTGAGCCAGGGTCCAACATTTGGGGGCTCGTCTGGGATCCGAGACGCCCCCAAGCTCAATCCTAAAACAGGTAGGAGGTAAGACCGAGCTCGCTAAATGTCATATTTGTCTCGTCCGTTTGTCTGACTGGCCGGGTCTGTATTGTGCCGGGTCTGTATTGTGCCTGCAGGACGCTGTACTCTGTATTCTGTTTTTGGACCAGCGGGGGAGGCAGACGTGCCCTGAGACCCCTGGACTCCCTCCTCTTCAGGGAGGGTCTGTTCGCGACCGCTCCCATCTGTATCCGCCGCGCCAGTCCTGTCATTCGTGTGTGTCTGTTTGTTCTGTGTCTTTCTGGTCTGCTCCGGAGTCTGACACTGGAGTGGTCTGGAGGAGAGAGGGAGCCTGGCACTCCCTCCTCTTCAGGGAGGGTCATTGTTTGAGACCGCTCCCGTCTGAATCCGCCGCGCCGGTCCTGTCATCTGTGCGCATCTGTTTGTTCTGTGTCTTTCTCTCTGTCCTCTTCCTCACTGCTCACCTCTTTTCTACACCCATGGGACAGACTGTAACCACCCCTTTAAGCCTCGCTCTAGATCACTGGAAAGAAGTCGCCGGCCGGGCACACAACCTTTCGGTCGAAGTCAGAAGACAAAAATGGGTGACCTTCTGCTCCTCAGAGTGGCCGACTCTCAACGTTGGGTGGCCCAGGAACAGAACTTTTAACATTGGTATTATCTTGCAGGTGAAGGCCCTGGTCTTTCAGCCAGGACCCAATGGGCACCTTGATCAGGTGCCATACATCATAGTTTGGGAGGATCTCGCTAAAAACCCACCCCCCTGGATAAAATGCTTCACCCCTTCTCAGGGGGGACCAGGCCGAGACCCCCACCCCCTTATTCCCCGCCCTACCTCTCCCTCCGCTCCCTCAGCTCCCTCCCCCGACTCTACTGGGGTAGAGAGGCGACCCCTCGCTTCACCCCCCGCTCTCCAGTCGCCTCCGCTTTCGAGGAGAGTGCGAGGGGGAGTCGGAAGACGTCTGGACCTCCCAGGCACGTCCCGATCAGTAGGCGGCCAGATGCAATACTGGCCATTCTCTGCCTCTGACCTTTACAATTGGAAAACTCATAACCCTACTTTTTCCCAAGACCCCCAGGCGCTAACCGGGTTAATTGAGTCAATTCTGTTGACCCACCAGCCGACCTGGGATGACTGCCAACAGCTCCTGCAGACCCTCCTCACCACAGAGGAGAGACAGCGCGTCTACCTCGAAGCACGGAAAAGCGTCTGGGGGGCGGATGGGAGGCCGACCCAGCTGCCTAATGAAATTGAGGATGTTTTCCCCTTGGTTCGCCCGACCTGGGACTACGACACTGCTGCTGGTAGGGAGCAGCTCCGTCTCTATCGCCAGGTACTCCTAGCGGGTCTCAAAGGGGCAGGGCGACGCCCCACCAATTTGGCAAAGCTACGTGCTATAGTGCAGGGGAAAGATAAGACGCCGGCAGGTTTTCTGGAAAGATTAATGGAAGGCTACCGTATGTACACCCCCTTTGGCCCCTTGGCCAAAGATCGGCAACCAGATGTAATCATGTCCTTCATCGGACAATCAGCCTCGGGTATTTGTAATAAGTTACAATGGTAGGAGGGACTTCAGGGATACACCTTACAGGACTTAAAGAGAGAGAGAGAGAGAGAGACCCCAGAGGAAAGGGAGGAAAGGATCCGTAAAGAGCAAGAGGAACGAGAGAATAAAAGAGATAAAAGAAACGCAATAAAGAACTGACTAAGATACTGGCCACCGTAATACAGAGCTCAGGGCAGAGTAAGTCAGGACAGAGTAAGGACCTGGGAGACAAAAGAAAACCATGGGTTGAACGAGACCAGTGTGCCTACTGCAAGGAAAAAGGACATTGGGTTAAAGATTGTCCAAAGAAGGGCCAAACGCAGGGACCTAAGAAGAAGCCCATTGCCGTTCTGTCCCTAAAAGATAAAGATTAGGGGTGTCAGGGCCAGGAGCCCCCCCCCCCCGAGCCTCGGATAACCCTTAAAGTGGGGGGCCAGCCAGTGACCTTCTTGGTTGATACGGGAGCTCAACATTCAGTTTTTACTGAGGCAAAAGGACCCTTGAGCTCTAAAACGTCTTGGGTTCAGGGAGCAACTGGAGGCAAGTTATATCGATGGACAACCGAACGGAAGGTCCACCTGAGCACTGGGCAAGTAACACATTCCTTCCTACTGGTCCCAGACTTCCCCTACCCCCTCCTAGGCAGAGACCTTCTTTCAAAAGTAGGGGCTCAGGTCTATTTTCATCAGAAAGGGGCCACCATTACTGGCGCAGAAGGGCAGCCCCTCCAGGTATTGACCTTGCGCCTAGAGAATGAACACCGGCTGCACAAGGACTCTCCACCATCCGTGCAGCCCCTAAATTCTGAATGGCTCACTAACTACCCTCAGGCCTGGGTGGAACGGCTGGAATGGGACTAGCTGTTAACCAGCCACCCATAATTATAAACCTAAAATCCTCGGCCACCCCTATATCGATCCGGCAGTATTCAATGAGCAAAGAGGCCAAAGAGGGCATTCGGCCACATACACAGAGATTATTACAATTGGGCGTCTTAATACCTTGTCAGTCGCCCTGGAACACTCCTCTGTTGCCTGTAAAAAAACCTGGCACAGGAGATTACCGGCCGGTACAAGACTTACGGGAAGTTAACCGAAGGGCGGAGGACATACACCCCACAGTGCCGAATCCCTACAACTTACTCAGCACCTTGCCCCCGAGCCACGTCTGGTATACGGTTTTAGATCTAAAAGATGCATTCTTTTGCATAAGGTTAAGCTCTCAAAGCCAGCCTATTTTTGCCTTTGAATGAAAAGATCCTGAGATGGGATTCTCAGGACAACTCACTTGGACAAGGCTGCCACAGGGATTCAAAAACTCCCCCACCTTGTTCGACGAAGCCTTGCATCAGGACTTGGCAGACTTCCGAGTTGGCCATCCAGACCTCATTCTCCTGCAGTACGGGGATGATTTGCTCATAGCGGCTAAGACAGAACAGGATTGTGTAAAAGGTACGGGGGCCCTGCTTGAGAGACTGGGAGGACTGGCGTATAGGGCCTCTGCCAAAAAGGCCCAAATAGGACAGAGACAAGTGACCTATCTGGGATATCTCCTGGAAGGAGGCCAGAGGTGGCTGACAGAGGGCCGCAAAAAGGCTGTAGCCCTGATCCCAGCACCCACTAATGCCAGAGGGCTATGAGAGTTCCTCGGCAGTGCCGGGTTCTGCCGCCTCTGGGTACCCGGGTTTGCAGAGCTGGCGGCTCCCCTATATCCTCTCACGAAATCCAACACCCCCTACCACTGGGGAAAGGAGCAACAATTGGCTTTTGACAAAATAAAAAGGGCCTTATTGACCGCCCCTGCCTTGAGCCTCCCAGATGTAACCAAGCCATTTGCGCTATATGCTGATGAATGCCGAGGAATAGCCAAAGGGGTCCTAACTCAGAAACTGGGACCCTGAAAAAGGCCCGTGGCATACTTTTCAAAAAATTAGACAGCGTGGCTGCAGGATGGCCCCCATGTCTCCAAATAATAGCGGCTGTGGCAGTCCTGGTAAAAGACTCAGATAAGTTGGCCTTCAGCCAACCCCTCACTGTGGTGGCCTCCCCATGCCATAGAGACAGTCATCCGCCAGCCCCCTGATCAATGGGTCTCAAACGCTCGGGTCACCCATTATCAGGCCATGTTACTGAATTCCGAACGGATACGGTTCGGAACAGCTACAATCCCTAAACCCGGCCACCTTGCTTCCAGAAACCGAGTCCCCCTCCCTGATAATGCATGATTGCCACCAGATCCTAGCTGAGGTCCATGGCACCAGAGGGGACTTGACGGACCAGCCTATGCCAGATGCTGAAGCAACCTGGTACACAGATGGGAGTAGCTTTCTACGAAATGGTGAACGTAAAGCCGGGGCGGCCGTGGTAGATTTAAAAAAGAAAACAAAAACAAAACAAAAAAAACAACTGTCATCTGGGCCAGTGCCCTAGAGCCTGGAACTTCAGCTCAAAGGGCGGAGCTTATAGCCCTAACTCAGGCCCTAAAAAAGGCTAAGGACAAAAAGGTCAACATTTATACTGACAGCAGAAAATTGAGTATAATTCAGTGTCCTGGGCATCAGCACGGCAACGACCCAGTAGCAGAGGGGAACAGGATGGCCGATGAAACAGCACGAGCCGCTGCACTAGGCCCACAGGAGGATGGACAGAAGCATCCCCCACCAGACCAGAAACTGCCCAGGTGGTTGTCAAGAAAATCCTAGAAGAAATTTTCCCCCGGTTTGGACTGCCCAAGGTAATAGGGTCGGACAACGGCCCTGCCTTCGTCTCCCAGGTAAGTCAGTTGGTGGCCAGATTACTGGGGATAAATTGGAAATTACATTGTGCATACAGACCCCAGAGCTCAGGACAGGTAGAAAAAATGAATAGAACAATTAAAGAGACCCTAACCAAATTGACATTGGAGACTGGCACTAGACACTGGGTCCAACTCCTCCCCTTGGTCCTGTTCCGAGTCCGGAACATTCCCACGTGCCATGGACTAACTCCTTACGAAATTCTCTATGGAGGTCTCCCACCAGTGACGGACTTACTAGATTCTGCTATTGACCCTCTTGCTAATAATCCCGGTTTACAGGACAGGCTAAAGGCGCTCCAGATTATCCAGCACCAGATCTGGAGACCCCTTGCAGCTGTCTACCGCCCCGGAGATGCAAGCGGCCCACACCCATTCCAGATCGGTGACTCCGTCCACGTCAGGAGACATCAGTCCAGGACCCTTGAGTCCCACTGGAAGGGCCCATACACCGTACTACTAACCACCCCAACCGCCCTAAAAGTAGACGGTATTGCTGCTTGGGTCCACGCCTCACATGTCAAGTGCACCCCATCAACGAGCACCACTGACGCCAGCCAGGACGGACGGGGCGAGCCACTCCAATGGAAGCTCCACCGCACCCAAAACCCGTTCAAGATAAGACTTTCAAAAATTGTTCAATGACAATTGTTATATTCCTACCTCTCCTAGCGCTTTTCACCCCCACCAAAGGTAACCGTCATGCCCCCAAAAAGTTAACCTGGCAGGTATTAACGTCTGGGGGTGACGAGGTCTGGTCAATAACAAAAACTACTCCCATAGGAACCTGGTGGCCCAACCTATATCCTGACTTATGTAAATTAACCATAGGGGCCCCCAGCCCATGGGACCTAGAGGGGTATTCCGACACCACTAAAGCCCCCAACCGAGAAAGCCCCCCGGACGAAAAGGATTAGACCCCTGGGGAGGATGTGGGACACCTAAGGAGGGCCATGTTACGCACCCTCCCCTTCTATGTCTGTCCTGAGTACCACAGAGATCACAGGCTAAATCCCACCTGTGGAGGGGGGGGGAACACTTCCATTGTAAAAATTGGGGGTGCAAGACTACAGGAGACACAGGATGAGAGGCCCTCCTCCTCCTGGGATTACATCACTGTCAAGGCTAACTATACTCACCCAGGGTTACCAGGAACTCTGCAATATTGCCGCCCTGATTTTAGGGACTGACTCTTACCAGGTGCCCCAGCCGGGAACCTGGTGGACATGCAACAAAGGCCTCACCCCCTGTGTATCTGCTCAGGTCCTAAATGACTCTGAGGACTTCTGTGTTATGGTGCAGATTATGCCCAGGGTGTTCTATCACCCTGCTGAAACTCTAAAAAATCAATATGACAGACATCCCACCCGTTTTCAGCGCGAGTCTGTCTCCCTAACCCTAGCCGTTATGCTGGGACTAGGGGTCGCAACTGGGGTGGGTACTGGCGCAGCTGCTCTGATCCAGGGCTCACTATTTTTTTAGAACTCCAAGCAGCTGTAGATAAAGATCTACGGGCACTAGAGCAGTCCGTTTCTAAGTTAAAACAATCCCTCACCTCACTTTCAGAAGTAGTACTTCAAAACAGGAGAGCCTTGGATTTATTATTCCTGAAAGAGGGAGGACTGTGTGGGGCCCTGGGAGAAGAATGCTGTTTCTATGCCGACCACTCTGGAGTCATTAGGGACTCCATGGCCAAACTCAGAGATAGGCTAAATAAAAGACAAAGGGACCGGGAGGCCCAGCAGGGTTGGTTTGAAGGCTGGTTTAACCAGTCTCCCTGGATGACCACCCTAATCTCTACCATTATGGGCCCTCTAGTTATCCTGCTCCTACTGCTAACTTTCGGCCCCTGCATCATCAACCGGCTGCTCCAGTTCATCCGAGAAAGATTGTCCGTTACCCAAGCTCTGGTACGAACTCAACAATATCGGGCCCTCCAAACTGAAAAAATAAAAGTTCCCTAAGATTTTAAGGTTAAAATCAGCCCAAACAAAGAGGAGGGAATGAAGAAACCCCACACCCCCGCCCCCGTGAGTGGGACCAGGCCTAACCCTGAGGCAGCCCATCCAGGCGCCTCCCATGAATTCAAGCAACAAAAACATTCTGTTTTTCCGAGATAAGAAAACTATCCCCCCCTCGCCCTGACTGGAAAAGTCCCTGAACATGGTCGTGTTGACCTTCAAAGAAATCAATCATGTCATAACCCGAATGCTATGCTACTCCCGCGGTTTTTTGCCTTTAAAAGATGCCTGTAATTGCTAATCGGGGCTCTGCCACCTCTGAGGCGGAGAGCCCGTTTGCGCAAACGTTCAATAAACCCTCTTGCTAGTTGCATCTGCCTGTCTGGGGTCTGAGTCTCTGGGGTGTCCACCGGGACACGTTGGCACCCATGAGCAAGGGTCCAACAAAGAGCTGTCAGTGTTATGCACAATCACAGGTGTTTTTCAGAGATAATCTCAAATCCCTTGCAGATAGTGTCAATGCAGTTACAGATGAAATGATAATTATTTCCGGGCAACGAGGTGAGTTCATGGAATCTCAAACCTTTATCTTATTGTCCAGATGACCCCTTTCTACACCTGTGTGGATGCTGCCCCTGCAGTCGCTGTCCTGACATCAGACAGCAATTTGGTAAGTAGCTATTCTTTTCAAATAACTATTATACTCTCAGAAGGAATAGAAGCCACCCCATCATCCCCTGTGTCCCGTAGGAAACAGTGTATAGATGAAACCATTCTGCCTGCTGAGGCTGGAACACCAACACACATAACCAGAGGCAGGCTGTTAGTGTTCTAAGGGATTTTGAGAAACGCTGTTGCCCTGTCCAGCTTTTCTGGGACTGCCAGACATTACCCCTCCATCTTTTCTGTGTCCTGTGATCTCTACCTTGTTACTGACAAACCCACTGACCCTGAAAATATTTTCCTTAAGACTCTTCTCTGTAGATACATGAAGGGCAAAGAGATAACATTTGTCAGCTTCCACCCACAAATACTTGGTGGTTCTGGCATTTGCTTTCTTCATCTCTGGGAACTAGTGTGCCTAACTGGTCTGTAATAGAGCATCTCCAGAATTTCTACCCTCAGTAAACAGTAGGAGACTTCTAGCTCCTCTGTACAGAAATAAGTCTCTTTAAAGGAAAAGTGACTCAAAAACTGCACTTTTAAAAAGCGCTTGATATTCCTGTTCATTTAGTGATATATTAACCTATCTGTGCTCACAGGGCCTCTGCATCAAAGGGCACTCTGGGAATTACCCCACCTGCCCACCCATAATTAATAAGGTGGTTTAGGGATCCCTGGGTGGCTCAGCAGTTTGGCACCTGTCTTAGGCCCAGGGCATGATCCTGGAGTCCCGAGATCGAGTCCCACATTGGGCTCCCTGCATGGAGCCTGCTTCTTCCTCTGCGTGTGTCTCTACCTCTCTCTGTGTGTCTTTCATGAATAAATAAATAAAATCTTTAAAAAAATAAAGTGGTTTATTACTCCAGCATTCAAAACTCTAACCAGCTGGGTGCTTTTAATTAAGTTGTCCATAGAATACCTATGAGGAGAGAAGAGCTGAGCTTTATTCTCTCTGAATAACTGCAGTCCTTAGTGGACAGATGGGATCTGTAACCACAGTAGTTTTAGGATTCTCAGGCTCAGTTGAGGTCTAGGTAATACAAACTGTTCATTTTCACATAAAGTCAACTGATCTATTAATTCTCTAAATTCATTTCACAATTTAAAATAATTTGGCTCTTTCCCTTCTCTCTTAACTTAGTTTGCTTCATTGATTAATTCAATTTATTTTTACCCTAAATGTGCTTCCCTATCTTTTTAAATATTTTATTTATTTATTTGAGAGTAAGAGAGAGAGAGAGAAAGAGAGAGAGAGAGAGAGAAGTGAGGGACCAGCGGAATCTGCCCTGAGCACAGAACCTGATACAGGGCTCAATCCTACAGCCCCAAGATCATGACCTGAGCCAAAATCAAGAGTGGGAGGCTCAACAAACTAAGTCACACAGACACCCCTCTTTTTATTTTAAGTGCTATTGTGTAAATTAGAGTATCTTCCAGGAAAGGTCTGTAGAAGCTGTGTGTGTGTGTGTGTTTGAGAGAGAGAGAGTGACACTGGAGTACACATTGCTCTCTGAAGCTATCTGCTGCTCCCCATATCTCCTCTATATCTATGAGGTGAGCACTCTTGTCAGCAGTGTGGGCTCTCTGAGAAGCATTTGGTTTACTTAGAAATATACAGTGCCTTCTCTCTTACTTGCCCTCCTGTCCTAGTTAATCATTTTCTCATTAGCTCTATAAAATACATTCACTGAAGTCCTCAGAATGCAAATCATTTCTTGGAGGATGTTTTCTCTCATAACCTTTGATCCCACCAGAGGGTTTTATGTTTATCAAAATTCAGTTAGTTTCTTTCCCAAATTCTTAATTCCAATATTACTTTAAAATTTTATCATTTGCTTAATATAATGTTTACCAGTGAAATGCAATTGCAGGAAAAGTTTCTATTTAAGAGATTCCTTAAAAAATAGTGCTCACTTTGGCAGCACTTATACTTAAAATATAAACAAACAAATAAATAAATAAAAATAAAAGATTCCTCACTTTAAAAATTTTAGGTCCTAACAATAAAATTCAATATGAGTTAAAAGTGAGGGTTAAACTGTAAATGATTAGAATATAATATATAATCTTTGACATTTTATACTTAGATTTATGAAACATTTTGAAATTTTTAGTCCACTTACAGAACTCTAGTAATTAAATAGTAATATTTTTTTTATTTTTTTTAAATAGTAATATTAATAATATTATAATAATAGTAATTGTATTTAATTCACTTTTTTTTATAAACACAAAGGATGATAAAATATTTATTGGGAGATCCATAGTAAAAATTTGACCATATAAGAAATTAGAGAAAATTATGTATCTTAATGGTGAAATATCAAATATCACTTAACCTGTGTTTTCATAAACATATATGAGATGAGCATTTAATATGTGTTTATGGTTGTTTTCCTCCTAAAATGCCTTTTCATAAAATTTGCCAGAATTTTTGTCTGTTATCAAATTGATAGGGATACCGAAAATTGTCAGGACACCTTCCTCTATATAATTTATGTATTAAATATTTTAATTGGGCTGCATTAAAATATTAAGTATCATTTTTTAAAAAGGTTTTACTTATTAGTTGAGAGAGAGCATGCACTGCACAGGAGAGCACAAGCAGGGGTCAGGGAGAGGCTGAGGCAGAGGGAGAAGCTTGTTCTCTGCTGAGCAAGGAGGCGAGGGTGGGCTCTATCCCAGGACCCTGGGAACATGACCTCAGCCAAAGGCCGATGCTTAACCGACTGAGCCACCCAGGTGCCCCTCAAATGATATATTTGTGACCGAAAGCTTCAGAATGCAATTTTATTGACAAACACCAAAAACGGTCAAGTACTTTTCTTTGTCCCTGAGCCAACCAACAGAAGCTCACAAAAGTGACTTTAACACTTCAGCCTGCATTCGTTTAAAGGGCAGTAAGATAATGTTTATTCGCTTCCAGCTATCAGTGGCTATCCACTAGAGTTGGCTTCATAACCAGTCTGAAATGCGGAAACACCTCAGTGATCAGGAGCACCGAAGACGTTGAGGGCGCTTAAGACTTCCCAGAAGTTGGCCCACCCCTTTAAGAAGGAACGAGGTCGGGCAGTCCCGGGTGGCTCTGCGTCCCGGGTGGCTCTGCGGTTTAGCGCTGCCTTCAGCCCAGGGCCTGATCCTGGAGACCCAGGATCCAGTCCCATGTCAGGCTCCCTGCTTGGAGCCTGCTTCTCCCTCCACCTGTGTCTCTGTCCCTCTGTTTCTCATGAGTAAATAAATAAAATCTTAAAAAAATAAAATAAAATAAAAGGAGCGAAGTCCTTCCCCCACCCTAGAAGTATAGGAGGGTCATTTCCCGTAGGCCTCGCTTTTGCTGTTCGACCATTGCTCTGGGAGTTTTTGGTGTTGGGCGCTCCTCTTTCAGATCTGCCCTGCCATTGGAACTACATTACCCAGAAGGCTTTGCGTTGAGCGGCAGCGGTAATACTCCAATGAAAATCCAGAAAGGGGACGTTTCCGTTAGGACAACGTCTTGAGGCGGGGCTTCCGTCGTTTCCGTGGCGGTCATTTTAGCGGTTCCAGGGTCTTTGGGCTCCGTCCGACGATCCGGAATACGGGTTGGGACTCAGGCGACGGACAGGGAAGGCTTAGGGTCGGGAACATTCGCTGCCTGCGAGGCCGGCCTGGAGACTTCGGTGCCCGGGACGGCCGGGTCGCTCAGCTGTCATCATTTCATTCCGTCCCCCGAGTCCGATGGCGGCGCCCGCGCCCAGGGACCCGGCGCAGGTAAACGCTAGTTCCCCGGGTCCTCGCCGCCCTCCCCCCACCCAAACCCTCAAGGCCCGACCGCGGGGCGCCTGCTCGCGTGCTTGCGGCCCCGGCCCGAGTATCCGGGACAGAGAGGCGCCGGTGGGCGGGGGCCTCGTGTGTTAGCACGGGCGTGCTGGCCTGCGGGAGCGGGCTGCAGGGGAGGGGCGGGCGGGGGCTGGGGCAGGGGCTGCGGGGTGGGAGCCTGAGGCGGGAAGACTCTGCGGTCGGGGAACAGGAACGTGAGGCGGGGTCACGCAGGAACTGGCGGGCGGAGGTGCGGTACCTCTGTTCCGAGGGTCCTGGGACCAATGGTCTCCGTTAAGGTTTGAGATAGCTTTCAGAGTCCGCTCAGTAGAACCGATTGTAGGGGTGATGGGGACATGGGGGGTGGGTGGGTAGGCAGTGAGTCGTTTTCCAAGGACACAGCTAATTGAGAGCCAGCACAGAGGTTGGCCAGTCTGCCCGAGGTTACCTGGCTCTGGTGCCCCGCAGGGACACAGGGAAGGCCTGAGCCTCTGGAAAGTCGCCATGGCCACACCCCTCGAAGACCTGCCTCTTCCCACAGGTTTCCATGGTTGCAGAAGTGTTTTTGGAACCTACGCAGGTAAGTGGAGGTGTTCCAGTCCCTCGCTGGTCCTGTCCCACATTTTGTCCAGATTTGTGGTATCATGAAATTCTTCACCTGACATTCTTCCCAGCGCTTGATTTTGGGGCCTTTGAAGAATCCTAGCTTAGGGTCAAGTCTAGGCCTGAGTTTTTTATGGAGGGGTTCCCATTTGGGGCCATCAAAGGAAAGAGATGTGAAAGCTTATTACAAAAACAGGTGTCGGTATGTGGAACTGTTCAGAGATGAGGCTAAGTCCATTCAGGTAACTGCAGGCCTCCTTTTTTTCTGGTGAGAACAAACTGGCAGTGGGCCAGAGTCGAGCTTGGAATAACTGCCTGTGAGGTTAGGCATCTATCTGGAGGCAAAGGAAGGTCTGGATCAGAGGGAGGTGATCTTACCTGGATCATAAAACACTCCATCTGGTTAAAAAGTGGGAAACAGAGTGAACACAGCAGTTAATGAGAATATAAGGAAAGAGCGGACAGCAATGATACCAGAGTCTAGTATGTCTTCTGATTTGGGGGTCTTGGGAGGAAGAGGGACATGGGGTAGATGTGTAGGGATATGGGTCTTCAGGAGTGAGGCCATTCCTGGTTTCATCTGTCTCTATCTTGGCAGGGAAGTGTGACTTTTGAGGATGTGGCCCTCTATTTCTCCTGGGAGGAATGGGATCTCTTAGATGAGGATCAGAGATGCCTGTACCATGATGTGATGCTGGAGAACTTTGTGCTCACATCCTCGCTCGGTAAGGCCTCACACCCGCCCCTGTGCCTTGGGCAAGTTTCTGCCTTTTTCTTTTCCACAGGGACAGTTCTGTCTCCCATCTGAACAATAGATACTGCTGCTTTCCCCAATCCCTGGGTAGGTGCTATGGTTTCTAGGGCTGGACTGAGTGCATGCCTATTTCTTTTTATTGCCACACCACCTGCTGCCTCAAATCCTCACAAGGAAGGATTCAGGATCAGTAGTCTTAATGTCAGCTTAATGAATCTTCCCTATTGAATGGTCTTGGCCTCCTTGTGGGAAATCATTTGACCATATATGCAAGGGTTTATTTCTGGGGATCCCTGGGTGGCACAGCGGTTTAGTGCCTGCCTTTCGCCCAGGGCATGATCCTGGAGACCCGGGATCGAATCCCACGTCGGGCTCCCGGTGCATGGAGCCTGCTTCTCCCTCTGCCTGTGTCTCTGCCTCTCTCTCTCTCTGTGTGACTATCATAAATAAATAAAAATTAAAAAAAAAAAGAGTTTATTTCTGAAGGGTTTATTCTATTGCATTGGTCCATATTTGTCTTTATGACAGTATCACAGTGTTTTGACTATGATAGCTTTGGAGTAAAATTTTAAATCAAGAAATGTGACTCCTCCAACTTTAGTCTTTTTCAAGATTGTTCTGGCTGTTTGGTGTCCTTGAGATTCCACGTGAATTTTTCTATTACTACAAAAAAAATTGGAATTTTGATAAGAATTGCATTGGATCTGTAGATGGTTTGGGGTAGTGTTGACATTTTAACAGTATTAAATCTTTCAGATCTCCAATCCAGAAGTCTTTCCATTTACTAATGTCTTCTTTAATTCCTTTTAGCAATGTTTTATAGTTTTTTGTGTTCATATCTTTTACTTTTTTTGTTAATTTCTAAGTATTTTATTCTTTAATACTATTATAAGTGGAATTGCTTTCTACATTTCCTATTTAGATTGTTCATTATTGGTGTATAGAAATACAGTTGGGTTTTTTATGTTATATCATTATTGGTGTATAGAAATACAGTTGGGTTTTTTATGTTATATTTGTATCCTGTTATTTTGTTGAATTCGTTTATTTTATTTTATTTTATTTTATTAGATTTTATTTATTTTTTCATGAGAGAGAGAGAAAGGCAGAGACACAGGCAAAGGGAGAAGCAGGCTCCATGCAGGGAACCCTATGTGGGACTCCATCCCGGATCCCGGGATCACACCTTGAGCCGAAGGCAGAGATGTTCAACCACAGAGCCACTCAGGCGTCCCAAATTCATTTATTTTAAAAGTTTTTAAATTCTTTAGGCTTAGTTTTTTGTGTATAATATATTCACAAGGAAAGGTAATTTTGCTTCTTTCATTTAGGGTGCCTTTCTTCCTCCTTTTTTTTTTCCCTTTGTCTAGAGCTTCCAATACCGTTTTGAATAGTAGTAGTGAATGTTGGCATCCTTCTTCCTGACCTTGGAAAAAAAGCTTTCAGTCTATCACAGTTGAGTATATTAGCCATGTTGTAATCTTTTGCTTTTACTATGTTAAGGTAGTTTCCTTCTGTTCTTCATTTGTTGACTATTTTCATCACGAAAGGGTGTTAAATTTTGATAGATATTTTTTTTGCATTAGCTGAAATGATTATATATTTTTTTCCCTCATTCTCTGAATGTAATGCATTACATTGATTAATTTTTGTATGCTGAAGCATCCTTCCTTCTAGAAATAAATCCCAGTGGGTCATGATGTATAATCCTTTACTATGCTGCTGAATTCAGTTTGGTAGTATTTTGTTGATTTTTTACATCGATGAATCATCAAGTATATTGGGCTGTAGTTTGCTTGTAATGGCTTTGTCTGTTTTTTTATTAAAAAATGGTGTTAGTTCTTCATTAAGTGGTTGGCAGAACTCAGGACTGAAACCGTCAAGTCCAGGGCTTTTCTTTGTAAGGAGGTTTTTGATTAGTGATTTAGTCTCCTTTTAGTATTCTCTTATAATTTCTTTTATTTCTATAGAATTGTAGTCATGTTCCCACTATAATTTTTCATTTTACTATTTTGAGTCTTCCTTTTTTTTTCTTTTTAAGCCAATCTAGGTAAAAGTTTGTCACTTTTAGATTTCATCTTTTATTTATTTGAGAGAGAGAGCACGAGTGAGGTTGGGGGAAGAGCAGAGGGAGAGGGACAAGCAGCCTCACTTCTGAGCAGGGAGCCTAATATGGGGCTCGATCCCAGGACCCTGAGATCATGACCTGAGCAGAAGGCAGACATTTAGTGGACTGAGTCACCAAGGTGCCCCTTATCAATTTTTTTTTAGAGATTTTATTTTTTTAAGTAAGCTCTAAACTCAACATGGGGCTTAAGCTCACAACCCCAAGATCAAGAGTCATGCATGTACCACTGACTGAGCCAGCCAGGCACCCCGAAAGCTTGTCCAAATTTTGATAGCTTTTTGAAAGAACCAGCTTTCAGTTTTGTTGATTTTTCTTTATTGTTTTTTCCTGTCTATTTTATTTATCTCAATTCTTATCTTTATTATTTCCTTTTTTTTTTTTTTTTTTTCTTTTTTCCCTGCTGGTTTGAGTTACTTGGCTCTTTTTTGTAGTTCTTTCAGTTGTAAAGTTAAGTTGTTGATTCAAGATCTTTCTTCTTGGGACACCTGGGTGGCTCAGTGGTTGAGTGCCTTTGGCTCAGGGCATGATCCCAGGGTCCTGGGATTGAATCCCACATCAAGCTCCCTGTAGGGAGTCTGCTTCTCCCTCTATGTCTGCCTCTGTCTCTGCCTCTCTTTGTCTCTCATGAATAAATAAATTAAATCTTAAAAAAAAAAAGTCTTCTTTTTAATGTGTTTATGGCAATAAATTTCCCCCTTTAGTGTTGTTTTTCCTTCTTCACATAATTTTTGCTGATACTGGCTTTTCATTTGTCTCTAAAATACTAAAGTATTTTCTAATCTTTCTTGTGAGTCTTCTTTGACTCATTGGTTGTTTAAAAATGATCTGATTAATTTTCATAGATTTGTGACTTTTCCAGTTTTCCTTCTGTTTTTGATTTCTAACTTCATCTATTTTGGTTGGAAAGATACTGCCTGACTTCTGTCTTTTTAAATCCAATAACACTTCATTTGTGGCTGAGCATATGGTTACTCCTGGAAAATGTCCCATGTGCAATTGAAACAAATATATATTCTGTTGCTGTTGGGCGGAGTATTATGTATATTCTGCTAGGTCTGGTTGGTTTATTGTGTTGTTCAGGTCTTCTATTTGCTTCTGTGTGTTTGTTCTATATTATTGAGAATGGGGCATTGATGTCTCCAACTATTATTTTAGAACTGTCTGTTTCTCCCCTCAATTTCATCAATTTTTGCTTCATATGTTTTGATGGTCTATAATTTAACAGAGATCTTTATTTGGTTATAGTTGCATAAGTGTTTATAACTGTTATCTTTTCTTATGTATTAAAACTTTCATTAATATATAATATTTTCCTTTTCACATAACCTTTTTTAATATAAAGTTTATTGTCCAATACTAATATAGCCACCCTACTCTCTTTGGATTACTATTTGCATGGAATGTGTTTTTCCAAGCATTCACTTTCAATTTACTTGTGTCTTTGGGTCTAAAGTGAGTGTCTTGTGGACCACACATAGCTGGATCATGCTCTGTTATCCATTCTACCAATTTTGTCTTTGGTTTAGAGAGTTTGGTCTATTTACATTTATAGTAACTACTGATGAGGTACTTGTATCATTTTGCTCTTTGTTTTCTATTTGCCTTGTAGTGTTTTTTTCTTTTGTCTCTCATTTTCTGCATTACTGTCTTGTGTTCATTTGACTTTTTTGTAGTGAAATGTTTTTATTTGTTGGGGTTTTCTTGTATACTTTCAAGAGCACTTTATTTTGGGGTTTTTGTTTTTTTGTGTTTCTTGAGGGTTTTTTGTTTTTAGTTAACCATGTGGTTCATTTAACATATAAAATTATAACACATAATTTGAATTTATACCGGCTTAGCTTCAATCATATTTTTTTTTAACTCTGTTCCTGTACAGCGCTGTCCCCACCCCTTTTAGTTATTGATGTCAGGAAATTACGTCTTGTGTGTGTTGCGTGTCCAAAAATTTAGACCTGTAATTGTTATTTATGCATTAATTTATTCTTTTTTAATTTTTATTTATTTATGATAGGCACACAGTGAGAGAGAGAGAGGCAGAGACACAGGCAGAGGGAGAAGCAGGCTCCATGCACTGGGAGCCCAACGTGGGATTTGATCCCGGATCTCCAGGATCATGCCCTGGGCCAAAGGCAGGCGCTAAACCACTGTGCCACCCAGGGATTCCATATGCATTAATTTCTTAAACATAGAAAACAAAAAGTGGAGTTATAAAAGCCAAGTTACTAGCTTTTATAATTGTATATTTAACAGAGATCTCTATTTGGTCAAATGGCTTTTTTTTTTTTTAAGATTTTATTTATTCATTCATGAGAGACACAGAGAGAGGCAAAGGCACAGGCAGAGGAGAAGCAGGCTCCATGCAGGAAGCCCGACGCGGGACTCAATCCCAGGACTCCAGGATTATGCCCTGGGCCGAAGGCAGGCGCTAAACCACCGAGCCACCCAGGCATCCCTGGCCAAATGGCTTTCAGTTACTATCTAGTGTCCCGAAGGACCCCCATTAGCATTTCTTGCGGGACACATTTAGTAGCAAAGAACTCACTTGGCTTTTATTTATCTGAAGGGTCTTAAGTTTCTCATTTTTGAAGGACAGTTTTACCTGTTATATAAGATTTCTTTTTTTTTCTTTTCTTTTTTCTTTTTTTTTAAATATTCTTTTCTTCCTTCAGTACTTGGATATATACCCCACTGCCTCTGGCCTCTGTGGATTCTGACGAGAAGTCTGATAATCTTTGGAGATCCTTTGTATGTGATGAGTCATTTCTGTCTTGCTGTTTTCAAGATTCTCTCTTTGCCTTTTGCTTTTGAAATGTAGAGTATAACGTGCCAACTGTGAGTCTCAGATTTTATCCTGGTTCGAGTTCACTGAGCTTAGATGTTAATGTTTGTATCTTCTGTCAAGTTGGTAAGTTTTCAGGTATTATTTCTTCAAATAAGCTCTCTGTCTTTTTCTCTCTTCTAGACAAACACATTGCATATATTGGTTTATGATGGTATCCCACACGTTCTTATATTTTGCTCACTCTGGTCAATGCTTTTTCTTTCTTTCCTCAGATTTGATATCTTCAAGTTTACTGGTTGTTTCTTCTGCCTACTCAGAGCTGCTTTTGTACCCTCTAGTGACCTCTTTCATTCAATTATTATACTTTTCAGCTCCAAAATTTCTTTTTGATTATTTTTTTTCCTATTTCTATTGATATTTCTATTTTGGTCATGCAACATTTTCTTGACTTTGTCCACATTTTATTTTAGCTCTGAGCATCTTTTAGACAGATGTTTTAAAGTCCTTTTTGAGGACAGTTTGTCTGTTTGTTTTTTCTTCAGAATGGGTTAAACTTTCCTGTTTTTTGTATATCCTGTGTTTTGTTTTTGTTGTTGTTGTTGTTGCTGAAACTTCGACTTTTGGAGATGGTTATTTGTTTGTTTAATGGTTGTAGGATGTCTCTACTGGACATGAGTCTGAGGTGTAAACTTAAAGTCTTCTCTGTTTTTTTCTGAGACTGTGCCTTTCCCTGAAGGGGAAAATCATGTATGATGATTTTTTTATATTCCCCATATATGTGATTTTGAATATCCTAGTCCTTGAATTTCTGCTTCCCACAGGGGAATAAGAGAAACATGAAGGGAGGGTGGTGAGAGGGGATAGATGTCTGCCCTTTAAATCCCCTGTAAAATTGCCTGTGTCAACGAAGGAGAGGTTTTGCAACAATGGCTGCCCATCGGTCACATCTCCACCAGCAGAAGCAGTAATCAGAGCACAGATCTGTGTTACTTGAAAGACAGGGTCCTTATTTCCCACCCTGGCTCCAGCAAGCTACTCTAGGAAAATGTGCATGACAACCTGCTCTGAGTTATACAAGTTGGGAGATGGATAACTTATACAATGCTGAGAGCTGAAATTGACAAAAATGAAAGCAATTTAGCATGTTGCAAGCCTTCACTAGACTCTAGAGTTGCAAAATAGTTACATCTGACTGATTCTGTCAGCGCATTTGTGGTCCAGGTGAGGAGACAGGCTCCTGGTGCTTACTGTCCCACCATCTTCATTCTAGCTGGGCCTTGAGGTACTTTTTATAGTATCTTTTCTGTGATTTGTTGTGTGCTGAGTTGTTCCAGGCCAATATTAACCACTGACCTGTCCTGTCTAACCCTTAGAATTTGGATCTTCCAGATCCCATGCAGTTGCTCAGCTGGGGTTAGGGGAAGAGTCCCCTGTGCTTCAGCATGGATATAATTCCAGTCTCCACAAGATGGGCCCAGAGAGGGCCTGACCCAGGTGAATGTCAGCTGGAGGAGAATGTGATGTCAGAGCTTCGTTCAAATCATACCAGAACCTGTCATATTTGACTTGTGTCTTGGTGCCATTGCTGGTGGCCACAGCTGACTTCTACCTTCCTTTCTCTCTTCTTGACACTTTGCTGACTTACCATTTTTATGCTTTTTCCAGCCCCAGGCTAATCCTCACCTCTCTGAACCTTTTTTCTCATTCCTCACACTCTTATCTCAACAGTGATTTTCAACACTGTTGTGTTTTAAGTGTACACATATTTTTCAATAATTTTTTTTTTTTTAAGAGAGGGATGGAGGGGAAAGGGAGAGAGAATCTTAAGCAGTTTCCATGCCCAGTGTGGAGCCTGATGTGGAGCTTGGTCTCAGCTTGAGATCACAACCTGAGCCAAAATCAAGAGTCAGATGCTTAACCAACTGAGCCACCCAGGCACCCCATCTTTTTTTTAATTCTTAAAACCAGTTGCTTTGTTCCAGTCAGGTTTTCCTACGTGTGGACATCTACACAGCACCACATGTCACCAGCAGATGTAATTGTGCAAAAAGGCATTAACAGTAGATGATGTGTTCACCCCAGCCCAACCTTTTCCTTGTATCCTGTGCCTAGTGAGGCCTTCCCAATTCTGTGACCTTGAGGACCCAGTAGTACAAAGCAGCTGCTTCTAAAACCTAACCCCAACTTCCTTTTCCTGGAAACAGTTCCTTATACTGGTTCTTTAATTTGTCTGATGTACATTTGTAATGGATTTTGCCCCTTCCCAATAAAGTTGACATGTATTTCATCATCACTTCTTTGCTTTCAGGTTGTTGGCATGGAGTGGAAGATGAGGAGGTACCTTCCAAAGAGAGCATTTCTGTAGGAGTGTCACAGATTGGGACTCTTAGGTCAGGTTCATTTCCCCAGAAGGCTCAGCCCTTTGAACTGCATGGCTCGATCTTGAGAAACATTTTGCATTTGGCTGAACACCAGGGCACATATCTTGGGGAAAAACCATATACATGTTGGAAACAATTCTTTGTAGCTGCCAACCTTCAACAATACCAGGGTCAGCACACTAGAGACATACCCGTTAGAAGTCATGTGGACAGAGGTTCATTTATAAAGAACTGTACAGTCCATGTGTCAGGGAAGCCCTTTCCCAGTGAAGAGACAGGGAAGGACTTCTTAGCCAGCATGGGATTTCTCCAACAGGTCACTCCTACTGGGGAGAAGCCAAACAATGAGTGTGAGGCTGTCTTTCACAGTGGAAAAAGTCATCACAACTGTGGAGAATGCAAGAAAGCCTTCAGCTGCACAGACATACTTACTCAGGACCAGAGAGTCATCACTAGAGAAGGACTTTATGAATGTGGCAAATGTGGGAAAGCCTGTACCCGAAGATGTAACCTCATTCAGCACCAGAAAGTCCACACTCGAGAAAGGCCTTATGAATGTAGTGAATGTGGGAAATTCTTTACCTATTATTCCAGTTTCATTATTCATCGGAGAGTTCACACAGGAGAAAGGCCGTACGAGTGCAATGAATGTGGGAAATCCTTTAGCCAAAGCTACAGCCTCAATAGCCATAGGAAAGTTCACACTGGAGAGAAGCCTTATGAATGCAGGGAATGTGGAAAATCTTTCAGCCAAAGGTCCAACCTCATTCAACATCAGAGAGTTCACACTGGAGAAAGGCCTTATGAGTGCAGTGAATGTGGGAAGTCTTTTAGCCAAAACTTCAGTCTCATTTACCACAGGAGAGTTCACACTGGAGAAAGGCCTCATCAGTGCAGTGAATGTGGGAAATCCTTTAGCCGAAGCTCCAGCCTCATTCACCACCGGAGACTTCACACTGGAGAAAGACCTTATGAGTGCAGTAAATGTGGGAAATCCTTTAAGCAGAGCTCCAGTTTCAGTTCGCATCGGAAAGTCCACACAGGAGAAAGGCCTTATGAGTGTGGGGAATGTGGAAAATCCTTTAGCCATAGCTCCAACCTCAAGAACCACTGGAGAGTTCACACTGGAGAAAGGCCTATTGAGTGCAGTGAATGTGGAAAGTCCTTTAGCTGTAAATCTAACCTTGTTAAACACCTGAGAGTTCACACTGGAGAAAGGCCTTATGAGTGTGGGGAATGTGGAAAATCCTTTAGCCAAAGCTCCAGCCTTATTCAACACCAGAGAGTTCACACTGGAAAGAGGCCTATTGAGTGCAGACAATGTGGGAAATCCTTTAGCTCCAAATCTGACCTCATTCAACACCAGAGACTTCATACTAGAGAAAGGCCTTAGATGTACAGAGATGTGCAGTTTCCTTCAAGATAACTACACTGGAGGAGAGAAGTTGTGGGGAAGCCATCTACCTAAATTTAAGCCCATACTACTGAAAATCCACAGTGAGGAGATCTCCCTTTAGTTGAAGAATGTGTGAATCTGTAAGGAGTTGTGTTAAGCTTTGTAACCTGTCCAGGGCTCTTGCCAGATTTATGTCAGTCTCGGTTTTTGTGGAAGTGTTTTGTCACATCTGCTACTCAGCAGGTTCACACAGTGTGCATCAGATACGTTATATACCCCTGCAATGTGCTCAGGGAAGCTGACCTCTTTGCCTCCCCTTTTGCTGGAGGAAATCATGTTAGTCTTAGCCCTTATAGGGTCTTAATTCTCTTCTCTTGTAGAAGTTAGGGCATGGCCCAGTGGACCCAATTTGAGTTCTGCTGGTAACTTGCCAAGAAGGACCACATTTTCTAGGATGTGCTAGTTATGTGTGATACTCCTCTTGGATTTTCCTATCTTCCAAGTCACCAACCTGGGAACTCCCTGCCTAATATTGCATTGGACTTTGCAATAATAAAGAGATTATTTAAGCCACCTTTGATCTTAGAGTTCTATTTACTGTGTGAGGTGAATTGAAAACAGCTGGGCTTTTCAGCATTAAGGAGCAAACAGCTTTATTGGGGTTCCCAGTGTTTTTGTGCCTCAGAGATGACCGTCTAATGAAAGAAAATAGCTCTTTCCAGCTTTGGCCTAATTTACATTGTTGCCTGAGGTCTCCTAGGAAAGACAGCAGGGCCTTATCCTAATTTGTGGACTGGCTATCAGGATTTGTGTGTGTGTGTGGGGGGGGGGGCTCAGAAAACACTGTGAAAAGTCAGGAAGTTGTGACAACCTTCAGTGCTTCTGAAAACTACATGAATTTTTTTTTTCACGGTGGAAGTCACATAATGGTCAGTAGTGTTCAGGGGAATCTCTACTCTAGATCCTATGAATGAGCCATGTCCCCTAATTCCCAGAATTCACTAGGCTAGTGTCATGGTGAGAATTCAAGGCCCTGGAGAAACCATAATTGGTACAGTAACACTGCAGCGGAGAAGACTCCAGCAAAGTAGATGGCATGTGCCTCTTCTAACATTGCATCAACAAATGATCCAATGACTGTGACTGCAGGATCAGTGTGCACAGAAATTCTCAGGATCTCCATGTATGTGCATCTTTTGTGGCTGAGATCTTTGTCAAAGAAAATAAACTATTGGTTTTGTGGATTCCCATAGCCTTTCTGGTATGTTCACCTAAAGGCCATTTCTGCACAGATAGGAAAACAAGCAGAGAAAGGAGATCCCTTAGTTCCTCAATGTGGCTCTGTGACCTAGCCAGCATTCCCGTTGACTTTGAAATAGATTTAATTGCTCATAAATATTTGCTACCACTATGGCAAGGCTGCTCCTCCTCCAAGGTCATTAGGAAAGAGAGTCAATATGGGGCTACCAAACCTGATTTTATGAAAAGAGAGATACAGGGTTTTGGGGGTTTTTTGGAACTATCTTGTAGAACTTTATTCAGGTGTAGTTGTCATGCAAAATAGTGCACCTATTTGAAGTGTACAGTTTGTTAAGTTTTGCCATACATATAAACCCACAAAACTTGATCATAATCATGATTGTGAACATGTCTGTCACCCCTAATTTGCCTCATGTAATTTTATAATGTCTTTTCTCTCTACAGGCAACCTTTGACTTACCTTCATTTATAATAAATTTGTATTTTCTAGAATTTTATATGATCTGAGTCATAAAATGTTCATTTTCCTGGTTTCATGATTTGTAATTATTTTGAGAATCTTCAGTGATGCTTACATAATTATTTTGCTCTATTGCTGCATAGTATCTTTAACATGGATATACCATTTGTTTATCCACTCATCTGTTAGAGGCCTTTAGGTACCTCGTCTTGGCATTGCAAATAAAGCTGCTAGAACATTTGTGTATAATTTAATATGTATATATGTATTTTCCTCTTCTCTTGTGTTATATAACTCAAAGTAAAATGCCTGAGTCTTAGGATAGGTGAATGTTTGAATGTTTAACTTATTAAGAAACTACCAAACTGATCTAAAATGATTTTTTTGCTTTTGCATACCCACCAGGAGTGCACGAGTGTTCCAGTTTTCACACTCTTGCCAGCACATGGCATCAATCTTTTCATTCAGTCTTTTGAATTTACCCTTTTAACAAGCAAGAAGCAATTTTAACTGCATTTCCCTAAGGACTTATGATGTCGAAAAATTTTTTCTTCTGTTCATTTGTCATCTGTGTATCTTCTTGATAAAATGTCTGTTCATATCTACTGCCTGTTTTCTTTTTTATGAATTGTGGCTGTTTTCTTTTTTATTAACAAAGAGGCCACTTCTTTTTGTTCCTCTGGTGTTTTTTACTATGTACAATGTAATGATTATATACACCACACACTTTTAAGTTTAATCTGAATTATTTACATGTTTTCTATTGTGTTCTTAAGTCTGGACTTTCAGTAATATATGTAAATCCTGGTTTGTAGTGTCTTTCAAGTTCTCTGGTGTAAGTACTCCCACTATGGCCAATTTCAAACTGTCAGTGTGATGTCACTGAGCACAGTTGGGAAAAGTTCCCAGAGGCACACCATTCTATTTTCCACCCTTCTGATCCAGTAACTGCAAGTAACCTGTAGAACATAGATGATCATAAAGCATACTAAAATCATGAAGAAGTGACAAGTTTTAAAGATTTGTTTAATAGAGCTGTAGTTGGCAACTATAAACTGCACATAGTTAAGATATACATTCTAGTGTTTTGAGACATCCTTAAGACCCTTGAAACCAAAGTTTCATTGAAAACGTAAAGATCTATGATACAATAATTAGGTTAAATACTTCGGTTCAAGAAACAAAAACAAAGCAGGCAAGCTATTTGAAATACAGGAAATTCTTGGGAAAAAGTAAAACTTTGGTGTTTTTTTTTCACAAAGGATCAGCAATTACCAATTGAGATGCAATTTGCCAACATTTTATTTTGGGATCAAAGCCTGTTTTCATTATGAACCCTCTGGAAATTTACATCTTCATTTTTCTTTACAGAAAAACTATGAATAATCCAGCATAATTCTCAGCTTGGGGTTCCATAAAAGGATTGGGAAATCTCAATTTGAAAACATTCCAAAGGAACATTTAAAGTGCTGTTATGCTCTCAACATTCTTGATACTATCACCCATATTTAACTGAGGAGCAAGGCTTAGCCTCTAATTTCTAAATTTTTCCAGTGCAGATAAATTGTTTATTGAAATCTCTCATATTTCAGTTGCCCATGTTTGGTATGTTTTTTTTTATTTTTTTTTTTAATTTTTATTTATTTATGATAGTCACACACAGAGAGAGAGAGAGGCAGAGACATAGGCAGAGGGAGAAGCAGGCTCCATGCACCGGGAGCCCGACATGGGATTCGATCCCGGGTCTCCAGGATCGCGCCCTGGGCCAAAGGCAGGCGCTAAACCGCTGCACCACTCAGGGATCCCGGTATGTTTTTTTAATAACAATACAGCACTCATGTTTGGAGAAGATAATAGCCGTCTGTTGTCTCCCTGCCTCAGATCCATGGCTAGGTCTCAGAGAACACATCTCACTAGCTGTAACCACAGCTGTCCCCGGGCATCTGGCTGGGGCTAAATGGGTTTGTGTAAATTTGTCATGTATTTATTTTTTAATTTATCATGTATTTAAATGAGAACTTTAAATTCAAAAATGAAATAACAAAAGGAAGCAGTAGGCAAAACCACAATTGAATCAAATAAGAGAAAAGAAACTGGAAAAGGGCCAGGAATCATTTTGAAGACATACCAAGAACATATTTAACATACAAATTAGGTAAGGTTCATTAACTTGTAGGAAGTAGCCATTTTGTTTACATCTGAGAAACCACAATAGATATTTAAGAATCCTCAGAGAAATGTCATCTCATGGTAAGTTACTGCTACCTTGGTCCCATCCATTAAAGTTCCTATACTCACATAATTGAAACAAATGAAGCCATTCAGTCATCTGCTGGCAAATATTTTGTTCTGTATGTTCCATTCAGTGCCTAGTTCAACAACCTTTCAATCACATTGACTCTCAGAGATGAATCCAACAGTTTATCACTTTACTCAGTTTTCCATGGGATACCTTTGAAGTTTAGACATCACATACAGCCTCTACTGGCAAAACCCTAATAAGTTTTAGCTGTCCTGAGGTACCCATATTAGCAGTACATTGATGACATCCTCCTGTGAGGGAACTTACTAGGCATACAAGACAAACAATCACTGTTGCATTTACAGAGAGTAGATGGTCTGTTGCCCCCATCCTCATAAAATTCAGGGTTATGCCACTTCAGTGAGTCTTAAGTTCATCTAGTATGCCTAAGGGCCACTCTATTCCTGATGTTGCTAAAAGGCAACTTCTAGTCAGGATTTGAATGCTCCAATCAGTCTCAAGCAGGCCAACCTACTGAGTCTGGCTTCTGAAGGCAACGTATTCTCCATTTACAAATACTACTAGTTTATTTGTGCACTCACCCCAAATCACCCCGCTTTGGGGACTTTTACAACAAAAGGCCCTGGATTCATGTCAGATGGCCATACAGCAGCTCACCTTTAACTTGCCTCCTGGCAACCATGTGGTGGAAGTTCTGGTGCTCACCTCCTATGTTTATTAGAATCTGTACTACTCATGCTGGCAGTAAGTTACCTGTAGGCTTTTCTGATAGAGAAAGCTGCCTTTTTTTTACTCCACATTGAATGCCCTTTGAGCAACCACTGTTGGCTGCTTACTGAGCCCTTTTGGAGATGGAGGCTTTCAGAGGACCTGAACCTGTGGCACTCTGCCCTCAGTTACCAATTATTTTCTGGGTTATGAAGGCTACACCCCACAAGCTCAGCATGACCATCAAGGTTTTGATAAGGGATGGAGCCAAACCTAGACCCACTGGTGTATCCCACCTGATGGAAGAGGTGGTCTTACCTGTCCTCAGTCTCTAGCCAGATGCCACAGTGATGAAGGAGGGCACCCTTCTGGGTATGATCATCTCACTATCAAATGCTCCTTTGGCTCTCTGCCAGTTATTTGGCACCCTGCTAAATGCTGATTTGCTTAGCCTACACCACAAGCTTAGCCAAATATTCCTGGCTATAAAAAATACTTAATTTCTAATGCCTATAATAATCTTACTCAATAAATAGAGATTATGTGTCCAAGACTCACCAACAGCAGTGTGAATAGCGGAGAGGTCAAGGAGAACTAAAACTGGACATATCTAATAAGATATTCCACTAAGGAATGCAGGTTCCCTCCAACCACATAGACCTGAAATGGGAACATCACCCAGTCCACACTAAGCCCATGTGGTTAGTGGGCCCTTAGTGCCTCCGGTTAAAGCACTCATACAAAACAAATACTATTGCCCAGCCTTCTGGCTTCTCATAGCTTGGCTATACCTACTTTGAGTAGGTAATAGCATGGGCCTGGAACACTGCAGGCCATAAGCAGACCCCATCTGGCAATGCAGCAGCCATCTGGTTATATTTTGGCACACTGACACCTATGGCCTCTTAAACACCACTGCTCTACCAACCACTAGTTAGCACCATGATTTTGTTCCCATCTCACTGGCAAAATGTTGTACAGTTGGACATGCCATAAGTTTCTCTTTCAGCTGACCAAACATGCTGAAGCCTATTCAGATGATCTTAAAGAAACGTTGGCCATAGCACTACCCACACCCTATTGATCTCTTTGGATGGATACATTTCCATATCTAAACCTTGATTGTTCTAGTGGCCTTTCCTTTTAAAACCAACTCAAACTAGTCAGGATGGTCACTATAATGTCATGACCAAAAATGCTTGCTGACAATATAGAAATTCTTGGTTGCCCATGTCAAATGCTAAGCTCAAAATTTTAGCTCCCAAGGACTATTTTTACCCCTCATTTCTGCAGGCATATATTGCTCCACCTCGGATTTCTCTTAATTTGACTTGCACCATCTCCATTTGGGTGCTAAATATAACCTTTTGACCCCCTGCCAAAAAACTTCTGTATCTTATTGTGGAGGTAGTTAATGAATCCACACATATAAAATTGCACAGGACTACACACACACACACACACACACACACACACACACACAAGTACATGTAAAATGGTAACTTTGGGAAAGATCCAAAGGTTAAGTTCCTGATTTTGATATTAAGATTATGTCCAATGTTATCATAGGGGAAACTAAGTGAAAGATATTACAACTTCTTGTGAATCTATAATTATTTTAAAATAAGGCATTTAAAAAAAATCATGTGTCTATTGTGTTAAATCCTTCCCATACCTTCCCAGAACAGTCAGAATAAAATCCAGATTTTCATTATAGCCTATGAAAAACCATGTTCATCAGTCCCTTTCCCCTCATCCCTCCAACCATCACTCTCCTCTTCCAGCTCTACTGGCACTCACTTGATTCCACAAACAAGCCAAGCTCTCACTAACTTTGGGGTCTTGGCACATGCTTTTCTCTTCGCCAAGAATTTTCCTTCACCTTTGCACTGGGATGGGGTCTTCACAGGGCTGTATAATATCATCTGTTATTTAATGTCTGCTTCACTTTCTGTGCTGTACAATTTTATGTCCATTATTCTGATTTTACAGACATGAATCTTGAAGCCTAGGGAGAGTAGACATGACCAAGGTCAGCCAGTTGGTAATGGGCACAGCTGTACCCACCATCAAGCATTTAGCTATTAGCCCTCTACCCCTCTTCACACGTGAACTAGAAGAAAGTAAGATAAAGAGCCAAGAAATCCAGTTCTAAGCTTCATCTTTAGTTAAGACATCAAAATCTTGAAGTTAGGTTTACTTCAAAAAATAATGGAATAAAACATATGGAAGTGCAAAAGACCTGTAAGAGTCAAAATGTTTTCTTTAAAGTAGAACAAATCTGGACCTTAAAAATCTGATTTCAAAACTTAATATAAAGCTATGGTAATGAGAGTGTGGCATTATTCTGAAGAAAAAAAAAAGTGTGATATCCTCAGTCACAAAAAAACCCACAAAACCCCCTCAACTCTACCCTCAGAATATTCACAGATAACCCAAAATGGAACATAGACCTTGATATAAGAAATAAAAATATATACCATCTCAAAGGTAACATCGCAGTAATGCTTTTTCGTCCTTGCTTTAGGCCAAGATTTTTTTTACATGGGAAAAAAACAAACACAAACCATAGAAGAAAAATATAAACTAGACTTTAATAAAATTTTAAAATTCTTGTAGTTCAAAAGATCCTGTCAAGAAAAGGAAAACCAGCTACAGCCTACAAAAAAATATTTGCAAAACCTTTATCTGATAATAGATGGGTAACCAGAATATCTGATAAGACAAACATTATTAAAAATTAGGCAAAATATGTGAACACATATTTCACTGAAGATATATGAATGGTAAATAAGCATATGAAAATAAATTCAGCATTATTAATATTTAAGGAAATACAAATGAAAACCACAATGAGATACCACTACGCATATTCATTTCATGGGAAACATTAAAAGACTGACAAAACATTAAAAGTTGAAGGTATAAAAAAAACCAGGACTTTCAGACACTGCTGGCGGGATTGCAAAATAATAACAATACATTTGGAAAACACTGGCAGTTAACAAAATTAATCATCCACTTATCATTTGATGTGAACTTCTTCCTAAATATAGCCACAAGAGAAATGAAAACTTGTATTTACATTTTCCCAGAAACTTTATTCTCAAAGCCAGAAACTAGATAATAAAAACAAACATCCATCCACAGATGATGTAAAAAATTATATTTATAAATAGAATACTCCATCAAAATAAGGGAATGAATTACGGATACAAGGAAAAAAACCATTGGTATCAAAAGAATTATAATTAGTATGAATGTGTGCATCATCTTTATCAATAACTGTCGGAGAGACCAGAAGCCCTCCTACATCTTTATCAATAACTGTCTTAGAGAGTACAGAAGCCACCCTATTGCGACGGGATGCTTACATCTAAAGAAAACCACATGAAGTTTGGGATGTGGCCCTGTGTGCCCAGTTCTGATGGGCCAACCTATCAGAAAGGAATACAAAATATGTTCCTCTTCCTCTGAACTGATGGGAGGAAGATTGAGGGCGACTAGGAAATGGGAGAGAAAAACTGATTCCTCTGACTGAGCTCTACTAAATGCAAAAAGATTGAGGAGATGGGAGAGAGCTTTTCAGTTCTCACTGGTCATATCCACCGAAGTATCAATCTCCCTTTCCCGCCTGTTCTGTCTCAGACTCTGCCCCATCTGCTTCACTTTATATGAGCCGCACCATTTCCCAGTGTGGAAATTCTGCCCTCTCTCTGCCACTCCTGCCACCCTCTGTACATACATCCTCTGGTCACATCATCATGGTGCCCACAACAATGGTCACCTGTACATCCTTGTTCTTGTCCCCTGATTCACCATTAGTGTGTGTCTTTCTGCCGCATCCCTGAATTTCTTCTACCACCTCCTCTCACATGCCTCAGAGTCCAGCAACTTCAGGATCTCATGTCCATGCCAACTTAAACCGCTGAAACTGCTACCCATGTGTCTTCTGCTGGGTCATCACAAAATTTTCCCCTCTTTTGGGGACAACTTGCATCTAGATCTTGGTAACTCTCATTTTCTTTATGTATTCCGCAATAATGTTTAGTAACATTACGTGTTAGCCACTGATTCAGAGGCATAAAGCAGAAGAATATTCCTTCCCACAGTTAGATCATGACCTTTACTATTTAAAAAAAAAAAAGATTTTATTTATTTATTCATGAGAGACAGAGAAAGAGAGGCAGAGACACAGGCAGAGGGAAAAGCAGGCTCCATGCAGGGAGCCCGACATGGGACTCAATCACGGGTCTCCAGGATCTTCAGCCTGGGCTGAAGGCGGCACTAAACGGCTGAGCCACTCACGCTGCCCAGACCTTTTCCTCTTCTATGCTTTCTACTTGATTCTTGTATCCTTTGCCTTTCAGATATCATCTTCAATCTTATCATCTGACTCACTAGTTAAGCCTTTAAATATCTCATTCTCCTATTTATTCTACCTCCTCCTATCTTTATAAACATTTTCCATGATAAATATTTTCCTATTTTTTTAAACATAGCTTTTTCTTCCTATGGTCTTTGTTTCTCTTCATCTCCGTGATTTTTAAAAAAGATTTATTCATTTATTTTAAAGAGAGAGCAAGCAAGCGGGGAAATGGGCAGAGGAAGAAAGAGAATCCTGAAGCAGACTCCCCAATGATTGTGGAGCCCAACACAGAGCTTGATCTCACAATCCTGACATCACGACCTGATCCGACACCAAGAGTTTTTAACCAACTAAGCCGACCAGGCAACCTTCTTTGATTATTTTATCTGCTTGTTTGAATTTCTTTGTACTTGTCTGACATCACTGTTTTCCAGATGTCATATTCACTATGGTTTTTTGTGTTGTTCCCATATCTATGTATGTATGAGTTGTTCTGCCTCATATGTGCATGGAGGAAAGGCCTAGGTCAGGCAAGTGCTCTGGCAGATGCAGTGAGTATGAAACAGGGGGAGGGGGCAGGGAAAGGAGCCCTGCTCCCAGTATACTAGGTCATCGGTTTGCAGCATATCTTGGCCAGGGTGCAGGCATCACCTAAACTATCATCCAAGGTCTGTGGGCTGAAAGAGGATGGCACAACAGCCCAGGGGCAGCTGGTCAGCCTGACTGAATGCTCTTCAAATCCTCTTGCCCTGATATTACTGCTTACTGCAGCACCACAAAAGGGAGGTGGTACAGGAAAGTAATGACTGTCCTGAGGCTCTGTAGGTGGTAAATGAAGCCACGTTCTTTAGCTTGTCCTCAGCTCTGGGCTCTCATCCAGACAAGTCTAAGATCACCTTGACTTCCCCATATTTTGGAACAGGACTCTGGAACTTGCTGTCATCTGTGTTTCCCTATAACTTTTCATTTCTCTACCTTGAAAGATCACCACCCCGCCTGGATGCTGAAGGTGTCTTGATGTTTCTGCCCTATATACCCTTCTGCAGTTCAATTAATTCTGCCCTCCCTGCAGCTGCCATGTTAGTTTAGGCCACACCCTCTCACATTTGGAATATTCATTTCAAATAGACACACAATTAATGAGAACTTCCAAGGGCCCAGATCTATATAAACCACTCAAGATACAGTATAGACAAAAAAAAAAAAAAAAAAAAAAAGAAAAGAAAAGAAAAATTTCGTCTGTGAGTCAGTTAAACTCTACGGAGAGTGACAGATAAGAAATAAGACAAGTAAGAATAATATAGTTTTTCTGATGAAGGTCATTGCTATGGAGAAAATAAAGCAAAGAAGGTGACTAAAGACTGCCTGGTAGGAATGAGGCACTGAGATGTGACGAAACATATCAGAGGGAGAACTATGGGTCCCTTTCCCATGGACAAAGTGAAGGGAGAATAAAGATGCAAGGTGGGAGTGAGGCTGCCACTGGGAGCTAAGGGGGGAGCTGTGAGGCTGTGGCAGAGGGGGCTGCTGAGGCAGACAGAACACTGGAGCCAGATCAACAGGTCTACAGGCCACTGTCAGGAAGCTGGTTTCACACTGTGTCTGTGACACTTAGAGGGTGGTCCAAGGGCACTGCCCTTCTCCACACTTGCTCCTGTCTTTAGTGAGGAAAGTACCTAAGCATAGAGTAAGTATATAAACTCAGAGCACATTACAGATGTTTCACATCCATTGAATCTGATGACATAAAAGCCCTTGCACTTTGTATGCCTTTGTTTTCTTGTTGGTTTCACATTTCTGTTCATTCATTTTTATTGTATTTTGTGAAACTGTGAGTCTATGACATTTTGAGGAGGAGGTAAGTCCTTCACCAAGGGTGGTGTGTACTCTGGCAGAATGACTTTGGAAGCCACCAGGGAGCTTCTGCAGAGGAGGGATGTGGTCAGACAATTATAACAGGGTCCTTGTTGACAGCTGCTTTGAGGATAGAAAACTGGCAGGGGGAGAGGAGGCCAGGCAGGAGCCAACCCCACCATGGGATGATAAGAGCTACATAGTAGAAGGTGAAAGTGGTGTGACTCTGGATATGACTTGAAAGTGAAGGACAGACATGATGTTTGGATTGCTCCACAGGTCCCTTCTTTAAGGAAACCCATTCGATCTGCTTCTCCAACTCTCTTTTCATGTTGTACCGGGTGGTCATTTCCACTACAAAGAGTCAGGAAACAGAAATGCTGAGTTTCCCAAAATCTATTCCTGCCACTTTTCCCTAGTGAGTACAGGCTGTCCCTCCCAGCCACATTTCAAAACAGGGGCCTCTCACCATTGTAATTCTTCCCTCTCTGACAGATGGGTCTTCACAATTATAGGATCTAGTTTTCTAACACAGAGACCAAAATACATATAGGGTCCACTGTACTGCTATCTTCTGTTCACCTGTCTGATTATATTCTCTCTCTCTCTTTTTAAACTTTTATTTTTTCAGCTTCAGGTCTCTTCTTATTTGTTTAGAATATATTTCTCTGGGGCTGTTGTTGCCTTTTTAGTATTTTGTTCTCTTGTTCATCTATTTTTTCTCCAGACAGAACTACAAGATGGAAAAACTCACCTCAAGAAAGAGAACAATAGGCAGTACTGACTGACAGGGACCTAATCAGTATGGATATAAGATGTCAGAAATATAGTTCAGATTAACAATTATAAAGATATTAGCTGGGCTTGGAAATAGCATACAGGACACTAGAGAATCCCTTTCTGGAGAAATAAAAGAACTGAAATCTAATCAAGTTGAAATAAAAAAGGCTATTAATGAGAAGCAATAAAAATGGAGGCTCTAGCTACTAGGATAAATGAATTAGAAAAGAGAATTAGTGATATAGAAAACAAAATGATGGAGAATGAAGCTGAAAAAAGAAAGATGAACAACTACTGGATCACAAGGGGAGAATTCCAAAGATAAGTGATACCATAAAGCAAAACAATATTAGAATTAATGGCATCCCAGAAGAAGAGGAAAGGAGGGTATGCAGAAGGTATATAGGAGCAATTTATAGCAGAGAACTTCCCTAATCTGGGGAAGGAAAGAGGAATCCAAGTCCAGGAGGCACAGAGACCCCCCCCACAAAAATCAATAAAAATAGGTCAACACCTCCACATATAATACTGAAACTCGCAAATCTTAGAGAAAAAGAGAAAATGCTGAAAGCAGTTCAAGACAAGAGGTCCATAACCTACAAGGGTAGAAACATTAGACTGGAAGCAGACCTATGCCCAGAGACCTGGCAGGCCACAAAGGACTGGAATGATATATTCAGGGTGCTAAATGAGAAAAATACATTGCCAAGAATACCTTATCCAGCTAGGCTGTCTTTCAAAATAGAAGGAGATACAAAAAAGCTTCTATGACAAAGAAAAACTGAAAGAAGTTGTGATCACTAAACCAGCCCTACAAGAAATATTAAAAGGGATCCTTTAAGTGAAGAGGTAAGATAGACCAGAATGAGGCAGAGACAATATCCAGAAACAGTGACTTTACAGGTAATAAAATGGCACTAAATTCATACTTTCAATGTTACTCTGAATGCAAATGAGCTAAATGCCCCAATCAAAAGACACAAGGTAACAGATTGGATTAAAAAAAAAGCAAGACCCATGGATGCTGTCTGCAAGAGACTCACGAGACACAAAGACACCTGCATATTAAATGTGAGGAGGTGAAAAACCATTTATCACGCTCATGGACATCAAAAGAAAGCTGGGTATAAGGTTGCAGACCTTATACCAGACAAAATAGATTTTTAAACCAGACTGTAATAAAAGATGAAGGACACTATGTCATAATTAAAGGCTCTATCTAGGGACGCCTTGGTGGCTCAGTGGATGAGCATCTCCTTCAGCTCAGGGCATGATCCCAGGATCTGGGATTGAGTCCCACATCGGGCTTCCTGTGGGGAGCCTGCTTCTGCCTCTGCCTCTGTCTCTGCCTCTGCCTCTGTCTCTGTGTCTCTTATGAATAAATAAACAAATCTTTAAAAGAGGGTGTACCGGACAGCCTGAATGGCTCAGTGGTTTAGCACCGCCTCCAGCCCAGGCGTGATTCTGGAAACCCAGGATCAAGTCCCACGTCAGGTTCCCTGCATGGAGCCTGCTTCTCCCACTGCCTGTGTCTCTGCCTCTCTCTTTCTCTCTCTGTGTCTCTCATGAATAATTAAATAAAATCTTTTTTTTAAAGAAGCTTTAAAAAAAAAGATTTAAAAAAAGGGTGTACCTAACAAGAAGATCTATCAATTGTAAAAATTTATGCTCCTAACATGGGAGCAGCCAATTATATAAACCAATTAATAACATAATTAAATAAACATATTGATAATAATACAATAATAGTAGTAGACTTTTTTTTTAATAGTAGGAGACTTTAACACCTAACTCACTGCAATGGACAGATCATCTAAGCAGAAGATCAACAAGGAAACAAGGGCTTTGAATGACACACTGGACCAGATGGACTTCACAGACATATTCAGAGCATTCCAACCTAAAGCAGCAGGATACATATTCTTCTTGGGTGCACATGGAACATTCTCCAGAATGTGACCCATATCTGGGTCACAAATCAAGTCTCAACTGGTACCAAAAGATTGGGATCATTCCTTGCATATTTTTAGACCATAATGCTTTGAAACTGGAACTCAATCAAAAGAGGAAATTGGAAAGAACTCAAATACATGGAAGCTAAAGAGCTTCCTACTAACAAATGAATGGGTCAACCAGGAAATTAAAGAAGAATTTAAAAAATTCATGGAAACAAATGATAATGAAAACACAACTGTTCCACAGAACATAACCTTTGGGATCCAGGAAAAGTGGTCCTAAGAGGAAAGTATATAGTAATACCTTTCTCAAGAAGCAACAAATGTCTCATATACATAACCTAATCTTACACTGAAAGAAGCTGGAGAAAGAACAGCAAATAAAGCCTAAACCCAGTAGGAGAAGGGAATTAATAAGGATTAGAGAAGAAATCAATGAAATAAAAACCAGAAGAACAGTAGAACAGATCAAGGAAAATACAATAATATTGTATTATTATCAATATGTTTATTTAATTATGTTATTAATTGGTTTATATAATTGGCTGCTCCCATGTTAGGTCCATTGATCAAGGAGTTGGTTTTTTGAACAAATTAATAAGATTGATAAACTCCTGGCCCGACTCATCAAAAAGAAAAGAAAAGGACCAAAATAAATTACAATCATGAATGAAAGAGGAGATCACAACCAACACTGAAGAAATACAGTTATAACAACATATTATGAGCAACTATATGTCAACAAATTGAGCAATCTGAAAGAAATAGATGCATTGCTAGACATGTATAAACTACCAAAACTGAAACAGGGAGAAACAGAAAACCTGAATAAGAACCATACCAGAAAAAAAATGAAGCAGTCATCAAAAATCTCCCAAGAAACAAGAGTCCAGGACCAGATGGCTTCCCATGGGAATGGTTTTTTTTTATTTTAAGATTTTACTTTTTTATTCATGACAGATACACAAAGAGAGGTAGAGACATAGGCAGAGGGAGAAGGGAGCCTGATGCAGGACTGGATCCCAGGACCCCTGGATCATGCCCTGAGCCAAATGCAGACACTCAACCACTGAGCCACCCAGGCATCCCTTGCCAGGGGAATTATACCAAACATTTAAAAAAGAATTAGTACCTATTCTTCTGAAGCTGTTTCAAACAACAGAAATGGAAAGAAACCTTCCAAAGTCTTTCTATGAGGACAGCATTACCTTGATCCCAAAACCAGACAAAGACCCTATCAAAAAGTAGAATTACAGACCATTATCTCTGATGAACATGGATACAAAAATGCTCACCAAGATATTAGCCAGTAGGATCCAACTGGACATTAGAAGGATTATTCACCACGACCACGTGGGATTTATTCCTGGACTGCAGGGGTGGTGCAACATCTGCAAATCAATTGTGATGCGCTATATTAATAAAATAAAGGACAAGAACCATATGATCTTCTCATAGATGCAGAAAAAGTATTTGACAATGTACAGCATCCTTTCTTAATTAAAACTCTTCATAGTGTAGGGATAGAGGGAATATACTTCAATATCATAAAAGCCATTATGTGAAAGTCCACAGCAAGTAGAATATCATTCTTAATCTCTTTCAAACTGAGAGCTTCCACCCACTAAGGCCAGGAATGGCAGGGATGTCCACTATCACTACTGTTGTTCAACATAGTACTAGAAATCCTACCCTCAGCTAACAAAAAGAAATAAAAGGCAAAAAGAAATAAAAGGCATCTGAATAAGCAAAGAAGAAGTCAAACTCTCACTCTTTGCAGATGACATGATACTCTATTTGGAAAACCCACAGACTCCATCCCCAAATTGCTAGAACTCACGCAGGAATTCAGCAAAGTGGCAGGATAGAAAATCAATGCACAGAAATCAGTTGCATTTCTAAACACTGACAATGAGACATAAGAAAGAGAAATTAAGGAGTCACTTCCATTTACAATTGCACTCAAAGCCTTAAGATACCTAGGAATAAACCTAACCAAAGAGGCAAAGGATCTGTACTCAGCAAAGTATAAAACACTCACGAAAGAAATTAAGGAAGGCACAAAGAAATGGAAAAATGTTCCATGCTCATGGATTGGAAAAACAAATATTGTTCAAATGTCTATGCTACCAAGAGCAACTATACATTCAATGCAATCCCTATCAAAATACCATCAACTTCTTTTACAGAACTGCAGCAAATAATCCTAAAATTTGTATAGAACCAGAAAAGACTCCAAAAGCCAAAGAAAAGTTGGGAAAAAAACATAAGCTGGTGTCATCACAATTCCACACTTTAAATTCCATTACAAAAAAAAAATTCCATTACAAATCTGTAATCATCAAGACAGTATGGTACTGGCCTAAAACAGACATATATATCAATGGACCAGAATAGAGAACCCAGAAATGGACCCTCAATTCTATGGTCAACTAATCTTTGACAAAGCAGGAAAGAATATCCAATGGAAAAAGACAGTCTCTTTGAGAAACAGTGTTGGGACAATTGGACAGCCACATGCAGAAGAATGAAACTAGACCAATTCCTTACACCATACACAAAAATAGATTCAAAATGGATGAAAGACCTGAATGTGAGACAGGAATCCATCAAAATCCCAGGGAAGAACACAGGCAGCCACCTCTGTCACCTTGGCCAGAACAACTTCTTACTAGAAATGTCTCCAAAGGCAAGGGAAACAAAAGCAAAAATGAACTATTGGGACTCTATCAAGATAAAAAGCTTTTGCACAGCAAAGGAAACAGTCAACAAAACCAAAAGAGAATGGACAGAATGGGGGAAGATATTCGCAAACGTCTTATCAGATAGAGGGCTGGTATCCAAAATTTATGAAGAACTTCTCAAACTCAACACCCAAAGAACTAATAATCCAATCAAGAAATGGGCAGAAGATATGAACAGACATTTCTCCAAAGAAGACATACACATGGCCAACAGACACATGAAAAAATGCTCAACATCACTCGGCGTCGGAGAAATACAAATCAAAACCACAATGAGATACCACCTCACACCAGTAAGAATGGCTAAAATTAACAAGTTAGGTAATGCAAGCTGGTGCAGCCACTCTAGAAAACATTACAGAGGTTCCTCAAAACGTTGAAAATAAAAATAGAGCTACCCTATGATCCAGAAATTGCACTACCAGGGATTTACCCCAACGATACAAATGTAGTTATGTGAAGGGGCATCTGCACCCCAGTGTTTATATTTATTTACATTATTTAAAAAAGAATTAGGCAGAATAGTAATCTCCACAACAGTCAAACTACGAAAGAACCCAGATGTCCATCAATAGATGAATGGATAAAGAAGATGTAGTGTATATATACAACAGAGTACTGCCCAGCCATCAAAGAAATTAATAAAATAAATAAATAAATAAATAAATAAATAAATAAATAAATAAAATCTTGCCATTTGCAATGACATGAATGGAACTAGTGGGTATTATCTAAGTGAAATAAGTCAATCAGAGAAAGAGAATTATCATATGATTTCACTCATATGTGAAATTTAAGAAACAAAACAAAGAGGATCATAGGGAAAGAGAAGGAAAAATGAAAAATTGAAATCAGAGAGGGAGACAAACCATAGGAGACTCTTACTCATAGGAAACAAAGTAAAGATCGCTGGAGGGGAGGGAGATGGAGGGACGGAGTAACTGGGTGAGGACATTAAGAAGGGCACATGATGTAATGAGCACTGGGTGTTATATAAGACTGATGAATCACTGAACACTACCTCTGAAACTAATAATACATTACATGTTAATTAATTGAATTTAAATTTTAAGAAAAATTTAAGGGATCCCTGGGTGGCTCAGTGGTTTAGCACCTGCCTTCGGCCTGGGGCGTCATCCTGGAGTCCCGGGATGGAGTCCCGCGTCGGGCTCCCTGTGTGGAGCCTGCTTCTCCCTCTGCCTGTGTCTCTGCCTCTCTCATAAATAAATAAATGAAAAAAATTTTTAAAGATTTTATTTATTTGACAGAGAGCGCGCGCACACAAGCAGGCAGAGTAAGAGGGAGAAGAAAGGAAAAGGAGGCTCCTGCTGAGCATAGAGCCAATGTGGGGCTCAATCCCAGGACCCAGGGACCATGATCCACGCCAAAGGCAGATGCGTAACCAACTGAGCCACACAGGCGCCCCTAAATAAGAAAAAAAAAATTTTTTTTTAATTTTTTATTTATTTATGATAGTCACACACACACACACACAGAGAGGCAGAGACATAGGCAGAGGGAGAAGCAGGCTCCATGCACCAGGAGCCCGACGTGGGATTCGATCCCGAGTCTCCAGGATAGCACCTTGGGCCAAAGGCAGGCGCTAAACCGCTGCGCCACCCAGGGTTCCCCAGAAAAAAAAATTTTTTTTAGAGAAATATCAGCTTGTTTGATTGTGGTCAATTGTCCCAGAGATGTTTGGGGATCATTAATTTATTAAGGATTATTAATTAGTTTATTTGAGAGAAAGATAGAACATGAGTAGGGGGAGGGGCCAAAGGACTACCAGACTGCCAGGGAAGCCTGGAGGGGTGTGGGGGCCTGAGGCCTGGAGGCTGGCAGGGGCTTCATCTCAGGACCCTGAGATCATGACCTGAGCTGAAGTCAGACACTTAATCACCTGAGCTATGCAGGTACCACTCCAGGGCCGTTATGTAGTAACTATTGGAGGGCTGGAACTGGAGCCAGATCGAGATTCCATCAAGGATTTCAGCAGTGAGCAAATTTTATCCAATCATGTCTGTGAATGCATCATTGACTCCACACCCTATAAAAGGGAGGAGACTTAGGAAGGCCTGTCAGATGAATGCAGTGTGGATAGTGAGTCACATAGCGGCCCAGCTTTCAGCCCAAAACTGCCCAGTTTGAAGTTCAATCTTCCTGAGGTGAGTTTCCAGGTTGAAAGGAAAATTTCTGATTCTGTGTGTATAAGTGTGCATGCGTGTGAATGTAAGCATACCTCTGGGGAGGAAATTCCTCGGTGCAAAGTTATGGGGGGTCCCTCAAGTGTGGGGATGGCCTATTGTGTTAACTTCTCTATAAAAACCTTGCCTGATTGCAAGAGACTTCTTGAGAAAGTCTTTTTTGTATGTCTCTGTTGTCTTGTTAATTTTATGTTTCTAGTAATTCACTTTTATTACATCTTGTGAATGTGTTGGCCCACAATAGATTGGGATGAGTGGGTAGGAGCTAAAATTCAAAGGAGGGGTATCAGGTATTTAGCAGACTTTACTGAATTGCTTATGAGCCAGCAAATGCTCCAATAGTCTTCCTAGGTATTAACTCTTTTAGCTCCCATTGAAACTCTGGGTTCTAGGTGTCATCAGAGATCAGAGCCCCCACGACATAGACAAGAACCCAATGGGTCATGTGCCTGTGGTCACACAGTTGGTAAATGTCCGACTCCAGGTTAAGCCTGGGCTTTGTTTCGTTTTGTTTTGGGATATAATTGATGTATTACATTGTTAGTTGCAGATGTACAACATATGATTCTATTTTTATATATATTGCAAAATGATCAACACAATAAGTCTAGTTAACATCCATCATCTTACATAGTTTCATTTCTTTTTTTCTTGTGATGAGAGCTTTTAACATGGCAGTCAGTTTTTAATTCCAAGGTTTTGGCTGTAATAATACTCCACAGCTGTGTCTGTGTGGGATTGAGAGCATGTGTGCAAGTATAAGCATGTGGCTCCTGTGTGCCTGGAGTAATACAGAAAAAGAACTTGTGGGGAGGCCCAAAAGAAGAAGAGGGCATGGATTCTACAGTAGATAGGAGAGAAAGGGAGGGAGGGAGGGGGACTGAGGTACCTGGATATAAAAAATCAGCCACAACACCTAAGGTGAGGATGGAGGGTGAGATGCATCTGGCAAGGCTTCCTGAGACTGGGAAGGACTTGGTACTTTTCTTGAGGAAGAGGGAGGTGTAGAGGGAGTAAAGTGGAGTGTGACCTGAGCAGATGAGGATGTTGGAAAGGTTGACTAGAAGCTTTGTGATAAATGGATTAGGAAGAAGAAAGAATGTGCTCAACTTTCTCCTATGGGGTTTTTCCAGAATCCACTGCCTCATTAACTGATGGGATCAGGGTGGCTATTCTGAGCAAAGCTTAACACAAAGCATGAAACAAAATCGACTAACAGCAATTAATTAGGTCTTTGTGTGCCCACGTATCAATCCTACCTTTCACATTTTTCTGATTTTTGTGGCATGAAATTTCCTTTTTTTAAAAAAAAGATTTTACTTATTTATTTGAGAGAGGGAACCTGTGGCAGGGAGGGGCAGAGGAAGAGGGAGAAGCAGACTCCCCTCTGACCAGGGAGCTCAACGTGGGGCTTGATCCCAGGACCCTGAGATCATGACCTGAGCCAAAGGGAGACACTTAACTGATTGAGCCACCCAGGCACCCTGTGCTGCATTTTTAAAAAATGAATGACTTTACTTGATGAATACTACTGCTTGTTTTATTGTAGTCCAGTGTGTCAGTCTTGTCTGTGGAAAAGGAAATTCCTGTTGAGTTCTTCCTGTTGAATAAAGAATATCTTTTTCTACTACAAGTTATTAAATATATTCTTCCAGGTGGTCTTCTAGAGCTTTATTTTACATTTCTGAGATTTTTAAAAACCCATCTATAACTATTTTTTTAAGATTTATTTATTTATTCATGAGAGACACACAGAGAGAGGCAGAGACACAGGAGAGGGAGAAGCAGGCTCCTCACAGGGAGCCTGATATGGGACTCAATCCTGGATCCCAGGATCACGCCCTAAGTCAAAGGCAGACGCTCAACCGCTGAACCACCCAGACATCCTTAGAACTAATTTTTTTTTAAATTTTTATTTATTTATGATTGATAGTCACAGAGAGAGAGAGAGAGGCAGAGACATAGGCAGAGGGAGACGCAGGCTCCATGCACCGGGAGCCCAACGTGGGATTCGATCCCAGGTCTCCAGGATCACGCCCTGGGCCAAAGGCAGGCACCAAACCGCTGCGCCACCCAGGGATCCCTAGAACTAATTTTTGTAAATGGGGCAAGACTGGGATGCCTGGGTGGCTCAGCGGTTGAGCATCTGCCTTTGACTCAGGGTGTGATCCTGGGGTCTTGGGATCAAGTTTTGCATCAGGCTTCCCGTGAGGAATCTGCTTCTCCCTCTGCCTATGTCTCTGCCTCTGTGTGTCTCTCATGAACAGATAAATAAAAAGTTTAAAAAAAAATTAAATGGGGTAAGATTGGGGTCAGGATGAACTTTCTCCTTTATGAATGTTCAGTTGACCTAGCACCATTTATTGGAAGAAAAAATTAAGCTTACCTATCAGCACATGCACTTCAGTGTCGTGTTTATAGAAAGCCAGTGGCAGTGTAGCCGTCAACCAATATCAGGATAACATTCTGTTTGGTTGCCTTATTTGTCTATCCTTGTGCCATCACAGTCTTAATGAATATAGTCTCATAACTTGTTTTGTTTTGTGATTATATAAATCCTGAAATTGTTATTATTCTTCAGGATTGTATTGGCTATTCTTAGCCTATACATGTCAATGTAATTTTAGAATCAGCTGTCAATGTTCACATACACACGCATACACTTGCTGGATTTCAAATGGCATGGCATTGAATTTATCCAGCAAGTTGGGGATAAATGATGTTTTCCAACTGGAATTGAGTCTTGCAATTCACGAACATAGCTATCATTTATGAATATAATATTTATTAATATTGTTTTTCCATAGAGGGCTTGTACATTTTCATTTGACTTTTTCTGAGATATTTGATGTTTAATGGTAATACATTAATTGAGTATTTTTTAAATTTAATTTTCTAGTGTTATAATACAATCCAACTGATTTTGGTAAATTAGTCTTGTATCAGACATCTTGCAAAAATTCACCTCGTCTAATATTCGTAGAAAGGGGAACCCTCTTGCACTATTGGTGGGAATGTGAATTGGTACAGCCACTCTCGAAAACTGTGTGGTGTTTCTCAAAGAGTTAAAAGTAGAGTTCCCCTACCACCCAGTAATTGCACTACTGGGGATTTACCCCAAAGATACGGATGCAGTGAAAAGCTGAGACACCTGCATCCCAATGTTTATAGTAGCAATGTCCACAATAGCCAAACTGTGGAAGGAGCCTTGGTGTCCATCAAAAGATGAATGGATAAAGAAGACATATATATATATATATATATACAATGGAATATTAGCCATTAGAAACGACAAATACCCACCATTGGCTTTGACGTGGATGGAGCCGGAGGTTATTAGGCTGAGTGAAGTAAGTCAATCGGAGAAGGACAATCATTATATGGTTTCAACCATACGGGGAGTATAAAAAATAGTGAAAGGGATTATAGTGGAAAGGAGAGAAAATGAGTGGGAAAAATTAGAGAGGGTAACAAAACATGAAAGACTCCTAACTCTGGGAAACGAACAAAGGATAGTGGAAGGGGAGGTGGGTGGGGGGACGGGATGACTGGTTGATGGGCACAGAGGGTGGCAATTGACGGGATGAGCACTGGGTGTTATACTATATGTTGGAAAATCGAACTTCAATAAAAAGAATATATGTATATATATAAAAAGAACATTTGATACTTTATTGGAAACAAAATCAGGACATGTACAAAGAATGATATTTAATATATTTTCTTGCCTTTTTTTACTGATTAAAAAGTACTCCAATGTTGCATAGAGTTGGCCATCCATCTCTCAGGGGAAAACACTTAGATACGTTTTGCTGTATTTTGTATAATTTATGACATTAAAGAAGTTCTCTTTATTCCTCGATTACTAAATGTCTTTTGATAATGAGCACTGACTTTCATTAAACATGTTTAATGTACCCAAGGAGATGATCATATTATTTTTCTAAGCTCTATTCATATGGTAATTGACTTTTTAATTTTCACCCAATGTTTCATTTAGAAAGTAAACTCCACTTGTTTTGTAATATATTATTCTCTTTATATGTCACTGGATTTGATTTGCAAATATTTTGCTTCCCATTTCTACACCTCTCATTTGTGAGAGATCCTGACCTGTGGTGTACCTTTCTTTCTTTTTTTTTTTACATTTTATTTATTTATGTATTCATGAGAGACACACGCAGAGAGAGGCAGAGGGCGAAGCACGCTCCATGCAGGGAGCCAAATGTGGGACTCGACCCCAGGACTCCAGGATCACGCGCTGAGCCAAAGGCAGAGGCTCAACCGCTGATCCACCCAGGCGTCCCTGTAGTGTACCTTTACTTAATGTACTTATAATTTTTTTGTTATGAGGGAGCTGCTGAACTCATTAACTAAAAGGGGTGATCCCACTTTTTTATGCTCTGGGGACAGTTTATGGAAGATTAGCATTCTTTCTTAAATGTCTAGTAGAGTTCATCCACGAACTTACCTGAAACTAGATTTTTGAATTATGCCAGTGCTGTAATTAATTATATATCCCTTCTATTTTTAGCTTGCAGTCTTCAACCAGCAGTTGAAACAGACCTCCAGAGAAACAAATCAGTAGGAACTGAATATCTAAAGTTGAATCTCTCTGAGAATTCTTGTTAAGAATGGCTTCAGATATCAGAATATCATTTCAGGGAGAACCATCTATGAATGATCCTGGGTCAGAAAACCTAGAGCATAAACTTAGCCAAGGACCAGCCATTCAGGAGGAAGACGAGATCTATGAGTTCCCAAGCACTCAGCTCACTTTATTGCAAAACAGTAACTCAAGTGCAAGGCAGGAACTGCAAAATCTCTACAAGTTATTTCACTCATGGCTGCAACCAGAGAAACACAGCAAGGATGAGATTATTTCTCATCTGGTCTTGGAACAGTTTATGATCAATGGCCACTGCAGTGACAGGTCCATGTTGAAAGAGAAATGGAAAGCAAGTGGCAGGAACCTGGAGAAATTCATGGAAGATATGACTGATGATGGCATGAAGCTACCTGGATTAGTAAGTAGAAGGTTTTAACTCTTGGGGTGAGGGGCAGAGGTGTGTAAGGATTAAATATAGCCCGTTTAAAAAAAAAATACAGCCTGTTGGAGTTGCTTGTAAGTAGATAAAGAATGCATTTATTAGTTCTCACAAAAGAGGCTCTTTACCATGCTAAATAAGCAAAATTAAAGCATACGTTTTATAGGTAACTATTCAGTAGGACATATAAGAGCTAACATACTAATTGATTTTAGCCAGTGAGATGGTAGGAGGGCTCAGTAAGAAATTGGCAATAGAACAGAAACCTCAAGAATGGGGAGAAATGCCTTAACACAAGCTCATTCTTCCCTCAGAAGTCCTTGGTATTAGTCTTTTTTCATTGAGAATGACACACTAATTAGAAATCACCATGAACTTTAAGGCCGGCAGGCATAAGGGCAGAATAGTGGGTGTGGCAGCATGCAGTAGAAGGATCCTGGGAAAGCCTGATGAGAGCAGAGCTTCCACAAAGGCTCTGTCACTCAACAGATCCATAAATGGCAGTGATAAGGTTTTGTTTCTCTACAGGTCCACGTCCACATGAAGGGTCAGGAAGCCCTCTTTTCTGAGAATATGCCCTTAAGAGAAGTCATCGTTCATTTCATGAAACAATTGTCAGCAGGAACTCCAACAGAAGAGAACATGGGAACACCCTCCTGGACTTCCCAAGATACTTCCCTGGAAACAGGACAAGGTGAGTGGGGTAAGCCAAGGTACCTGAGGGATATGTGTGGACTCCTTCTTGGGTACAACTTCACTGAGTCATTTTATCCCCCACAGGAGGTAAAGCAAATGGCGACAACATTTATCACAATGACGGTATTACTAGTCAAGGCAATGCAATACCTTCCCTGTTCATTGTCCATGAGGAGGACTGTCCTCAGCCTGAAGAGGACAGTGTTTCTTTGAAGAATCTGCTCAGCCCTGGAAGAGCGGGTCTAGGTACGTCCAAGTCCCAGGAAGGGTCCCTGCAAGGACGCCCATATCAAGATGTCCTGATGGAGAGGGCACCAGGGTTTCACTCTCGGTCAACCCCAGTCACCCCTGACCCTGTTTCTACCCACCAAAAAACCGAGGGGAACTCCACGTGTGGGGGACACCAAGAAAGATTCCGTGACGCCCAAAACTCCTACAGATGTGAAAAATGTCCCAGGATCTTTAGGTATTTCTCTCAGCTAAAAGCCCATCAGAGAAGACACAACAATGAGAGGACATTCATTTGTGCTGAGTGTAACAAAGGCTTCTTCCAAGCGTCAGACCTACACGTGCATCAGAAGATTCACACAGAAGAGAAGCCTTTCAGGTGCAGCACATGTGAAAAATCCTTCAGCCACAAAACCAACCTTCTGGCCCATGAGAGAATCCACACGGGTGAGAAGCCCTATGTATGTGCGCTTTGCCAGAGAAGCTACCGCCAGTCATCCACCTACCACCGCCACCTGAGGACTCACCAGAAAATTGCCGTCAAAGGTACTCCTTCCACATCAGAAGCTTCCTCAGCTGTAGCCTCAGTGTAATGCTATGTGAATATGTATGCAAATACGTATGTTTCCATAGCACCTCCCTATTTAGAACATATAATTTCCTGATTATATTTTCCATTTATTTTCTTCACTAAAATGTAAGTTTAAGGAGGAATTTCTGTTCGTTCACTGGAGTGTATCTCAGGTGCCCAGAAAAGTGGCTGACAAAAAATTCAAATAACCAATAAATAACCTGCTGAATAAATGGATGAATGTGTAATGTTGGTGTTTATTCCTTAAAATCCATGAAAGTTCAACTCCAGGACACAAACACCAGCTTCCAGTGGTCAAGTGATGCTTTCCCTCCTGCTCCCCTGCCTCTGTCCACACACTTTATCTTTACTGGGTCACATGCACTTAAAAAGGTGCAGAGCAGGGGCACAAACCCAGAAATAGGCCTTAGTCTATAAAAGGGAACTTCTATATTCAAATGTTATATTTCTTTAATTCACTTGATATATTAATGGCTATAATAATATATCTGTGATATATTGGTGATTGAAAGTTTGAGAATGCTATTTTATTGACAAATAAATACCCAAAAAGGTCAAATTCTTTCCATTCATTTCTTCCAGAGATGGCACGTATGGGGTGGTGGTGGTGGTGAGGGGGGATGAGGAGCTCATTTGCAAAACTAGTTTGAAAGGGCACTTTGGAGGAAATGAAAAGATGCTGTGCACAGCTGAGGCAAAAGCACTTATGTTGGTTACTTGGAATACATTTGTGAGCTGGTTTCCACTAGGAAACTGGGACTCAATCACATTGAGAAACTAGAAGGTACCATGTGAAAATGGCTTCAATCATGGAAGGGGGTATTCTGTGAGGTATATTGTGACATTTCTCTCACTACATTCATAGTGCAGAGGACTATGGGGCTGCAGACAATGCTCCACTGTGTGGAGAAGCCCACTGATCCATCCTCTTTCCTGGGCTGTCTCCAGGTGTTTACTATTGTGAATATTCTTGCACATACCTCTTGGTACAAGGGAAACCTTTTGTTTGGAAAGACCTCTGTGAGGCAGGTTGTGAAATAACAGAAAATATATATGTGGGTCTCTGTCCCTAGTTCCAGGCACAGAGCCCCTAAAACCCTTGTAACTTCTTAAGTGATGAGAGCACTAGAAGCATCTTTTGTCCTAATATTTGGTCTTTGACCTTGGTTCCTGATACAGAACCCCAAAATCACTTGGAATTTCCTGGGTGATAGGAGTGTCTTTTGTTTCAGTGAGGCAACTCCCGGGTAGCTTCAGGATGGGGGCTGGTCTCCAGAAAGACTAATCCATGAGTAGACGCTTAGGATTTTCATCCCTATCCACAGTGGAGAGGAGCTAGAGATTGAGTTAATGATCAATCGTACCACAGGGTTTGGAGAACTTGGTGAACACCCACGTGCCAGGAGGGAGGCACACCCCCAACTCCATGGGACAGAAGCTCCTGTGCTGGGGACCCTTCCAGACCTCACCAAGCCTGGCAACATAAATGCACAAATACTCAGAGACTCATGAGACAGGCATGTCATGGGGACACCCAAACAACACAGAATTGTGTAGTCCCCACAGACCAAGTGTGATGAGGGGGATGGGTGTAGAGATAGTCTAGCTTAGAGAAAACAACCTATCCCATCTCTGCATATTTGATAACGCGCTGGTGGGAGTCAGAACCGAAAGTTGGGTGCACACCTTGGTACAGCCCGGAGGCTCGCACGGGTTTGAAGACTTACAGGTGGTGGGGGAAAAACCAGCTGGTTTTTCCATTACAGGTTAATGCTTGCCCCCAGGGCTAAGAAGCCTCAGTCTAGTTGGGAGAGGAAGGTGGGAGGTTTACAGGTTTTACAGGAGGGATGGGAACTTTCTAGCAGGTTGGCAGCCACTGTTTAGACAATTTGCAATTTACCAACAATGGTGAGGGAGAACTGTAAGCGCTAAGGTCTCCTGCAAGAGCTGCGGGCAGGGATATGTGAAGGCCTCAGGGCTGCTCTCAGTTCTTCAGGGCCACACAACACCCATAATAGTGACAGTGATAACTGGGTGACAGCTCAGTATGGGGGCACAAGGTGGAGCGGCCACCTAGAAGCCATATTTAGGCTTCCTCCCTCCGCGGGGAGGAATTATTGCCAATGGTGGTGAGGGGACAGGATGGTCTACAGTGACACTTATGACCCGGAGTCTCAGGTGGAGATGTCAGGGTAGGGTTACTTGGTGGGTCAGGCTCCATGGACAGTCTGGCAGGTGAGGTGTCTGAGTGTCTCAGCCCGAGTCCTGGGCAATTTCCAAAAAAGGAGAACAGAGGCGAACAGGGTGAGAGGGTCCAGCGTGGTGTAGGCTGACCGTCCCCAGCTCAGGGACGTAGCAGCTGTGCTGCCCTGTGGAAGTCCCTTGCCCTCTCTGAGAGCTAGATCCCTCCTTTGAAAAGTGGAATAGTCTCTGCACACTGTATGGTTTGCAGGCTGTTAAAATGAAATGATCCTCAAGAGAGCCCATCAGCATTAGGTCCCCATGAAAAGATGAGTGGAGGCCCTCAGCAAAGGGTAAGGGAGGGTGTGTCTGCAGAGTGCCACAGAGGGCCTGTGGCCAGAAGCAATGCCAGTGAGGGGCCTTCTGTGAACCTCTGAGACCCTGGCCTAGCGGGAGTTCTGGAGACAAGCACCCAGGACATCTCCTGCCAGCTGTTATCATTGTTCCTGCAGAGCAAAGCAACAGCCAAAGAGCAATCCCAGACCTGTTCAAACTAGTATGAGATGTGATGGCTGCCAAATTTGACCTTTCACGAACTTTCCCCCTCATTACAATGCTAAACATCATTGCCAGAGTGGACACTTGACACACAAAAGAAACATACGTGTATAAAGATGCATGTTCTGGGATGCCTGGGTGACTCAGCGGTTGAGCGTCAGCCTTTGGCTCAGGGTGCCATCCTGGGTCTGAGGATCAAGTCCCACATCTGGCTCCCTGCGAGGAGCCCGCTTCTCCCTCTATGTCTCTGCCTCTCTCTCTGTGTATCTCATGAATAAATAAATAAAATCTTAAAAAAAAAATAAAAATAAAAGGAAGCACGTTCTGTCAACTGTGCTTGCACTCGCTCCCAATTTCCTGTATTTCCCCACCCCACATGCTTAGCCATCACTCCTTTCCCGCCTCGGGTCCTTTAAAACTTTCCCTGCCTATTTTTCCAGGAGCCAATGTGACACATTTTCGTGACTGTGTCTCCCTTCAACTGCAGCTGGTGCCCCAATAAAGCCTTGACTCTGCTTTTAAATTGTGGACACAGTCTCGTTTCTACCATCTCTGGGTACAAGGACCCAAATCTGATAACATCATTATGTGCTCTCTGAATCAAATAAACCATTAATTTCCACATTACATCTACTGACTGTCATTACTTCAATTCATTCTATGATTTCATGTTCAACTTAGGCCTACACTTTTCCCTTTCCCTTTCTTTTGCTTCACAGTTGTAGTCTATTATGTATTTCATTCCACTCATAATTTCTTAAATGTCTGATTTCAATTGCAAATGGATTTATAAAATGTTAAACAAATTCATCTGTGTGTACATTTAAGGTTTTGCTCTGTTAAATAACAAAATTCAACTGAGTAAGTTTTAAAGATCTAATTGGCTTTACTCAGCAATTCATGAATCTGACAGCATCCCAACCAGTAAATAGAAAGGAGCCCCAAGGAGCTATACAAAATGGAAAACTTTTATAGGCAGAAGGGGTGGGGCAAGGAAGTTACTAGCAAAGAGTAGATTGTTTCAGGCAAGATCATTTTCCTTTGGGGAGCACAAGTCTGTTGGGCCTCACTGGTGCTGATGAGGTAATTCCAGATTGTCTGCTTTAAGGTTCCACAAGTGTGAGAAGTTGAAATCATGATTAAGTTAGGTATTAAGTCCTAGTTTGATGACATGGGCTTAGGGCATGTGACTCCCTTTGGGGCCTCTTGTTTCTTTTTTTAACAGTTCCGTCTGACACACTTAGCCACTCCTCCCTCCAACGTCCTAACCCAAGGGAATGAACGTTTAAATTCGTGAGAATCTACAAGACACATTTTCTCCCTCATTTACAAACATTCAGTAAAATATCCATTGACTTGCCTTTACCTGACCCGTTTGTTAAATTCATTCATTGGCTCCATTTTTTTCAAAAAGCTTACTAGTCAATATGCATCGTACGTGGAAGATATGTTCCATATGGCAAATATTGCCATATTTGCAATTCTGTTCTATATGGTTATTTGCCAAAAGAGAGAGTATCTTTATTTTGTTTACATATTATGTATAATATACTGAAAATAACTGAAATACAAGTGCAAGAAACCCCCCAGTGCTTTGTTTCAACTGTTTCTAAATTTAATATCCTGTAAAAACAGTACTTTAAAATGTTACTGAGTTTTAAAAAGAACAATAACACAAGATTAGGTAATTGTATCATATGTCTATTTATGTATTCCACTCTGAATGGTTTTCAAAGATCTTTAAATTTTCTGGCCACTTTTAGTACTGCAAATTGTACAGTACAAATGGTGAATTATTGTTTCTTTTTTTAAAGATTTTATTTACTCGTGTGAGAGAGAGAGAGAGAGAGAGAGAGAGAGAGCCCCCGCGCGCGTGTGCACAAGCAGGGGGTGGGGCAGAGGGAGAGGGAGAAGCAGGGTCTCCACTGAGCAAGGAGCCCAATGAGGGGCCTTTGGGACCATGACCTAAGCTGAATGCAGACACTTAACCAACTAAGCCACTAAGCTACCCAGGAAGCCCATTGTTTTTTTTGTTTGTTTGTTTGTTTGTTTGTTTTGTTTTGTTTTTTTTTAGACAAGAATGTTTATGCACAATTTCTTTTAGAGGAAATTAAGCCATAATAGAATTTCAGCAAATGAACATGTTATATTTGAATTTCAAATATACATGATTTTCAATCTAGTTAATATTTTGATCATTTCTTAGAAAATTTTCATGTGTTTATCATTATTCTTCAAGGATTACCATTCATATATATTGCCTGTTTTTGTTTTAAAGATTTTGTTTATTTATTCATGAGAGAAACAGAGAGAGAGAGGCAGAGACATAGGCAGAGGGAGAAGCAGGCTCCCTGCGGGGAGCCCCACGCAGGACTCGATCTCAGGATCACACCCTGAGCTGAAGGCAGATGCTTTAGATGTAGATGTAGAGCCATCTCTACATTGCCTGTTTTATTTGCTCTTTAACCAATGTGATTAGTTACAGCATTGAAATTAGCACAGTCCATTACATACTGTCACATATAAAATTTTTTACATTTTTATTTTTAGTTTGTTTTTGTTATATTTTGTTATAGTCTACCTTCTTTTTTTTTTAAGATTTTATTTATTTATTCATGAGAGACACAGAGCGAGAGAGAGAGAGAGAGAGAGAGAGAGGCAGAGACACAGGCAGAGGGAGAAGCAGGCTCCATGCAGGGAGCCCGATGTGGGACTCGATCCCAGGTCTCCAGGATCAGGCCCTGGGCTGAAGGCAGTGCTAAACCACTGAGCCACCCGGGCTGCCCTATAGTCCACCTTTAACTGAATTTTTAATTTTATGGATTTGAGTATGCCAAGTAAAATTTAAGGCTTCCTATTAACACTTAATGATGAGCTGTCCAGTTCAAGATTGTAAAAATCTATTCTAATACATTTATATAGGAAAATTGTCTGTCTTCATGTTTGAACCCTTATTTACTACCTCTAAGATGGAAGCTAAAATATTTTTTTAATTTTTTTTTTTTTTATTCATTCATGATAGTCACACAGAGAGAGAGAGAGAGAGAGAGGCAGAGACACAGGTAGAGGGAGAAGCAGGCTCCATGCACCGGGAGCCCGACGTGGGATTCGATCCCGGGTCTCCAGGATCGCGCCCTGGGCCAAAGGCAGGCGTCAAACCGCTGCAACACCCAGGGATCCCCCGAAAGCTAAAATATTTTTTAAAGATTTATTTATTTTCTTTTGAGAGAGAGCGAGAGAGCGAGAGAGAGCGAGCATGAGTGAGAGGGGCAGAGGGAGTGGGAGAATCTCAAGCCGACTCCGCCCTGAGTTCAGAGCCTGACAAGGGATTTGATCTCATGATCCTGAGCTGAAACCAAGAGTCAAGACACTCAACCAACTGTGCCACCCAGGCGCCCCTAAAAATGTTTTTACTTTAAAATCAATTCCCAACTAACTAGTAACTGACTTTTATCAGGTATCAATTTCTAGAAATTACCTGACATCTACTCCTAAACATGGTTTGTTTTGGGGCTCCCTAATAATCTGTGGTTAATAGAGTTTACAAACGGGAGGACAAGCTTTCTTCATTGCACTTTCCATTCAGCCCTGAAGTTTGTTTCTGCTATTATTGAAGATAGACCTAGTCTATGGTCAAATTGCCCTGAAAGTGTCCCATTTCGTCTAATCTTGGAAGCTAACCACGGCCCATCCTGCTTTAGTACCACCTTGGTTAGTATCTGGATGGGAGATCACCTGGTAAAACTGGGTGCGGTAGGCTTTTGGGATAAAAAACGGGGAAAAGAGGGAAGAGGAGTAGGGAAGAATAAAAGAAAAACAAATTGAAAGACAAAAGAAAAAAAGAGAAAAGCTAAAACAGAGTATATCTAATCTAAATAGAGTTTTGAAATTTATTTCAAGATCTTCTCCCTATTTCTTATGTATTGAAATTCTACCTCATGGTCTAATAGATATCTAAAATGGAATATATTTTTTAAAAAGCCCTGATGGCTCCTCCAAATCTCCTCCACACACAGCCTCAAAATCTCAGCCCATAGCATATCTATCCTTCTGGATGCTTGGGACAACATTTTTTGAGTCATCCCATCTCGTTGTATTGTGTTCCAATAAGGCTGCTCTTTGAGAGTGAGCAGGGAAGAGGAGTAAGGAGAAAGAAACCAATCTCTATTCTTTTGTAGGACCTGGGTTGGATCCTGCTGAGGCTGTGCCACCTGTTCTGGTTGCCACCTCTCATGATCCCCTCTGGCTACAAGCTCCTATGCCAATAGTAGTAGCACTGATAGCGAAGCACAGGTGGGATGAGTGGAGGGTTTCCCGGGCCCTTTTCCGCTAGACCTCCACCCCCACCCATATGTATTTTGTGCCCCAATATAGAGGAAGGTTTTTCCTGGACACTTCATCTTTCTCCCTCCTTGAGGGTCACTTCCAAACTAAAGTACTAAATCCAGGCCAGAGGTGATACGGGGAGGTTCCCACTTCAGGAATCCAATGAGATACAGTGTGGAAGTATAAAGTGTAATTTCTCAGAATCCCACTGACCCTGTGTCATTTGCATGGAGGGAGCCACAGAGAAGAGCAGAGCTGCAGAGACCAGAGACCTCAAAGTGCATTCTACTTGGGCCCTTCTCCAGGGCTGTGACCTGAAGTAAATCTCCTCACTGCCCTTGCTATATATTTTCTTGAGTATAGAATGGGAATACTAACAATCGCCCTCCTTACTGGAAACTAGGGGAGTTCTTGGGCCCTGAGACCTCAACCACCAGCTAGTGCCAGGCTCTTGACTTCCCTCACTAGAAAGCATTCAAGGATGAGTCACAGTAAAGTATGACAGAAAAAGCTTTATTGCAAGGTGAAAGTACACACTCCAAGGGACACTGAGTATGCGCCCACTGGGGAGGATCTGAGCCATGCCAGGTACATACAGGGCTCTGATTCTTAAGGGTGGTTATTATTTGGGTGTGGACTATTCAAGTGGGGTTCTGGGAATAGGCATGGATTTCGAAGAACTGTACATATCACTATGCATGCTATTCTAGCTACCATGCACAGGCGCAGTCTGATTTCAGGCTAACTGGGCGTTTGTGCACAGCGTGTCACAACAACTGTCTGGAGCAACAACTTGACTTAGTCATAAATGGTTGGATTTGAAATACACCAACAAATCCATAACAATCCATTTTCCTGTTTAAGGTAATTACTTGATTTTGGAAAGTGAGTCCACTAAACCGTTGGGCTACAATAATTGCAGAAATGAGGTGTCTCTTTGGATGTAAATGGCCGAGAGGCCCTGTGTTCTCTTATTGTAATGCTAATCACTGTCAAGACTTAAATATTTTATTCATCTGTTGTCCATATGGGTTCCCTCCTTCACTTCATTCCAGACTCACTCCCATATCCTCTTCTCTTAGAGCCCTTCCTGGGTTGCCCAGTGTAAAGTTGCCCCAAATTCTAGGGTCTTCCCTATGCCTTGCTTTTGTTTTTTCAGGATCCCTAGGGCTCTTTGACATTCTCTTCATCATTTATTTAGTTCCCGTGTGAAGATCTGACTCCATCAGTGGAACTAGAGGTCCTCTTCATGTAACTCCACATTATCACTCATCACAGAATTATTTTGAACTAAAGGCAATAAGCAGCAGCAAAAACCAGAAAAAACACTCTGCTCTCCTCCTATTTGCCTAAAAGCTGGAAAGAAATTTACTAGGACTAAATTTAATCACCAAAGACAACTTTAGACCCTTATCAGCCTGGCGACAGCACCATAGGAATTTACAAAACACACCTTACTAACTATCCTTTATCTATCTGTGCTTACCTTCCCACAATATGCCACCCCTAGAGACTCAGGTACTTTTCCCTTGTCTTGCTACTTCTCTAATATTGTACTGTTCATTAAAGATGTTCTGTAAGACTGAAAACAAATCCATGTCTTTGAGTTATTCAACCCAGACTCTCTCTCATGTACATATGAGATATACATACTAATAAACTTATGGTTTTCTTTTGTTAATGTCTTTTGTTATAAAAGTCTGAGGAGAGGGGCAGCCCGGGTAGCTCAGCAGCTTAGCGCTGCTTTCAGCCCAGGGCTGATCCTGGAGATCCGGGATCGAGTCCCATGTCCGGCTCCCCGCATGGAGCCTGCTTCTCCCTCCGCCTGTGTCTCTGCCTCTCTGCCTCTCTCTGTGTGTCTCTCATGAATAAGTGAATAGAATCTTAAAAAAAAAAAAAAAAAAAAAAAGTCTGAGGAGAGAACTTGGTAGCAGAAAACATTTTCATCCCTTTTATCTCTACATATATGTGATGAATTGCAGACATGCCTCCCCTGCATTATGCTTGTGGCCCTTCTAAAAAAGCACAAAGTCCCCAGCCCTCTGCCTTGAAATCCCTGCAATTTCCAGTGCCCCTTATGGTACCCAAGACCTCTTCTTTTCCCGCACATGACACTAAGGACATCCTTCGCAACAGGCCCCTGGAGTAATGGGACCTGTATTAACCAGAAAACACTGGTCCAAGGACAGGTGAGTTGCTCCAATGAAAGCCCAGCAGAGGGGCAATTCCCTGCCTAGGAATGATGTTAGGGCAGGACCGCCCCCATTCTCCTCCTGGTTTTCCCCATAGTGCCAGGTAAGGATCAAGGTGATTGACTCCAGGACAGGATAGGGATCGCCCCACCCCCAGAGGCCCCCTCCTCTCTGCCCTGCTCCAACCAAGGACTCCCAAGGTTGGTGAGGGGATATCAAGTGCAGGACAACCGCAGGAGAGCCATGGGGATCTGAATCTGATTTGATTCTTGGTTAACGACATTGAAGCAAGGAACAGGGAGGGAGGCCTTCTTGATAGGACTCATGGCTGCCTCTGCCAATGGGGAAATCATAGTCTGGGATAGTACTTGATCCTGTCTGAATCTGCCAAGCGTATTCTGGGCAATGTATGCTGAGTAGCAATTAGAGAGGTGGAGGAGATAAGTATGATGTAGGGCAAGGAGGAGCTGTGGCTGTGGGAATGCAGTTGCGAGAGGTGTGTCAGCAAGAGTAATGTGCACACGGAAAGGGTCTGTGCACTCATGACCCAGGACCCCCATATTGGCATAACAGTAAAGGTGAGCCCACGTAATGGAGGTGTCTGGGAAAGGCGACCTGACGAACCCCAGGAGCACTGCCTGGAAAGAGGGGGTGTTGTGGCAGTGAATGGAAGGGCCAGAGCTTAGGTGCCATCTGTCGGCCCACCTGCCTATATTGTTGAGGCGTGACACAGTCACCAATGGGACCATGAGATACTAATTGAAATAAGGTAATGTTTATTAACTTCCACTAAGCGAGGACATCTTGTGACGTAAAGACGCTATGGAATGATGTATTTCTTTGGTTTGTAGCCTTTAGGATCATCAGAAATATTCTCGGCCTCCAAGAGACCGCGAATTTCGCTGGGTCTGAAATAAGTATCCAAACATTTGGGTGATCAGTGGCAGAGACCACTGCGCAAGACTATGATAACATTCTCTCAAAGAGGAAGCGAAGAACAACAGAATCGGCCTTTTCAGACGCACTAACCTGCAGGGCTCGGGCCTTCCCTGCCAGATGTCCCTGACCCCGGCCTTCGTAAATGCGGAGACTACTTTACCCAAAATGCCCGGAGTCGAGTGGCAGCGTCGCTCTCCAATGAGAACTTAAAGAGAGGCTCTTCCGCGTGTGGCCCCATCGCGAGGGCGGGACTTCCTGCTGTCTCCTCAGGGCGGCCATGACAGCTACTCTTGTTTTGGCTCACCTGGTGGGAGTCTCTGGCGTTCTGCGTTCAGATTGACCTGACGCAACAGAAGGGGCCCAAGGAGCCGCTGACCCTGCTGCACGGTTGCGAGTCCGCGGCTCGGAAACGCCGCCGGGGCTGCCCCGCGCCGGGGACAGAACAGGGACCCCCGGGCCGGCTGTCCGCTCCCCACCCCGAGTCCGATGACGGCGGCGGCGTCCAGGGTCCCGACGCAGGTAAACGCTCGTCCCCTGGGCCCTCCTCGCCCTCCCCGCGCTCCCTCTCCCCCCCCCCCCCCCCGCCGCAAATCCTCGAGGCCTGAGCGCCGGTCGTCTGCTCGCGTCCCTGCGGCCCAGGCTCCCGTGTCCCGCAGAGGCAGGCGCGGGTGGGCGGGGGCCCCGTGTGTGAGCGCCGGCGCGCGGGAGCGGGCTGCAGGGGAGGGGCACACCTAAGGGGCGGCAGTGAGCGCTGAGGCACACAGCTTGCCTGCCAGCGCAGGCCTGGTCTTCTGGGCCGGGCAAGGGTACAGGGAGCTTTGAGTCCGTGGAACCCGCCGTGGACTCGGTCAAAGGCTGGACTCTCCCCAATTCCCGCGGTTGCAGAAGCGCTTATGGAGCCGACACGAACAAGTGTGAGGTGGCCCACGCCTTCACTGGCCCTGACCTGAGCCCCACCCGCTTGTCTTCTGCATTGTTGGGTCCCGGGACTCTGAAGTGCCATTCTGACAACCGGTGTGTGCATGGTTATCCCAGGAGCATCAAACACGGTGTGCACATGCTTGAATTAACACTCAGCTGGAACTGTCTAGGAAACCACCGTTCTTTTTTCTTAAGGGTGGGAGCAAAGAACAGGAATCGGGACTGGAATAACTGCCTGGGAAGTTGGGTGTGTCCTCTGGTGGTAACGGGAGGCTTGGATATGAGCAGCCATGTGGTATTACCAAGGTCCTGATAGGCTCCATCCCGCCATAGCATAAAGTATAGACTATGGGCTGAGGGAGGAGGCAGGACGATCAGGGTGGAGGCTACTGTCATAGGCTAGGTGAGGGTTTTTGGACCAGAGTGCTGGATTCGATGTCATTGTATTCTGGATATGTGTTTTAAAAAGTGACAACTGTATTTTCTACGTGGACAGACAGGGTGAAATGGAGGATTCAGGGGTTATCTCTAGGGGATTTTTTCTTAGCAGCTGTAGGAATGGAAGCTCCATCAGCTGAGATGAGTGATGTTGGTGGGAGATGTTTTGGAGAGCACTGAGTGGATACATTAAGTGAGCAGTCTAAAACACACAGGTCTGGAAATCTGGGGAGGGGTTCAGAAGGGAGACATCTAAAACCATCATGGCTCCTGTGTGGCCCCGGGTGAGTGAGCCGTGAGACACATTTGTGAGGAGCAGTCTTCTGGTTATGGTGATAAAGCTCTTCTGGTGCCAGGAAGTTGAGGGGGGAAAGGGAACCAGGACTGAATACTTAGGTGATTGTATGACTTCAGAGATGAGGGATGTGAGTGGCCATGAAGGAAGAGTGCATCCAAGACTGGATACCTGGGCAGGTGGCCAAGGTTTCCAGCAGAAGAGTAGACAGAAGAGGGATCCGGAGCTGAGGAGGAATTAAGACAAGATGATGACACTCAGCACTACGCTAGTGCGTCTCCACTCTGAACTCCACCAGGGTTTTGTGAGGACTTTAGTAGGGCCTGGGGTATTTCATCCTGGAGGAATAAGGTCATGTGTAATGTGCTGATGTGATCACCTGTGAGAGTCACTAAGCCTGGGGTCGGCCACCCAGCAACCTTGGCTTTGGATGAGGGTCAGGACAGAGGGAGATTGTGATTGCTGAGGGGACAACAAGTGCAGTACAGGTGGAGGAGGACCTTGAGAGGAGGTATCCTGAGATCTACATACGGTTCCTAAAACATAACAGGTTCCCTGTTATGACTTTATGTCTGGTGAAAGGTGGAGGAACTCGTGGTGTGAGTATAAGTTCTCCCTGCTCTTCTGCCGTTGGCAAGGTCTCCTAAAGAAACAGCCTTTCATCAAAGGTGTGTTTCCTGCTTATCCCACCCACCCACCCCCTTTTTTTTGAAAGATTTTATTTATTTATTTATTTATTTATTTATTTATTTATTTATTTATTTGTTTGTTTGTTTGTTTGTTTATTTATTCATGAGAGACACTGACAGAGAGACAGGGACATAGGCAGAGGGAGAAGCAGGCTCCCTGTGGGCAGCCTGATCCCAGTCCCTATGGACTCGATCCCAGGACCCCAGGATCACGACCTGAGCCAAAGGCAGACACTCAACCACTGAGCCACCCAGGCATCCCCCTGCTTATCCTTTGTATGGGTTTCAGTTCCCTACCAGCCCATGGAGTTATTCAGAAAAGCCAATCACATCCTCTTACAGGAACCAGGAGGTACCTCACCCTCTCGATCCCACAAAGCTCAGATCCTACAGCTCCCAGCTATTCACTCTTTCTGAGAGTGCCACCCCCATGTGGGCCTGTGTGGGGTGTGGTGTCCTCCTCTCCCAGGCTGTGAATATATGTGATTAATAAAGTGCTATCCGTCTCCTCTGTACAGGGTCAGGTGTCGTGTGTTTGGCCATCCCCATAACCCTAAGATGAGACTCCTGCACTCACCAGTGGGTTGAAGAGGAGGTGATTAAAATACAAGTAACATGTGGGGAGGCCAGGGAGATTCCTGTGGTGTGGGACAGTGAGGCAGTGATGACCATAGGCATGTGGCCTTGGGCTCCAGTTTCAAGAATGTTGTGTACTTGGAGAGGGAGTATGCCTGGTGATGCCAGGGCCCTGGTATTCAGCGGAATAGCCTGGGTGGCCGGGAGGATCCTTCTGTGCCAGGTCTGCAACTTAGATGTGTACTTGTCCACCTGCCTCTTGTTGTGTCGGCGGGCCCTGTGATCAGTGGGCCCATGAGGAGACAGTGGCGCCATGGCACCCAGGCACTGGGGCCTGGTTTCTCCTGTCAGATGGGGAGATCAGGGGGAGGATGGGCATAGGGTAGATGTGGGTGGGAAAAGGGAAATGGGTTCTTGGGAGAGGGGCTTTTTGTGGTTTCATCTGTCCCCATCATGCCAGGGCAGGGTGACCTTTGAAGACGTGGCCGTGTACTTCTCCTGGGAGGAATGGGGTCTCCTTGATGAGGCTCAGAGATGTCTGTACCAGGATGTGATGCTGGAGAACTTGGCACTTATAACCTCCTTGGGTAAGACCCTCAACCCCACCCCTGTGCCCTGAGCTAGTCTCTGCCCTTCCCTTTGTCCCCAGGAGCAGTCTGTCTTTGCATAGGGGCCATGAGCATTGCTTCCTTCCCCGGTTCTAGGGGTAGGTGCTGTAGTTGCTAAGGCTGAGGTCAGTGAACTGCCTTCCTTCCTTGAGCAGCCGCCCCAACACTAGCTTTCCTGCTGCCTTTCAGGGAAGGAATCGGGGTCAGGAGTCTTGCAGTGAACCTAATGGATATCAGCTTTCTTGCCCTCTCCCTGACTGGGTGACTTTGTCTAGATGCAGGATATCTGCATGCTCCAGGTCTGCTGCTTTTCTCTAGCTGAGGCTTCCTCATGCCTGCCTATGTCAGGACTTGCTGTCTCTGACAAAGTTACTACTTCTATGGAGCATGGGCTGTTCTCGTGAGACCCTGTCCAGACTTCTCTGGGGACTATTTAGTTCTCTTTGCCATGGGCTGTCGTGTGCTGCGTTGTTCTGGGATACTGATGGCTGCTCATCTGTCCTGTCTTTTCCTTAGCACTTGTATCATAAATTTGCCATGTACTTGCTGATTATGGGCGTGGGGTTGGATTGGAGAGCCTGTGGTGGTTCACAGTGGGTACACTGACCCACATACAACATGATGGCTCAGAGGAAGCCAGGCTTGCAGTGGTACCTGGGGGAGATGCTCTGTGTTCAGATCATACCAGAAGCCCGTTCTGTTTGACTAGTATTTTGATGCCAGAGTCCACATTTCATTTCTATCTTTTCTTCCCCTTTCTTGGCACTTTGCCAACTTGTCAAGTCTGTTACTTCTCACTTCTACTCTTGCTTCTGGCCTGAGGTGAACCTCACATTTCTGGGATCCATATCTCACTTGTTTTTCCTGCCACTCCACCAACAGTACTTTGCACATTGGCTGCTGTATGTCAAGAGGTGTGCCTGTGTTCTTAAGCAGTCCTTGAACACCCCCTGCCAGGTTCCAGTCCTATTTCTTTGGGTCTTGACACACCCTTCTGCATGGAATAGGTGTGTCAGTAGGAGATACGTTTCTTTGGAAAGTTGTTTGCAGAGGAATGAATTGCAGACCATCTCTCTCCTCTTTGTCACACCACATGCTTGCATCCTTCACCTCATGAGGCCTCTCCCATTCTGTGCTCTTTGTAGCCTGCCACTGCTAAGCAGCCCCATCCTCAACCTGAACCATCTCCCCAGTCCTGCAAACAATCCCATTCACTGGTTCCTGGGTTTGTTAGACACACATTTGTAGCTCGTATAGGAGCTGCCCCCTCCCACCAAAGGCAGCATGCACTTCACCAGCATTTCTTGCTTTCAGGTTGTTGGCTTGGAGCAGAAGATGAGGAGGCCCCTGAGCAGAGAGTGTCTGTGCAAGGAGTGTCACAGGTCAGGATTTTGAAGGCAGTTGTGTCTCCCCAAGAGGCCCATCCTCGTGAGGTGTGTGGCCAGGACCTGAGAGACATTTTGCTCTCCACCGAGCACCAGGCAACACTTTGTGGACAGAATCACTACCAGATTGGGGCCTGTGAGAAACAGTGGTATTTTGGTGCAAACCTTCAGCACCAGAAGCAGCACACTGGAGAGAAATGCTTCAGAAGCAGCATGGGCAGAGCCTCTTTTGTGAAGGATCATGAATTCTGTGTATCAGGGAAACCTTTTTCCTGTGGGGAGGTTGTGAGGGACAGCTTGGCCACCTCAAGACTGCTCCAGCATCAGGCCACACACGCCAGGGAGAAGTCATGCAGGAGAACAGAGTACGGGGCATCCTCTCATGGAAGGAAAGCACAACACAACTGGGGAAAAGGCACACAGGACTTCACTTGCACACATGCACTTGTTCATCCCCAGAGAGACCTCCCTAGAGAAAGATGCTTCATGTGCAGTGAATGTGGTAAATCTTTTAGCAAAAGCTACAGCCTCAGTGACCACTGGAGAGTGCACACTGGGGAAAAGCCTTACGAGTGTGGGGAATGTGGGAAGTCCTTCAGGCAGAGCTCTAGCCTCATTCAGCACCGGAGAGTTCACACTGGAGCAAGGCCTCACGAGTGTGATGAATGTGGGAAATTATTTAGCAACAAGTCCAACCTCATTAAACATCGGAGAATTCACACTGGGGAACGGCCCTATGAGTGTAGTGAATGTGGGAAATCCTTCAGTGAAAGCTCTGCACTCCTTCAACACCGCAGTGTTCACACTGGAGAAAGGCCTTATGAGTGCAGTGAATGTGGGAAATTCTTTACCTACCACTCCAGTCTCATTAAACACCAGAGGGTTCACTCGGGATCAAGGCCCTATGAGTGCAGCGAATGTGGAAAATCCTTCACTCAAAACTCCAGCCTCATTGAACACCGTAGAGTTCACAGTGGAGAAAGGCCTTATAAGTGCAGCGAATGTGAGAAATCTTTTAGCCAAAGCTCTGCGCTGCTTCAACATCGGAGAGTTCACACGGGAGAAAGGCCTTATGAGTGCAGCGAGTGTGGGAAATTCTTTACTTACAGTTCCAGTCTTCTCAAACACCAGAGAGTACACACTGGATCGAGACCTTATGAGTGCAGTGAATGTGGAAAATCCTTCACTCAAAACTCCAGCCTCATTAAACACAGGAGAATTCACACTGGAGAAAGACCTTACAGGTGCCACGAATGTGGCAAATCCTTTAGCCATAGTTCTAGCCTCATTAAGCACGGAAAAGTGCACACTGGATAAAGGCTTTAGGAGTACAGTGACTTTGGGAAACGTTTGACGTGTCTTCCATTTCAGTGACCATTCAAATTTTCACATTGAAAAAGGCTTTGTGAGTATTTGAACGTAGGCTAATATTTACCTAGAAGTCCAAGCTCTTACAACACCACGTTATCTCCTTAAATGAAAGCCTGTGAATGTGGTGGCAATTGTGGGAAGTGGCCAACCAGAGGCTAGCCTCATTGCACTCCAGAGAACTCATGGTAGTGAAAGGCCTTCTGAATGCAGTGACTCTGGGAGAGCCTTCACCCGAAGGACTCACCTCAGAGGATATCACAAATTGCAGATGGGAGAACTACCTTAAATGTGCAGGTATTTATAAGTGGAATGTAACAACACTGGAAGAGATCCCTTGTGAGGGTGCCACTTGCCTGTGTTGAAGCTCACGCATTCAAACATCTGTATAAATCCCAGGTGTGCGGCAGCTGCATCGTACTTTTCCAACCTGCCCAGGGCCATCCCCCAGTGTCAGGGCAGTTGCTGGATGACTAATGAGTTGCCTGAGCGCTGACTCCTTTCCCATTTTTCCTCCCTGAAGAGAAGGCATGGATCTCACCCAGTTTTGTCCTAGAGGATTATTGGTGATTTGAAAAGGTGGACTACATTATTCGGGGACATTGTGGTCCTTGTGAAACTCTATGATGATGCAATCCCCCAGTCTCCAAGTCACCAACCCAGGAACAGTCTGCCTCCCATCGCTCGTGCTGTGTGACAGTAAAGATCATATTGTTTAAGCCACCATATTAATCTTTGCTTGTTTCTTTTTTAAGTGTCTTTAGTTTTTTTTTTTTCTTTAAGATTTTACTTATTTATTCATGAGAGACAGAGAGAGAGAGAGAGAGACAGGCAGAGACACAGACAGAGAGAGCAGCAGGCTCCATGCAGGGAGCCTGACGTGGGACTCAATCCCGGGTCTCCAGGATCACACCCTGGGCTGAAGGCGCTGCTAAACTGCTGAGCCACCCGAGCCGCCCTAAGCCACCATTAATCTTGGGGAGTCTGTTCACTGTGTGTGTGTGTTGAAAGCAACTATTTGCTAGCATGAAGGAGTGAACAGTTGTGTACCTCAGAAGGGACTGTATGATGGCAGAAGATAGCTGTTCAAAGCCTTTGGCTGCTCAGAGCCTTTAAGGAAAGACTATAGGGCTCTGTGGTCCTAACTTATAGTTGGATGCCAGGATGTTTTGTGGGGTTGGCATTTCAACCCAAAGAGGAGGCAGTTGTTGGTTATTTGACAACCTTCAGTGCTTCTGAGCAACATGATCCTGTTCTCTTGTTCACGGGGGGTATGGATGGCATGGTGCTCAGCGCTGGTGAAGGAAATCTATTCCCCAGGCCCAGCAGCAGAGCCATGGGTCTTGGTATCCTGCATTCTGAAGGGTAACATCACTAGTTTTGAGAGTGTAATGCCAGGGGAATGATCATGGTCCCAGAAACACTGGATTAATAGTGCAGGAGACCAAGAAAGTGGTTGGAATGTGCCTCTTTGAGAAGAGCATGCACAATGTTTAGGCACCAGGACTATGAAGGATGGGCAGGTTCAGAAATTCTCAGGACCTCCAGAAGGATCTATCTTGTGTAGCTGAGGACCTGTCAGAAAAAATACTCTAAAGGTTTTGTGGATTCCTTGGTGCCTCTGGGCTGTCCAAAGGCCATTACTGTGCGTGGTAGCAAAACAGGACAGAGACAGCAGAGATCTCTTAGTGCAGCAATGAGGTCTTTGTGACTCAGCCAGTATCCCTGTTTAATGAACTGGAAACACCTTCACTGCTCACCTATTTTTGCTACCACTGAGGCAAGTTCCTTCTGATGAGGAGACAGACGGTGGAGTCACTATGGTGGCAAACTTGTTCTAAAGTGTATGGAATCCAGACAACTTGAATCATATACTTTTCTTAAGTTATAATAAGGTGTAAATGGCATTCAGTGTCCATCATTAAATTGTTGCAATTTGACATTTTGACATTCACATAAACCCATGAAGCCATCAATCATGATTAATAAGCCTTTTCATCACCCCCGCATTTACTTTGTGACCTTTAATAATCTCTCCTGGAGGCAGGCATTGAGTTGCTTCTCATTATACTAGATAAGTTTGCATTTTCTAGAATTTATATGATTGAAGTCTTAAAGCGTTTCGTCCTCCTTTTCCTTGGGTCCCCTCATGTGACATACTCATTTTAAAATTCACCTATGATGCTTATATGAGCAGTCCATTCTTTGTATCTTTGAGAAGTATGTTTTATCGACAATGCACTATTTATGCATTCATGTGTTTATGGATATTTTAATTGCTTCCAGTTTGGATGGCTGTAGGTAAAACTGCGGCAGAAGGGGCGCCTGGGTGCCTCGTTGGTTAAGCATTCCGACTTTTGATTTGGGCTCAGGTCACGATCTCAGAGTTGTGAGCTCAAGCCCAGTGAACCCTGTGTTGAGCTCTGCTGTGGGTGTGGAGCCTGCTTAAGATTCTCTCTCCCTTTCCCTCTGCCCCACCCTCCCTCCCTGGCGACTGCCCACCTCTGCCCTGCTGGGGCTTTCTGAGTAAATAAATAAAATTGCAGCCATCCCACAAATCCCTAAAAACCCTTCTTAAAAAAAAGAAAAGAGAAAAAAAAAAAAACTGCTATTGGATTTGGATACCACTGTTCCTATTGGTATTGTTCCTTTCTCTTGTCCATACTGGAATCTGAGTGTAGGTGAATGGATGTATGACCTCTTAAAGAATACCAAGTTGTCATGGAAAATGATTATTGCTTTTGTATTCCCGCTTGCAATGTATGAGAGTTCCAGTTCTCTGGTATCTTTGCTAATATTGGGTAAGGTTAATCTTTTTAAGTTTAAACTCTTTAAGTAAACGTGAAGCATTATCTCACTGTGGTCCTGGTTGCATTTCTCTGATGTTTCATGATGTTGAACAAGGCTAATGTACAAGAAATGTGGGGGGAGCCTGAGCATGAAAGAATCAACAAGCCACATTTACACTGTAGCAAATTTTTAAAAAAGATTTTATTTATTTATTCATGAGAGACACAAAGAGAGAGACACAGAGGGAGAACCAGACTCCTCACATGGAGCCAGATGTGGGACTCAATCTCTGGACCCGGGATTACGCCCTGAGCCGAAGGCAGACACTCAACCACTGAGCCACCCAGGCGTCCCTGTAGCAAATTCTTCTTCTTCTTCTTCTTCTTTTTTTTTTTTCCAGTACCAATAGGTTTCTATTCATTGTATTTTCCCAAGGTAAAGAGAGAAGGGAAACGGGTCAGCATGTGTGTTACAAGACAATAGCAAGTGGGAAAGGAAGCACCTGGCACAGCAATATCAACCATCAAATAAACATTCCCCAGAGATGGAGTCACTAAAGCCCAAGAGGGCTCAGTCTCCTGCAGTTCAGAAATGAGGGGAAAGGATCAGGTTAAGAACAGATAGGTACAGCTTTCCTACTACCACCCCCCTCCTCGCCCCAATAAATTCAAGATTTCACAAAGCTTTGGTTTCTAGCAGTAAACATGGAGTTACATTTGTCCATCTCCTATTAAACAATCTTGTGGCCACTTTGACAGAAGTTTCTCGCACCTGCATAAAAGTTCCTGAGTGACTTGGATATACATTTATCTTCCTTTCTTGGTCTCCTGACCCTACTTTCTACATTCAAGGCCCCCCTCGTTGCTTCTGCTTCCCTCTACCCTCAGCCTGGAGAGATTAAAGTAGGTTTGTTCCATCCAAATACAAGTGTATTAGTATGAATCACATCAAGGAATGGTCTTGACACAGGAGATTGGGAACAAGGGAGGAAGTGTTCTTCGCTTCTTTAGAATGTGAAATGTGTATGTGTGGGGCCTTTTCTTGGGAGGGGGGATAGGAGAAGGGTAGGGTAGGAGTTAAGTTTTTAGGACAGAAGATCTGGCCCAAAAAAGGAAATACAGGAAGGGAATACAAAAGGATAGTCCAAGGCCGCCACACTTTAAGAGGGGTCACCAAGCTATGTTCCAGTTTCTTTTCCTGGTGCAGAACCTTTTGTCAAAGATGCTTTGGCTATTTTTCTCAATACAGAAAAGGAGTTTGTAAACAATAAAACCCCAAAAGAACATGGAGAAGACCAACACATTATATTTACACAAAGCAGGCCACCTAGCAATCACCCAATCAGCTATTCATGAAAACCTACAAAACCCAGACAAATACAATCACTAGAGGGGGCAGCAAGCAGGGGAGACAAGAACCCAGGATCAGACACACATCACCCAATGTGTTCTATTGCATCTGCCCCATTTCAACAATTCCTGCTGTGCAGACCTGGAGCTGCTGACTTATCCCTGAGATTGTTCATGTACCTGAGAACACAGTGCAGGAACGAGGGCCTTAAGATTAAAATACACAAAAATACAAAAACCAGAATATTTATATTACGAAAAAAAAAGTTAACATGCACAGGACACGTCATTCGCACACAGCTAGTGCAGTTGGCATCCTGGAGAAAGTGGGGCCCAAGGTGCGGTTGTCCAAGGCAGCAAATAAATAAAATCCTATCAGCCCAGAATGGGGTGGGATTAAGCTTAGGAGCAGGAGGTCTGTAGCTATTCCCCCAACAATCCCTGTGGCTACTGTCACAACCCATTGCTTGGGACAGTCCTCAGCACCCTATCCCAAGAGTGGGTTATGGGACAAGATGTAGAAAAACCCTGCCTTACCCCTTAGAGATCCCCTCCCCACAGAATATAGTGGTTTGTGGGTTGGGCCCATCAGTCTGGTCTCATGCTTCATCTCTACACTCTGACATGGGAAAAATGATTATTACACGTCCTTCTTTGAAAGGAAAACAACTTCCCTATCCATGGTACTTTCAAAAGCTAGAGATCTGAGGGTGGAGACTCAGGTAAAGCACACGGGGAGGGATTTTCTCCAGAACCCTCCACAAGCATTTGGATAGAGCACAGTTGTAATTCATTTGCCTCAACCCTTCCCCCCCTACCCTGCCAAGAGGGAAGAGGGGGGTGATGCACAGCAGGAATACTTTTTTGTTTTATCACCAGGGAGAACAACTATTTGGAGTGCATAGCCTATTGAACTACCTGTAGCAAATTCTAATAGACAAAAGGCCTAGCAACCTCACCAAGTGAACAATAAAAACTGAAAGTGGTAAGTGGTACATTTAGGTTAAAAGACTCACAAGAAGGACACCTGGCTGGCTCAGTCTGTACTGCCTGGGTCTCTTAATCTCAAGGTCATGAGATCAAGACCCATGTTGGGCATAGAGCCTACTTTATTTAAAAAAAAAAAAAAAAAGATTTGGAAGGTTCACCAAATATTTGGCTAAGGCTGAATTTCCCATCCTGATTGAAATCAATCTGCATTAAATAACCAACACAGCTGACAAAACCCAGCACTTAAAATGACTTCATAATTTCAATTATTTAAATGTTGTGTAACAAAGTTTTTATAGAGTCCTACAGGAGGAGTGTTTCAATTTTAGAAACACATTCTTTTTTTTTATTTTTAGATTTTATTTATTTATTCATGAGGCACACAAAGAGGGAGGCAGCGACACAGAGGAAGTAGCAGGCAGCCCAATGCAGGACTGGATCCAGGGTCTCCAGGATCACACGCTGAGCCACCCAGGCTGCCCTTTAGAAACATATTCTGAAGGGGTTAGGTGTGAATGACAATGTCTGGTATCATAAAGAAACCACTAAGTGAATGGGGTAGATGAAAGAACAACCATAGAATGATATATAATGGCAGAATAACAACTTTCTAAAAGTCTTTTCTGTTTTGGGAATATATTTGAAAATGCCATTACGAAGGGTAGAATATGTCCTGTTAGGAGTAATCTGCTTCTTACTAACCTGCTGTAAATCAGAGGCTCCCCTGACCCCTCCTCTTACTTGACTGTCTTGCTGGGGTGGCTCACAGGACTCTGGGAAGTATTTTTACCGGCAGATGAAGAAGTTCATAGGGTGAGGGTCTCCAGTGCAGGAGCTTCTATCCTCATGGAGCCTTGATGTGCCACCCTCCAGGCATGTTTACAAATATAGAGGCTCCTCAATTGTTCAAGAGTTTTTATAGAGCTTTAATTTCCAGCTCCAGCACTTTCCCAAGGGGATCAGCGGAGGGGATTCAAGTTCCAGCCCTCTAATCCTGGTGTGTCTGATGACCATTCCCCATCCTGATTAGGGTCCCCACCCTAATATACCTCATTAGCATAAATCAGGTGCTCAAAAGGGGGCTCCTTATGAAATACACAAGATACTCCTATCATCCAGGAGTTAACAAGGGTTGTAGGAGTTATGTGCCAGGAACAGGACACATGGGACCAAGACCAAATATATTTCTTCTTGTATCACATTATTGAATAAGTATTAAGGTGGAATGTGATGTGCACAAGAAATCAGCAAAGACATTGCAAAGACAGAAAAAAATCTCACCCTGTTATACAAACAAACAGAACCCATTACATATGTATTTTTAAGATAAATAGAACCTGTCCTCAAGTAAGGTCACTTGACAGCACGTTTGTCACACACAGTTTATCCTAACTTTATGTTTGTAACCGGAGTAGCCATATGTATTATTTTATTGATTTTTTTATAGAGGAAAAGGAAATTTATTTGTATGACAGTACTTTTTGGAATTAAACAATATAGGTCATGAATGGAGGAGTAAGGGAGTCCTAGTGGCAAAAGGTGTGTAGTCTTCAAAGGGATGGCGGGGGGGGGGGGGTGCTCATAAATTCTCTAAGCAAAATGCTGTGACAGAAGAGAGGGGAGAATCAACAGGGAGAATTAAGCCTCTCATTTCTAATCTGTATTTCACATAGCTGAAAACACAAAGCTGAAATTCTAACAACTGATGGATCTACCTAAGAATATACCTTACCTAAATAATCTTTCAGGTAGGCAACTTAGAGTCTACATTGCGCGAGGTAGCCTATTCATGCAAAATAGAAAGAGGGCTATTGGCTAACCAGAATTGTAATTCCTTTTTGTCCTGTGTATAAACAGTATTGCAGAGGCCACTTAGGAACCCTGGCATTAGGTACTTTATGAAAAGCTTAAAACTTCATCCTTGATGTTTCCTTTTCAAAGCTGTCCCTCTTTATCCTCTTTGTAGACCTTACCCTTTCTTTTCCTTTCTTTTCCTTACCCTTATGTTATTCTGACTTGGCTGAAACTGCTGAAGTATCCGTTGAGTTTGTAACTTTTTTGTGGGGGAGACCTATTCCTGGAAGATGGCCATTCAACCCGGTTTTTAAAAAAATCTCTTGCATTAGTTACTAACCATCATATCAGTAATTCCGAAGGGAATAAGGAGTGTCCTTGAAAGGCCTTGTGATGTGGTTTTTCTTTATATTGTGAATGTCTGTGAGGCAAGAAGGTCCCAAAGTTCTTTACCCTGATATGGGCAATTTTTAGGTAATGTCCCAATAGTTTATGATAGATGTAAGGTAGGATCATTTGTTACCAAGGTATGTGGTCCAATTAGATAACTGCCTGAAGTTTGGCCAAGTTTGTTTTCTTGTCCATCCCATTCTTAGTCTGGAACATCCTAGCTTAGGAGTGGAAAGCAGCAACATTTCACTGAGCTCCATCGCATATGATGGCTGGCAATGCCTTTCATACAAACTCTCATTACTCTTGGCTTATTTAATCCAAAGGGGCTCCCCAGATAGCTGATGTCTTTATATTTTTAGTATATAAAGAGGTGACTTTCTCCAGTAACATGGCATCTGGCATGGGACTGAGAACATAGAACATCTCCCCCTCTGCAGGTGGACACCTGAGGGCTTAGGTTTAGTTTCATCCCATCTTAAGGAGAACTTGGTAGCTCTTCCAAGCTTGTGGGGGTGCTATTTTCATGATCCAAAGCCTTATGGGCAGCTAGGTTGGGAGAGTTGCAGGTTTGGGTTCTATGTGGGGTCTCTTAAAATCCAGGAGAGCCCAGTAGTAGCCAGTCATTTATCCTTTAAAGGTGTGTGGTAGAGACGCCTGGACGGCCAGTGGTTGAGCATCTGCATTTGGCTCAGGTCGTGATCCTGGGGCCTAGGATCAAGTCTTGCATTATTGGGCTCCCCTCAGGGAGCCTGCTCCTCCCTCTGCCTATGTCTCTTGTTCTGTGTCTCTCATGAGTAAATAAATGAAATCTTTTAAAAAATAAAAATAAGGGCAGCCCGGGTGGCTCAGCGGTTTAGCACCACCATCAGCCTGGGGCATGATCCTTGAGACCCCGGATGGAGGCCCACATCGAGCTGCCTGCATAGAGCCTGCTTCTCCCTCTGCCTGTGTCCCTGCTTCTCTCTCTCTCTCTCTCTGTGTGTGTGTCACTAATGAATAAATAAAATCTTTAAAAAATTAAAAAAATTAAAATAAAATAAAACAAAGGTTCATGGTACATGATGCAGAGCTGCAGTTTTTTGTATCAGAAGCCTTTGGACAACTGTCCACTCTGAGTGTTCCAGAGACTCAAGGAGGCATGAAAAGGGATTACCAGTGCCTCTATAGTGATGGACTCTGAGGGAACTACTGGGAGTGCATATTGATTTTAATTTAGTCAGATTTTAGAGGTTTTTGTTGAAGGGACCCCCCCCCCTTTAAGGGGAGCTGATCTGTAGGTAGCATTATCAGTGAAATTAAGGACTATTTATAGGTGATGAGTATGTTGCCACCAGAACCCAAAAAGGACTCAAAGACATTGGACCTGAATGTCCATAGTGTGTCAGGTAAAACTCCTTGAAGAAGGTTATCATCAATATAATCAATACTGCTGGAAGAAGTAAATGCAGTTTAGACATTGTCTGCAAAGAGTATGTGTTATGGTGAAGCTTTCAAGGTACCCTAAAGGTAGTCTGGAAAAAGCATATTTTGTCCCTTTGGAAGTGAAGACAGATAGCAATTTGAGAGGCTGCTGAATTAGGCACTGAACAGACCAATATCAACCAGAGCTTTAAGAATAGAATACTTACTTGTTATTTCTGTAATAGAGTCAGTAATTTTAATACTGTTGGACATTGAGTGTGGCCCTTAGTGGAATCATAGCATTGAGGTTGTAGTAGTCCATCAATATGTGCCCATTATGTTTTCCAAGATTAAGAATGGGAAAAATTGTTTTATATCATAAAATTTAATCCTTGAAGTGGTTTCATGGGGTCCTGTCTTATCAAGCCAATTTATAATTGCTGAAGACTTTATTACTCATTGTGTGAAGGTATCTATGCCCAATATGGGATATTTTGGCGGGGGGGGGGTGGAATTTAGAGAAGGCTATATAAAGTGAGACATACCTATTATTCTCTTTTATATTACCTTTTTTAAGATTATAGATAAGGCATACAATATTTAAATTTAGTGAGATCTCCAGTTAATATTAAATTAACTATAATTTGGGCCCTAGTATTAAATCCATGATGTTTTATCAGTGTATTTTTGCAAATACTTAAGTTATCTTTGGCGTTTCTGGCTATACACCACCAGTTCTAAGATAACTTAAGCAGTGCCCTCATCATTTTGTTATATAATATTTTTAGTATATAAATGTTATATATTTGCAATGCATATAATATACATAATTTATTATATAAAGTTCTAGTATATAAATTGTACATTTCAAATTATGTACTTTTGTTTTTAGTATATATTATATATACATATATACAACTAACTATATCTATGTTAAAATTGTATATATAAGCATATATAGGTATATATATTTTATATATAAATATACATATATGTATATATGTATGTATATATATATGTATATATGTATGTATATATATATATGTATATATGTATGTATATATGTATATACATATACATATAGGTATATACATATTTGGGACGCCCGGGTGGCTCAGCAGTTGAGCGTCTGCCTTTGGCTCAGGTCCTGATCCCGGGATCCTGGGATCAAGTCCCACATCGGGCTCCCTGCATGGAGCCTGCTTCTCCCTCTGCCTATGTCTCTGCCTCTCTCTGTCTCTCATGAATAAATAAAAAAAATCTTTTTTAAAAAAAGTATATACATATTTAAGTACCTTTCATTTTCTCCTCCTATATCTAGATTTTTTTCCTGTTTGAGACTTTTTTTTTAAAAGATTTTATTTATTTATTAATGAAAGACAGAGAGAAGGAGCACGCAGCAGAGACACAGGCAGAGGGAGAAGCAGGCTCCATGCAGGGAGCCCCATGTGGGACTCCATCCTGGGTCCTCTATCCTGGGTCTCCAGGATCAGGCCCTAGGCTGAAGGTGGCGCTAAACTGCTGAGCCACCCGGGCTGCCCAAAGATTTTATTTATTTATTTGAGAGAGAGAGCAAGCACAAGCAGAGGGAGTAGCAGAAGAAGCAGGCTCCCATTGAGCAGGGAACTGACTTCTGGCTTGACCCCAGGAACCCAGGATCATGACCTGAGCCAAAGCCAGACGCTTCACCAGCTGAACCATGCAGGTGCCCAGTTTGAGGCTTTTAGCCACCTGTAGCTGTGGTTAGTACTTTTCTGTCTGTAGCTGATAAGAGATAAGGGGGAGGGGCCTGTGCCTCTAGGCAGCAAACTTTCCCTGGGACATGCAGTCAGTTCTCTCTTCCCCTTACCCTTCTTTTATCTTAAATCTTTTATTTTTCGGATGCCTGGGTGGCTTAGTGGTTGAGCATCGGCCTTTGGCTCAGTTTGTGAACCTGGGGTCCTGGGATCGAGTCCTGCATCGGGCTCCCCACAGGGAGCCTGCTTCTCCCTCTGCCTATGTCTCTGCCTCTCTCTGTGTGTCTCTAATGAATAAATAAATAAAATTTAAAATTTTTTTTTTTTTTTGAGAGAGAGCATGAGCATGCATGAGGTAGGGCAAGGGACAGAGATACTCTTAAACAGGCTCCATGTCTAGTGTAGAGCTCAACTCATGGGGGGCTCAATCTCATAACCCTGAGATTATGACCTGAACTGAAATCAAGACTCAGACATTTAAAAGACTGAGCCACCCAGGCATCCCTTTCCTAAATTTCTTAGAAAGACTTTTGTCTCTAAGAAGGTAAAATTTTCCTTTTTTCTTTTCTTTCTTTCTTTTTTTTTTTCTTTTGGTCTCTGGTAGGTATCCAATTGTTTTTTTTTTTTTTCCTTCTTTGTCCTTTCTTTGAATGTTTACCTGTGAAACTCCTGATCACCATGAGTGGCTTTTATTGTGAGCAGTGGCCTCCCTTTCTATGATGTCTCCATCAACCTCAGAGGGACTGGAGACAGAACAATGGAGGTGGGATCCTGGTTTTTTGAGGAAAAGACTCCTAGTATGTTGATACATGGTGGCACATAGGAGTGTCCCAGCACATTGGCCCAGGGATTTGTAATCTCATAAATTGAGAAACCTCAGGTATCTTAGAACAGTAACAAAATGTTTCTTCCTCTCTTTTTCATTAAGCATTGAGCCATCAGTCTTCAAGGATGAATGATCCTTTATACATTACATGAAGTATGACAGCAACAGGGCAAGCAACAACGAAGAGATCTGCCTTGGAAGCAACATTTAAGCTTTTTGGGTACTGTGATTTCTGTGAAGAGAAATGTTGCCACTGGGCTCCTTTAGCTCTCTGATAAACCTCTGGTCCAATAAACCAGGGACATCCTCTATAAAGACAGATCAATGTATGATCTTGCTTACAAGAGTCAGGAGAAAACTGGATGGACCACGCTAACTTCAGTGTTGTTAGGTCTACTTACTTCCAACACAGTCTTGAGGGAAATCTGGCCTCACTCCTCAGCTTTTACCTTGTACGATAACCAATTATCTTAGTCACTCCCTCCTAGCATGCTGGAGTAGCATATCAAATAGCACCCATCGGCTCCAATTATATTTCCCAGAAGATTACAGCACCCAAGACTAAATGAAGATAGCCAGAAAGATACATGCCTCTTACAATTTATGTTGGAATACCATGGCAGTGTACACAGGCACAGCATAAAGAAATGGCTGCAAAACTCTGGCATGTTAGTATATGCTTCTGGTGTGTATCTGAAAGGATGACATTTGCTGCCCTAGATCTAGCTGCATTTATTTATCAATAATGGCAGTAGGGGCATCTGGGTTGCTCAGTCAGTTAAGCATCTAACTCTTGATTTTGGCTTAGGTCAGGATCTCAGGGTCATGAGATAGAGCCTCATGTCAGGCAATGCAGAGCCTACTTGTCCGTTTCCCTCTCCTCCTCCCCCCACTCACACTCTCAAATACATAAATTTTTAAAAATATTTTAAAAGATAAAGGGGCACCTGGGTGGCTCAGTCAAACATCTGCTGTAGGCTCAAGTCATGGATCAAGCTCCACATGGGGCTCCCTGCTCAGTGGGGAGTCTGCTTCTCCCTCTCCCTTTGCCCCTCCCCCTGCTCATGCTCTCTCACTCTCTCTCAAAATCTTTTGAAAAATCTCAAGATTTTTCTTTTAAAAAAAGACTTTTTAAAGCATATATTTTGTTCTAAATTATGCACAAACAAAAGCATTAATAAAATTTAAGAGTAATACGATGAAAAAAAGAAATGGGAGCCAAAGTGCAAGTGAGTCATTAGCCAGCCAGCCATGCCTTCCCAGGCATTGTAGGTAAGCTGTTAAATGAATCAAATTAGTAAGTCAAGACCAATCAAATGGCATGCCCCTCTGTGGAACAGTCGGTCACCACTCTCCCTACACCAATTGTTTTAATTATACCCACAGGGTTTTAATTTACAGAGGTGATGGGATAGTGACATGGACAGGTTTGCCTCTGTAAGAAGTTATAATTCCCAAGAGCAGGGAATATGCCATGCCACACATGGCCACATAGGAAAGCAACAGCGTTAGTCAAAAGGCACAAAGGAGTGAGGACAGAACATGGGCACTAGACTTTCCTACGGTTTCCAAGAGAAAGGCAAGGCAGGATAGGGTAAATCACTTAGGGTTGGCTAACTTGAAAAATTCTGGCAGGCTTTGGGGCACAGGAGTGGTCCCTAATTGTTGCCTGGCCCTGCATTGATTTAGGGCAAGGAAAACAGTGGCGTGATGTTTGAGAGTTACATAAAGGAAGTGGTTGGGGCTAAAGCTTTGAATTGGGTGGTTTGCATACGAAAGGCATGATCTTAGACAAATGTTTAATATCTCTAGGAATTAGCTAGCATAGGAGGGCAGTCTCTTCCAAGTGTGTAGAGCCCTCAAGATGTCAACATTCTAAAACACAGAAAATAAAAAGAACACGGTTAATACAGATGTAGATGTACATCTTTCCACATGATAAATACAGCCAACATTCCTATTCCCAAGCCTTTCAATTCTGTCTTGTATATCACACCAGATTAACTTCAACATCTCAGCTTCATTAACCATAGGCCACCATTGAATCCAAGGCCCATCAACTGAACTAGTAGGCTGTTAAAAGTCACCTCCAACTTCGAGAGGTAGCACTCTAAATCCAGAATCTCTAGTAACTGCACCATGTCAATGAATTTGGTCCTCTCTATTCATATAGTCCACCCTCCTTGGTCAAACAGTCTTGGGACCCATACCCACACTTGCTCTCCAGGTTTCTTCCTTCCTTCCTTCCTTCCTTCCTTCCTTCCTTCCTTCCTTCCTTCCTTCCTTTTTTTTAAAAATCTTATTTATTCATAAGAGAACACAGAGAGAGGCAGAGACATAGGGAGAGAGAGAAGCAGGCTTCCTGTGGGGAGCCCAATGTGGGACTCAATCCCAGGACCCTGGGATTATGACCTGAGCCAAAGGCAGATGCTCAACCACTAAGCTAACCAGGCACCCCTTAATTCAACTAATATATAATATATTATTAGTTTCAAAGGTAGAGGTCAGTGATTCATCAGTCTTACATAAAACCCAGTGCTCATTACATCACATGCCCTCCTTAATGTCCATCACCCAGTTGCCCCATCCCCCCAACCTCCTCCCCTCCAGCAATCCTCAGTTTGTTTCCTATGATTAAGAGCCTTATGGGGGTGCCTGGGTGGCTCAGCCAGTTAAGCGTCTACCTTTGGCTCAGGTCATGACCTGAGGGTCCTGAGATTGAGCCCCACATCGGGCTCCCTGCTCTGCCTCTCCCTCTGCCTCCTGCTCCCCCTTCTTGTGCTCTCTCTCATTCTCTCCCTCAAATAAATAAAATGTTTTATTTTATATTTTTAAAGATTTATTTATTTGAGAGACATAGACTGAGAGAGAGGGGTAAAGACACAGGCAGAGGGAGAAGCAGGCTCCTCACAGGAAGCCCGATGCAGGACTCAATCCCGGATCCTGGGATCATGACCTGAGCTGAAGGCAGGTGCCCAGTCGCTGAGCTACCTAGGTGTCCCAATAAATAAAATGTTTTTAAAAATTTCCTTTGGTTTGGTTCCTTCTCTGATTTCATCGTTTTAATTTTCCTTCTCTTCCCCTATGATCCTCTTTTGTTTCTTAAATTCCACATGACTGAAATCATATAATTGCCTTTCTCTGATTGATTTATTTCCCTTAGCATAATACCCTCTAGTTCCATCTATGTCATTGTAAATGGCAATTTGCAAATAAAATTTAAGATTTTATTTATTCATGAGAGACACACACACACAGAGAGAGGCAGACACAGGCAGAGGGGGAATCAGGCTCCATGCAGGGAGCCCAATGCGGGACTCCATCCCGGGACTCCAGGATCATGCCCTGGACCGAAGGCAGGCACTAAACTGCTGAGCCACCCAAAGATCCCCTCTTTTTTTTTTTTTTTTTTGGTGGCTGAGTAGTACTCCATATACATACCACCACATTTTCTTTATTCATTCATCTATCAATGGACATCTGGGCTCTTTCCTCTTTCCATAGTTTGGCTGTTGTGGACATTCCTGCTATAAACATTGGAGGTGCAGGTGTCCCTTAAGATCACTAAATTTGTATCTTTGGGGTAAATCCCTAGTAGTGCAATTGCTAGGTTATAGGGTAGCTCTATTTTCAATTTTTAAAAAATATTTTATGTATTTATTCATGAGAGACACAGAGAGGTAGAGACACAGGCAGAGGGAGAAGCAGGCTCCCTGTGGGGAGCCCAATGTGGGATTCGATCCCAGAACCCCAGGATCACACTCTGAGCCGAAGGCAGGCACTTAACCATCGAGTCACCCAGGTGTCCCTATTTTCAACTTTTTGAGCAAACTCCATACTGTTTTCCAGAGTGGCTGCACCAGCTTGCATTCCCACCAACAATGTAAGAGGGTTCCCCTTTACCCACATCAGGGGAGACTCAGGTTAACTTGGATTCCAGATTGTCAGTTTCTTTGCATCCAACCAGATGTCCTCATTCCAACATTCAGAATCCCACTTTATTGACCAATGCCCTAACTTTCACACGAGAAACATTGTAAGACTATATTCTACAGTCATTGTAATCCAGCAAGTTATAAATTTAATGTTTTGATTTTCAGCAATTGGAATCCTGCAGCTACAGAAATCAGTTTCTTTTAGGACTATCATAGGAACTCTCTTTCTTACATGGGGACCTCAGTGCACTTACGATTTTCACTTTGTTATCAATAACGTGAATTCAAATCCTTCCCAAACTCCTTATAGTCACCATCACTGCCTTAATACTCATCACAGCATCCCCTTGCTCTCAAAGCATGTGCTGCAGTTGCCATTTCATCATAATTGACTCCAGGTAATGGATTATGATGTCACTGCATACCATGGGTCATGCATGGGTTCAGCACTTCAGCACTTCATTCAAGCCCAAGGGTTTGGCCAAACGAATCCCCAAATCCCGTCCATATGGGTTTATCCACTAGGACTACTGCCAGAACTAATCTGTTATTAGTTAGGAGGATTCAATCAGGAGGAAGAACCTCCACATTAAATTGGATTGGGAAAATTTAATAAAAGGATTATTAGCTAAGACATTGGAGTATTGAAGAATTGCTAGTAAAAGAAAAGACAACCCTAAAAACACTGAATAACTAAAAAATGCTTATTAAGAATTGCAACACAGAATGGTTGAAATAAATTTGTGAATATTTAACTGAAGGACTGTGTATCAAAGATATCAATGAAAAAAGACAAAAAATAAAATATGCAACATATTTGAGCAAAATCTTCATTAAAGAACACTTTTAATGGTCATTAGGCCTAGAAAAGTTATATAACACTAGTTATTATGAATCTAGATGTTAAAACTATGATGAGAAAGACTACAAATCCCCTAGGATAAAACTGATTAACTGATTTAAAAAGACAATGCCAAGATTGGACTCAGCTTAACTTTTTTTTTTTAAAGTAAACTCTAGGTCTAACATGGGGCCCAAACTCACAACCTGAAACCAAGAGCCACATGTTCTACTGAGTTATCCAGGTGCTCCAGCTTAATTCTTATTTCTTCTCAGACTTAAATGTGTCCTCATAAAAATTATCAGCGGTCTTAGTTTTTTCACCCTCCACTGATATTTCCCGAGAGTATTTCTGCCACTATCTTTGAATAACTCCATAATCGTTAATAGCCCTCTTCAATTTGCATTTCACTTTTTTCCCTGCTATATCATCAATTCCTCATGCACAACAGTCCCAGCAAACACTTGAACCAATGATAAGCCCTCCTCAGCAAGGAGACAAGACAATGGTGTTTAGATGCCTCTTTTGCACACACACTCTGCATGAGAATGCTGTAGCTGCTATCACATAACAACAGAATTTAGTAAGTTGCTCTACATTTGAGATAGATGTCAGATATCTAAAGGACTTGGATATATCTTAAGATATGAAGAAATATTAAATGAATAAATAGCATTGCTTTGTGATTTGGACGCAATCACTAAATACACAGGCAGGAAAGATGTTCTCTTTGGGAACCAGATGCAGAGAGAATTCCTTCTCCTCCTTCAGAGCGGCTGAACATCACTGTTTCTTCCAAGTCACGGCCATGAGCAAAGACAGAGTTACAAAATCGACTAACTCCTCTGTCTACATGAATTCCAATAGCAAGAAAATGTCTATTACATTCTAGCTAAGAGTGGATGCATTTTGAGTCTGAAAGAGACTGTGTGCATTTAAATTTGTAGCGTTTGAGAATAATTTAAATATTTTTAGCCTGGGAGAATTCTGAGCTTCAAGGAGTCTGAAATGTCTCTAACAAGTGACCAGTTGCCGACAACACTCCAAATATCCGCGAACTGCCCTTTAAAAAATAGGTAAACAGCTTCTTTCCCGGAAGGCTAGATGGCCTCTTATTTCTCAGACACTCGAGATACCACGAAACCTTGATTCGCAGAGGTCAAGGACTAGGACACTCTAACCACCTGTGCGGCTAAGGAAACTACATTACCCAGACGCCAATTTGCCTAATGGTGGCAGAGTTGACCCAATGAAAGCCCAGTACGGGCATTTCCGTGCAGACGCACCAGGTCAGGGTGGGACTTCCGGCGTCCTCCTCGTGGCGGTCATTTTGGCTTCTCTGGAATCCGTTCCCTCTGAGACTTCGGAGCCCCAGGTTGGCGGCCGGTAAGACACTAAAAGCGTTCTCCTCACTACAAAGAGGCTGCTCTAAGGCTTGGAGACCGCGCAACCCAGGGTAACTCGCAACAGGCTGGGATCGAGATTTCCTTGCCGCAAAACCCCAGTCCGCCCCACCCCGATTCTGATGGCGGCGGCAGTACCCAGGGCCCCGGCGCGATAAACGCTCGTCCGCCGGGCCCTCCCAGCCCTCCCCCCAGCCAGACCCTCCAGGCCCGAGCGCGGGAGGTCTGCTCGTGTCCCTGTGGCCCAGGCCCCGGGGTCCGGGACAGGGAGGCGCCGTTGGCGGAGGTCCTGTATGAGCGCCGGTGCGCTGGCGGGCGGGAGCAGGCCGCAGGGGAGGTGTTAGGTTCGTGCAGAAGACTTGGAGATCGACCGAGCCGGGAGCACTGGGGAAACCCAGACAGTTGTGTTTACAGGCAACAGAGTGTGTGAGGCCAAGTTGTGCCTTAGAAGTTTTACCATCTTTCTGAGGACGCTGGGGGCCAAGGAGAGTTAGGAACAAAAGAGGTAAAGTGTCTGAAATCGGGTTCTAACACGTTTCCTGAAGCTTTTCACAGAAGGAACAGACGGGAGGGCGGTGATAATTGTGGGACCCAAGAAATTTAACAAAAATTCCCTTCCCCTGGACAAGCAGAGCAGGATTAATTCCATTTTGTGCTACAACCGCCATCTCGTGTAACCCCCACATGACCTTATTGCTTAAGGCACTACCCCACCCTAGTCAAGCCAGTGAGCACACCCCTACGGAAACCAGCTCATTTAGGAATGCGGAATCTCTAGCCGCCAAAGAATGTAAACCCCGCCTTTTGCCCGCCAAACCTGAGCGCCAATTCTGACCAAATGATAGGCTAGTTCAAGCGGTCACTATAGGGTAAGTTGTAAATCAGTTGGCCACCTGCGTGTGGACCGACATATCCGTGCAACTTTCTGTGTGTATTACAATTTCATTGGCCACTGGCCCCTGTAAAACTGCTACGCCTGCTAACCTAGGGGTCCAAGTCCCTGTTCCGCTTTGTCGGGTATACTTGGACCCAAGCTCCAGCTTGCAAATAAATCCTCGTGCACTTGCATAGGTGTCGGCTCCTTGGTGGTTTCTTGGATAGGCAATCTTGGGCACAATAATAATAGGCACAGGAAACTTGAGCCCTGTAAGGATCATCTCCCTGTCCAGAGTGCTGAGAAGTGCTGAAGCCTAGAAGTAAAACAGTCCTCTTGAGGTTACCAGATCTGAGCTGGGCTAGGTACTTAGCTCATGAGATGTGGAAGGTGGTCCCAGGCATACGTACCAGAATGTGCAAAGGCTTGGAGGGTTCAGGGACCAGCAGGTGTCTTTTCTTTTTCATGGGAACTGGGAGGAGTGGGGCAGGAGTCAGGTCTGGACACCCTGGTGATTGGTATTATGAGAGATTTGGAGGAGTAAAGGCAGGTGATCTGACTGAGGTCTCATCAGGCTCCCTGGGGCTGTAGCATGGCAAAGAGTATATTGGTGTGAAGTTGGTGGTGGGAAGAGAAGGGAAGAGGCTATTGCAAGAGTCTGGGTGAGTGTGATGGTAGCTGCAGCAGAGTGGTGGCCATGGAGAAGTGGCTGGATTCTGCAGTAGTGTTTTAGGTGTGGCTTCCTGGGTTTTCTAACTTTTAGGGAGAGAAAAAGAGAGGTGGGAGTCAGGGATGACTTGAAGTTTGGCTTTAGTAGTTGGAAGGATGGAAGCTCCATCAATTAAGACGGGGAAGTTCATAGCATGATTTTCATTGGAGATACAAGATTTCTTTTTAGTCCATTAAGGAGATGTTTCAGATAACAGTTTGTGGGTCTCTGGAACTCTGAGGAGGAGGAGTTCATAATGTAGACTTCTTCAAAGGGTAGTGGAGAGTGTGTGGACCGGGGAGGAGCTGTAGGTCACTTAATATGGGGAATCCTGGTCAGGATATGGTAAAAGTAGCCCAAGAAGAAGAGGGTGGGCCTGAGGACTAGGTTTCCTGTTTGGCTCCCTGGTTATGGGATGTGGATATCACAACATGGATCAGGAAGAGAAGTGACCATAGAGGGCAGAAGGGAGAGTGTATGTTTTGGTATGTGGCCAGGGGCTCCAGGGGATGAGTGGACATCAGATGGTTGTGGTGGCATAGGAGGAGTTCAAACAAGATAATGCTGAGATGGAGGGCTGGTGCTTATTAACTGTTCAACAGATTCACCAGGATTTCATTGTGTCCCACGGTTGGGCCTAGGTGTTCAGGTTAGGCTGGTGGGTTGGCTTAGGAGCACAAGTGGTCATTTATGGGACTAATTGGGGGTAGGGTACAAGGCCCTACTTTGTACCTTGAGTGTTGAATGAGGGTTACATGGAGAGAAGACAGCTATGACTGGAGGCACACAGGTGGAGGAGAGCCGTGGGTACCTGAAATCTGATTTCATTCTTGGTAGTGAGGTTGAAGCAAGGCACAGGGAGGGAGGCCTTCATAGTAGCACTCAAGGCTATGTCTGTTGGTGGGAACCATCAGTCTGGATTAGTATTTGATCCTGTTTGAAACTTCCAGGCATTTTCTGGGCCGTGTATGATGAGTAACCCGTAGAGAGACCAAGGAGATGACTCTGATGTAGGGTAGGAGGGGACTGTAGCTGTGGGAGTGCAGTTGTGAGAGGCCTGGCAAAGAGAGAGAGTATAAACACGTGACCACAGGGCCTTGGAATTGAAGTCATAAGGATGAAGGATCATGTCATATTTTTTGTTTCTTGGAGGGATGATCCTGGGACCTTGGCGATATTGCCCCATAAAACTAGAGTCAAGCCATGCACACCCTCCTTATAGCTAGTTTTTCTCCCTAACCTGTGTTTGTGACACTGACAAGAGGCAGTGTGGCTACCATGTCAGGCCCACAGTTCAGGGATCCTCTATCTGCCCATTTGCCGATTGTTGGGGGAAGACACAGTATCAGTAGGAATATGAGGAAAGAGTGGCTTCAAGGACACCCAGGCCTGGTATTTCCTCTGAGGTGTGGAGTAGACTGAGCTGAGGATGGATGTGGAGGGTGGGGGTGTATAATTAACTTGGACTTCTAGGAGAGATGTTGATCATGGAATGAACTGTCCACATTATGGCAGGGTATGAACTTTGAGGACGTGGCCATTGACTTCTCGCAGGAGGAATGGGGGCTCCTTGATGAAACTCAGAGACTCCTGTACTGTGATGTGATGCTGGAGAACTTTGCGCTTGTAGCATCGCTGGGTAAGATTGTCACATTGCTCCTCATGTCCTGCCTTTCCTTTGTTCCCCAAAATCTGCTCTTTCTTGCCCACAGCTGGATCATGAGCTCTGCTAATTTCTACTACTTTCTTGTTACATATGCTGCAAGATCAGTGCTAAGCTGCATATAGTACCCTGAGCAATGGATTCCCCAAGCATCCGTGACACATTACCTCAAAAAGTGCAGGGGAGGTTCTGGGAGTCAGGAGTCTTAAAGTTAACTTGATGGATCCCACCGTGCTTGCTCTCTCCCTGGCAGGCTGTGTCCAAATCCATGGCTTCCAGTTTCACCTCCTTCCTGCCTGTGTCAGGTCATGGTCATTACTCACATGAGCCACAGGCTGTTCTTGTAAGACCCTCCTTCTATTGTATTTTATATTTTCTTTCCTGAATATTATTGCATGACAAGTTGCAAGGGGCCAATGGTGTCTGCTTACTGTGCATCTTTCTTTAAGACTGACATCATTTGGGTTCTGAGGAGTTACACAGTGGTGAGTGCACAGAAAACACTGTGCACATTGTTTTACGGGATGGATGTGGCAAGAATGTCTCAGAGGAGGTCTGGCCGTGGTGAGTGGCAGGTGGGGGAGGTAGTGACATCAGGCCTGTGTTCAAATCATACCAGGAATTTCCCAGATGTTCAGTAGTGTTCTGGTACAAGTACCACTAGCCACATATTGTTTCTACTTTTTCTTCTACAACGTAACTCTTTGCTGATTTGTCATTTCATCTCTAACTTCTGGCTCTTTCCACCTTTGTGGCCTTCACATGCCATCAGTTCTGCACTGCTCCGTTTATTATATTCTCCAATATTGACCTGCATGTGGTATCATAAAGTGTGCACATACTCTTATGTAGTCCTTGAACCAGCTACGCAGGTCCATTTGAATTTTATTGGGACAGGCCACAACCAACCTTTCACATAGCATGCCCATGTCATCAGCAGATAAGGGCCTACTGAAGGAGGAGTAAGGAGGCAGGAGCCTGCCTTCTATGTGGTACACCCTTAGCTTGTGTTTTGTCTGTTAAGGTCTTTTCTATTATGGTCTCTTCAGAGGCCCAATACCACCAAGCAACACCTACCTCAACCTGCCCCCAGCTCCCTTGTTCTCAGAACAATCAGATGGACACAACTTGTTATGTCAGACACACCTTTGTAATGAGCTTCCCCCTCCTACCGAAGCCAGTATGCATTTCTTCAGCATGTCTCTGCTTTCAGGCTGTTGGCATGAGATGGAAGATGGGGAGGCCCCTTCTGAGCAGACTTTATCTGTAGGAGAGTTCCAAGTCAGGGCTTCTCCAGCAGGTCTTCTCCATGCAGAAGATCCACCCCTGTGAGATGTGTATGCCAGCTTGAAAGATATTTTACACCATCCTGAGCACCAAACAATTTACCCTTGGCAGAAAACTATAGTTGGAGTGGCATATGTGTGAGATGCTTCTCTTTCCATGCAGACCTTCACCAGCAACAGAGGCATGACAGTGGGGAGAAGCCCTGGGAAAGGGATGTGCACCGGGCCTCATGGGTGACCAGCTGCAACTTCGGTGTATCAGGGCAGTCTTTCACATGTAGGAAGATTGGTGAGGACTTCCCAGCTACCTCAGGACATATTCAGCTCCAGACCAGTCCCCACAGCAAGGAGCCACACAGTGGCAACCAGAGTGGGCAGGCCTTTCACAGTGGAAAAAGTCACTACAATGGGGGTGAATATGAAAAAGCTGCCAGCCACAGCGATGCACTTGATCAACACCAGAGTGTCTGTTCTGGAGAAGGGCTTTATGAGTGTAGCAAATGTGGGAAAGCCTTCAGCTGCAACTACAGACTTGTGCAGCACCAACAAATTCACAGTGGACAAAGGCCATATGAGTGTGGCGAATGTGAGAAATTCTTTAGCCAAATCTCTGGCCTTCTTAAAGACTGGAGAATTCACAGTGGTACAAAGCCTTATGGATGCAGAGAATGTGGACAATTACTTACCCATAACTTCAGTTTCATAAAACACTGGAGAATTCACACTGGAGAAAGAACTTATGAATGCAGTGAATGTGGAAAAGTCTTTATCCACAAATCTAAACTGATTGACCATCAGAGACTACACATTAGAGGAATGCATTATGGGCGTGGTGAATGTGGGACATCTTTTAGCTACAAATCCAACCTCATTGAACACCGTAGAGTTCACACTAGAGAGAGGCCTTACGAGTGTGAATGTGGAAAATCCTTTAGACAAAGTTCTAGCCTTTTCCGACACCAAAGAGTTCACACTGGAGAAAGGCCATATAATTGCAGTGAGTGTGGGAAATCCTTTAGACAGATTTTCAACCTAATTCGACATGGGAGAGTTCACACTGGAGAAATGCCTTACAAGTGTAGTGATTGTGGGAAATCTTTTAGTTGCAAATCTGAACTCATTCAACATCAGAGAATTCATAGTGGAGAAAAGCCTTATGAGTGCAGTGCATGTGGGAAGTCCTTCAGACAGTTCTCTAACCTCATTCGACACCGGAGTGTTCATACTGGAGAAAGGCCTTATGGGTGCAGTGTTTGTGGGAAATCCTTTAGCCGAAAATTTATCCTTATTCAACATCAGAGAGTTCACACTGGAGAAAGACCTTATGAGTGCAGTGAATGTGGAAAATCGTTTACCCGAAAATCTGACCTCATTCAACACCAGAGGATTCATACTGGCACAAGACCTTATGAGTGCAGTGAATGTGAGAAATCTTTTAGGCAACGCTCTGGTCTTATTCAACACCTGAGAGTTCATTCTGGAGAAAAGCCATATGAGTGTGGGGAATGTGGGAAATCCTTTAGCCAAAGTGCTAGCCTTATTCAACATCAGAGAGTTCACACTGGTGAAAGGCCTTATGGGTGTAGTGAATGTGGGAAAACCTTTAGCCAAAGTTCTAGCCTCCTTCAACACCAGAGAGGTCACACTGGTGAAAGGCCTTTTGAGTGCAATGAATGTAGGAAGCCCTTTACCCACAAATCTGACCTCATTCAACACCAGAGAGTCCACACTGGAGAAAGACCTTATGGATGTAGTGAATGTGGGAAATCTTTTAGTCGAAAGTCTAACCTCCTTAGACACAGGAGAGTGCACGCTGGAGAAAACCATTAAATGTGAGGAATGTTTTACTTCTTTGCTCAGTGTAACAACACTAGAGGAAACTTTTTGAAAGACCTATGCCAGAATTTAAACCTCTTTTATCTGAATGAACACTTTGTGAGATTCCTTGTAAGTTTTGGGAAAATGCAAGACTTAAGGGGATGCCCTTTACTATGTAACCTGCCCAGCACTATTCCCAGATTTATGTCACTGCCAGCTTCTGTGACTAAGGCCATTCAGCTCTACTACCTGACAGATCTGTGCATTGTAGCTCAGTCACCATGCCAGAGTACTCAGAGAACCTAATCTCTTAGGTTCTTCCATCTGCTTGAGGAGATTATGAATAGCCTGAGCCTTTAGAGAGATCCTCATTTCCTTTCTCTCTGACTCTAGGGAGTAGACCTAACCCAGTTATGGTCCACAGGACTCATCCTCACCTGCTAAGAAGGACTTTTCTTCAGGGACATTCTTCTCACATTATGCTTACGAAGAAATTCCAGGTTCTCATTCACCAGCATGGGATCCACTTCCTGCACATTGGTTTGGTTTATGTTCTTTAGGTAAAGGTCTTTGTTTCTGCCCCTTTAATTTTGGTGGTTGTGTTCACTGTGTGAGGTGATCTGGAAGCAGAATTGTGATCTGTCAGCATGTAGGCATGAACAGATTTTTATGGGGCTTCTTATACTTTCTCTGCTTTAGTAGGGATGGTATGATGGCAGAAAATAGCAGTTGTCCAATATTGGTCTAATTTACATTGGTGCCCAGTGCTTGGAAAGAAAGACTACAGGACTTCGTGTTCCTAATTGGCAATCTGGTGCCATGATTTGAGGAAAGGTTGGAGATCACCTGGATAAGGAGGCCTTTGTTGTGACAACCCCTCCCACCCCTACCATGCTTCTGTGAACAACATACATTTTATTCTCTTGATCATAATATATATCACATCATTCCCACCACTATTGAGAGGACTAGTTCTCGTAGATCCTGCAAAGTAACCATGTGTCATGACGTAGAAAATTTCAGAGGCTAGTGTCATTTGCTGTAAGGTTAAGGGTCAGGTGGGATAGAAACATGGGTTAATATGGCATAGAGGAGACTACAGTAAATTAGATGAAATGTGCCTTACCTGAAAGTTGGTTTCAGTACTATGACTTGTAAGACCAATGTGTACAGAAATTCTCAGGACCTCTGTATTCCCACAGCTGGGGTTATTGACAAAGTAAATATTCTAAAGCTTTTGTGGATTCTCATAGCCTCTTTGGGCTGTTTACCTCTAGGTCATTTCTCTAGAGGCAGGAAAACAAGCATAGAAAGAGGGCTGACCCTGTTGTGACCCCGCCAGTATCCCTGTAGATTTAGGTGGCAGCAGTCTTCATGGTTGCCAGTGTTTGCTGCCACTGAGGCAAGAATGCTCCTTCCAGGGCATGAGAAAAGAGATGGTAGTGTCCATATAGGGTTGCCAACCTAATTTTCTAAGCTTTTGAAAGAGGGACATCTGGGCTTGTATTTTGGAATACTTTTTAAAGCTCTGTTAAGGTATAATTTGTGTAATTGACATGCAACAAAGTGTACTTATTTAATGTTAACAATTTGGTAAGTTTTGACATGTATAAAGTCATGAAACTACATTGTGAAAATCAATTTATCTGTCACCCACGTTTACTTTGTGCTCATATAACTCTGTCTTCTCCAGCCTTCCAGGCAATCATCAATTTTCTTTCCTTTACATTAGGTTAGTTTTGTATTTTCTATAAGGCATTATTAAGTATTATTAAGTTGTTGGTTTTTTTTTTTCTGTACTGTTTTTGCTTCATTCTGCGTGCTTATTGAGATTCAACAATGAGCTTATTTTTATTGCTGAGTAGCATTCTAATCTATGAATAATGACTTCTGGATATACAGGTTATTTCTAGGTTTGCAGTATTTACAAATAAAGCTGCTATGCATATTTATATTCAGTTCTTTATGTGGATGTTTTATTTCTCTTGTTGTAGTAACTGAAACTGTTAGAATGTAGGTGAATGTTCACATTTTTAAGAAATGGGAAACTGATCTATCATGGTTATTCTTTTTCCCCACTAGTAGCACTTGAAAATTCAAGTTCCATGACATCTTTGAAATAAGTGTATGGTGAGTCACTTTGACTTTAATTCCATTTCCCAAAGTGTTCATGATATTGAGTATTTTTCATTTTTTATTTGTTTAAAGATTTTATTTATTCATGAGGGACAGAGAGAGAGAGGCAGAGACATAGGCAGAGGGAGAAGCGGGCTCCCCCACAGGGAGCCTGATGTGGGACTTGATCCCAGGACCCCAGGATCATGACATGAGCCAAAAGCAGATGCTCAACCCCTGAGCCATCCAGGTGCCCCAGCATTTGTCATTTATTTGCTCTGTGTGTATCTTTGGTAAAATGTGTGCTTGTAATCTTTTGCCTACTTTCTTTTTATGTACTAAAGTATTTATTTTATGGAACAATTGTTTTTGAATACTAGAAGATTTTTCTCAACTTTTTGTTATTCTCACAATTGAAAGCCCACATGCACCAGATGTATAAATTTAATCTGCTTTAATAAATTCTTCTGCTTTCTTAGTAACACATTAAATCAAGCCCAGGTTTTAGTCGTTGGCAGTCCATGTAAATACTTCTCTTGTGGTAAATGTCAAGTTGCCAGAGTGATGTCACTGAACATGGAATTGGTAAGATACTCCAGTAGTACCTTACTATATTCTCAAAGTACTGATATAATAGCCACAAATAACTAAGAACATGGGAAATAAAATAGTAAAATGACCAGTAAGTGGCAAGTTTTAAATATTTGTGGGTGTTTTTGTTTGTTTTGTTTTTATTTTTGTTCTTGTTTTATTTTGTTTTTTAAAGATTTGAGAGAGTACACAGAGGAAGGGGAGGAGCGAGGGTGGGCGTGGTGAGCAGACTTTTTGCTAGGTGTGGAGCCTGATGGGCTCTATCTCAGGACCCTGAGATCACAACCTAAGACAAAACCAGAATCTGATGGATGCTTAACTGACTGAGCCACCCAGGTACCCCTGCTTTATTTTTGTTTTTTATTTAAGTAAAAACCATGCCCATTGTGGAGCCCAGCACAGGGCTTGAGCTCTATGACCCTGGGATCAAGACCTGAGCTGAAGTCAAGGATTGGATGCTTAACCTGACTGAGCCACCCAGGCATCCCTAAATATTTGTTTTATAAGAAGAGTTTGATTTAAGTATGATTGACTTAAACTACACGTTTTAAATATATATTTTGATGTGTTTTTTTTTTTTAAGATTTTTAATTTATTTATTCATGAGACACAGAGGCACAGACACAGGCAGAGGGAGCCCAATGGGCCACAGGCCACTAGGAGCCCAATGTGGGACTTGATCCTGGGACTCTTGGACCACACTCTGAGCCAAAGGCAGATGCTCAACCCCTGAGCCACCCAGGCAGCCCCTATTTTGATGTTTTCATACATGTGTACATCCCTCAAGCTAAGTTCCTCCTGCCCTTTCCAATTCATCTTTTTTAACGTATAAAATCATTGATATTACAGAGATATTCAAGCTTTTGTAATGGACCGTAATGAAGTCCCATTAGCTGTATCACAATCTTTCATGATTAATCATTTTCATGGTGGTTCTGGTATCCCCATTCATACTGGTGGGTTGTTTTATTTTATTGTTATTTTTAAAGATTTAATTCCTTAGAGATAGAGAGGCAGAGATATAGGCAGAGGGAGAAGCCAGGGGAGCCTGATGCAGGACTCGATCCCAGGACCTCCAGATCATGACCTGAGCCAAAAGCAGATGACACTTAACCACTGAGCCACACAGGTGCCGCTGGTGGGTTATTTTACATGCCATCCTGGATATGTCAATGCATAACCTCTTAAGAATTTCGAAAATGTAAGGAATCTCATAACTGATAACTTGTATACACAGAAAATATTTTTAAATATAAATGCTAGTGCTAAACTTTATTAATTGAGTTAGCTACTGATGGCAAATTAAGTGCAATCAGAACAACAGTTATATGGCTTTTATTACATGTATCCTTTAAGTATTCACCTTACCCCTTTTATTTTGTTCACTGAAAAATTAGTTGTGTTAATTTTTTTAGTTTAATATTTCTTCTGTAATTTAAAATCCTGAGTTGCCCTTGAATAATGCAGATGTCTCTGTACAGTACAAACGTTTATCAACTATACCTCCTGATACTTAGACCTCTCTACCTTCCATTTGTCAAAACGTTGATGTTTCAAAGTTATTTCAGAAGTTTAAAAATCCCAGTTTCTCTGCATTTTTAAAATTTTTAAACTTTCTTAATGCAAAGCTGAAATCCCCAAATCAAAATCTTCCCTTGTCAGTGTACACATATAGCAAATCCATCATTTTAAATATATTAGTTACATTTGCCAGTTATACTTTAATACACATAAAAGAAAAAAGACTGAAATCATGCAAAAGCCTTAATCTGATCTAACATTGAGAAACAGAGCAATGGAAGAGGATCTTTTAATCATCACACAGAGCAAAAATACAGAGTATAATTACTAGTTTCTTTTCCTCTGAAGATAGTGTACACTTTGTGTTCGGAGAAATAAAAAGTTAATTGTTGTGAGTTGCTTGGGAAGATTGATTAATAAGTGTCTGGTCAAGGGTCCCCTACCAGGGACCATCCGTCACACATTAATCTTACCAGCTCATTTAAGTATCATCCAGCCATTGTCTTTTCATAATTATTTTCAGGACCATCAGAGAAGGTGGGCAGTCCACCTTGATGGATTGAAATATTGCCAGTGTTCTAATATAGCCTTCTGGATTTCCTGCTAATTCTGCTTCACTAGTGAATACATTTACTAATATTAAGCTAGCTGCTACTGGAATCCCCTCACAAAATGTAGAATTTCAGTACATTCAAAGAACATAGGTCATAGACTCCAGAAAGTGTGATACTAAATAGCCTATTCCCATAGTCTCTACTGTGTCACATAGGAGCTACAGTCTTCACAAAGCCACAGGTGAAAAACACCTGAAGCCCACTGCAATAAATTCATGGGCACCATGGCTTTTACAGGCAATAAGGAAGCCACTTACTCTCTTCATATTTACTTGTTAAAGTTACGAACAAACATTTTACCCATTAGTATTTGCCACATCCTCTCTTTGGCTTATAGAATCTCAGTGATCTGTTTAATATGTTCACCCTTTAAAAATCTTTCCTGCATGCCTCATTATTTTGGCATGATTTTTTTAAAGCTAATTTATCAAGTACACAGTCTATAAGCATGTATCTATACAAACTACTACAAAGTTTAAATTGCTGTAAATGCTGGAAGGTCAACTAGTTGAATATGTTAAACCCCTGGGAGACCTAGTGTGAGGGTGAAGGGAAACATTCCTTGAGAATATACTTTTATGTCTAGAATGAGTATTTATTGTGCAGTAATTTACTAAGTGTAGAGCATTGGGAAGAGCATTCCAAAGAGAAAAATGCCTGAGAAGGGGTGCTGCTTTATCTGATCTAGAAGTCAGGTGATGATTCAGAATCACAGTTGAACAATTTTTTCTTGTAAAACAACTGAGACTGATTTTCTGTGGCAGTATAAAGAGCTCATCCTTTATAAAGCATTAGAAAATTCGTAATTACTTTTTTTTTTTTTTTTAAGATTTTATTTATTCATGAGACACAGAGAAGCAGGCTTCCTGCAGGGTCCCCAGGATCACGCCCTGGACTGAAGGTGGCACTAAGCCGCTGAGCTACTGGGGCTGCCCAGTAATTACATTATGTGCTATGTTAAGACACTCCATTCTTTTTATCTTACATTATCAATAAGCAGACATTTGAAATGATTTTTTTTTTTGTTCATTTCTTGTTAAGCCTTAAATTTTCATTAACTTTCAAATTCTTCTGGGATCAGGTCATTAGACTTATTCCGATCATATATTTGCATCTCTTGGTTCAATCAAAGATGGAGAGATTCATTTCTGTACGTGTGTGCAGAGGACAAGAATGGAGGATTTAATGAATTTTTCTTTTTAATTTTTATTTTATTTATTCATGAGAGACCCACAGAAGCAGAGACCTAGGCAGAGGGAAAAGCAGGCTCCCTGTGGGCAGCCTGATGTGGGACTTGATTCTAGGACCCCAGTATCACAACCTGAGCCAAAGGCAGATGCCCAACCACTGAGCCACCCAGACATCCCTAAATTTCTCTTTTCCAGTGTGGGATTTGAAAAGTCTTTGACAAAGCCACCGGTTTTAACAAAACCAAGTTGAGTGTCCATTTTTTAGAAATGTGTCTCCTGCACAAATAAAAGTATAAACTCAAGAGACACTTAAGAATTTTAGCTGCCTCATAGGCACCTGGGTGGCTCAGTGATTGAACATCTCCCTTTGGCTCAGGTTGTGATTCCAGGGTCTTTAGATCGAGTCCCACATCGGACTCCCTCTGCCTGTGTCTCTCAAGAATAAGTAAAATCTTAAAAAAAAAAAAGGTTGTTTGATGGCTATTGCAGTTATGAAGTAGCCCTTGCATTTTAAAAATGAATACTCAGTAGATTCTTATGTATCTTGTACATTAAGTGTAATGTCCGACTAAGTAACCTACTAGTATATATGACAACAGATCAAACAAAAATGGCGAAATAAAATGATAAATAGTAGTGGAAAACTGGGGAAAGCTTCATCTTGCTTCATTACATGGTGTTTTCCTTTTTTGTATGTTTGAAAATAGCCAGAAGAAATGATATAATGTGACTTGGTCTCTTCAGGCAGCTATATACCAAAGAACCACAGACTGGGTAGCTTATACATAACCAAAATTTCTTTCTCACATTACTGGAGACTGCGTGTTGGAGATCACGATGCTAATGTGCTCAGGTGAGGGCCCTCTTTGGGGTCCTAACTTCTTGTTGCATCTTCAGCAAATGGAAGGGGTTGTGGATCTCTCTGCAGCCTCTTTTATGATAAGGACACTAATACCATTCATGAGGGCTCCACCCTCATGACTAAGCACATCCTAAGGGCCTCACCTCCTAATACCATACTTTTGTGGGTTAGGATTTCAACATGAATTTAGGGGGAACTCAAAGATTCAGACCCACAGCAGTGTCACTGTGTCAATAACTTTTTAATTTATTATTTTATCTTTAATCTCTCCATCCAACATGGGGCTCAAACTCCTGGCCTCAAGATGAGGAGTCACACACTCCACTGGCCGAGCCAGACAGGCACCCCAGTAATTTTATTTTTTGAGAAGGTCGGAATAGGATAAGTAGGTACTTCTGGTGTCAGTTCGGCATATAAGAAACTGGAAGTGGTGGGGTTCCTGGTTGGCTCAGTCACTTGAGTGTCTGCCTTTGGCTCAGGTCATGATTCCAGGGTCCTGGGATTAAACCCCACATCAGGCTCCCTGGGGGCCTGTTTCTCCCTCTGCTTGCTGCTCCCCCTGCTTGTGCTTGCTCTCTCTTTTAAATAAATAAAAATCTAAAAAAAAAGAAAGAAACTGGAAGTGGCCACTCCATTCTAACAACAAAGAAAAAGCTGAACAAGTTGAAAAGAGAATTCTTGGATTCTAAAAAGAAGTGTGGTCACAAGGGAAAGCCACTGTCCCCAAATTGACACCAGCAAATACAGAGAATCACAACTTACTGAAGCAGAAACACACATGTGGAAACAAGTGGGAGCCAGTGCCAGGGTAGGGAAACAGAACTATATGTCACAAATTGCTGAAATCTCCATGGGGACAAATCTGAGACACAAAAACTCCAGGAGAACCCAGTTCTGTGGACAGCTCCCACACATTTATAGAGTTTTACCTCTTAAATGTCTCAGTGGTTCTCACAGTGAATATCCCATGAAATTCTGTGATCTGTGACAGAAAAATCCAGGCCTGCTTCCAGATGGAGAAAGGAAAAGAAACCATTTCTTTTTAATCTTACCTGTTTTTTATTTATTTTTTATCTAAATAAGGTCTACTCCCAACCTGGGGCTTGAAGCCAGAATCGTGAGATTAGGAGCCACATGCTCTACAGACTGAACCATCCAGACTCCCCCAAAGAAACCATTTTCAAATACCCTACAGCACTGTTCTCTACAAAGTCTCCCTGTGGAAAACACTACCTGTTTTGATGTAAGACTAATTAACGCTCACAGACTGAGTTGGTCTTTGCCAGCAGTTTATTTAACATAGGTTCATAGTGGGAATTTCACAAGCTAATAGCATTCATGATAATCTCTTAATAAGCCAATAAGGAAAATAGCATCCAAATCAATGATACATTAAACATACTATTGTAGCAGGCATAAGAAGATGAATAAAGTTTAAACTTAGTTGAGACAAAATTTTTGAGTTGGTATTCTGGAGAGACAGTTCAGCCAACCCATACCTGACATCCAGCTGTCAGCACAAAAGTAAAAGTCCCCTGTTGCCAGAACAAGTTCCTAGGGAACAATGATGCCAGTGTCAGTTGGGAACAGGATCTCTGTCTGGGCCACTGGATGTTTCCCCCACTGCTGGTAGAAGACTTGCCTTTACCACTGCAGAAGTTAATGGCCTAAGGTACTTGGAGAGCTATTTAGATGTGCCAAGGCTTGGCTTGGCCAGACCCAACACTCTCAGATGGTCCTCACCAGGTCTTGGTAGGTTTGGTCCTAAATACCCCTTTGCCATACTTGCTTCTTCATATGTTTTTACTGATAAGTCCCCAAAGGACCCCTCAGCAGCTGAGTGGAGTTCTTACTGGTGAGAACAGGACAGATAATATCAAAACACTTTACTTTTAAAAACATTCATTTTTGTCATCAACAAATGGATCCAAATCATATCAAATCAGTATGCACACTATTGAAGCAGAGCCTAACTTGCTCAGGTTTCCAGAGGCTAGGTGAACAGAAGGAAGGGAAATACCCAACTCTGGGCCACTCTGCCCTGTCCTAAACAAGGTGGAGGGGACAGTGACAGGGCTTTTGTGAAGTTCACAGTCCAGAAGCACAAACTCACTGGAAGACTGAGACTTGTGGGATATGTCAATACATTTATAAAAACAACAACAACAACAACAACAAAAAACCCTTTAAACAACAAATAAAACTTAAGCTTACAAACTTTAAAAATTCACTCCTAGGATGCCTCGGTGGCTCAGCAGTTGAGCATCTGCCTTTGGCCCACGGCATGATCCCAGGATTTGGGATCAACTCCTGCATCAGCCTCCTTGCAGGGAGCCTGCTTCATCCTCAGCCTATGTCTCTGTCTCTCTCTCTCTCTCTCTCTCTCTCTCACTGTCTCTCATGAATAAATAAATAAACATCTTTAAAAAAAGTTCACTCCTAAAGAACTTGAAGGTGGGGATCCCTGGATGGCTTAGCAGTTTAGCACCTGCCTTTGGCCCAGGGCCTGATCCTGGAGTCCCGGGATTAAGTCCCACGTCAGGCTCCCTGCGTGGAGCCTGCTTCTCCCTCTGCCTGTCTCTGCCTCTCTCTTTGTGTCACTCATGAATAAATAAATAAAATCCTTAAAAAAAAAAAAAAAAAAAAAAAAACTTGAAGAGGAAATTAGAATGCAAAATAAATCAGTACTGCTCTAGGCATAAAACCAAACCACACAAACTGACACCTAATCATGAATGTATAACAATCCCCTTCTCCCCACACTTGATGCCACACCTGTCTACACTAGTTCTTCAATGAGTACCTCATTCATAGACCTCAAGACAACATCACAAGGCATAATGAAAAAGTTTGCAGAGACCAAGCAAGCCTTCAAACTAGGCTCAGACAAGGCAAAGATGTGGAATTATAAGACCAGGAATTTAAGGCAGCCCTGGTGGCGCAGCGGTGTGGCACCGCCTGAAGCCTGGGGTGTGATCCTGGGGACCCCGGATCGAGTCCCACGTCGGGCTCCCTGCATGGAGCTTGCTTCTCCCTCTGCCTGTGTCTCTGCCTCTCTCTCTCAATCTGTGTGTCTCTCATGAATAAATAAGTAAGATCTTAAAAAAAAAAGACCAGGAATTTCAAACAAATGTGATTAAGACACTAAAGGCTGTACTGGATAAAGTAGACAGTGTGCAAAAACAGGCATTGTAAACTGAGATAGAAATTCTAAATAACAGAAATGCTAAAGATCAAAAACTAGGAGAAATGAAGAGTGCTTTGGTAGGCTTATCAGTTAAGAATCTGGCTTGAAGTTCTCTCAGAAAAACCTAGGAAACTGGAAAAAAACAAATGGAAAGGCCTGAAAAAGAAAGTGGACTATACAACTGTGGGACAACCACAAAAACTGTCAATCATGAGTTCTAGGAATAAAAGAATAAATAAAACAAAGGATATTGAATAAAAACCCTCCAAAACAGAACCCACACTCAGGTGGGTTCACTGGTGCGCTCTTCTCAACATTTATGAAAGAAATTGTACCAATCCTCTATATTCTCTTTCAGAGGGTAGAGACTGAGGAAATAAGTCCCAACTCCTTCTAAGACGCTAGGATGACCCTAACAGGCAAACCAAACAACTCAATGACAAGAAAACTTGAGACCCTCTCTCTCATGAACATAGATGCAAAAATCCTCACCAAGATGCCGCCACTCACCTATTAGGATGGCCAAACTGGAACACTGAAAACAGCACAGGCTGGTGAGGATGTGGGACAACACCAACTCTCATTCCTTGCTGGTGAGAATAGTACAGCACCTTTGGTTGGAGGACACTGGCAGTTTCCTACAAAACTAAACATACTGTTAGCATGTAATTTGGCAGTTGTGGTCCTTTATATTTACCCAAAGGAGTTGAAAACTTGGGGCCATGCAAAAATCTGCACACAATTGTTTCTAGCGGTTTTGTTCATAATTGCCAAAACTTGGAAGCAACCAAAATATCTCCTTAGTGGGTGAATGGATAAACAGTGATCATACAATGAACACAGTTCACTACTAAAAACAAGTGAACTAAGCCATGAAAAGCCATGAAGGAACCTTAAGTGCATATTACCAAGTGAAAATAGCCAATCTAAAAGAGATTTCATACTGGATGATTTCAACTATTTGACATCCCGGATATATATCCATGAAACAAAACTACTACTAACTAGCCCTGCAAGTCACTTCCCCTTTCTGGGCCCTATTTTATTTTCTACAAAGGGAGAAAATGGGCCTTTGGATTTCTAGGCTCTTATCCTGGGACACATGGGTGGCACAGTTGTTTAAGCATCCAACTGTTATGTTCAGCTCAGGTAATCTCACGGTCTTGAGATGGAGATCCGAGTTGGGCTCTGTGGTCATTGAAAAGTCTGCTTGAGTTTGTATTTCTCTCCTTTTGTCCAACCGCTAAATTAATAAACATATCTCTAAGGCTTGTTCTTGTTCCAGCTTTCTAAGGTTACTTCTTTATACTTTAAAGCCATAAAAGGGGACACCTGGGTGGCTCAGTGGTTTGGTGCCTGCCTTCGGCCCAGGGCATGATTCTGAAGACCTGGGATTGAGCCCTGCTTTGGGCTCCCTGCATGGAGCCTGCTTCTCTTTCTTTCTGCATGTGTCTCTGCCTCTCTCTCTGTGTCTCTCATGAATAAATAAATAAAATATTTTAAAAAAATGAAGGGAAAAAAAATAAAGGGATATCTCAATCTTTGTTGGATGTATTACATCAAATAAAAAGGAATAATATAGACACATAAAATAACGTCTATTTAAAATATAAGAAAATAGCAAATTTTGAATATTTTTACACAGCTTAATTCAGGCATCCTTGACTTAAATTACTCATATTTAAAACGTACATTCTGTCATTTACATGCTTCTGGTATTTTTTTTTTTAAATAAGCATTTTTTTAAATTTTATTTATTCAGAGAGAGAGACTGAGAGGCAGAGACACAGGCATAGGGAGAAGCAGGCTCCATGCAGGGAGCCCAACGTGGGACTCAATCCTGGGTCTCCAGGATCAGACCCCGGGCTGCAGGCGATGCTAAACTGCTGCGCCACCGGGGGTGCCCCATGCTTATGGTATTAAAGGTTACCTTCTAGTCGTTGTAATTTATCATTCTCACCACATGAAATTACTGAAGACATATTCTACAGTTTGTAATGGTATCTTCAGATACACTCCCAAATGGAAAACACCATCAGGAGGTTGTCATTCTGTCATTATTTATCATTCTATATTCCTTCTTTCAGATACCCCATGAACTTAGTGGTTTCCTTGCGATCCCAGACATGATGTCGTTCACGCCGAACCCTTCAAATAGGTTTCTAAAATGGAAACAAACACTCCTGTAGGATCCTAAACCTTTGTTACATAACACCAAAACACTTGAAATTATGAAGTCATTTTAAGTACTGGGTTTTGTCAGCTGTGTTGGTTATTTAATGCAGATTGATTTCAATCAGGATGGGAAATTCAGCCTTAGCCAAATATTTGGTGAACCTTCCAAATCTTTTTTTTTTTTTTTTTAAATAAAGTAGGCTCTATGCCCAACATGGGTCTTGATCTCATGACCTTGAGATTAAGAGACCCAGGCAGTACAGACTGAGCCAGCCAGGTGTCCTTCTTGTGAGTCTTTTAACCTAAATGTACCACTTACCACTTTTAGTTTTTATTGTTCACTTGGTGAGGTTGCTAGGCCTTTTGTCTATTAGAATTTGCTACAGGTAGTTCAATAGGCTATGCACTCCAAATAGTTGTTCTCCCTGGTGATAAAACAAAAAAGTATTCCTGCTGTGCATCACCCCCCTCTTCCCTCTTGGCAGGGTAGGGGGGGAAGGGTTGAGGCAAATGAATTACGACTGTGCTCTATCCAAATGCTTGTGGAGGGTTCTGGAGAAAATCCCTCCCCGTGTGCTTTACCTGAGTCTCCACCCTCAGATCTCTAGCTTTTGAAAGTACCATGGATAGGGAAGTTGTTTTCCTTTCAAAGAAGGACGTGTAATAATCATTTTTCCCATGTCAGAGTGTAGAGATGAAGCATGAGACCAGACTGATGGGCCCAACCCACAAACCACTATATTCTGTGGGGAGGGGATCTCTAAGGGGTAAGGCAGGGTTTTTCTACATCTTGTCCCATAACCCACTCTTGGGATAGGGTGCTGAGGACTGTCCCAAGCAATGGGTTGTGACAGTAGCCACAGGGATTGTTGGGGGAATAGCTACAGACCTCCTGCTCCTAAGCTTAATCCCACCCCATTCTGGGCTGATAGGATTTTATTTATTTGCTGCCTTGGACAACCGCACCTTGGGCCCCACTTTCTCCAGGATGCCAACTGCACTAGCTGTGTGCGAATGACGTGTCCTGTGCATGTTAACTTTTTTTTTCGTAATATAAATATTCTGGTTTTTGTATTTTTGTGTATTTTAATCTTAAGGCCCTCGTTCCTGCACTGTGTTCTCAGGTACATGAACAATCTCAGGGATAAGTCAGCAGCTCCAGGTCTGCACAGCAGGAATTGTTGAAATGGGGCAGATGCAATAGAACACATTGGGTGATGTGTGTCTGATCCTGGGTTCTTGTCTCCCCTGCTTGCTGCCCCCTCTAGTGATTGTATTTGTCTGGGTTTTGTAGGTTTTCATGAATAGCTGATTGGGTGATTGCTAGGTGGCCTGCTTTGTGTAAATATAATGTGTTGGTCTTCTCCATGTTCTTTTGGGGTTTTATTGTTTACAAACTCCTTTTCTGTATTGAGAAAAATAGCCAAAGCATCTTTGACAAAAGGTTCTGCACCAGGAAAAGAAACTGGAACATAGCTTGGTGACCCCTCTTAAAGTGTGGCGGCCTTGGACTATCCTTTTGTATTCCCTTCCTGTATTTCCTTTTTTGGGCCAGATCTTCTGTCCTAAAAACTTAACTCCTACCCTACCCTTCTCCTATCCCCCCTCCCAAGAAAAGGCCCCACACATACACATTTCACATTCTAAAGAAGCGAAGAACACTTCCTCCCTTGTTCCCAATCTCCTGTGTCAAGACCATTCCTTGATGTGATTCATACTAATACACTTGTATTTGGATGGAACAAACCTACTTTAATCTCTCCAGGCTGAGGGTAGAGGGAAGCAGAAGCAACGAGGGGGGCCTTGAATGTAGAAAGTAGGGTCAGGAGACCAAGAAAGGAAGATGAATGTATATCCAAGTCACTCAGGAACTTTTATGCAGGTGCGAGAAACTTCTGTCAAAGTGGCCACAAGATTGTTTAATAGGAGATGGACAAATGTAACTCCATGTTTACTGCTAGAAACCAAAGCTTTGTGAAATCTTGAATTTATTGGGGCGAGGAGGGGGGTGGTAGTAGGAAAGCTGTACCTATCTGTTCTTAACCTGATCCTTTCCCCTCATTTCTGAACTGCAGGAGACTGAGCCCTCTTGGGCTTTAGTGACTCCATCTCTGGGGAATGTTTATTTGATGGTTGATATTGCTGTGCCAGGTGCTTCCTTTCCCACTTGCTATTGTCTTGTAACACACATGCTGACCCGTTTCCCTTCTCTCTTTACCTTGGGAAAATACAATGAATAGAAACCTATTGGTACTGGAAAAAAAAAAAAGAAGAAGAAGAAGAAGAATTTGCTACAGGGACGCCTGGGTGGCTCAGTGGTTGAGTGTCTGCCTTCGGCTCAGGGCGTAATCCCGGGTCCAGAGATTGAGTCCCACATCTGGCTCCATGTGAGGAGTCTGGTTCTCCCTCTGTGTCTCTCTCTTTGTGTCTCTCATGAATAAATAAATAAAATCTTTTTTAAAAATTTGCTACAGTGTAAATGTGGCTTGTTGATTCTTTCATGCTCAGGCTCCCCCCACATTTCTTGTACATTAGCCTTGTTCAACATCATGAAACATCAGAGAAATGCAACCAGGACCACAGTGAGATAATGCTTCACGTTTACTTAAAGAGTTTAAACTTAAAAAGATTAACCTTACCCAATATTAGCAAAGATACCAGAGAACTGGAACTCTCATACATTGCAAGCGGGAATACAAAAGCAATAATCATTTTCCATGACAACTTGGTATTCTTTAAGAGGTCATACATCCATTCACCTACACTCAGATTCCAGTATGGACAAGAGAAAGGAACAATACCAATAGGAACAGTGGTATCCAAATCCAATAGCAGTTTTTTTTTTTTTTCTCTTTTCTTTTTTTTAAGAAGGGTTTTTAGGGATTTGTGGGATGGCTGCAATTTTATTTATTTACTCAGAAAGCCCCAGCAGGGCAGAGGTGGGCAGTCGCCAGGGAGGGAGGGTGGGGCAGAGGGAAAGGGAGAGAGAATCTTAAGCAGGCTCCACACCCACAGCAGAGCTCAACACAGGGTTCACTGGGCTTGAGCTCACAACTCTGAGATCGTGACCTGAGCCCAAATCAAAAGTCGGAATGCTTAACCAACGAGGCACCCAGGCGCCCCTTCTGCCGCAGTTTTACCTACAGCCATCCAAACTGGAAGCAATTAAAATATCCATAAACACATGAATGCATAAATAGTGCATTGTCGATAAAACATACTTCTCAAAGATACAAAGAATGGACTGCTCATATAAGCATCATAGGTGAATTTTAAAATGAGTATGTCACATGAGGGGACCCAAGGAAAAGGAGGACGAAACGCTTTAAGACTTCAATCATATAAATTCTAGAAAATGCAAACTTATCTAGTATAATGAGAAGCAACTCAATGCCTGCCTCCAGGAGAGATTATTAAAGGTCACAAAGTAAATGCGGGGGTGATGAAAAGGCTTATTAATCATGATTGATGGCTTCATGGGTTTATGTGAATGTCAAAATGTCAAATTGCAACAATTTAATGATGGACACTGAATGCCATTTACACCTTATTATAACTTAAGAAAAGTATATGATTCAAGTTGTCTGGATTCCATACACTTTAGAACAAGTTTGCCACCATAGTGACTCCACCGTCTGTCTCCTCATCAGAAGGAACTTGCCTCAGTGGTAGCAAAAATAGGTGAGCAGTGAAGGTGTTTCCAGTTCATTAAACAGGGATACTGGCTGAGTCACAAAGACCTCATTGCTGCACTAAGAGATCTCTGCTGTCTCTGTCCTGTTTTGCTACCACGCACAGTAATGGCCTTTGGACAGCCCAGAGGCACCAAGGAATCCACAAAACCTTTAGAGTATTTTTTCTGACAGGTCCTCAGCTACACAAGATAGATCCTTCTGGAGGTCCTGAGAATTTCTGAACCTGCCCATCCTTCATAGTCCTGGTGCCTAAACATTGTGCATGCTCTTCTCAAAGAGGCACATTCCAACCACTTTCTTGGTCTCCTGCACTATTAATCCAGTGTTTCTGGGACCATGATCATTCCCCTGGCATTACACTCTCAAAACTAGTGATGTTACCCTTCAGAATGCAGGATACCAAGACCCATGGCTCTGCTGCTGGGCCTGGGGAATAGATTTCCTTCACCAGCGCTGAGCACCATGCCATCCATACCCCCCGTGAACAAGAGAACAGGATCATGTTGCTCAGAAGCACTGAAGGTTGTCAAATAACCAACAACTGCCTCCTCTTTGGGTTGAAATGCCAACCCCACAAAACATCCTGGCATCCAACTATAAGTTAGGACCACAGAGCCCTATAGTCTTTCCTTAAAGGCTCTGAGCAGCCAAAGGCTTTGAACAGCTATCTTCTGCCATCATACAGTCCCTTCTGAGGTACACAACTGTTCACTCCTTCATGCTAGCAAATAGTTGCTTTCAACACACACACACAGTGAACAGACTCCCCAAGATTAATGGTGGCTTAGGGCGGCTCGGGTGGCTCAGCAGTTTAGCAGCGCCTTCAGCCCAGGGTGTGATCCTGGAGACCCGGGATTGAGTCCCACGTCAGGCTCCCTGCATGGAGCCTGCTGCTCTCTCTGTCTGTGTCTCTGCCTGTCTCTCTCTCTCTCTCTCTGTCTCTCATGAATAAATAAGTAAAATCTTAAAGAAAAAAAAAAAACTAAAGACACTTAAAAAAGAAACAAGCAAAGATTAATATGGTGGCTTAAACAATATGATCTTTACTGTCACACAGCACGAGCGATGGGAGGCAGACTGTTCCTGGGTTGGTGACTTGGAGACTGGGGGATTGCATCATCATAGAGTTTCACAAGGACCACAATGTCCCCGAATAATGTAGTCCACCTTTTCAAATCACCAATAATCCTCTAGGACAAAACTGGGTGAGATCCATGCCTTCTCTTCAGGGAGGAAAAATGGGAAAGGAGTCAGCGCTCAGGCAACTCATTAGTCATCCAGCAACTGCCCTGACACTGGGGGATGGCCCTGGGCAGGTTGGAAAAGTACGATGCAGCTGCCGCACACCTGGGATTTATACAGATGTTTGAATGCGTGAGCTTCAACACAGGCAAGTGGCACCCTCACAAGGGATCTCTTCCAGTGTTGTTACATTCCACTTATAAATACCTGCACATTTAAGGTAGTTCTCCCATCTGCAATTTGTGATATCCTCTGAGGTGAGTCCTTCGGGTGAAGGCTCTCCCAGAGTCACTGCATTCAGAAGGCCTTTCACTACCATGAGTTCTCTGGAGTGCAATGAGGCTAGCCTCTGGTTGGCCACTTCCCACAATTGCCACCACATTCACAGGCTTTCATTTAAGGAGATAACGTGGTGTTGTAAGAGCTTGGACTTCTAGGTAAATATTAGCCTACGTTCAAATACTCACAAAGCCTTTTTCAATGTGAAAATTTGAATGGTCACTGAAATGGAAGACACGTCAAACGTTTCCCAAAGTCACTGTACTCCTAAAGCCTTTATCCAGTGTGCACTTTTCCGTGCTTAATGAGGCTAGAACTATGGCTAAAGGATTTGCCACATTCGTGGCACCTGTAAGGTCTTTCTCCAGTGTGAATTCTCCTGTGTTTAATGAGGCTGGAGTTTTGAGTGAAGGATTTTCCACATTCACTGCACTCATAAGGTCTCGATCCAGTGTGTACTCTCTGGTGTTTGAGAAGACTGGAACTGTAAGTAAAGAATTTCCCACACTCGCTGCACTCATAAGGCCTTTCTCCCGTGTGAACTCTCCGATGTTGAAGCAGCGCAGAGCTTTGGCTAAAAGATTTCTCACATTCGCTGCACTTATAAGGCCTTTCTCCACTGTGAACTCTACGGTGTTCAATGAGGCTGGAGTTTTGAGTGAAGGATTTTCCACATTCGCTGCACTCATAGGGCCTTGATCCCGAGTGAACCCTCTGGTGTTTAATGAGACTGGAGTGGTAGGTAAAGAATTTCCCACATTCACTGCACTCATAAGGCCTTTCTCCAGTGTGAACACTGCGGTGTTGAAGGAGTGCAGAGCTTTCACTGAAGGATTTCCCACATTCACTACACTCATAGGGCCGTTCCCCAGTGTGAATTCTCCGATGTTTAATGAGGTTGGACTTGTTGCTAAATAATTTCCCACATTCATCACACTCGTGAGGCCTTGCTCCAGTGTGAACTCTCCGGTGCTGAATGAGGCTAGAGCTCTGCCTGAAGGACTTCCCACATTCCCCACACTCGTAAGGCTTTTCCCCAGTGTGCACTCTCCAGTGGTCACTGAGGCTGTAGCTTTTGCTAAAAGATTTACCACATTCACTGCACATGAAGCATCTTTCTCTAGGGAGGTCTCTCTGGGGATGAACAAGTGCATGTGTGCAAGTGAAGTCCTGTGTGCCTTTTCCCCAGTTGTGTTGTGCTTTCCTTCCATGAGAGGATGCCCCGTACTCTGTTCTCCTGCATGACTTCTCCCTGGCGTGTGTGGCCTGATGCTGGAGCAGTCTTGAGGTGGCCAAGCTGTCCCTCACAACCTCCCCACAGGAAAAAGGTTTCCCTGATACACAGAATTCATGATCCTTCACAAAAGAGGCTCTGCCCATGCTGCTTCTGAAGCATTTCTCTCCAGTGTGCTGCTTCTGGTGCTGAAGGTTTGCACCAAAATACCACTGTTTCTCACAGGCCCCAATCTGGTAGTGATTCTGTCCACAAAGTGTTGCCTGGTGCTCGGTGGAGAGCAAAATGTCTCTCAGGTCCTGGCCACACACCTCACGAGGATGGGCCTCTTGGGGAGACACAACTGCCTTCAAAATCCTGACCTGTGACACTCCTTGCACAGACACTCTCTGCTCAGGGGCCTCCTCATCTTCTGCTCCAAGCCAACAACCTGAAAGCAAGAAATGCTGGTGAAGTGCATGCTGCCTTTGGTGGGAGGGGGCAGCTCCTATACGAGCTACAAATGTGTGTCTAACAAACCCAGGAACCAGTGAATGGGATTGTTTGCAGGACTGGGGAGATGGTTCAGGTTGAGGATGGGGCTGCTTAGCAGTGGCAGGCTACAAAGAGCACAGAATGGGAGAGGCCTCATGAGGTGAAGGATGCAAGCATGTGGTGTGACAAAGAGGAGAGAGATGGTCTGCAATTCATTCCTCTGCAAACAACTTTCCAAAGAAACGTATCTCCTACTGACACACCTATTCCATGCAGAAGGGTGTGTCAAGACCCAAAGAAATAGGACTGGAACCTGGCAGGGGGTGTTCAAGGACTGCTTAAGAACACAGGCACACCTCTTGACATACAGCAGCCAATGTGCAAAGTACTGTTGGTGGAGTGGCAGGAAAAACAAGTGAGATATGGATCCCAGAAATGTGAGGTTCACCTCAGGCCAGAAGCAAGAGTAGAAGTGAGAAGTAACAGACTTGACAAGTTGGCAAAGTGCCAAGAAAGGGGAAGAAAAGATAGAAATGAAATGTGGACTCTGGCATCAAAATACTAGTCAAACAGAACGGGCTTCTGGTATGATCTGAACACAGAGCATCTCCCCCAGGTACCACTGCAAGCCTGGCTTCCTCTGAGCCATCATGTTGTATGTGGGTCAGTGTACCCACTGTGAACCACCACAGGCTCTCCAATCCAACCCCACGCCCATAATCAGCAAGTACATGGCAAATTTATGATACAAGTGCTAAGGAAAAGACAGGACAGATGAGCAGCCATCAGTATCCCAGAACAACGCAGCACACGACAGCCCATGGCAAAGAGAACTAAATAGTCCCCAGAGAAGTCTGGACAGGGTCTCACGAGAACAGCCCATGCTCCATAGAAGTAGTAACTTTGTCAGAGACAGCAAGTCCTGACATAGGCAGGCATGAGGAAGCCTCAGCTAGAGAAAAGCAGCAGACCTGGAGCATGCAGATATCCTGCATCTAGACAAAGTCACCCAGTCAGGGAGAGGGCAAGAAAGCTGATATCCATTAGGTTCACTGCAAGACTCCTGACCCCGATTCCTTCCCTGAAAGGCAGCAGGAAAGCTAGTGTTGGGGCGGCTGCTCAAGGAAGGAAGGCAGTTCACTGACCTCAGCCTTAGCAACTACAGCACCTACCCCTAGAACCGGGGAAGGAAGCAATGCTCATGGCCCCTATGCAAAGACAGACTGCTCCTGGGGACAAAGGGAAGGGCAGAGACTAGCTCAGGGCACAGGGGTGGGGTTGAGGGTCTTACCCAAGGAGGTTATAAGTGCCAAGTTCTCCAGCATCACATCCTGGTACAGACATCTCTGAGCCTCATCAAGGAGACCCCATTCCTCCCAGGAGAAGTACACGGCCACGTCTTCAAAGGTCACCCTGCCCTGGCATGATGGGGACAGATGAAACCACAAAAAGCCCCTCTCCCAAGAACCCATTTCCCTTTTCCCACCCACATCTACCCTATGCCCATCCTCCCCCTGATCTCCCCATCTGACAGGAGAAACCAGGCCCCAGTGCCTGGGTGCCATGGCGCCACTGTCTCCTCATGGGCCCACTGATCACAGGGCCCGCCGACACAACAAGAGGCAGGTGGACAAGTACACATCTAAGTTGCAGACCTGGCACAGAAGGATCCTCCCGGCCACCCAGGCTATTCCGCTGAATACCAGGGCCCTGGCATCACCAGGCATACTCCCTCTCCAAGTACACAACATTCTTGAAACTGGAGCCCAAGGCCACATGCCTATGGTCATCACTGCCTCACTGTCCCACACCACAGGAATCTCCCTGGCCTCCCCACATGTTACTTGTATTTTAATCACCTCCTCTTCAACCCACTGGTGAGTGCAGGAGTCTCATCTTAGGGTTATGGGGATGGCCAAACACACGACACCTGACCCTGTACAGAGGAGACGGATAGCACTTTATTAATCACATATATTCACAGCCTGGGAGAGGAGGACACCACACCCCACACAGGCCCACATGGGGGTGGCACTCTCAGAAAGAGTGAATAGCTGGGAGCTGTAGGATCTGAGCTTTGTGGGATCGAGAGGGTGAGGTACCTCCTGGTTCCTGTAAGAGGATGTGATTGGCTTTTCTGAATAACTCCATGGGCTGGTAGGGAACTGAAACCCATACAAAGGATAAGCAGGGGGATGCCTGGGTGGCTCAGTGGTTGAGTGTCTGCCTTTGGCTCAGGTCGTGATCCTGGGGTCCTGGGATCGAGTCCATAGGGACTGGGATCAGGCTGCCCACAGGGAGCCTGCTTCTCCCTCTGCCTATGTCCCTGTCTCTCTGTCAGTGTCTCTCATGAATAAATAAACAAACAAACAAACAAACAAATAAATAAATAAATAAATAAATAAATAAATAAATAAATAAATAAAATCTTTCAAAAAAAAGGGGGTGGGTGGGTGGGATAAGCAGGAAACACACCTTTGATGAAAGGCTGTTTCTTTAGGAGACCTTGCCAACGGCAGAAGAGCAGGGAGAACTTATACTCACACCACGAGTTCCTCCACCTTTCACCAGACATAAAGTCATAACAGGGAACCTGTTATGTTTTAGGAACCGTATGTAGATCTCAGGATACCTCCTCTCAAGGTCCTCCTCCACCTGTACTGCACTTGTTGTCCCCTCAGCAATCACAATCTCCCTCTGTCCTGACCCTCATCCAAAGCCAAGGTTGCTGGGTGGCCGACCCCAGGCTTAGTGACTCTCACAGGTGATCACATCAGCACATTACACATGACCTTATTCCTCCAGGATGAAATACCCCAGGCCCTACTAAAGTCCTCACAAAACCCTGGTGGAGTTCAGAGTGGAGACGCACTAGCGTAGTGCTGAGTGTCATCATCTTGTCTTAATTCCTCCTCAGCTCCGGATCCCTCTTCTGTCTACTCTTCTGCTGGAAACCTTGGCCACCTGCCCAGGTATCCAGTCTTGGATGCACTCTTCCTTCATGGCCACTCACATCCCTCATCTCTGAAGTCATACAATCACCTAAGTATTCAGTCCTGGTTCCCTTTCCCCCCTCAACTTCCTGGCACCAGAAGAGCTTTATCACCATAACCAGAAGACTGCTCCTCACAAATGTGTCTCACGGCTCACTCACCCGGGGCCACACAGGAGCCATGATGGTTTTAGATGTCTCCCTTCTGAACCCCTCCCCAGATTTCCAGACCTGTGTGTTTTAGACTGCTCACTTAATGTATCCACTCAGTGCTCTCCAAAACATCTCCCACCAACATCACTCATCTCAGCTGATGGAGCTTCCATTCCTACAGCTGCTAAGAAAAAATCCCCTAGAGATAACCCCTGAATCCTCCATTTCACCCTGTCTGTCCACGTAGAAAATACAGTTGTCACTTTTTAAAACACATATCCAGAATACAATGACATCGAATCCAGCACTCTGGTCCAAAAACCCTCACCTAGCCTATGACAGTAGCCTCCACCCTGATCGTCCTGCCTCCTCCCTCAGCCCATAGTCTATACTTCATGCTATGGCGGGATGGAGCCTATCAGGACCTTGGTAATACCACATGGCTGCTCATATCCAAGCCTCCCGTTACCACCAGAGGACACACCCAACTTCCCAGGCAGTTATTCCAGTCCCGATTCCTGTTCTTTGCTCCCACCCTTAAGAAAAAAGAACGGTGGTTTCCTAGACAGTTCCAGCTGAGTGTTAATTCAAGCATGTGCACACCGTGTTTGATGCTCCTGGGATAACCATGCACACACCGGTTGTCAGAATGGCACTTCAGAGTCCCGGGACCCAACAATGCAGAAGACAAGCGGGTGGGGCTCAGGTCAGGGCCAGTGAAGGCGTGGGCCACCTCACACTTGTTCGTGTCGGCTCCATAAGCGCTTCTGCAACCGCGGGAATTGGGGAGAGTCCAGCCTTTGACCGAGTCCACGGCGGGTTCCACGGACTCAAAGCTCCCTGTACCCTTGCCCGGCCCAGAAGACCAGGCCTGCGCTGGCAGGCAAGCTGTGTGCCTCAGCGCTCACTGCCGCCCCTTAGGTGTGCCCCTCCCCTGCAGCCCGCTCCCGCGCGCCGGCGCTCACACACGGGGCCCCCGCCCACCCGCGCCTGCCTCTGCGGGACACGGGAGCCTGGGCCGCAGGGACGCGAGCAGACGACCGGCGCTCAGGCCTCGAGGATTTGCGGCGGGGGGGGGGGGGGGAGAGGGAGCGCGGGGAGGGCGAGGAGGGCCCAGGGGACGAGCGTTTACCTGCGTCGGGACCCTGGACGCCGCCGCCGTCATCGGACTCGGGGTGGGGAGCGGACAGCCGGCCCGGGGGTCCCTGTTCTGTCCCCGGCGCGGGGCAGCCCCGGCGGCGTTTCCGAGCCGCGGACTCGCAACCGTGCAGCAGGGTCAGCGGCTCCTTGGGCCCCTTCTGTTGCGTCAGGTCAATCTGAACGCAGAACGCCAGAGACTCCCACCAGGTGAGCCAAAACAAGAGTAGCTGTCATGGCCGCCCTGAGGAGACAGCAGGAAGTCCCGCCCTCGCGATGGGGCCACACGCGGAAGAGCCTCTCTTTAAGTTCTCATTGGAGAGCGACGCTGCCACTCGACTCCGGGCATTTTGGGTAAAGTAGTCTCCGCATTTACGAAGGCCGGGGTCAGGGACATCTGGCAGGGAAGGCCCGAGCCCTGCAGGTTAGTGCGTCTGAAAAGGCCGATTCTGTTGTTCTTCGCTTCCTCTTTGAGAGAATGTTATCATAGTCTTGCGCAGTGGTCTCTGCCACTGATCACCCAAATGTTTGGATACTTATTTCAGACCCAGCGAAATTCGCGGTCTCTTGGAGGCCGAGAATATTTCTGATGATCCTAAAGGCTACAAACCAAAGAAATACATCATTCCATAGCGTCTTTACGTCACAAGATGTCCTCGCTTAGTGGAAGTTAATAAACATTACCTTATTTCAATTAGTATCTCATGGTCCCATTGGTGACTGTGTCACGCCTCAACAATATAGGCAGGTGGGCCGACAGATGGCACCTAAGCTCTGGCCCTTCCATTCACTGCCACAACACCCCCTCTTTCCAGGCAGTGCTCCTGGGGTTCGTCAGGTCGCCTTTCCCAGACACCTCCATTACGTGGGCTCACCTTTACTGTTATGCCAATATGGGGGTCCTGGGTCATGAGTGCACAGACCCTTTCCGTGTGCACATTACTCTTGCTGACACACCTCTCGCAACTGCATTCCCACAGCCACAGCTCCTCCTTGCCCTACATCATACTTATCTCCTCCACCTCTCTAATTGCTACTCAGCATACATTGCCCAGAATACGCTTGGCAGATTCAGACAGGATCAAGTACTATCCCAGACTATGATTTCCCCATTGGCAGAGGCAGCCATGAGTCCTATCAAGAAGGCCTCCCTCCCTGTTCCTTGCTTCAATGTCGTTAACCAAGAATCAAATCAGATTCAGATCCCCATGGCTCTCCTGCGGTTGTCCTGCACTTGATATCCCCTCACCAACCTTGGGAGTCCTTGGTTGGAGCAGGGCAGAGAGGAGGGGGCCTCTGGGGGTGGGGCGATCCCTATCCTGTCCTGGAGTCAATCACCTTGATCCTTACCTGGCACTATGGGGAAAACCAGGAGGAGAATGGGGGCGGTCCTGCCCTAACATCATTCCTAGGCAGGGAATTGCCCCTCTGCTGGGCTTTCATTGGAGCAACTCACCTGTCCTTGGACCAGTGTTTTCTGGTTAATACAGGTCCCATTACTCCAGGGGCCTGTTGCGAAGGATGTCCTTAGTGTCATGTGCGGGAAAAGAAGAGGTCTTGGGTACCATAAGGGGCACTGGAAATTGCAGGGATTTCAAGGCAGAGGGCTGGGGACTTTGTGCTTTTTTAGAAGGGCCACAAGCATAATGCAGGGGAGGCATGTCTGCAATTCATCACATATATGTAGAGATAAAAGGGATGAAAATGTTTTCTGCTACCAAGTTCTCTCCTCAGACTTTTTTTTTTTTTTTTTTTTTTAAGATTCTATTCACTTATTCATGAGAGACACACAGAGAGAGGCAGAGAGGCAGAGACACAGGCGGAGGGAGAAGCAGGCTCCATGCGGGGAGCCGGACATGGGACTCGATCCCGGATCTCCAGGATCAGCCCTGGGCTGAAAGCAGCGCTAAGCTGCTGAGCTACCCGGGCTGCCCCTCTCCTCAGACTTTTATAACAAAAGACATTAACAAAAGAAAACCATAAGTTTATTAGTATGTATATCTCATATGTACATGAGAGAGAGTCTGGGTTGAATAACTCAAAGACATGGATTTGTTTTCAGTCTTACAGAACATCTTTAATGAACAGTACAATATTAGAGAAGTAGCAAGACAAGGGAAAAGTACCTGAGTCTCTAGGGGTGGCATATTGTGGGAAGGTAAGCACAGATAGATAAAGGATAGTTAGTAAGGTGTGTTTTGTAAATTCCTATGGTGCTGTCGCCAGGCTGATAAGGGTCTAAAGTTGTCTTTGGTGATTAAATTTAGTCCTAGTAAATTTCTTTCCAGCTTTTAGGCAAATAGGAGGAGAGCAGAGTGTTTTTTCTGGTTTTTGCTGCTGCTTATTGCCTTTAGTTCAAAATAATTCTGTGATGAGTGATAATGTGGAGTTACATGAAGAGGACCTCTAGTTCCACTGATGGAGTCAGATCTTCACACGGGAACTAAATAAATGATGAAGAGAATGTCAAAGAGCCCTAGGGATCCTGAAAAAACAAAAGCAAGGCATAGGGAAGACCCTAGAATTTGGGGCAACTTTACACTGGGCAACCCAGGAAGGGCTCTAAGAGAAGAGGATATGGGAGTGAGTCTGGAATGAAGTGAAGGAGGGAACCCATATGGACAACAGATGAATAAAATATTTAAGTCTTGACAGTGATTAGCATTACAATAAGAGAACACAGGGCCTCTCGGCCATTTACATCCAAAGAGACACCTCATTTCTGCAATTATTGTAGCCCAACGGTTTAGTGGACTCACTTTCCAAAATCAAGTAATTACCTTAAACAGGAAAATGGATTGTTATGGATTTGTTGGTGTATTTCAAATCCAACCATTTATGACTAAGTCAAGTTGTTGCTCCAGACAGTTGTTGTGACACGCTGTGCACAAACGCCCAGTTAGCCTGAAATCAGACTGCGCCTGTGCATGGTAGCTAGAATAGCATGCATAGTGATATGTACAGTTCTTCGAAATCCATGCCTATTCCCAGAACCCCACTTGAATAGTCCACACCCAAATAATAACCACCCTTAAGAATCAGAGCCCTGTATGTACCTGGCATGGCTCAGATCCTCCCCAGTGGGCGCATACTCAGTGTCCCTTGGAGTGTGTACTTTCACCTTGCAATAAAGCTTTTTCTGTCATACTTTACTGTGACTCATCCTTGAATGCTTTCTAGTGAGGGAAGTCAAGAGCCTGGCACTAGCTGGTGGTTGAGGTCTCAGGGCCCAAGAACTCCCCTAGTTTCCAGTAAGGAGGGCGATTGTTAGTATTCCCATTCTATACTCAAGAAAATATATAGCAAGGGCAGTGAGGAGATTTACTTCAGGTCACAGCCCTGGAGAAGGGCCCAAGTAGAATGCACTTTGAGGTCTCTGGTCTCTGCAGCTCTGCTCTTCTCTGTGGCTCCCTCCATGCAAATGACACAGGGTCAGTGGGATTCTGAGAAATTACACTTTATACTTCCACACTGTATCTCATTGGATTCCTGAAGTGGGAACCTCCCCGTATCACCTCTGGCCTGGATTTAGTACTTTAGTTTGGAAGTGACCCTCAAGGAGGGAGAAAGATGAAGTGTCCAGGAAAAACCTTCCTCTATATTGGGGCACAAAATACATATGGGTGGGGGTGGAGGTCTAGCGGAAAAGGGCCCGGGAAACCCTCCACTCATCCCACCTGTGCTTCGCTATCAGTGCTACTACTATTGGCATAGGAGCTTGTAGCCAGAGGGGATCATGAGAGGTGGCAACCAGAACAGGTGGCACAGCCTCAGCAGGATCCAACCCAGGTCCTACAAAAGAATAGAGATTGGTTTCTTTCTCCTTACTCCTCTTCCCTGCTCACTCTCAAAGAGCAGCCTTATTGGAACACAATACAACGAGATGGGATGACTCAAAAAATGTTGTCCCAAGCATCCAGAAGGATAGATATGCTATGGGCTGAGATTTTGAGGCTGTGTGTGGAGGAGATTTGGAGGAGCCATCAGGGCTTTTTAAAAAATATATTCCATTTTAGATATCTATTAGACCATGAGGTAGAATTTCAATACATAAGAAATAGGGAGAAGATCTTGAAATAAATTTCAAAACTCTATTTAGATTAGATATACTCTGTTTTAGCTTTTCTCTTTTTTTCTTTTGTCTTTCAATTTGTTTTTCTTTTATTCTTCCCTACTCCTCTTCCCTCTTTTCCCCGTTTTTTATCCCAAAAGCCTACCGCACCCAGTTTTACCAGGTGATCTCCCATCCAGATACTAACCAAGGTGGTACTAAAGCAGGATGGGCCGTGGTTAGCTTCCAAGATTAGACGAAATGGGACACTTTCAGGGCAATTTGACCATAGACTAGGTCTATCTTCAATAATAGCAGAAACAAACTTCAGGGCTGAATGGAAAGTGCAATGAAGAAAGCTTGTCCTCCCGTTTGTAAACTCTATTAACCACAGATTATTAGGGAGCCCCAAAACAAACCATGTTTAGGAGTAGATGTCAGGTAATTTCTAGAAATTGATACCTGATAAAAGTCAGTTACTAGTTAGTTGGGAATTGATTTTAAAGTAAAAACATTTTTAGGGGCGCCTGGGTGGCACAGTTGGTTGAGTGTCTTGACTCTTGGTTTCAGCTCAGGATCATGAGATCAAATCCCTTGTCAGGCTCTGAACTCAGGGCGGAGTCGGCTTGAGATTCTCCCACTCCCTCTGCCCCTCTCACTCATGCTCGCTCTCTCTCGCTCTCTCGCTCTCTCTCAAAAGAAAATAAATAAATCTTTAAAAAATATTTTAGCTTTCGGGGGATCCCTGGGTGTTGCAGCGGTTTGACGCCTGCCTTTGGCCCAGGGCGCGATCCTGGAGACCCGGGATCGAATCCCACGTCGGGCTCCCGGTGCATGGAGCCTGCTTCTCCCTCTACCTGTGTCTCTGCCTCTCTCTCTCTCTCTCTCTCTGTGTGACTATCATGAATGAATAAAAAAAAAAAAAATTAAAAAAATATTTTAGCTTCCATCTTAGAGGTAGTAAATAAGGGTTCAAACATGAAGACAGACAATTTTCCTATATAAATGTATTAGAATAGATTTTTACAATCTTGAACTGGACAGCTCATCATTAAGTGTTAATAGGAAGCCTTAAATTTTACTTGGCATACTCAAATCCATAAAATTAAAAATTCAGTTAAAGGTGGACTATAGGGCAGCCCGGGTGGCTCAGTGGTTTAGCACTGCCTTCAGCCCAGGGCCTGATCCTGGAGACCTGGGATCGAGTCCCACATCGGGCTCCCTGCATGGAGCCTGCTTCTCCCTCTGCCTGTGTCTCTGCCTCTCTCTCTCTCTCTCTCTCTCTCTCGCTCTGTGTCTCTCATGAATAAATAAATAAAATCTTAAAAAAAAAAGAAGGTAGACTATAACAAAATATAACAAAAACAAACTAAAAATAAAAATGTAAAAAATTTTATATGTGACAGTATGTAATGGACTGTGCTAATTTCAATGCTGTAACTAATCACATTGGTTAAAGAGCAAATAAAACAGGCAATGTAGAGATGGCTCTACATCTACATCTAAAGCATCTGCCTTCAGCTCAGGGTGTGATCCTGAGATCGAGTCCTGCGTGGGGCTCCCCGCAGGGAGCCTGCTTCTCCCTCTGCCTATGTCTCTGCCTCTCTCTCTCTGTTTCTCTCATGAATAAATAAACAAAATCTTTAAAACAAAAACAGGCAATATATATGAATGGTAATCCTTGAAGAATAATGATAAACACATGAAAATTTTCTAAGAAATGATCAAAATATTAACTAGATTGAAAATCATGTATATTTGAAATTCAAATATAACATGTTCATTTGCTGAAATTCTATTATGGCTTAATTTCCTCTAAAAGAAATTGTGCATAAACATTCTTGTCTAAAAAAAAACAAAACAAAACAAACAAACAAACAAACAAACAAAAAAAACAATGGGCTTCCTGGGTAGCTTAGTGGCTTAGTTGGTTAAGTGTCTGCATTCAGCTTAGGTCATGGTCCCAAAGGCCCCTCATTGGGCTCCTTGCTCAGTGGAGACCCTGCTTCTCCCTCTCCCTCTGCCCCACCCCCTGCTTGTGCACACGCGCGCGGGGGCTCTCTCTCTCTCTCTCTCTCTCTCTCTCTCACACGAGTAAATAAAATCTTTAAAAAAAGAAACAATAATTCACCATTTGTACTGTACAATTTGCAGTACTAAAAGTGGCCAGAAAATTTAAAGATCTTTGAAAACCATTCAGAGTGGAATACATAAATAGACATATGATACAATTACCTAATCTTGTGTTATTGTTCTTTTTAAAACTCAGTAACATTTTAAAGTACTGTTTTTACAGGATATTAAATTTAGAAACAGTTGAAACAAAGCACTGGGGGGTTTCTTGCACTTGTATTTCAGTTATTTTCAGTATATTATACATAATACGTAAACAAAATAAAGATACTCTCTCTTTTGGCAAATAACCATATAGAACAGAATTGCAAATATGGCAATATTTGCCATATGGAACATATCTTCCACGTACGATGCATATTGACTAGTAAGCTTTTTGAAAAAAATGGAGCCAATGAATGAATTTAACAAACGGGTCAGGTAAAGGCAAGTCAATGGATATTTTACTGAATGTTTGTAAATGAGGGAGAAAATGTGTCTTGTAGATTCTCACGAATTTAAACGTTCATTCCCTTGGGTTAGGACGTTGGAGGGAGGAGTGGCTAAGTGTGTCAGACGGAACTGTTAAAAAAAGAAACAAGAGGCCCCAAAGGGAGTCACATGCCCTAAGCCCATGTCATCAAACTAGGACTTAATACCTAACTTAATCATGATTTCAACTTCTCACACTTGTGGAACCTTAAAGCAGACAATCTGGAATTACCTCATCAGCACCAGTGAGGCCCAACAGACTTGTGCTCCCCAAAGGAAAATGATCTTGCCTGAAACAATCTACTCTTTGCTAGTAACTTCCTTGCCCCACCCCTTCGGCCTATAAAAGTTTTCCATTTTGTATAGCTCCTTGGGGCTCCTTTCTATTTACTGGTTGGGATGCTGTCAGATTCATGAATTGCTGAGTAAAGCCAATTAGATCTTTAAAACTTACTCAGTTGAATTTTGTTATTTAACAGAGCAAAACCTTAAATGTACACACAGATGAATTTGTTTAACATTTTATAAATCCATTTGCAATTGAAATCAGACATTTAAGAAATTATGAGTGGAATGAAATACATAATAGACTACAACTGTGAAGCAAAAGAAAGGGAAAGGGAAAAGTGTAGGCCTAAGTTGAACATGAAATCATAGAATGAATTGAAGTAATGACAGTCAGTAGATGTAATGTGGAAATTAATGGTTTATTTGATTCAGAGAGCACATAATGATGTTATCAGATTTGGGTCCTTGTACCCAGAGATGGTAGAAACGAGACTGTGTCCACAATTTAAAAGCAGAGTCAAGGCTTTATTGGGGCACCAGCTGCAGTTGAAGGGAGACACAGTCACGAAAATGTGTCACATTGGCTCCTGGAAAAATAGGCAGGGAAAGTTTTAAAGGACCCGAGGCGGGAAAGGAGTGATGGCTAAGCATGTGGGGTGGGGAAATACAGGAAATTGGGAGCGAGTGCAAGCACAGTTGACAGAACGTGCTTCCTTTTATTTTTATTTTTTTTTTAAGATTTTATTTATTTATTCATGAGATACACAGAGAGAGAGGCAGAGACATAGAGGGAGAAGCGGGCTCCTCGCAGGGAGCCAGATGTGGGACTTGATCCTCAGACCCAGGATGGCACCCTGAGCCAAAGGCTGACGCTCAACCGCTGAGTCACCCAGGCATCCCAGAACATGCATCTTTATACACGTATGTTTCTTTTGTGTGTCAAGTGTCCACTCTGGCAATGATGTTTAGCATTGTAATGAGGGGGAAAGTTCGTGAAAGGTCAAATTTGGCAGCCATCACATCTCATACTAGTTTGAACAGGTCTGGGATTGCTCTTTGGCTGTTGCTTTGCTCTGCAGGAACAATGATAACAGCTGGCAGGAGATGTCCTGGGTGCTTGTCTCCAGAACTCCCGCTAGGCCAGGGTCTCAGAGGTTCACAGAAGGCCCCTCACTGGCATTGCTTCTGGCCACAGGCCCTCTGTGGCACTCTGCAGACACACCCTCCCTTACCCTTTGCTGAGGGCCTCCACTCATCTTTTCATGGGGACCTAATGCTGATGGGCTCTCTTGAGGATCATTTCATTTTAACAGCCTGCAAACCATACAGTGTGCAGAGACTATTCCACTTTTCAAAGGAGGGATCTAGCTCTCAGAGAGGGCAAGGGACTTCCACAGGGCAGCACAGCTGCTACGTCCCTGAGCTGGGGACGGTCAGCCTACACCACGCTGGACCCTCTCACCCTGTTCGCCTCTGTTCTCCTTTTTTGGAAATTGCCCAGGACTCGGGCTGAGACACTCAGACACCTCACCTGCCAGACTGTCCATGGAGCCTGACCCACCAAGTAACCCTACCCTGACATCTCCACCTGAGACTCCGGGTCATAAGTGTCACTGTAGACCATCCTGTCCCCTCACCACCATTGGCAATAATTCCTCCCCGCGGAGGGAGGAAGCCTAAATATGGCTTCTAGGTGGCCGCTCCACCTTGTGCCCCCATACTGAGCTGTCACCCAGTTATCACTGTCACTATTATGGGTGTTGTGTGGCCCTGAAGAACTGAGAGCAGCCCTGAGGCCTTCACATATCCCTGCCCGCAGCTCTTGCAGGAGACCTTAGCGCTTACAGTTCTCCCTCACCATTGTTGGTAAATTGCAAATTGTCTAAACAGTGGCTGCCAACCTGCTAGAAAGTTCCCATCCCTCCTGTAAAACCTGTAAACCTCCCACCTTCCTCTCCCAACTAGACTGAGGCTTCTTAGCCCTGGGGGCAAGCATTAACCTGTAATGGAAAAACCAGCTGGTTTTTCCCCCACCACCTGTAAGTCTTCAAACCCGTGCGAGCCTCCGGGCTGTACCAAGGTGTGCACCCAACTTTCGGTTCTGACTCCCACCAGCGCGTTATCAAATATGCAGAGATGGGATAGGTTGTTTTCTCTAAGCTAGACTATCTCTACACCCATCCCCCTCATCACACTTGGTCTGTGGGGACTACACAATTCTGTGTTGTTTGGGTGTCCCCATGACATGCCTGTCTCATGAGTCTCTGAGTATTTGTGCATTTATGTTGCCAGGCTTGGTGAGGTCTGGAAGGGTCCCCAGCACAGGAGCTTCTGTCCCATGGAGTTGGGGGTGTGCCTCCCTCCTGGCACGTGGGTGTTCACCAAGTTCTCCAAACCCTGTGGTACGATTGATCATTAACTCAATCTCTAGCTCCTCTCCACTGTGGATAGGGATGAAAATCCTAAGCGTCTACTCATGGATTAGTCTTTCTGGAGACCAGCCCCCATCCTGAAGCTACCCGGGAGTTGCCTCACTGAAACAAAAGACACTCCTATCACCCAGGAAATTCCAAGTGATTTTGGGGTTCTGTATCAGGAACCAAGGTCAAAGACCAAATATTAGGACAAAAGATGCTTCTAGTGCTCTCATCACTTAAGAAGTTACAAGGGTTTTAGGGGCTCTGTGCCTGGAACTAGGGACAGAGACCCACATATATATTTTCTGTTATTTCACAACCTGCCTCACAGAGGTCTTTCCAAACAAAAGGTTTCCCTTGTACCAAGAGGTATGTGCAAGAATATTCACAATAGTAAACACCTGGAGACAGCCCAGGAAAGAGGATGGATCAGTGGGCTTCTCCACACAGTGGAGCATTGTCTGCAGCCCCATAGTCCTCTGCACTATGAATGTAGTGAGAGAAATGTCACAATATACCTCACAGAATACCCCCTTCCATGATTGAAGCCATTTTCACATGGTACCTTCTAGTTTCTCAATGTGATTGAGTCCCAGTTTCCTAGTGGAAACCAGCTCACAAATGTATTCCAAGTAACCAACATAAGTGCTTTTGCCTCAGCTGTGCACAGCATCTTTTCATTTCCTCCAAAGTGCCCTTTCAAACTAGTTTTGCAAATGAGCTCCTCATCCCCCCTCACCACCACCACCACCCCATACGTGCCATCTCTGGAAGAAATGAATGGAAAGAATTTGACCTTTTTGGGTATTTATTTGTCAATAAAATAGCATTCTCAAACTTTCAATCACCAATATATCACAGATATATTATTATAGCCATTAATATATCAAGTGAATTAAAGAAATATAACATTTGAATATAGAAGTTCCCTTTTATAGACTAAGGCCTATTTCTGGGTTTGTGCCCCTGCTCTGCACCTTTTTAAGTGCATGTGACCCAGTAAAGATAAAGTGTGTGGACAGAGGCAGGGGAGCAGGAGGGAAAGCATCACTTGACCACTGGAAGCTGGTGTTTGTGTCCTGGAGTTGAACTTTCATGGATTTTAAGGAATAAACACCAACATTACACATTCATCCATTTATTCAGCAGGTTATTTATTGGTTATTTGAATTTTTTGTCAGCCACTTTTCTGGGCACCTGAGATACACTCCAGTGAACGAACAGAAATTCCTCCTTAAACTTACATTTTAGTGAAGAAAATAAATGGAAAATATAATCAGGAAATTATATGTTCTAAATAGGGAGGTGCTATGGAAACATACGTATTTGCATACATATTCACATAGCATTACACTGAGGCTACAGCTGAGGAAGCTTCTGATGTGGAAGGAGTACCTTTGACGGCAATTTTCTGGTGAGTCCTCAGGTGGCGGTGGTAGGTGGATGACTGGCGGTAGCTTCTCTGGCAAAGCGCACATACATAGGGCTTCTCACCCGTGTGGATTCTCTCATGGGCCAGAAGGTTGGTTTTGTGGCTGAAGGATTTTTCACATGTGCTGCACCTGAAAGGCTTCTCTTCTGTGTGAATCTTCTGATGCACGTGTAGGTCTGACGCTTGGAAGAAGCCTTTGTTACACTCAGCACAAATGAATGTCCTCTCATTGTTGTGTCTTCTCTGATGGGCTTTTAGCTGAGAGAAATACCTAAAGATCCTGGGACATTTTTCACATCTGTAGGAGTTTTGGGCGTCACGGAATCTTTCTTGGTGTCCCCCACACGTGGAGTTCCCCTCGGTTTTTTGGTGGGTAGAAACAGGGTCAGGGGTGACTGGGGTTGACCGAGAGTGAAACCCTGGTGCCCTCTCCATCAGGACATCTTGATATGGGCGTCCTTGCAGGGACCCTTCCTGGGACTTGGACGTACCTAGACCCGCTCTTCCAGGGCTGAGCAGATTCTTCAAAGAAACACTGTCCTCTTCAGGCTGAGGACAGTCCTCCTCATGGACAATGAACAGGGAAGGTATTGCATTGCCTTGACTAGTAATACCGTCATTGTGATAAATGTTGTCGCCATTTGCTTTATCTCCTGTGGGGGATAAAATGACTCAGTGAAGTTGTACCCAAGAAGGAGTCCACACACAACATCCCTCTGGTACCTTGGCTTACCCCACTCACCTTGTCCTGTTTCCAGGGAAGTATCTTGGGAAGTCCAGGAGGGTGTTCCCATGTTCTCTTCTGTTGGGGTTCCTGCTGACAATTGTTTCATGAAATGAACGATGACTTCTCTTAAGGGCATATTCTCAGAAAAGAGGGCTTCCTGACCCTTCATGTGGACGTGGACCTGTTATTAAAAAAAAAAAAAAAAAGATAGCTGTAATATATTCTTTTTTTAAAAAATATTTTACTTATTTATTCATGAGAGAGAAAGAGAGGCAGAGACAGGCAGTGCTAGAAGCAGGCTCCATGCAGGGAGCCCGATGTGGGACTTGATACCGGTATTCCAGAATCATGCCCTGGGCCGAATGCAGGCGCTACAGAGCTGAGCTGCCCAGGGATGCCCTATGTATTCTTTATTGATGTGTCTTCCCTAATAAAAAAGATGAATGCTAAGGCTTTGAGGGAAGATCCAGCACTTGTCAAGGTGTTTCTCCTCATCCTTGAGGTTTTGCCCAACTGACAACTTTTTGCTGAGTTTCTGTACCACCTCTCCAATGAAACTCAATGAAATAAATTAATATATTGGTTCCTATTATGTCCCACTGAAAGAATGACTATAACCCCTTATTTTTACTCACTTAGGTTCCTAAGTTTTCCCTGGGTGAGGAGGAGTGATCTGACAACTGCATCTCTAATAACGTATTTTCCTACTTCCAGGTATCTCCTACTGACTGCTTATTCCTGACTCTTTTTGGCCCCTCCCTCTAGGGGAAAAGAATCTTCTACTCACTAAGCCAGGTGGCTTCACAGAACTATCACTCAGATCTTCCATGAATTTCTCCAGGTTCCTGCCACTTGATTCCCATTTATTCTTCAAAGTAGACCGATCACTGCAATGTCTATTGATCATAAACTGTTCCAAGACCACTTGAAAAATAATTTCATCCTTGCTGTGTTTTTCTGGCTGCAGCCAGAAGTAAAATGATTTATAGAGTCTTTGCAGTTCCTGCTTTGCATGTGAGTTGTTGCCATTTTGAAATAAACTGTTCTGAGTGTCCTTAAACTCAGAAATCTCCTGTGCCTCTTGGAGAGCAGGTCTTTGGCTGGGCTTAAAGTCTTTATTTTTTGACCCAGGATCATCCATGGATGGTTCACACAGAAATAAATCCAATCTTAGTAATATTTATCAGAGATGCAAATTCCTGGATGCAGTTTGTGAAGTCCTCTGTTTCTGGAGATCTGTTTCAAAACAAAATCAGGGAATCCATTTGATATTTCTGTTCTTATTTTACTATTTAGATAACAGATGTTGCATAGAGTTGATAGTGGTGGATGCTTAAAAACTATAAACTACAAAGAAGAGATATTTAATTATATCACTGGAATAATTTAAAAAAAGCAAAAAGAAAATATAAATTTCAGACCCATATTACTTCATAGGTGAATTTTGAGACATTTAAGAAAGACATAATGCTAGTCTTAGATGAGCATATAAAAAGACACTTCTCTTTTAGTTAATGAGGTTAATTAATTAACCAACCTTACGGATAAACCTTACTAGTACATTAAATACTAGCCAATAATTCTTATGAGCATAGATATCTGAAAATCAAACTCAGTCATATATAAGGAAAGTAATACTTCATGAGTAGGTGAATTTTATCTTCTATATACAATTTGGGTTAAATCTCAAAAAGCAGTGTAATTTATCACATTACTGAATTTAAAGAATATGCTTTCATCTTAATAGTAGATATATTTAAAAAGCTTAATAAGAAATCAGTGCTCAATTTTGAGAAAGGTATTTAGTAAACCAGGAGTAGAGAGGAGCTTCCATTGTGTAATAAGGCATTTACAAAATGACTATAGAAAAATTCTTATGGCACCTCGGTGGCTCAGTTCCTTAAGGGTCTGCCTTCAGGGGATCCCTGGGTGGCGCAGTGGTTTGGCGCTTGCCTTTGGCCCAGGGTGCGATCCTGGAGACCCGGGATCGAATCCCACATCAGGCTCCCGGTGCATGGAGCCTGCTTCTCCCTCTGCCTATGTCTCTGCCTCTCTCTCTCTCTCTCTGTGACTATCATAAATAAATAAAAATTTTAAAAAAAAAGGGTCTGCCTTCAGCTCAGGTCATGATCCCAGGGTCCTGGGATGGAGCCCCACATCAGATTTCCTGCTCAGTGGAGACCCTGCTTCTCCCTCTTCCTCTGCTGCTCCCCCTGCTTGTGCTCTCTCACTGTTAAGTAAACAAATAAAATCTTAAAAAAAAAAAAAGAAAAAGAAGTCTTTTTAAAAATTTTGCTCTTGGGATTTGGGTTTTTCCCATAATTTGGCTATCATACCGAATCAGTATTTTTGTATCCTTTGGGTAAATACCTAGTAGTACAATTGCTGGATCAGAGGATAGTTCTATTTTTAACTTTATGAGGAGCCTCGGTAGTATCTTCCAGAGTGGCTACATCAGTTTGCATTCCCACCAGCAGTGTGAGAGGGTTCCTTTTTTCCGCATCCTTGCCAATACCTGTTTCCTGTGGTTTTTTTCCTTAAAGATTTATTTATTTATTCATTAGAGATACAAAGAGAGAAAGGCAGAGACACAGGCAGAGGGAGAAGCAGGCTCCATGCAGGGAACCCAATGCAGGACTTGATCCCAGATCCCGGAAGGCGGATGCTCAACCACTGAGCCACCCAGGCATCCCTGAATCCTAAGGTCTTAATCACAGTGCTCCACAGCAGTGTCCCTGTGGGATTGAGTATTTGTCTGCAAGTGTGACCATGCGGTCTATTTGTGCCTGGGGTGGTCTTGAAAAAGAACTTGGGATCCCTGGGTGGTGCAGCGGTTTGGCGCCTGCCTTTGGCCCAGGGCGCGATCCTGGAGACTCGGGATCGAATCCCACATCGGGCTCCCAGTGCATGGAACCTGCTTCTCCCTCTGCCTGTGTCTCTGAGCCTCTCTCTCCCTCTGTGACTATCATAAATAAATAAAAATTTAAAATCCCAAGATCTCTCCAACTCTAAAAAAAAAAAAAAAAAAAAAAAGAGAGAACTTGTGGGGAGGCCCAGATGAAGAGATCTGCAGAGGAAAAATAAGGCCAGTGTACCTGGATATATAGAACCAGCCATGACACCTAAGAATAGAGGGATGAGATGACCCAGGTAAGGCCTCATGAGACCAGGAAGGACTCAGTAGTTTTTCCTGAGGGCAAGGGGATGTAAAATGGCATGTGACAAGATTAGCATTATACTAAAGTCATCTGGATTAGGAAAAGGAAAATATGTATTCCATTTTCTTCTGTGTGGTTCTGGATTAATCTTTATTTCATCTATAGATGGGATCAACATGATTAATCCTATCAGACTACCAGATGAGATATTTGGTAATTGACATTTTTAATCTCTACTCCATGGGGCTCAAATTCAACCCTGAGATCAAGAGTCACACAGTCTACTGACTGAACCAGCCAGGTGCCCCTAGTATGAAATTTTTAATAAATAAATACAGATCTGTGAATTACTTACCATCTAAGATTAAAAAGGACACAAAAATAGACAGATTACATAGAAAATAGATTTAGTGCCTGGGTGGCTTAGTCAATTAAGTATCTGCCTTCATCTCAGGTCATGATCCCAGGGTTCTGGGATTGAGCCCCATGTTGGGCTCCCTGCTCAGTGGGGAGTCTGCTTCTCCCTCTCCCTGTGCTGCTCCCCTTGCTTATTTTCTCTTGCTCTGTCAAATAAAATCTTTAAAAAAAATAGATTTAGTTTTTTTAATTGAGGTATAATTGGCATTCCACATTATTAGTTTGAGGAATACAACATAATTCACTATTTGTTTATATTGTGAAATGATCACAATAAATCTAGTTAATATCACCATACATAATTACATATTTTTTCTTGTGATGAGAACTTTGTTAGCTTTTTGTTTTTAAAGTTTTATTTATTGAAGTAATCTCTATGCCTACAACCAACATGGAGCTCGACCTCATGACCCCAAGATCAAGAGTCACACACTTTTCTGACTAACCCAACCAGGCACCCCTGTGATGAGAACTTCTAAGATTACTCTTAGCAAATTCCAAATATGCAATATAATATTATTAACTATAGTCACCATGCTGTATATTACATCTCCATGACTTATTTATAGCTGAAAGTTTGTAACTTTTGACCCACTTCACCAATTTTGCCACTCCTCACCTCCTGCTTTTGGCAACCACCAATCTCATTATTTATGAATTAAGGTTTTTGTTTTAAGATTCCACATTTAGTGATGCCTGAGTGGCTCAGTGTTTGAGTCTGCCTTTCACTCAGGGCATGATCCCGGGTCCTGGATAGAGTTCCGCATCAGGCTCCCTTCTCTGCCTGTGTCTCTGCCTCTTCCTCTGTCTCTCATGAATAAAAAAGACCTTGGCATTCAAAATCAGACTGCCAGGTTCCAATGTGAAACACGCTGTTTGGCCCAGGCAAGTTACCCATGAGGTCCCCATCTGTCACAGAATTCTTTTTTTAAAAAACATTTTATTTATTTATTAATGAGAGACAGAGAGAGGCAGGCTTCATGCAGGGAGCCCAAAGCAGGATCCCCAGACTGCAGGATCATGCCCTGGGCGGAAGGCAGGCGCTAAACTGCTGAGCCACCCGGGCTGCCCTGCATTGAATTCTTAAAAACACCCTGCTGTTAGGGTTGTTACTGGAACTCAATGAGTTAATATATGTAAAACACAGGGGACAGGCCGAAGCATAAGGTAGCCACTTAGTAAGGGTATGCTAAATAGCTGATACTTATCCTTTGAATCTTAGCCCCCCAACCACACCCCAATCCACTCAGGACCAACACTTTTAACAAGATGCCATAAAAATGTCTCACTAGAAACAAAATTAACAACACAACAGAGCCATACAAAAATGCCTTCGATGGGAGAACTCTTTCAACCAGGCCAGGCTTTTATAAAGCCCACAACATTGATCTCTATTGAGCCAGAGCATCTATAAAAATAGACCATCCCCAATAGAGTAGAGATGTAGGTGAGATGGGATGAGAAGTGCCACAGCAATCCCCTGGCTAAATACAGACCAGCCCATCAGGCAACCCACCTCAAATTATCCATAGGCCCTAACTAATCAATGAGCTACTATAACCAGGTACAGTTTACCAAAAAATGGAAAATTCTATGTCACCATATCTCCTCACCTTCCCTCTTTAAAAGCAGCCCCCATGGGCAGCCCCGGCGGTGCAGCGGTTTAGTGCTGTCTGCAGCCCAGGGCGTGGTCATGGAGACCCTGGATCGAGACCCTGGATGAGTCCCACATCAGGCTCTCTGTATGGTGCCAGCTTCTCCCTCTGCCTGTGTCTCTGCCCCCCTCTCTCTCTAAGAATAAATAAATAAAATATTTAAAAAAAATAAAAATAAAAGCAGCCCCCACCCATTGCTTCATTGCAAGCAGTCGCTCCTCTGCTGTCCTGCCTTCTGCTCCCTTGCATGTATTCAATAAACTTCTATCACCTTTGTTCTGCCTCAGGTGGATCCACTCATCTCCCATCCCACCAATTTCCACTGATCTGGTCACCCTACATTTGGGGGGCGCCCATCCAGTCGGAAGAAACACCACACCTAACTGAACAAGCCCCGTATTTTTGTAACTAGGCGTTTTCCCCCAATGATTATCCCACACACATGCATAAAACACAAGCACAAAACTGGAAATTTTGCTTTCATTCTGGAAACTCACCTACTCAGGAAGACTGAACTTCAAACTGGTCAATCCTGGGCTGAAAGCTAAGTTCCTGTGAAACACTCTCTGCACTAGTTCTGCCTTCTTAAGACTCATCCCTTTTATAGGGTGTGTGGTCAATGAAGCATTTACAGTCGTGATTGGATAAGATTATCCTGTTGATGGGATCTCTGATGGAATCTTCATCTTGCTCTAGTTCCAGTTCTCCAATACATTATTAGATAACATCCCTGCGATTGGAACAATTGGCCACAATCAAATACACTAATATTTCTGCAGTGAGATGTAACAATACTTACACTAAAGGAGAATACAAAAATTACCATTAGTATCACATAAATTCTGGCCAAGTTTGGTCTGAAGTGAGTCTCACACAAATTTGCTAGTACTTCCTAATTTTCTGAGATTTGTGGATTGCACGAGCTGCGGAGAACAAGGCTAATGTTCTCTTTTACTATTCAGTCCCAGTTGGTGAATCAGAGGATGCCTCAGTGTGGAGGCCAAAAAAAATTAAGGCCATTCCACCTCAAGTTTAGCATTAGCACAACTACAGCCATCTTGGCCCCTGTGAATAAGAGCTGAACTTTACAGGAAAAACTGCAGAATGTCCTCGGCAGGGAATCCCATATCAGAAAGACAACAGAGCCCACGTTGTGGTAGAAAGTCACATATTAGAATGAGAACAGAACTCAATGCCCTTAAGCCCCATGTCAGAATGTAAACAGAACTTGAGAAATTCCTCCACCCCTTCTGTAAATCCTCTAGACCAGCCTATAAAAAACCCAGCCATAATCCACTTCGGGGTCCAAGTCCCTGCTCCGCCGTGTCAGGTATACTTGGACCCAAGCTCAAGCTTGCTAATAAACCCTCGTGCGCTTGCATCGGTGTTGGCTCCTTGGTGGTTTCTTGGATTCTCAATCTTGGGCACAACAGAATGTTGGTAAGGTCTGGAGCTGGTGCCAAGAAAGAATTCTTGAGACATCTTTGGTGCAAAAAAAAAAAAAAAGTGATTTTATTAAAACACAGGGACAGGACCCGAGGGCAGAAAGATCAGCTGAACTGGGCTTTGTGAGCAATGGATGATTATATACTTGGAAGTCCAGGAGTTAAAGAAAAAGGGAGGTGTCCAAAAGGATTTTCATATGCTAAAGAAGACCCTCAGGATACTAGAGATGGAAATCCTCAAGCTAAGGTGATTTTTCACTCTAGCGGAGCATTAAGACAGTTGGGATTTTCCTGGCGAAATGTCACACATATCCCACTAAGGAGTGGGGGGTGGTTGCTGAGTGTCAGCTTGTACTTTGTCCTCAGCTTGCCTTCTGCTCCCTCATCAATAAAGTAAGAAGATTGGGACTCCTAAGGAGTCCCAAAAAAAGGAAGGAAAATTGAGATGATTCTGACAAAGAAGGTCCATCTGTGGAGGGAACAGCAGTCCTGTGACAGGAAGGCCAGGATGTTCTCAGGCTTCAGAACCCTCAAGTGTGTGGTAGGAGATGGTGGAAGAAGTTCAGGGACCACACAGGAAGACATGTGGTGGGTGAGGCAGGGGGGTGAGGTGGGTGAGAAGGGGGCAGGCAGGGGTCTGGTTTCTAGCTGGGAAAATCTGTTTGCATGTTTGAGCTCTGAATTGCCCAAACTCCATCCAAAATATCATCTTGACTCTAGTGAAATTAGGATGATCTCTCTTCCTTCCTATTTCCTCCTTCCCTCTGTCTCCCTCTTCCAGACCCACACCCACAGCCACCCACACATATACATACATATAATTATCTTTTTATTTCTCTTCATCTATATCCTATCATTTTTCCTACCATTCTTTTATCCTAGGGTGTCGATTAAGACATTTTTACAATCTTCACAATTTCATTCCTCAATTCTATCATTTGCTTATTTTTATATATATGTCATATTATGTGCAAATATATTTTTTAATTTAATTTACATTTTTGCATTTGTATTGAGGTATAAATGAAACACATGTAATTGTTTATAGTGTTCAATTTGGCATAGTTATATGTATACACCTGCAAAAATTCCTTTACAATTAAGATAACAAACATGTCCACTACCCTAAAAAACCTCCCCAACACTTCCTTTCTAGGCAATAAATGATCCACTTTCTGTCACTATAAATTATTTTTCATTTTCTATGACTTGTATATAAATGGAATAAAACCATATGTACTCCTTTTTGTCTGGCTTTGTTCACTCAGAATAATTATCTTGGAATTCATCCATGCTGCTATTTGTATCAACAGCTCATTCCCTTTTATTGGTGAATAATATTCCATTTTATTAATATACTACATTTTGTTTACCCCTTCACTATTCTTTTTTTTTTTTTTTTTTTTTTTGTATTTTTCATTTTCATTGGCAGATTCCTAGGAGTGGAAATGTTGGGTCATGTTATATGGTGAATTTATGTTTAACATTTTAAGAAACTTTAAAGCTGCTTGGAACATGGGCTGCACCATTTTCCATTTCCAGCTTTGCCACATCCGTGGGAACAGTTAGAATTGCCTAATTCTAGCTATGCTTGTGGATGTGAAGGGGTATCTTGTTGTGATGTTATTTTATTTTATTTTTAAAGATTTTATTTAAAAAAAATAAAAAATAAAAAATAAATAAAGATTTTATTTATTTATTCATGAAAGACACACAGAGAGAGAGGCAGAGACATAGGCAGAGGGAGAAGCAGGCTCCATGCAGAGAGCCTGATTTGGGGCTTGATTCCGGGACTCCAGGACCATGCCCTGCGCCAAAGGCAGACACTCAATCGCTGAGCCACCTAAGCGTCCCTTGTTGTGATTTTAATCTGCAATTCATTAATAAATAATGATGGAGCATTTTAACATGTACTCACTTGATATCTGTATATTTTCTTCGATCTTTCAACTCCTTTTCTCACTTTCCTTATTGAGCCTTAATATACGCTGAAAACAAAGTCACCTTCATGAGGTATGTGATTTACAAATCAGTTCTCTGAGTTTGTGGCTTGTCTTTTATTCTTTTGTAATGTCTTCGAAAGATGAGAATTTCTCTATTTTGATGAGTTTTAATTTATCTTTTTTTTCTTTTATGAATCATGCTTTTGATGGTATACCTACAAAATCTTTACCGAGCACAAAAACACAAAACTTTTATCCAGTGTTTCCTCTAGATGTTTTACCTAGATGCTTTAAGTTGTATATTCAAGTCTATAATCTATTTTGAGTTAATTCTTTATCTTGTGAGATAAGTGTCTAAACTCATGTTTTTGCATGTAGATATCCAATGGTCCTAGTAACATTTGTTGAAAAGACTATTCTCTCCCCATTGATTTACCTTGGCACCTCTGTTAAAAATTAACTAAATTGACTAAAATGCAAGGGTTTGTGTTTGGAGCACCAGCTGAGGGGAGGGGGGCGGAAATGGGAGAAGCAGACTCCCCACTGAGCAGGGAGCCCAATACCGGGCTAGAGCCTAGTACCCTAGAATCATGACCTGAGCTGAAGGCAGATGCTTAACTGACTGAGCCACTCAGGTGCCCTGCAAATGTTTTTCTTAGATAATCTCAATAATCTCAGCTCCCTGTGCAGGTATTGTCACTAAAATTACTGGTGACATGATAATCACTTTACACCATGGACATGAGATCATAGAATCCCGAAACTTTATCGTAGGTTCAGATGCTCCTTTCCACATTGGCACAGAAGCTTCCCTAACACCTAACTGTCCTGATTCCAAATGTTATTTGGTAAGGTTTTTTTTTTTTTTTTTTTTTCCAGTTAAGTTTCAGGTTCATAGGAGAATTATATCACAGAAAATCCACAAACATAAAGTGCTTTCTTTCTTTCTCTCATGTTTTATGGGTTGAAACACAAATATATTTTTGCATATAGTGGGAAATGATGTTTCCTGAGAACACATGATGCATACTATCCCTTTACCCACCATTTTTACAGCTGTCTGGCATCTCTCTTCTCTCCTCAAGTTACAGCTTCTGTGAAATCTTTCATTTCTCTCTAAGGATGCTGAATGTCACAGAATTACTCTAAAGACTGCAGATATGTGCCCAGCAGGTAGATAAAGACACTGAATTCCAATCTCTGAGTAGTTGCCTGGGGCCTGTGTGGCAGAAACTATCACTTGTAGTTACTATTGTTACATTTTGTTTGAGCTTGTTGTACTAAATGCATCTATGATGATATAGGTCTAAATGTTGTCATCAGTAAAAGAGTGTTAGTATTTATCTTCTGTTTAGAGAACTAAAAGACTAATCTCATTCCCTAGTCAAGAGAAATTATTATTTGAGGAACACCATGCCTAACGGTTGTAGGATGTGGGGCAGGAGCAGGGAGGGAGGAATAATCAGAGACTTCAATAATCTTCAAATAGTAATATTACCCTGGTACATAAAGTCACCAGATGTTAAAAGTGCCTTGCTAGTCTCATACTGCTGTTAAGCTGTTGCTCTCTCTGCCCTCTAAGATGTGTATTTATCAAACTAAAAAGATAAGAACAAAAACAATAAAATAAAATTCTAACTGGAGAACTTGTTTGATGGGGAAATTCAGGTCCCCCTTTCTAAGACCAGGAGTCACTTAATTTGGATCCTCCTTTTGTTGCCCAACACCCTATGATTATGGGAATATCATGATCTCTTATTGCTTTAGTATTTCTCAAGTCTTAAAGGGCTGGAATAATCAGTAACCACAGATTTAAAGGATTCTCATGTGGGGTTTTATATAAGCAAATTTTATTAATTCCCACACTGTGTCTTCTTACCTAAGTGTTTTAGGTTTAAATATATTTTTTAAAAAGATCAAATTTATTTTATGATGTCTCTTTCAAAAGATCTTAAATCTTTCCCTTTTTGTTAGTTTATTTCACTGTCCTAGATCTATTACATATTTTCTATTAGCAATAATCATGCCTTGGATAAACCTCATTGGCTATGATACTGCCACCGCGCAAAGCTTATTACATATTTTCTTAAGTAGGCCCCATGCCCAGCATGGAGCCCAACATGCAGCTTGAGCTCACAATCCCAAGATCAAGACCTGAGCTGAGATCAGGAGTCGAATGCTTAACTGACTGAGCCACTCAGGCTCTATTACATATTTTTATTCAATTAATTATGCCCCAAGTTCTCTCTTCAATATTAAGTGGTGTTTTAAAATTTACAAAATTTAAATTTAAAAACAATACATTTCACTGTGAAGTTTTTAGGAAATCAACTTCTTTATAAATTTCAGGTGGATATCCACTGGGACACCACTCCTCTGCCCCTGTCCACTTTTCTAGCCCAGACAGGTAACCCTGCTTCACCAGCTGAGGATCCTTTTACACCAACTGACATTCAGTCACTAAGATCTCTCTTAAGTCACATCTGCTAATTTATAGTTGAGTTCGCCTTCTACATTCTCTTATGGAACATGCTAATCCGTGCCCAACAACTATGATTGATCATCACTAGTAAGATATGTTTTCCTCCTATTCATCCCACAGGATTGTCTTTTCACTAGTCCACTAGTTTGCTTACCAAGAATGAGGTGTCTCCCCCATACTTAAATACAAACTGTTCACTTTATTTTAGTTACTGAAGTATGTTTGAAGCATAGTTAGTTTATAAAGCATTTAATTTACTTAATCCTAAATGGCACGATCATTTTTGGAAAACAAGTAGAAAAAATATAAAATATTATGTATTTGGGATTCTAAATGATTTAAAAAAAATTTTAAATTAGCAGGTGTTTTGTATCTGTCATAAAATGATTGGTCAGGTTGGCCACAAGAGGTGATGCAAGAGAGGCCCAGAAAAACAAAGTTTATATACTCACAGGTCCTATAGAGACAGAGTCAGTGCACACTATCAGGAGGTCATTGGTGGAAGAGCGAGGGGCCTGACTCAACCAAGCAGGCAGGGAAGGTGAGGAAGGTGGGGTGGGAAGAGAGGGGCACCTATGGACAAGCACCTTCATTGAGGGTCAGGATGGAGTTAACAGTAAATATTGAAAGGGGATTCCATTGGCACATCTGAATGTCCCTAGGTCACGGTCAGGAAAGGCAAGAGGAGCAACTTGTGGCAGGGGCCAGCCTTCACACTGATGCACCTGGTCACCTGGCTCAGGTGTTCACACATTGTGGGGATGTTGTAGCAGTAGGAAAATATCCAGTTTTCCAATTTGTAATAAAGGAGACTAATAAAATTCCAAATTGTCAATCTTTTTTTTTTTCTTCTTGAAGGCGGGAGTAAAGGGGTAAGAAAGGCAGAGTGAGAATCTTAAGCAGGCTCCAAGACCAGCACAGAGCCGATGGGTTGATTTCAGGACCCTGAGATCATGACCTGAGCCGAAATCAAAAGTCAGATGCTTAACTGACTGAGTCACCCAAGTCCTCTCATAAATCCTCTTTGATATGAAAGAAAAATGATGCAATTTTTCTATCAGAGGAAACAGACCTTAAAATGAGACTTCAGCAAGAGTATGCATGTATTTGAAAAATTTTATGTCATTTTCAGTGTAATTTGGCTTTTTCTAATATTTATGAGAAAAACACGTTTTTTAATGTATACTTTCTTTTCTAAGAGTTGCCTGTTCATTTACATTGCCAAAGCAGCAATATGATTACTATAATCACCTCTGTTCTACATATTTAAATGCTTTCTTTGAATTTTATTTTTCTATTGTTTTAGGGATCTTTCAGTAAAAGATAGCATAAACATGAAAAATTTTTTAAAGATTTATTTATTTATTTATTTATTTATTTATTTATTTGACAGAGAGAGAGTGAGAGAGAACTAGCACACAAGCAGGGGGAGTGGGAACAGGGAAAGTCCACTCCCTGTTGAGCAGGGAGCCCAATGTGGGACTTGATCCTAGGACCCTGGGATCATGACCTAAGCTGAAGGCAGATGCTTACCTGACTGAGCCACCCAGGCACCCAGTGAAAAAATTTTAAATCATTATTAAATACAAATGTGCTAGGAATGTTTTAAGTCCTCAGTTTTAATAAAACTTAGTAATACTCTGCTTGGCTAAAATTATGAAAATATACTACCTTGTTCATAGCTAAGAGATTAGACATTCCTTATGTTTAGATTTAGTATTTATTTTCTTAATTTTTTTATTTTTTATTTATTTTTTTATTTTCTTAATATTAAAGCTGGAAATATACCTTTGATTTCTTAATTAAATCTCCAAATATTTTACTACCATATATTAAAAAACCCATTTCTCCAAACTAATTCATCATTAATTTTTATCATATATAAGCTTCTATAAATACCTGCAAACATAATTTGCAAGCCCCTTGTTCTATTCCATATTTGGCTTTTTTGCCAATAATAACTTGTAGTTATTATACTTTGTACATGGTAAAGTTCTTTATTTAAAAAGATTTTATTTATTCATGAGAGACACACAGAGAGAGAGAGAGAGGCAGAGACACAGGCAGAGGGAAGAGGGAGAAAGCAGGCTCCATGCAGGGAGCCCAACATGAGACTTGATCCCGGGCCTCCAGGATCACACCCTGGGCTGAAGTCAGCGCTAAACCGCTGAGCCACCCGGGCTGCCCAGTAAAGTTCTTTTCATTAAACTTTTTAAAGTTTGCATACTTCTGTGTTTTGTGTCTTCACAATTTGAAAATGTCTTCATACTTCATCATCGAATACTGAAACATCAGTGCATCTGGAAGAAGGAATTGTTCTTATGAGGAAGTCTCTTCTAAAATATTGTTGAATTTATTTTTTATTAATTTTGTACCTCAGAATCTTTTCCCATGATGAAAATGTTTTTATCTATCCACAAGTCTTATTCAAAACAGACCAGTTTTTTGTGCCTATACAGAAATTTCTTTTTTAAAAAATTTTTAATTATTTATGAGAGACAGAGAGAGGCAGAAACATAGGCAGAGGGAGAAGCAGGCTCTCTGCAGGGAGCTTGACATGGGACTCAATCCCAGGACCCTGGGATCACCACCTGAGCCAAAGGCAGATGCTCAACCACTGAGCCACTCAGGCGCCTCTATGTAGAAATTTCTTTTTCTTTTAAAGATTTTATTTATTTATTCATGAGAGATACAGAAAGAGAGAGAGGCAGAGACACAGGCAGAGGGAAAAGCAGGCTCCATGCAGGGAACTCGACGTGGGACTTGATCCCAGGTCTCCAGGATCAGGCCCTGGGCTGGAGGTGGCGCTAAATCGCTGAGCCACTGGGGCTGCCCTATATAGAAATTTCTTAATGCAAAATACAGTCTGCACAGCTATTGCAGGAGAAATGGTTGGTATTTACCCTTTATCAGTTTTCAGAACAATTAATTGTTTCCCTAACACCTTGTAGCATTAATATTTCCAGTTATTTTTATATCACTTATACTATATGCCTCTGGCTTATCTAGGTCAATCCTTTTAAGTTACTAGAACCAAAATGGGTCAATGGCAGCTTCTTCATGACACCTTGTGACCTCTTAAAGTGATGCTCAGCATTCTGACAGTTTCCTCTATTCCCTTGCTTGACAAGAAGTTTTGGGATATCTTGGGAAGTTCCTGCCCTAGAATCTGGAACAGGCCCTTTTGTTTTCTTCCCAAACCACTCTGCTTCTTATACTGAAAAACTGTATGAAGGTGGGTGCTAGAATTAGGCATTGTTATGGCATTGCCCATCACTTCTAGATTTTTTCAATGAAAAGAAAAATGAAATACATAAAAGTTAAAATCAATACTATATGACTTGATATTGTTTCTATCCAATGCAGGCTTTAGACTTTACTCAAATCCTTTGGTTTCCTGTCTGCATTTGTTTTGTCTTACATGGAACAACTTGTTCCTTATCTATACTAATGTATTTGTTCCACAAGTACTATACCAATACATTGTAGTAAAATATTAGGATTTTGGCAGATAATTTTGCCTTCAGATATTCCCCTTAGGGATATACACCCAAAATTCTATATTTTTGTATTTTTGATTCACTTGAAATGTATTTCCCTATATGTATTTTCTTTACCTATAGGGACCATCACCTGGATAGTCAATCAAAAATTTTAACTTTTAAAAAAGTATTTATTTTTTGACATGACAGACACAGAAAGAGAGAGGCAGAGACATAGGCAGAGGGAGAAGCAGGCTCCATTCAGGGAGCCCCATGCGGGACTCAATCCCGACACTCAAAGATCATACCCTGTATCAAAGGCAGGTGCCAACCACTGAGCAACCCAGGCATCTCAAATATTTTAGCCCACTGAGCAGAGAGCCCAATGTGGGGCTCAATATCAGGACCCTGAGATCATGACCCGAGCAGAGGGCACCCTCTTGACTGAGCCATCCAGGTGCCCCAGAACTTCATTTCTTTTTATGGTTGAATAATATTCCATTGCATGAATATATAACTTATTTATTTATTTATTTATTTATTTATTTATTTATTTATTTGAGAGAGACCACTTGAGTCAGAGAGGGGGCCAGAGGGAGAGAGAATCCTAGTAGGTTCTATCTCATGACCTGAGCCAAAATCAAGAGTCAGACGCTTAACTGACTAAGCCACCCATGCTGCCTGAATGTACCACATTTTAAAAATCCATTCATGTTAAAAGATACTTGGGTTACTTCCACCTTTTGCTATTGTGAATAATAGTAATCCACCAGGAAGTAGCCTTTAGTTTTTCCAGATTTAAGAACAGACACAGTCAGGTTGTAGGATAGGGCAATAGTGAGGATAATCACCATTTTATTAATTAGATTTTATATAATAAGTTTTTTTATATATAATAAGTTTTAATCATTGGAGGCCCTATTTTAACTTACATTGGGTGATATTAATACCTGGGTCAGTGCTGGGGGGCTGTGGGATCCCATTAAGCCAATCTGTGTCAAAGACTTATACTAATTTTAAATGCAGTATTCATCATGTTAGAGTGTGCCCAATATGGGATATTTTGGGGTGTTATGACATTGGGAAATTTAGGCAAGGCTATAATTCAAGTGAGGCAGATCTATTTTTCTGTTTTATATCTGGTTACTTTCCTAAGTATAGGAGCACAGTGTGTTAAAGTGGTGAGATTCCCCAGATATGATTTGAGCCTCAGTAATGATTATGTTTCTGAGGTTTGGGCTTTGGTGCCTTCTAGTAAATGATGTTTAAACTACTTTATTGAGGAATTATTGACATGTAAAAACCTATACGTGTTTCATGGATACAATTTGATGGGTTAGGGATAAGTATATACCATAAAACCATTATCATTGTTGAAGCCATAAATATACCCATCACCTAAGTTTCCTCCTATCCCTTTATTATTATTTTCATTATTTGTGTGCGTGTGTTTGTGTGTGTGTAGCAAGAACACTTAACAAATGTTATGGTCCCATCCATTAGGACCCCTTCCACAATCCTCTCATATCTGTGCTTCCTATGGATGTTTTGGCCACCTGACAGATTGTCCTCTCTCCTTACAACCTTCCCACAGCCATTTCTCTCCCTCAGTGGTGTTTATGAGGCCCAGTACCCCTCCCAAATACCCAGGCATAACACCCAGTCACAGCTCCCATCTTCCCCTGCTGGGCATCCAATACCTTTCTCATGATGACAAAGATCCCCTTCCTAATTGTGAGCCACAGCTACCCTCCAGTGCAGACAATGACCACCACGTTCTGCACATCTCCCTACTGAACCCCTCCTCAGAGTTCCAGACCTGTGTGGCCATCTACTAATTGTTCTTCACCCATTTTTCTTTGAAACATCTCTGATTCTTAAGATAGTCAAAACCAGAATTGATAGCCTCAGTGAAAATTATCTTACCACCTACTTTAATATCCTGGTTAATGGAATTTCCATCCTTCTGGCTGCTGAGCTCTAAAACTCCCTTCCTTTCCCTCTCATTAGCAAAATCTGAAATTCTGGGCAGCTCTAAGTAAAAAACTGATCCAGAATCCAACCAGTTCTCCCAGTTCCACAGCCACCACCTTGGTACAACCACCAACACTCAGCTGAAGTACTGCAGTTGTTGCCTGTTCCTTGTTCTTCCCATAACCTCCTGAGGCCAAAAGTATAATATGCTCTGCTCTCCAGGCTGCAGCCACCGGGAGCTTGATGAGAGCTGGATCAGATCAGTTCCCTCTCTTCCAAATCTCCTGTTTCCCATCACTTCCAGAAGAGACGCCCAACTTTTCATGGAGCCATTCCATGCCTGACTCCTTCCCACCTGTTCTCAGTTCTCCTCCTTTCTCTCTATAATGATAAGAAAGGGGAACTGCAGTTCTCTGAACAAACTCATAGTCATCTCCTAGACTGAACATATTCTGATACCTAAGTCTGGAACAATCTTTTATACCTCATTGTATTGGTTGCCAGCAACAGGAACCTCTGGATTTATGACCCTGGGCTTGGATTTCTTCAATGTCTCTGGGCCCAAGAAGAGTGGAAGAGGGCAGGCCAAGAGTCCCAGGACACAATCCCAGAGACAAAGGGTGGGATCAGGACCATTGAGGGCCTGGAATATCCTTCACTCACTGTAGTGTGCGGGAGAAGGCCCGGCGATGGTCGCCTCATGGAAGTTCGAGCCCACAAGGGCACCCTCAGCGGAGTGGGGGGTCGCAGCCAAAGTAGGAGGTCTCCCAGGGGAAGCGCTCTCTGCGAAACGCGCTGACCAGTCTCGGAGCCGCTTTTCACGGGCTCGGGACCTGACCCAATGGGGGCCAGCGGGTTTGTGTGCTCCTCCCGGGGTCGCCCAAAAAGATCAAGATTTGGCCTCGGGGGCGACAGGTGCAGACTTCAGCCCCCCGAGGGCGGCGCGGACGCGTCGCTGGCAGCTCGATCTGGGGCACCGGGACCAGCAGTGGAGACGCCTGGAGTCCGGGGGTGGGGGCCTGCGGGCAGGTGCCCAACACTTGGGAACCGCCGAGCGCTCCCGCAGCTCCCGACTCTCGGACCCCCGGGCACTCGGGGCAGCTCGCGGCCCGCACCTGATTCGGGAGCGGGCGGGCGCCCCCTGGAGGCCGCATGTGAAAATGGGATTAGCGCCCTTGGGGAGAAGAGGCCTGGGAGGGAGACTCTGAGGTCCCCCACCAGGAGGTCCCCACGCCCTCTAGGTGTGTTCCCTGGCTCCCGCGCTCCCCGGACCTCCACCTGAGCTTCCGTGGGGTCTGAAGGTCCACCCTCACTGTGCCCAGTTCACGTTGTACCCTGTCCGATGCGACCTCAGATCACACCTGGCCCGCTGACTTGAAGCATGTCTGTCCGTAGAGGGAAAGATTTAAATGAGAATGTGAGCAGTGAGAGCCCCACGCATATCCTACCCGTGGGCCCCTGGTGCATCCAAGACCCGCCTGCCTCAAAGATAAACTCAAAATGGATGAAACATCTAAATGTGAAACAAGATTCCATCAAAATCCTAGAGGAGAACACAGGCAACACCCTTTTTGAACTTGGCCACAGCAACTTCTTGCAAGATTCATCCATGAAGGCAAGGGAAACAAAAGCAAAAATGAACTGTTGGGACTTCATCAATATAAAATGCTTCTACACAGCAAAAGAAACAGTCAACAAAACTTAAAGACAACCTACAGAATGGGAGAAGATATTTGCAAATGACATATCAGATAAAGGGGCTAGTATCCAAGATCTATAAAGAACTTATTAAACTCAACAGCAAAGAAACAAACAATCCAATCGTGAAATGGGCAAAAGACATGAACAGAAATCTCACAGAGGAAGACATAGACATGGCCAAGAAGCACATGAGAAAATGCTCCGTATCACTTGCCATCAGGGAAATACAAATCAAAACCACAATGAGATACCACCTCACACTAGTGAGAATGGGGAAAATTAACAAGACAGGAAACCACAAATGTTGGAGAGGATGTGGAGAAAGGGGAACCCTCCTGCACTGTTGGTGGGAATGTGAACTGCTGCAGCCATTCTGGAAAACTGTGTGGAGGTTCCTCAAAGAGTTAAAAATAGATCTGTCCTACGACCCAGAAATTGCACTGCTGGGGATTTACCCCAAAGATACAGATGCAGTGAAATGGCAGGACACCTGCACCCCAATGTTTATAAGAGCAATGTCCACAATAGCCAAACTGTGGAAGGAGCCTCGGTGTCCATCGAAAGATGAATGGATAAAGAAGATGTGGTTTATGTATACAATGGAATATTACTCAACCATTAGAAACAACAAATACCCACCATTTGCTTCGACATGGATGGAACTGGAGGGTATTATGTTGAGTGAAATAAGTCAGTCGGAGAAGGACAAACATTATATAGTCTCAGTCATTTGGGGAATATAAAAAATAGTGACAGGGAATAAAGGGGAAAGGAGAAAAAAATGAGTGGGAAATATCAGAAAGGGAGACAGAACATGAGAGACTCCTAACTCTGGGAAACGAACTAGGGGTGGGGGAAGGGGAGGTGGGCAGTGGCGCGGTGGGGTTGACTGGGTGACGGGCACTGAGGGGGGCACTTGATGGGATGAGCCCTAGGTGTTATTCTATATGTTGGCAAATTGAACACCAATAAAAAATAAATTTACCAAAAAAAGAAATATTAATTATTGAAAATCCATGAACAAGGACTTTTTTTTCCCATTTATTTGTATCTTTAATTTCTTTCAGCAGTGTTTTTATAGTTCTCAGTGTATAGATCTTTCACCTCCTTGGTTAAATTTATTCTTAAGTGTTTTATTCCTTTTGAATCTATTATAAAAGAGATTGTTTATAATTTTTTTCACAGTTGATTGTTAATATGTAAAAATCCAGTTTTTTTTATGTTGGTTTTGTATCCTGCAACTTTATTGAATTCATTTATTCTAACAGGTTTTAGGTGAGTCTTTGGGTTTTTTGTACATAAGATTATGTCATCCACAAATAGAGACAATTTTATTTCTTCTTTTCTCATTTGCATGCTTTTTATTTCTTCTTCTTGTCCAATTACTCTGGCTAAGACTTCCAGTACTATGTTGAATAGAAGTGGTGAGAGTGGTCACCTTGTCTTGTTCCTGATCTTAGCCAAAAATTTTCAACTTTTCACCATTGAATATGATGTTGGCTATGGGCTTATCATATATGACCTTTATAATGTTGAGGTATCATGTTCCTTCTATACCTAATTTGTTGAGAGTTTTTGTTATGAAAAGATGTTGAATTTTGTCACATGCTTTTCTGTCTATTGAGGTGATATGATCCTTCATTTTGTTAATGTGGTATATCACTTTATTGATTTGTGTTTGTTGAACTATCTTTGCATCCTAGAGAGAAAAAACAGGTGGACATAGTGTATGATCCATTTAATGTGCTGTTGAATTTAGTTTACTAGTATTTTTTGAGGATTTTTGCATCTAGGTTCATCAGGGATATTGACCTGTAATTTTCTTGTGTTATAGTATCCTTATATGGCTTTGGTCTGAGGGTAATGCTGGCCTTGAAAATGAATTTGGATGTATTCCGTCCTCTTCAGTTTTTTGGAAGAGTTTGAGGAGGAATGACATTAAGTGTTTCTTAGAATTCATCAGTGAAGCCATCAAATCTTGTACTTTTCTTTTTGGGGAAGGTTTTTGTTTGTTTGTTTTAAGGGAAAGTTTTTGATTACTGACTCAATGTCCTTACTCATCATTGGTTTGTTCAGGTTTCCTATTTCGTTATGGTTAAGTCTCAGTAGGTTGTATGTTTCTAGGAATATATCCCTTTTTTTGTAGGTTATTCAATTTATTGATGTACAGTTAATAGTAGTTTCTTATGATCCTTATATTTCTGTGGTATGAATTACAATATCCCCTCTTTAATTTCTAGTTTCATTTATTTGAGTCTTTTCTTTTTTCCTTAGTCTATTTAAAGGTCTGTCAATTTTATCTTTTTCAAAAAACAAAACCAAAAACAATTCTTAGCTTTGATCTTTTCTATTGTTCTTCTAGTCTTTTCTTTAAAAAAAAAAGATTTATTTATTTATTCATGAGAGACACAGACTGAGAGAGAGGCAGAGACACAGACAGAAAGAGAAGCAGGCTCCCTGCAGAGAGCCCAACACAGGACTCGATCCTAGATCCTGGGATCATGACCCGAAGGCAGGCGCCCAACCATTGAGCCACCCAGGCATCCCCTAGGATTATTTTCTTTATTTCCCTTTGACCTTTATTATTTCCATCCTCCTGCTAATGTTAGGCTTAGTTCTTTTCTAATTCCTTGAGTTGTAAAAGCAGAATGTTTACTTAACATCCATTATCTTTTCTTAATATAGATAAGTATCTGCTATAGCCTTCCCTCTTAGAACTGCTGTTGCTGGATCCCATAAATTTTGGCATATTGTTTATTTTCATATATCTCAAGATATTTTTTTAATTTCCCTTTTGATTTCATCTTTGATTCTTTGGTTGTTCAAGAGTATGTTCTTTATTTCCACATATGTGTGAATTTTCCAATTATCTTCCTGTTATTTCTACTTTTCATTGCATTTGGTCAGAAAAGATACTTATATGATTTCAGTTTTCTTAAATTTGTTAAAATTTGTTTTGTAGCCTACCATATGATCTATCCTAGATACTTTCCCCTGCACCCTTGAATAAAATATGTATTCTGTTGCTGTTCAGTGGAATGTTCTGTATATATTAGCTCCATTTGGTCCATAGTGTTGTTCAGGTCCATTGTCTCCTCTACCATCATGGTTTTATAAGATGCGAAATCATCCTATGCAGAAAGCTTTAAAAACACTGTAATGAATACTCTCCCACTGTAGTCAGCATGATTCATCAGTATTTCTTTTTTTTTAGTTTGTTGGCATGGAGTGGAGAATGAAGAGGCATAATTTGGCAGTGTTTCTTTAGAAGTTTTGTCACAGATCAGGACTCCAAAGATAGGTCTATCCACCCAGAAGACTCACCCCTGTGAGAAATGTGTCCCTATTCTGAAAGACATTTTGCACCTGGCTGTTCTACCTGGGTAGAAACTATACTTGGATGGAGCATGTGCAAACCTACACCAGCTTCAGAAGCATTATACTGCAGAGAAAAGGGATGTGGAAAGGGCCTTATTTGTAAAGACCTGCATTTACCATGTCCCTTCACCTGTAGGAAGGTTGGAAAGGAGTTTCCAGCCACATTGGGCTTTCTTCAGCACCACAAAATCACCAAGTGTGGGGAGGCCTTTCATGGTGGAAAAAGTCATTACACATTCACATGAATCCACTGGGAAAGTCTCCAGCCACAGAGTCTTGTTTACCACCGAAGAGTATCCACTAGAAAAAGGGTTTATGAGTCCAGCAAATATGGGAAAGCTTTTTACTGCAAGTATTCACTTGTTCAGCTCCAGAGAGACCACACTGGAGAAAAGCCTTATACGTGTGGTGAATGTGGGAAATCCTTTAGTCAATGTTCCAACCTTATTGAACACTGCAGAATCCATAGTGGAGAAAAGCCTTATGAGTGTGAGGAATGGGAAAGCCTTTGGGTGCAAATCCAATCTTGTAAGGCACCAGAGAACTCATAGTGGAGAAAATTACAAGTGCAGTGAATGTGGGAAATTCTTCAAAGCTTCATCCTTGTTCAACACTGGAGAATTCACACCACAGTAAGGCCTATGTGTGTTCCCAGTGTGGAAAATCCTTTAGCCAAAGAGTTACTCTCATTAGACACCAGGGTGTTCACACCAGTAAAAGGCTTTACACGTGTGGGGAATGTGGGAAAGCCTTTGGATCCAAATCCAAACTTGATCAGCACAACAGAAGTCACACCAGAGAAAGGCCTTATGAATGTGCTGAATGTGGTAAGTCTTTTAGACAAAGCTACAGCCTTGTTGAACACCAGCGAATTCACAGCAGAGCAAAGCCTTTTGAGTGTGGCCAGTGTGGGAAATGCTTTAGCAGAAGAGCTATTTTCACTAAACATCAACAAATTCACTTTGAAGAAAGGCCTTATAAGTGCAGTGAATGTGGTAGATCCTTTAGTTGAAGCACCAGCCTTATTCAGCACTGCAGCATTCACACAGGAGCAAGACTTCATGAGTATGGTGATTGTGGAAAATAATTTAGGCAAAAACCTATTCTCATTCAACATCAGGTAGTTCACACTGAAGAAAGGCCTTATGAGTGCAGCAAATGTGGCAAATCCTTTAGCCAATGCTCCAGCCTCAATCTCCACTGAAAATTTCACATCATGGAAAAGGCCCATGAGTGCAGGAAATATGGGAAATCTGTCACTCCAACATCTGATGTTTAGCACCAGAAAGTCCATACTTGAAGATAGGCTTAGATTTGAAGGAAACATGCCATCTCCTGTTCACTCTAATGGCACTAAATAGTTTGTATGAGGGAGCCATGTACTTAAAGTTAAACCTCATACTTGCAAGCATCCAGAGGGTGAAATTCCCCCATGAGTTTATAGGCATGTGTGAGGCTTACAGGAGCTGCACTACACATTCCAAACTACCCAGGGCCCTTACCAGAGTTAGATCACTGCCAGTTTCTCTAATAGAAGCCATCCTACTTCTGTTACCTTGTACAGTGTTTCATCAGTCACTGCAGTGTGCCTAAAGCAAGGCAGATGTCTGTGCTCTCTCCCATTCCCTAGAGGAAATCTTGAGGAGTCTTTGCCCTTATAGTAATTTCCCTTTTCTGATTAAGTATGAATATGACCCAGTTTGGGTCAAGAGTGGGCTCTGCTGGCAGCTTGCAGGGAAGGCTTACCTTCTTCATGGAAATTTTTGGTTTCAGACAACACTTCTAGTTGATTTTTCCAGCCTTCAGGTCACCAACGGTCTGCGTCATTGCTCTGGTTTGTGCAGCAATAAAGTTCTTAGTGTTTAATCTATCTTTAATCATGGGGGTTGTATTCACTGTTTTGGGTGAGTGGAAAACAGAAATGTGCTTGTGTGGGGGCCCCAACTTTGTGCAGCTCAGTGAGGACAATGCAGTGACAGAGAGAAGTTCTCATTCCTGTTTTGGTCTAATTTGTATGGCTGCACAAGACCTAGGAAACAATGCAGTGCTTCATGGTCCTCATTTGTGGCCTAGATGCCTCCTCCATCTATTGTGAGACCATAGGACACCCTAAGGAAGGGCCCCTTGCTTTGAAAAGTTCTGGTGCCTTTAGGAATGGCATGAATTTATTCTCTTGCTCCTAGAGGCTGTCATGTGATGCCCAGCACTGTTGAGGGGAATATTTTCAACAGGTTCTACAAAGGAGCCGAGTGTCCTGATATTTATAATTCTGAAGGCCTTTTATCACTCCTCAGACTACAGTAACTGGTTTCAACCATAGGTGGTACTGATATCCTGGATGTGATTAATAGGCAAACTAGAAGGTATATCCCTCTTCTAAAAGTGCATCCATAAATCTCCCAGTGACTATTGTTATGAGGAATTACAGGACTCCCAGTGCTGTGTATCTTCTCTAGCCGAAGTCATTGTCAGAGCAAATAATCTAGAGGTATTTGTGAATTCTTATTGTCCTCCTGGGCTGTTGACCTCAGTGGCCATCCACTGCTCTAAAGGCAGAGAAACGAAGACAGAGAATGGAAATCCTGTTGTCCCAGGATGTGACTCTTGTGGTCCAGTCAGTGTTTCATTTGTCCCAGATTGGAACAGCCTCCATTGCTCACCAGTATTTCCTGCACTGATTCAGGGCTGCTCTTTCTCAAGAATAAGGAAAAATAGAGTGGAGTCAGTACTGGGTGGTTAAACCTGCTGGTTTACAAAAAGTAGGTGATTCAGATTTTTTATTCTGAACTATTTTTTAGAAACTTTTTTGAGGTACAATTGACATGCAGTAATCTGCACATATTTAAGGTATACAATTGAAAATTTTTGTCATACATTTAAACCCATACAAACCATCATAATCATGACAATGGAGAACCATGATGTACCTCATGCTTTTATAATTTCTCCTTGTCCTTACCAGACTTTACAGGGATTCAGGGATTTACTTTCTTTAGCAATATGTTGGTTTATAAACATTGGGATGCAGGTATCTCGGTTTTTCACTGCATCTGTATTTTGGGGGTAAATCCCCAGCAGTGCAGTTGCTTTATTTTTAACTCTTTGAGGAACCTCCACACTGTTCTCCAGAGTGGCTATACAAGTTCACATTCCCATCAACAGTGCGAGAAGACTCCCCTTTCTCCACATCTTCTCCAACATTTGTTGTTTCCTGTCTTGTTGATATTCACCATTCTCACTGGTGTGAGGTGGTATCTCATTGTGGTTTTGATTTGTATTTCCCTGATGGCAAGTGATGTGGAGCATTTTCTCATGTGCTTGTTGGCCATGTCTATTTCTTCTTTGGTGAAACTTCTGTACGTCTTTTGCCCATTTCATGATTGGATTGTTTGTTTCTTTGCTGTTGGTTTAATAAGTTCTTTATAGATCTTGGGTACTAGCCCTTTATCTGATATGTCATTTGCAAATGTCTTCTCCCATTCTGTAGGTTGTCTTTTAGTTTTGTTGACTGTTTCTTTTGCTGTGTAGAAGCATTTTATATTGATGAAGTCCCAACAGTTCATTTTTGCTTTTGTTTCCCTTGCCTTCATGGATGAATCTTGCAAGAAGTTGCTGTGGCCAAGTTCAAAAAGAGTGTTGCCTGTGTTCTCCTCTAGGATTTTGATGGAATCTTGTCTCACATTTAGATGTTTCATCCATTTTGAGTTTATCTTTGTGTATGGTGTAAGAGAATGGTCTAGTTTCATTCTTCTGCACATGGCTGTCCAATTTTCCCAGCACCATTTATTGTCCTCATTGTCCTCCTGGGCTGTTCACCTTAGTGGCCATCCACTGCTCTAAAGGCAGAGAAACGAAGACAGAGAATGGAGATCCTGTTGTCCCAGGATGTGACTGTCTTTTTTCCAGTGGATAGTCTTTCCTGCTTTGTCAAATATTAGTTGACCATAAAGTTGAGGGTCCACTTCTGGATTCTCTATTCTGTTCCGTTTTTGTGCCAGTACCACACTGTCTTGATGATCACAGTTTTGTAGTACAACCTGAAATCTGGCATTGTGATGCCCCCAGCTATGGTTTTCTTTTTCAATATTCCCCTGGCTATTTGGGGTCTTTTCTGATTCCACACAAATCTTAAGATGATTTGTTCCAACTCTCTGAAGAAAGTCCATGGTATTTTGATATGAATTGCATTGAATGTGTAAATTGCCTTGGGTAGCATTGACATTTTCACAATATTAATTCTTCCAATCCATGAGCATGGAATATTTTTCCATCTCTTTGTGTCTTCCTCAATTTCTTTCAGAAGTGTTCTGTAGTTTTTAGGATATAGATCCTTTACCTCTTTGGTTAGGTTTATTCCTAGGCATCTTATGCTTTTGGGTGCAATTATAAATGAGATTGATTCCTTAATTTCTCTTTCTTCAGTCTCATTGTTAGTGTATAGAAATGCCACTGATTTCTGGGCATTGATTTTGTATCGTGCCACACTGCCAAACTGCTGTATAATGTTTCCCTAACTCAGGGAAATGAACAAGGGGTAGTGGAAAGGGAGGTGGGTGGGGGATGGGGTGACTGGGTGACGGGCACTGAGGGGGGAACTTGACAGGATGAGCACCGAGTGTTATGCTATATGTTGGCAAATTGAACTCCAATTTAAAAAATATACCAAAAAAAAAAAAAAATCTGTCCTAGTTGTGCCCCAGGGTCTTCACTGAAGCACATTTTATAAAATCTGAAGACTAAAAACATTGTAAGAAACTGCCAAACTCTGCCTCTCCCTCTCTCTCTCTCTGTCTCTCTCTGTCTCTCATGAATAAATAAAATCTTAAAAAAAAAAAGAAACTGCCAAACTGTGATCTAAGCTGGTTATACCCGTCTGTGTTCCCACTGACAGCCTATGAGCTCCTGTTCTTCCACATTTTGCCAATACTTCATATTGTCAGTCTTTTAAATTTTTAACTGTCTTAATAGAGGTGTTATAGCTTTTAATTGCAGTTCTCTGATGTTTCATGATGTTGAGCATTTTTTATGTTTGCCACTTACATATCTTCTTTAATGAAAATGGCAACACTATTTGTTTATTTTAAAATGGATGTTGGCTGATACTTTTCATTAATAATAAAAAGACACATTTTGGAACTCTACTCATTTTTCAGCACTGTTATATCCTCTGCCAAATGGAAGTATTGTTTTTCAATTCTATAAGAATATCTTTGCAATTTTTTTGCGGGAGGCGGGGGGGGGGGGGGGGAACCTGGGTGGCTCAGTCATGCTCCACGTCAGGCTCCCTGGTTCTCCCTCTCTCTCTTTCTGCTGCCACCCCACCTCCCCTGGCTTGTGCTCTCTCTGTCAATAGATTAAAAAATCTTTTTAAAAATTTCAAAATCTTAAAAAAATTTTTTTTGCTATTTACAGTGTAACACCTACAGAGGCCATATACATTTAAGCATTTTCTACATTCTTAACATATTCTCCATCATTTTCTGAAGTCTAGACATTCAATAAACACAGGCCCTGTATTGTAGTGTTTGTCAGTTTCTCTCATGTATATACATATTCCCATCCCAGTCAGTTTCAAATTGCTAAAATGATGTCACTGAACGTGAATTTGGGAAGAGATGTGCAGTAGCACATTATATTCTATACCACCATACAGATACAATAGTCATCAATAACCTCAGGAATATGTATGAGTACGATATAGTAAAATAATTTGGAAGTGACAGCTTTTGAGTATTTACTACATTTACTTTAAAAAATAGCTTTATTAAGGGCAGCCCTGGTGGCCTAGCAGTTTAGCTTTTAGCCCAGGGTGTGATCCTGGAGACCCGGCATCAAGTCCCACATCGGGCTCCCTGCATGGAGCCTGCTTCTCCCTCTGCCTGTGTCTCTGCCTCATTCTCTCTCTCTCTCTCTCGAATAAGTAAATAAAAATCTTTAAAAAAAAAAAAAAAAGTCCAAAAAAATAAAAATAAAAAATAAAAAAATAAAAAAATAAAAAATAAAAATAGCTTTATTAAAAATTCTTATATTGTGCATATTTAAAGTGTACAAATTGTGTTTTGATACATGCTTAACTCCTGAAACCAAATGTTTCTTCTGCCTTTTTTAATGCATTCCTCCTAACATTAAAATGGTAGACATATTTATCCTTTGAATGGATATTTTCAAATATATACATAAAAGGAAATGTGTCATGAAGCCCCATGACCCCAATCCTAATCTTTCAACATTGATCAATTCCCTGCTGTTTTTATTCCCTCTAGTCTCACTCATTACTAGATTGTTTTTTTACATATAATCTCAACATCTTGTTCAATGCCTAATCTCTTTGTAATGCATTTCCAAAATGTAAGGACTGTTTAATCCTAAAAACTTTTTTTCAATCAAAATATTTGGAGTAGGGCCCTGGGTGACTCAATTGGTTAAGCATCTGCCTTTAGCTCAGGTCATGAATTCCAGGGTCCTGGAATTGAGTCCCATATCAAGCTCTCTGCTATGCTAGAATCTGCTTCTCCCTCTCCCTCTGTCTACCATTTTGCTTGCTTGTGCTCTCTTTCTCTGTCAAATAAAACAGAAAAAAATATATTTGGGGTTTCATATGTCAGTGCTCTATTCTTTCAATTTTCCTAAACTGTTCTTTAAGGGAATCAGATCCAAAATGGATATATATGACTTAGTAGATGGGTCTGTTCCCTACTCACTTAAAACCACTTCATCATCTAATTCTTAGACCATCTGTTTGTTGAAGTTGCTTAGTCATTTGTCATAATTTGCTGTGTTTTGGATTTGTCAGGGATCCTGAATTTGGGGAAAGAAACAAATCCAGATCCAGGAGACAAAGAAAGACCCCACCAAACAAAATCACCCCAAGGAGATATACACCATAACACATAGTAATTAAAATGACAGAAAGTAGTTATGAAGAATTTTAAAAACAACAAGAGAAAAGAAGACAGTTACATACAATAAAAACCCCCATAAGGCTATCAGTTGTTTTTAGCAGAAGCTTTGCAGGTCAGAAGGGGGTGGCATGATATATTCAAAGTACTGAAAGAAAAATCTGCACTAAGAATAGTCTACCAAACAAAGCTATAATTCAGAATAGAAGGACAGATAAAGAGTTTACCAGACAAACAAAAGTTAAAGGAATTCATCACCACTAAACCAGCCTTACAAGAAATGTTAAAGGTGATTCTTTGGGTAGAAAGGAAAGAAGCAAGAGTAAGAAAAGTAGGAAGCACAAAAGCGGTAAAATTAAATATGTCTATAAAAACCAGTCAAGGGATTCACAAAATAAAAGATGTATGACACCATACACCTGAAACAAGAAAAATGGGTTCACATTGTGACCATCAACTTAATTTAGACTGCTATATGCATAAGATGTTATGTATAAACCTAATGGTAGCCACAATAAAAAAAACTGGTAGTACATATGCAAGAAGTAAAGAGAAAGAGATCCAAGTATATCACTAAAAGCCAACAAACGACGAGAGAAGAGAGCAAGAGAAGAAAGGAACAGAGAAAAACAAAACAACCATAAAACAAGTACCAAATGAGAGTAAGTACATACCTATCAATAATTACTTTGAATGTAAATGGACTAAATGTTTCAATCAAAAGTCGGGTGACAGAATGTATAAAAAAGCAAGAGTTGTCTATATGCTCCCTATAAAAGATTCTTCAGATCTAAAGACACCTCCAGATTAAAAGTGAAGGGATGAAAAAGCATTTGCCATGCAAATAAGAGTGGAAATAAAGCCAGGTTAGCAACTCTTATATCAGACAAAATAATTTTAGAAGTATTCATGCAATAGTATTTTTATATTCATGCAATAGTATTTTTATATTCATGCAATAGTATTAATCATAACAACAATAATATACATTTCCTTGTAGACTGTCTTCATGATTCAAGAAAAAAGATATTTCTTCTCCTTGAAATTACCATCTGTATAATAGTCTGTATCCCACCCTCTTCCACATTCTCCATCCATTTATTCGTCCTCCTCTTTGTCTATCCGATTCAAAGGCATTCCCTTGCACTGTGTCTCCCTGACCTTTGTGTCCTCTAAATACGAATACGATATTTAGCAATGTCTATTTCACCTCTGATTGCAGAGGCAGCTGCAGCCATCAAGTAAATGGATTGACTTCCCTGCCAAGTTGTGGCCTCACCCTTAACGATCATCCTTCCAGGCTGCCTAGCCAGCCAGAAGTGCCCATATCCAGCCTCAGCTAAGATCCTGAGTCTATTCCAAATGCCATCCTATATCCTCAATCCAATGTCTCCAGTTGAATGCCTCAAATGCACCTTGAGCTCATATTCCAACATTCTCAATTTCAGTTAATAGTCTTGCCATCCAAACAAGTTTGAAATCCAGGTTAGCCTCTGGCCATAATACTCTACACATAGTGCTGAGAAATTGTGACTGCCTCAAGTAAGTCTGCTCTGATGCATGGGCGTGTCTCTTTTGTGATGAGTCCTAATATTATTAGCATTTCCTATCCAATACCAATTCACCATGCATCTTATACACTGTCAGCATGCAATGATCATTATTGGGTAGTTGATTATTTCATGCACCATTGAAACACATTTGTATCCTACTTCTATTGCTATTTATGCATTTATAATATATATAATATATATGATATTTATAATAGCATAATAGCAGCATATACTATTTAATAGCATTTATTAGCTAGAAATTCTAATGAAGTACAAAGAAATGTCAACAGTCTTCTATTCGGTTAACTCAAAATAAGTCTGTATAGAAAAGGGAAGAATAGTTATTTGGATCACAAACATCACCCTCAAATAATAACGAAATGTTTTTTGTTTTGGTTTTTTAGAGAGACAGAGTAAGTGTGAGGAAGGAGTTTAGTGGAGGGGCAGAGGGGGAGAGAGAATTAGGTGGTCTGTTTGTTTGTTTATTTATTTATTTATTTATTTATTTATTTATTTATTTATTTTAGGTAGAGAGAACACATGAGTGGGGGAGGGGCAGAGAAAGAGGGAGAGAGAATCCTCAAGCAGACTCCCCACTGCACGGGACCCTGAAATCATGACCCTAGTCAAAACCAAGAGTTGGATGCTCAACCCACTGAGCCACTCAGGTGCCCAAAAAAATTTATCTCAGGGATAAGATGCCCCTTTGCACACGTGCTCAGATTGTTTTCATAGTAGCCACTATCACAGCAGGAAAAAAATTTGGCAAGTGGCTCTTCTTTTCAGATAAGTCTAAGATTTCAAAATGAATTGTATCTGTCTTAGTTTGTTAGGTCTGCTATAAGGAAATACCACAGACTGAGTGGCTTGTAAACAACAGAAATTTATCTCTCACAGTTCTGGAGGCTGGAAGTCCAAGATTAAGGTCCTGGCAGATTTGGTGTCTAATGAGAGCCCACTTTCTGGTTCGCTGACAGCCTTCTTGCTGTGTCCTCACATGGTGGAAGGGGCAAGGATCTCTTTTATAAGGGCACTAGTTCCATTTTAAGGCAGAGCTCTCATGACTTAGTCGCCTCCCAAAGGTCCCATCTCCTAATACCATCACATTAGGCATTAGGTTTTCAACATATGAATTGAGGGGGACACAAACATTCAGATTGTGGCAGTATTTGTGTTAGGAAATTCAGTTAGAAATATATTTGGGGGTGGGGAACAGATAGGATTGCTGGGGTTGGAATACTGAGATGTATACATGCAGAGGTATGGGCAGAAGGAGAGAGAGAAAATCTTAAGCAGGTTCCATGGAACCCAACATGGGGCTCAATCTCACAGTCCTGATCATGAACTGAGAGGAAATCAAGAGTTGGATGCTTAACGGATTGAGCCACCCAGGCACCCTGTTTCCTTTTGCCATTCCTCATTCATTTCCCATGTCATGACCCTAGCTGAATTCTTTCTTCTTTGTCCCTTGATTGCACATACCAAAGCCTACAAAATTGATTCTGAAGCTTTGATCAACATGTAGTTGAAGAGAAATAATATTTGTTGGTTGCCAACTATTGAAAGCATGCATTATAGGACTAACATTGCAGTGTGTACATTCAGATTTTCTTTGGGTTCCTGTTCTGCTGGATGGAATATATAATATATTGCCTTACATTTTGGGAATACATTTTTTAAAAATAGAAAAGGCAGAATAAATATAAGGATACTTGGATAATGATAAGCTTAAAATTATAATTTGTGTCAACCTCTCTCATTTTAGGTAAATTAAATCTATATATTCCACATAAAATCTGAAGGAGCTTCATAAACTTATTTAAAAATTTATAGAAAACAAAATTTTCACTATTCCCTACCTGTTTCAGGGACACACAACATTTTCCTCCCAAATATCCCAGTAATGGCTGCTTATGTGAAGTCTTTCCTCTCCTTACCCTCAGTGGACATACTGAAACAAAGTTGACTCTAAAGCTTCAATCTGAGTGTATTTGAAGAGCAACAAGATACTGTTTATTAGTTCAAAGCTGTGAATGAAGGTACTTGTATCTAAGGGACACTATGATAAAATATATCATGTGTTACTCTCCCATATAGTGAATGCGGGAATAAGTCGCCCTGTGGAGTCTTTAAGCAACACTACAAGGCTGCTCAGTGATATATGAAATTAAAGGATTTATTACATTCACAGCTCCTAGAAGAGGGAGGCACCACACCCCATACAAGAAGCCAGATGGAGCCAGGGATTGACTCAACCAAGCAGGTGGAGATCCCAGGGAGGCAAGTATCATTATTGGGAGTCAAGGGGGAGTACACAGACACAGGAATTTCATTAATGCAGTGGAATGTCACTAGATCACAGGGAAAGACAAGGAAAGGAATTGGTACAGGGAACTAGCCTTATTATCATACTGGTGTACCTGGTCACGTGGGCTCTCAGCCGGTATGTAGGATGTTGAAGCAACAAGAGAATGTGGTTTTCAAAATTTACAACACTAGGGGATCCCTGGGTGGCTCAGCGGTTTAGCGCCTGCCTTCAGCTCAGGTTGTGATCCTGGGGTCCTGGGGTCCAGGGATCGAGTCCCACGTCGGGCTCCTGCATGGAGCCTACTTCTCCCTCTGCGTGTGTCTCCGCCTCTCTGTCTCTCATGAATAAATAAATAAATAAAATCTTAAAAAAAAAAATTACAACACTAGCTCCATGAGGCACTTACAAAATAAAAAGACACAGGGTAGCCTGGGTGGCTCAGCGGTTTAGCGCCGCCTTCGGCCCAGGGCGTGATCCTGGAGGCCCGGGATCGGGTCCCACATCGGGCTCCCCCGAGGGAGCCTGCTTCTCCCTCTGCCTGTGACTCTGCCTCTCTCTCTGTCTCTCATGAATAAATAAAATCTTAAAAATAAAAAGACATAGAAAACGCAATTTGGGTGCATTCCTCCTCCCAAAAATGTAGGTGCATCCCTTTAGGAGTATCCGATGCCGCCCTCTTCTTCGGATCTTCTGCACACCCTTACCCAGCGCCCCTGTCCTTGGACAATGCCCTCTTCGCTCCTGGAAAGAGTGTAGCAATCCTCCGCAGGGCGGAGTCAGGACAAATACTACATTACCCGGGAAGCTGTGCCACAGTAAGGGGCGTTGCCGGCCCCGCCGGCGGGGCGGGACTTCCAGCGTCGCGGGTGGGCGTGTGTTTGTGACGCAGCGGGTAGGTGCTAGCCGACTGTGAGCTTCCGCTTGTCGGGCGGGAGAGGGGAACGGTGGCCGCGCGCTCCTCCCGCCTCTCTGTGGGACCGGAGGGGGAGAGCCGGCTAACCCTGCGACAGCCCCCCAGCGCCCTCTTGCGGCCCGATGGCGATGCCCGTGCACCCGGCGCAGGTGAGTGGCCGTTCGGGATGGCGGTGCCCTGTGACCCCGCGCCTGGTCTCCCCGGCCCGCTGTTTCTCCGAAGGCAGGTCGGAGGCACGTGGGGGTAGCGCCGGTCTCTGGCAGCCGGGGGGGGGATGCCGTGTGGAAGAGACGGCGTGACTTGTGTAGGCGACCCTTCCCGAGGCCGTGACCTCGCAGGTGTCCCCCTGCTGCACTGGGTGTTGATAGTTCTCGTCCTAGGTTGAGGGAACTAGAAGGATCCGGGGATGATGTGCATCCCCTGGTGTCCAGCGGGTCCCGGGAGCCTCGCTCTGGGAGCTCTTTCCTCGGGGATGCCCGTGTGTCTTGGCTCACCACAGCGGGAACCTGAGCCTTGCGCCCTCCTGGCCTCTAGCTCTACAGCTGAGGGCTGAGGTGGAAGAGAGACGAGCCGTTTTTGGAATTGCTGCTGTGCTGGGGCAGAAACGGTTGGAAGGGCAGGCTGGGAGCCAGTTAGGCCAAGCAGTTTATCCTTCCAGTTAGAGTAAGTGGAACTGGCTTTCCCCTGACAGTAGTGAATCTGCTTTCTTGTTTAAGACATTCAGTTAGTGGTGCCATACTGCGAGACACCTTCCGTGGTGCCCCATGTAAAGGGGACTACAATCTCTTTAGTCCCCTTGCTCTGTTTTCTTGTCTTTGGATTCTTTAGGGCCCTCTGACATTGTCTTGCTGATTTTAGTTGCTTGTTTAGGATCTGTTTCTAGCCCTGGATCGTGAGCACCTGTGGCTGCTCTATCCTGAGACCTAGTTGGCCTGGGCTTGTAAAAGGTATTCAATAAATGGCTGAATGAGTGCATGGGCCTCCCCTTCAGGGGCTCCCATGATACTTCTGTTAAATGCACACAGACCCCTCCGTGGGCCCCAGGCTCTGCTCCATCTGCCCCTGGACTTACCTCGGTGCTCCTCTTCCTTTCTTCCCTTGCTCACTGCACCCAGCTGGGTGATGCTGAATTTGCCAGAGTCCTTCCCATTTTGCAGCCTTTGCCGCATGCCCTGTCCCCAGGTCCCTGCAGGGCTGTCTCTCTGCACTACTCCTGTACATCAGTGTCACCGCTGAGACTAGCCTTTCCTGGTTGCTTTATTTCTAATTAAGATGCTGGGGGGGGGAGGGGACGCCTAGGTGGCTCAGCGGTTGAGCGTGTCTGCCTTCAGCTCAGAGTATGATCCTGGAGTTCCCGGATGGACTCCCACATGGGGCTCCCTGCATGGAGCCTGCTTCTCCCTCTGCCTGTGTCTCTTACCTCTCTCTCTGTGTGTATCATGAATAAAAAAATTAAAAAAAAAAAAGATGCTTTGGGCCCTTACCTGCCTGTTTTCTGGTAATTCTGTCATCTTTTGCTGGATGTTCAGATCCTGTCTTAACTCCTTAAATGTGAGATTGTGGGTGACTTTCTAGAGCTGCCTGAGCCTCAGGCTGCTGGCTGTGACATGGAGGTGATGGTGGCATTCACCTTGTGGGCTGTGGGAGGAATAATAAAAGTCACAAAATACGTTGAGCACATACCAGGCCAGGTACTCTGCTGTTTGCACTGTGAGCGTTTTGTCTTTAGTTCTCAGAACTGCCTGGTGAAATGGGAATGATTATTGATGTGGAAATCAAGGCTTGGAGAAGTGATATGATGTCCTCCTCGTGATCACAGCCTACAAGTGTCAGAGTCAAGAATCTTGATTCAGTCCCTGGGAGTCTGGCTCCAGAACTAGAGACTTCTAGTCACTAGCCACCTTCCTCTGTGTGGGAAGCCCTTAGCTGGGGACGGGCATGAGGGGAGGACCAGGGAGACTCAGCTACCATTGCTGCTGTTCTCATTGTTGGAAATTATCATCATGAACATTTTCCCTGTTCCTCTAATGTCCCTGATGACGTACTGCCTGCCCCCACAGTTATCAGGGGAGTGCTACTGTCTGTCATCGCAGTGGCTTTCCCAGGGGAAGTTTCTCTCAGCCATAATTGCATTGTGTCAAAGGTTGTATCTCCCTCTCCCTTGAGCCCAGCTCAGAGCTCGGCCCTCAGGAGGCTTTGGTGATTCAGGCTTGGGTCTCTGCACCTTCACCAGAGACTGGGTCTGATCCCACCCAGCTGCATGAAGCCAACCTCATTACCTCTGTTTGGCTTTCCAGGTTTTGGTGACCTTCAAGGATGTGGCTGTGACCTTCACTCGGGAAGAGTGGGGGCAGCTGGACCTGGACCAGAAGGCCCTGTACCAGGAGGTGATGCTGGAGACCTATGGGCTTCTGGTCTCACTGGGTAAGGGTTCATCTCTCATCCCTGTGGGTCAAGCCAGCCTTCTTGATTTCCAGCTGATCAAGAAGGTCATAGGAGCCATCTTCCCTCCTTCCCAAAGATCCTACAGTTTTCTGGCTCCTTCTCATCCAGGATCATTGGGACAGAAACAACTTCTGAACACGAACCCTCACCCCAATACCCAGCACATTCAGGCTTCAATCTGAAGTCCACATTCCAGATTCCACAGGAGCCTGGTTGGGTCAGACATCCCAGGATCCAGTAGCAGGGCTGTGAGGGATGGGCTGTTCTCAGGAGAGAGTCTGGCAGATCCCTATATGGCATTTGTCATCAGTGCCCCTCAAGGATCTTCCTAAACAATAGTGTCTGTAAAGAGACCCTTGGTATCTCCATGTACATCACCTGTTCTCCTGAGGCCTGGGTCACAGTCCTGCACTGGGGCAGGAGCTGCTTTAGAAGGTACATGGGAATGTCACAGAATGCTAGGAGTGGACACCTTGAGAAAGCCAGTCCTTTTATCTTCTCAGCCTGGAATGCTGATTGGTGTCAAGAGAAAGTCTCAGAACAGTTCTGAGTATTTCATGTGCCCTAATTGTGTCTAATTTTTCTTTTCAATAGAAGGAACAGCCTCTAGCTCACAATCTGAGCTATCTACATGAACTTGCTAGGACTCTACTGGCATTACTTTGATTTCCTTGTTGTGTTTTGATGGTAACCTGCCACTTGTGGAAAGTGAACCTGACTTTTCTCATTTACCAGAGCAAAACAGAGTTCCCTTTTATAACAAAATATGTAACAAAAATTAAAAGTGGGTATGTTTAAAGAGAAGCCATCAGTGACAATGGCACCAGTCACTCTGAGTTCAGATGGGAAGGCAGATGTCAATCTTAAATGAATTGTGATGAGTCATACATAGAAAAATTAGGGGAACTTAGGAATATGTAGCCAGGTGGTCATAACCCATCATGGGTACTTCATGGTTGCTTCAGAAAAGGCATCTCTGGAAGTGACATTAGAACTGAGACTTGAAGCTTGGAGGGGAGGTGGAGGAGGGGTTTTAGTTTACTGGAGGAACCAGTACATGAAAAGGCCCTGAGGTGACAGTGAGCTCCACTACTGGAAGAGCCAGAGGAGGGTCTGGCTCACATTTCTATTGCCCCTCCCTGAACTTGGTGCCAGGCAGGTAGCACACACTGGTGACCATTACCGAGACCTGTCCCAGTGAGTCCGGGGCTGAGGATCAGAATTTTCCAGTTGAGACTTCAGTGGGTCCTGGGGCCTCAGTCACTAGACTTCTGTACAGAACCCACCTGTCTCTGTTGAGATGTATCTGGCTGCACGTGACAGCAGCTAAACCTGGCTTCCCCTGAAGGAGATTCCCCATCTCCCCTCAAGAGAAGCCCCAGGGCGGGGCTGGCCCCCTGGGTGAAGGTAGCAGCCACATAGTTCTGTCTTTAGCAATTTAAGGTTCTCTCTGCTCGTCACCCTTGTGGGCCTATGAGGTGCTAAAGCCGGGACTGAGGAAACAGCCCCCTCATTCAGCCTCCCCTCACATTGGAACAAAGGCTTTGTCTTCAGTTCGGGTTACCTGTTTGCCTCAGATTACCAGTGATCAGAGATGCCATTCCCTGATTTCTTCCCCTGGCAGTTTTCAGTTCTCTCTGAAAGACAATTCCCTAGAGAGAGCTCAGAAATATCATGGCTAGGCCTCACCCCAAGCAGTTTGGTATCTTTTGGTTTGAGGTTGGAATCAAGCATCCTTAAGTGGTTCTGAAGCACAGGGTGTTTAAGAACAGTGACTTAAATTAATTACAGAATCCTTTCTGGAAGGAAGGGCTCCCATTCCCAGGCTCTCAGCTGTGTGTGAAAGTGGTATGCCCCTGAGTAGGATTGGCTTCTACTGATGAGGTTCAGGGACATTGGTGTTGTGTAGACAGCACTACCCTCTATGGCACTTGCAGCCCAAGAATGGAATTTGTGCGCTTGCTTTCCAGGTTGCAGATCAGCGTTTTCTTCACAGCTTCATTCAGGTCTTGTCCCTGCTATGAAGTCCCAAATGGGATGGAGATGTTGCCTTCTTCTCATACACCATGACCTGTTTCCTTCTCCATCAACAGGGCATCCGGTTCCCAAACCAGAGTTGACCCACCTACTGAAGTGTGGGCAGGAGCTATGGACAGGAAAGAGAGGCCTCTCACGTAGTACCTGCTCAGGTAGGAGCAGACAACTGGTCAGGTGGGGTCATGGGAGCCTTCAGCATGCAAGAGACCAGTGCCTCTGAACTTCTGTGTGAAACTCTTTGTGTCCTCCTGGTTACATTCATGGAGAACATGAATGAAATGGAGTCTCCTGATCTCTCAGATGAGGAATCAGGCCTTGAAGAAGAAAGTAACCTATCCAGGATCACTCACTTGGTAGAGGTGGGACAGAACAATGGCTTTCTGGCTCCGGAGGCCTCTTAACCACCACATAGTGCCTCTCAGCAGAGCAGAAGCTTGTCTTTTCTACCTTATTTGTCCCTGAGTGTCTCCTTCCATCTTCCTCAGTCTTAATTCTCTTCCTTTTACTGTGATCCACCTTCAGTGTTGGCATTACTAGGCATGTGGGGCCCTTTCTTCCTTTAACCATTCAGTACTGTCCAAGAGTGACTCTACCCATGGCTGCTCCTTCCATTCCAACCCAGTGCTCCTTTCTTCTTTCTTTCTCTGGCAACTCTGATTCTCTATTAGGACCTAGCTCTTGGGACACCTCCTCTAGGAAGATGAATGTTTTTCTTTCATTCCATAGAGCTACTTCTATGTGCTCTCCTAACACCAAGAGATATCAATTCTTAAAGCAAATACCCCACAGACAAGTGTTATCAAAACTGTTCTCCCTTCTCTCCTCTGGACTGTGAGAAGGGGTCTCTACTCTAGATCCTCGGTCCCCTGGTCCAGCCTGCTCTTTGGATTTTCCCTTTAATGGTGTCAAGGGTACAAGGACCATAGACAGTCCTTGGGAACCCAGGTTATAGAGCTGCAGAATGCAGTAGTCTCAGAGATATGCTGTTTCACCCTCACTTTGCCACTGAGGTGTTGAGTTTGTTTCTTCTGTATTGAGCAGTAAAAGTACCCCTCTGTGTTGGCTTCTCTGCAGGTGACGGCACAAAACTTCAGATCAGGGACCCAAGCACTTCTCCACTGGTTTTGTCTGAGGGAGCTTTGCTCCAGGGAAGCCTGACTCAGGGATCTTCAGGGGACTCCAGGTTGGCGCATGCCAGAGGTTGGGAAGGGCTTTTGGAAATGCAGAAAGGTCAATTGAGACCTGGGACAGATGCTCAAAAGGAGACCCATCTTGAGAGAATGAGCCTTGAAAATGATGGTTTAGGGACAGATGATAGTCTGCACTCCAGGATATTACAGGAGAGAGTCTCTCAGGGACATGTTCTCCATGAATGTGACCCACAGGGACCAAGTAAAGGCCATATGATTCATGCAGGGAATAATCTCTACAAATGCAAGCAGTGTGGGAAAGGTTTTAACCGGAAGTGGTACCTCGTTCGACATCAGCGGGTTCATACTGGCATGAAACCCTATGAATGTAACGCATGTGGGAAAGCCTTTAGCCAGAGCTCAACCCTTATTCGGCACTACCTCATTCACACTGGGGAGAAACCATACAAGTGCATGGAGTGTGGGAAGGCCTTCAAACGCAGGTCTTACCTCATGCAACACCATCCGATTCACACTGGAGAGAAGCCCTACGAGTGCAGTCAGTGTCGAAAGGCCTTCACCCACCGCTCAACTTTTATTCGGCATAACAGGACCCACACTGGAGAAAAACCCTTTGAGTGCAAAGAATGTGAGAAATCATTCAGCAACAGAGCACACCTGATTCAGCACTATATCATCCACACTGGAGAAAAGCCCTACGATTGCATGGAGTGTGGGAAGGCCTTCAGATGCAGCTCAGAACTCATGCAGCACCAGCGGATTCACACTGGGGAGAAGCCCTATGAGTGTGCCCAGTGTGGGAAAGCCTTTCACCGGAGCACATACCTCATTCAGCACTCTGTCATCCACACGGGGGAGACGCCATATAAGTGCCTCGAGTGTGGGAAAGCCTTCAAACGCAGGTCACACCTCCTGCAGCACCAGCGGGTTCATACTTGAAAGAAGCCCTCTCAGTGCTGTGGATGCAGAAAGGCCTTCACCCACTGCTACTCTTTTGTCCTTCATAAGGGGATCCACACTGAAAGAAGAAGAAAAAAAAAAACCAAAAAACCCTTTCAGTTTAAAGAATGTCGGAGAGGTTTTTTTGGTTGGCTTTTCAAACACATGAGTAGTCACACTGGAGATGAAGCCTGTGAATGCAGTGAGCATGAGAAAGCCTCCAGCCACTGCTCTGCCCCCACTCATCATTGGATTCATACCAGAGAGAATTTCGAGAAGGCAGATCACCTGTGAGTCCACCTCTGTCAACATCAGAGAAAGCTCTGAGGAAACACATTCTGAACACAACTATAGAAGAGGTTTTAGCCAGAAGAATCTTACCTGCCATCTGAGAATTCATAACCAACAGGAGCCACATCATTGCCAGTGCTGTGAGAAAACTTAGGTCAGCACTTAACTGTTAAGAGTCAGATGGAATGGGATCCTGTGTGGGCCTTATTATGCCCGTGAGGAGGATGTAGGAAATGGACATTGGGTACTGTGCACTTACAAAGACCTCCAAGCATAGGTCTGCCCCTTGGTTGACACTTAGAAAGCCATCTCAGCATTATTTTTATTTTATTTTTTTTAAGATTTTATTTATTCATTCATGAGAGACAGAGAGGCAGAGACACAGGCAGAGGGAGAAGCAGGCTCCATGCAGGGAGCCCGACATGGGACTTGATCCCGGGTCTCCAGGATTAGGCCCTGGGCCAAAGGCAGGCGCTAAACTGCTGAGCCACCTGGGCTGCCCATCAGCATTATTTTTAAAAAAATAAAAAGAAGGAGATGGAAACCTAAACTATAAATGGAAAAAAACAAATGTCTTCACAAACTTTCAGATTTCCCTGCCAAACTTATTACAGTTTTTCATCAGTTTTATTTTTTTGGTGGGGGAATGTTTGAGAGAAAGGGTCTCAGCCCTTTGTTTTTAATGTGTGTTCACTGCTGTCCTGTGTCAGGAAGCTTGGACAGTGAGGGCAGCTTTCTAGACGTTTGCTGCAAGCCTTGTTCCACACATCTGTACCCACAAGGAGCATCATTCTTTGTGAGGAAAGTGAAGGCTGAGTCATGAGATACTTGAACTTAGAAGAAGTTAGAATTTTGAAAATAACATCATATACCACTTGCCTCTGATGCTGTCTGAGGAGAGAAGGATCCATGTACAACAGCCACATTAAAACATGATCCATTGAGACTGTTGAAAGGTTTGATATTTATTTATTTATTTTTAATTTTTTACTTATTCATGATAGACATAGAGAAAGAGAGAGAGGCAGAGACACAGGCAGAGGGAGAAGCAGGCTCCATGCCGGGAGCCCGACACGGGACTCAATCCCGGGACTCCAGGATTGCGCCCTGGGCCGAAGGCAGGCACTAAACTGCTGAGCCCCGGGTTTGATATTTATAAGTAAAACTCCTTGTTCGTGTGGCTTTTAAATGCCTGATGTTCTCCCTCCCTCACTTTTTCTTGATTCCATTCTGCTTGTTTTTTTTCTGTATCTTCCCCTGATAGTATGAGTGTGGCCTCCTCTGTTGGGGCCTAAGGCCTTCCTGTTCCTGGGGGTTCACAAGTTCATTAATCCTGTGTCAGAGACTGGGCATTCCCCAGTCCCTCTCCACAGCTTTCTAGGGGTTGAATTATAGCTAAAACCATGGAAGAAAAACACTCTGCTGAGGCAAATTCATGGTAAGCCCAGAAAAACAAACATAGACTATTCTCATTGTCTGATCTTACAACTGGCTGTGTGAAGTTTTGTTACAAAATAAAGTGCCAGAGATTTGAACAGAAGACTCCAATTGTGTACATGCAGGTGTCAGATTTGTTGGCTTCACAGTTGCCACCATGGACTTAGTATTCCCTGGGTGCTGGCATTGGATGTGGTTGTTTGAAATTCGTCCTTCAAGGAATATCGTCGGATATTCCTTCAAGACTAGTTTTCAAGGTACACAAGATAATGTTAATGGGTTAAATAATGTACAGAAAAATATAAAGTGATCATTTCCTCACTTGGAACTTTCCTTAGCACCTTTTAAAAGACTACATACAGAGACACCTGGGTGGCTCAGCAGTTGAGCGTTAGCCTTTGGCTCAAGGTGTGATCCCAGAATCCTGAGATTGAGTCCCACATTGGGCTTCCCGCATGGAGCCTTCTTCTCTCTCTGCCTGTGTCTCTGCCTCTTTCTCTCTGTGTCTCTCATGAGTAAATAAATAAAATCTTTTTTAAAAATTAAAAAAATAAAAGACTACATACAGTACACATTACATAGTGGGCATGTGCCTTTTTTGTGGCGCAGATAGTATGACTGCACTTCTTCATGAGTTAATAAGGACCCTAGTTTTTGTTTGGATAGTGTGCATAGTTTTCTGTTGTTTGGAAAGGAGAGTTTACTCATAGACCCACCCTCTTCCATCCTGTCTCTGGAGGGTGGTGTGTACTGTAGCTGTGTCTGTACTTGTGGCTGAACCTTGGGTTCAAGAGAGTTGGAGAAACCCCTCTGTAAACATCTTGGTTTTCATCAAAGGATTTTCCTTTGCATGGGACACTGACCCCAGTTGTCCCAAAGCATTTTCCACTAGGTGAAGAAAATCTGAGAATTTTTTCCCTCAACTTCAAGGTCTTTCCATACAGTCTTCATTTAACGTGTTCAGTGGACCTATTATATACATGGTGTGTTCAGTAGAGACCTCCATCCTTCATCCACATGACCACTTTTTGTGTTCTGGGCATACTGTAGAATGTGGGGCACCCAGGTGATTGAGCCAGGAGTCCTGTCCATGAGCAGGGAGGGACCTTAATGCCAGAGTAGGTGAGCAGAGTACACTGAAATCTAAAAAGAGAAGGAAGGTGAGCACATGGCTTTGCTGGATTCTTAATCACCTTGAAAATTTTGACTCCAGGAACACCTGGGTGGCTCAGTGGTTGGGCGTTGGCCTTTGGCTCAGGGCATGATCCTGGAGTCCTGGGACTGAGTCCCACATCGGGCTCCCTGCACGGAGCCTGCTTATCCTTCTGTCAATGTCTCTCTCTCTGTCTCTCATGAATAAATAAATAAAATCTTTAAAAAATTGTCTCTTAAAATAGGATTCTTCTCCATTCTTGAGAGCACTCAGGATATTGATACAGAAGGGAGGGTGGTAGTGAAATAGTAAAGTTGGGATAAATAGCAGAGTGAATTCTTACAAATGGATAAGGAAATTAAAGTGACATTTAGTGCTCCCAAGAAATCATTTATTGTATATCTTATGTGAGTCTTGGACTTTTGTAGATATAGGAGATGCACAAAACACCAAAAGAATTTCGCCCTTGTATAATTTACATTCTGGGTGAGGAAACAGCAATATTCCTAACTTCCATAGCATGTTAGAAAGAGTAGGTTCTGAGGAAAAGAGAAAAGCAGGACAGCGGTGAAGAAAAACAGAGGACAGGGAGGAGTCCCAACATTAAGACTGTTCACCTTAGGACTGGTGTAGATGATGTGTTCTGGTATGTGTTTAAAGAGGCAAATTTACTTATTTCTTCCTTTCTAATGCATATATGAATACATTTCTTGCCATATAGCACTAGATAGTGCCTATAGAGTAATGTTGAAGGCTAGGCGATCCCAATTATTTTTCTTTTGTCTCTGATCTTGGGTGAAATATTAACATCATACATATGGCATGTGTTGCAGAATTTTTTGGATGTTTAAGGAAAATCTGTTCTATGCTTTGTTTTTTTTTAAAAAAGGCAAGAATGTGTGAATTAACATCAAATTACATTTTATGCATCATCTGAGTTGATTATGATACATACCATTTCGTATGAAGTTGTCAAGCATATTGATTTTTGAATTTTTAAAGTTTTCAGTTTTAAACTTAGAGTAAGTGCAAGAATAGTGCAAGATAACTTTTGTATAAAATCTGCCCAATTAAACAATAGTTTGTTCTGCATCTTTTGTTTTATCAATCTCTCCCCATACATACATGTGCATGTGCATTGTTTCTGAACAATTTAACTTTGGGAAATATATTGCCTCTGTACAAGTGAATGCTCCAGTGCATGTTTCTTAAGGGCACATTTTATGTTAGAATATCATAATTAGGAAATTCAACATTGGTAAAATACTATTATGTAATCCACAGTGCATGTTCAAATATTACCATTTGTTCTAAGGTTGTCCCTTCATGTCTTTATGACATTCCCCCCAGAATGGCATGGGGAATTTGGTTGTCATTGCTCTCCACTTCTTTAATGAAACAGTTCATCACTATTTGTGTTCCTTGGATGTGACAGGTCATGTATTTTGTGGAATTTCCTTTTGTTTCTCTGATTCTTGATGATATTTTGCGTTTACACTGAAATCACAGAAGTGATACTGTATCTTTCATAGTACTTCATATCAGGAGGCACTTGGTGTCCATGCTTACCAATATGGATAGAGTAACTTCAGTCACTTCTGTAAGTTTGTGTTCTTGACTTAAGAATTACTATTTCCCTTTATTTTTGTAACATTTTTAAGTTTATTTGAGCAAAAAATGGTTCAAATCAGGCAGCATCTAATCTGGCAGAAGGGAACTCCAAGGAGCTTTACAAAATGAAATACTTGTGTAAAGGATGGGCATCCCGGGTGGCTCAGCGGTTTAGCGCCACCTTCCGCCCAGGGCGTGATCCTGGAGACAGGTCGGGCTCCCGGCATGGAGCCTGCTTATGTCTCTGTCTGTCTGTCTGTCTGTCTCTCTCTCTCTGTCTCTCTGTCTCTCTCTCTCTATGTTTCTCATGAATAAATAAATAAAAATCTTAAAAAAAATAAAGGAGAAGGTAGTGGGGCAAAGAAGTCATTCTTGGCAAAAAGTGGGTTGGTTTATGCAAGGGCACTTTCCTTCAGGAGATGGCTGGAGTCCATCAGGCAAAGTACCTGAGTAGTACTAATCAGGAAATCCTGATGTTTATGATTCCATTTTTGGGAAAGCCAAACTGTAACTTAACATAAACAATTCCATGATGGGCCTGTTATTTTATTTCCCTTTATTTTTAGTATATAATTATTCAGAAGATGTTTCAAAACTATTGATTATACTGATCCACATCCCTATTCCACCCCATTATTTTAGTCACCACTGATGATTTTCAAATCCCACATTAATTATTTGGCATTCTACTTTGGAAGTAAGTTTCCCAATAGATTGTGTGTTCACTCATTTTTTATTAATTTACATCAATATGGGGATCCCTGGGTGGCTCAGTGGTTTAGCACCTGCCTTCGGCCCAGGGCATGATCCTGGAGTCCTGGGATCAAGTCCCATGTTGGGCTCCCTGCATGTGGCCTGCTTCTCTCTCCGCCTGTGTCCCTGCCTCTCTCTCTCTGTCTCTCATGAATGAATAAATAAAATCTTTAAAAAATAAAAATTTACATTAATATGGAATAATGGACACTTAAGTATGTAAGTGGGCCATTCATTGTGATGCTCAAGTCTTCCCAGGTTGGACCCAAGGGAGCTCCTTCCAGCTTGCTGGAAGTCAATTGGAGAAGGACAAACATTATATGGTCTCACTCATTTGGGGAATATAAAAAATAGTGAAAGGGAATAAAGGGGGAAAGGAGAGAAAATGAGTGGGAAATATCAGTGAGAGTGACAGAACATGAGAGACTCCTAACTCTGGGAAATGAACAAGGGGTAATGGAAAGGGAGGTGGGTGGGGGGATGGGGTGACTGGGTGACGGGCACTGAGGGGGGCACTTGATGGGATGAGCACTGAGTGTTATGCTATATGTTGGCAAATCAACTCCATTAAAAAAAATAACAAAAAAATTTAAAAATATCTGTCCTAGTTGTGCCCCAGGGTCTTCACTGAAGCACATTTTATAAAATCTGAAGACTAAAAACAGTGTAATGTACATTAATGTTAATGTTGAATTAACAATCTAAATTTATCATAATTTATGTAGTAACTACAGTGCTAAAATGGGATGAGAGAAATCTCTAAATGCTATATGTGAAATAATAAAATAGGAAATATTTTGTTAGGTGAAAAAAAGTCAAAATTCTGTATACTCTGTATTATATCCAGATTTTTTTAACTTAGAAAAATGTAAAGAAATGCATATGCACACATATATTTGTGTATGTGTGTACATGTATATTTATATATTCAGTCACTTTAGAAAACTGTTTAAGGATGAGACATTGTGACTTCTTACAAGAGTCTCTGATCAGGGTTGAAGGATAGAAATAGACACTAGATATGAATTGACCTGATGTTATACATTTGGTTTTTGAACAAATATAAATATTTTACATAATTACTAAACAATGTTAAAAGGAACTGAAAACCCATAAAATTCAAAGGCAAAAAAAAAAGTATGTAAAATTGATTGCACAATAAATGTATAGCTTCCATACAAAGGAGTAATACTTCCAACAACACAAAAAAACCCCCGAAGTTTTGACTATATGCCACTAGTGATATATGAAGGTAGAAATACCTGCAAAGGTCTTAAAATTTTGTGAATTGTCATATTATTGTTAAATATTGAAATTAATTAGGTACATGTATTTGTGTAATTGGAACCAGGGTTTTCACCAACAAAGGAGATACAGAAATATAAGGGTAACATATTTGTCTAAAAATGCTGTGACATTGGGATGCCTGGGTGACTCAGCTGGTTAAGCATCAGACTCTTGGTTTTGGCTCAGGTCATGATCTCAGGGGCTTGGAATTGAACTCTAGTGTGGGGCTCTGTGCACTGTACTGAGATGGCTTAAATTTCTCTCTCCCTTCCCTCTGCATGGGCTTTCGCTCTCACTCTCAAAATAAATAAATCTTAATAAAAATGTTGTAATGTCAAATTTGTATGGGAGTTAATCCCATTAATTCAGGGTGCATTTGACTTGCATCATAGACATAAGTTCTATCGCTTTCTGTTGGCCAGGTCTAAACACAGTGACAAACTCTGGAGGTACTGCCACCCTCATTACCCAGACTGTGTTCTCAAAATGCCATTTCTCACTAAAAGAAAATAAATATCTTGAAAAAATTGCCAATTCCAGGTCTAGGTAAGGAAATGGCCAGAACATTTTACCAAACCAGCAAGCAAGGAAATTCTCAGACAGCTGGTGACATTTTAATGGGACACATCTTTCATCTTAAAGAGGCTCTAACTTCACAATGATGAGGGGATGTTAAGGAACCAATTCCATTTTTCTCTAAATGGATAAATAGAAAGAGTCAATCATTTCTCCTGCCTTTACTGAACAGACTACATTTCAGAGTAACCAAATCGATGATGAGGGAGAGTTCTTCTGTATAAAATAATTCCAGGTCCTATATACAGAAACAGTAATAACATTAAAATATGAACTTTCTGCAACATTGAATGAATTACTTCATTGGGTCAGTGATCAGCAGTATAGGGAAACCAATGGATAAAGGCTGGTAGGAAACTGATAACAGCACATGTACCTGCTGATCAAACTTCACAGTACAGAAAGGAAAGTGGCTGATATGGCCAGCCCTGGAGAGAGGCAATAAGGAGATAACTGAACTGCCCACGAAGAGTCCTGGACAAACCTGAACCTGAATTAGATCAAGTTTATATATACAGGGCATATGAGGATATGTGTTAAATGACATCAGCATGATACAATATACTAGCAGGATGTTTGAAATCATTCAAGACAAATGATCCATTTTTATCTTCATAAAAATGAGAGCAAGAAGGGAGAAAAGGAAAAGACACCTTAATTCCAAGAAACCTCAAAAACAAAAACACCTAAATTTTAGGTATATACATACAATGTTGGGACCCTGATTCAAACAAACCAACTCTTTAAAAGAATTTTTGGAAGAAAATTAGGAGAGTGTGAGTCCTATTTGATGATGTTATTGAATTATTTCATCCTACCAATGAGTAGAAAGTTGCAAGCAAAAATGAAGCTCATTTATGTTCAACTATAACATTAATTTGCTCAGATTGTATTTTGGATCAAATCCATGGGATTTAAATTTTACATATTTTTCATTCTCTATCACAAACCAGAATTGATCAAGCATGCCTTGATATTGTGAATCCTTTCAAATAGCCTGAAAATTTAAAGATGTCAAAAACCTAAGTGTAGAATATTCAAGGATTTATATGATATCTAATCTGGTATGGTTTTATAACCCATTTTTACCTCAATTGCATTTTTAAAGACTCTTCAATTTCCATGTTTCTTGGAGACATGAAATTTTAGGATTTATAGAAATAAGACTTTTTTGGCAATACATGTCAGTAGTTGTCTTATATTAAATCACATTGACAGTTTATTGTCATAAAATGATTTGTAATATTCCCTCATTATCCTTTTAATACCTATAGAATCTTTAATGATGTTACTTCTAACATTTCTGACATTGTAAACTTGTGTCTTGCCCTCTTCTTTGTATGATCAGTTTGGGTAGAAGTTCATCAATTTATTGATCTTAAAGATTTGGGTTTCACTAATTTTCTCTAGAGTTCTTCATTTTCTGTTGCATTCATTTTTTGTTTTGATCTTTATTATTTTCTTTGGCTTTCTCTGGATTTCATTTCACTGAATGATGGAAACTGAAATGGTGGGAGCTGAGATCCTTGATTTGAAATTTCTTTTTTAAAGTAGGCTCCACACCCAATGTGGGGCTTGAACTCACCACCCCGAGATCAAGAGTGGCATTCTCCACTGATTGAGTGAGCCAGGAGCCTAGACACCTTTATTTTTTAAAAGTGTTTAATGTGATAAATTTTCCTTAAAGTACTGCATGATAAATTTTCCTTAAATTACTGCTTTAGAAGCCTCCCATAGATTTTCTTATGTTGAGTGTTTTTTTCCCTATTCAGTACAAAATACTTTGCGCATTTTTTAAAATTTGGGGGTGTGTATATGACACACACAGAGAGAGAGAGAGAGAGAGAGTCATTAAACTTAGAAGGGATCTTCTTAAATAGCTTCTACAAAAGTGCTATTGCAAATGCCTCTTTGTCCATTATAAAATATTCCCCTGAGATTGTGAACAAAACCAGGATGCCTACTCTCTGTACTTGTATCCAGTATTAATATTGATGTTTTTGCCTAGTGCAATAAAACAAGAAAATGGATATGTAACATTTGGAAAGGAGTAAATAAGGGATTTATCACTAGCCACCTTAACTTTCTTTCCCCAAATTTCATCTTCACTGAGTCCTACTATGAAGATCCAATTTACTAATGATAATGTTTCCCTACCCCCTCCACTTTTCTTCACTCAATCTGGTTCTTTTCTCTTTCCAGAAAACCTATTACCTTCTAAGACAACAACTTGTTGAATTACAACTAATTCAACAACTTAGACCCATTGCTTATCTCTTTCCCTTCATCAGCATACAATTTCCATAAGGAAACATTCCTTGTTTATGTTCTGTGTACTCATGTATCATACACCTAGAAATGTGCCTGACCCACATAAGCTACACCATAAATATCTGCCAGAGCACCAAACAATATGACAACACAGAGTTCCTGTTCATTTGCAACATCATATGTTGTTCCTAACTCTTCCCACCTGTTGGTGTCTCTCCCTTCAACTACAGTACCATCAGGGCTCTCAGGAGAGGAAAGAAATCATGTTTTGGATATAAACATGGAATTGACTAAGTGGATAAGATGTGCTGAGCTTCATTCTTTCACTTACCTGATCTCAGTGTCTTCTGTTCAATTTCCATTAGGATTCTTGCTCTCCGCATCCTGTTCTTTCACTCTTGTTGGATATCTCCATTAAACTTTTAATAGCCTTCAGTGATATGTACAATTCATAAATGTTTTCCAGAAATAATGCTAAATCCCCATCAGACACTGTCAGTGCAGTTATAGATGAAATGATAATCACTTTCCAGCAAGCAGATGAAATCATGGAATCTCTAAACCTCTACTTCAGGGTTCAAAAGCCCCCTTTCCAGACCTGCACAGGTGCCATACCTGCGGTCACTGCCCACAGCACACACCAATTGGGTTATTAGCTACTTTTTTTTCCAGTTAAGTTCTTCATTATTATAAGGAGTTTATCTCAGGAAACCCGGGTATACCCATTCTCTTAAAAGCATGAGGCTTTCTGAAATTGAAACGTAAAAGACTGAGGGGTAGGGGAGACATATGCTCATGTAACCAGCTAAGGAAACCAGAAGCCCTTGTCACCCTTGTCCACCTGCCTCAGGGCCACCCCTGCTGCTCCCTTTCCCCCAGTTACAGCCCTTGTGAAACCGTCTCTCACTTGTCTGCAGCACACTGCACCTCAGAGATTCCGCTCTAGAAACTTCACGCTGTGGGTGTGGAGGCAGCAATAACAGAAGAGGAGCTCTCAGATGGTGAATGTCTGAGTGACTGTTGGCAGGATGCCTTGGTGCTTCTGGTGACACTGCTCTATGTTTTGCTTCCAGGCCAGTGAGCTTTGCCCCCAATTTCTCGAGATGGATGGAGCTCAAAGGTAAATCCTCAAAGTGCATTGGCTTCTGATTGAACACACACACATAGACATATGTGAACATGTATAGACAAGCATATCAGTGCAAATACATACACATACACACAGACACATACCAACAAAGGATGATCCACTTCTAATTTAATTTAATTGCTTACAAGGTGATATGTCAACCAGGGCCAGTCAGAAGAGAGAAACCACACCAGAATTTGCACAGTGAGAGTTTAATATAAAAGACCAATAGGGGATCTCTGTAATGACAGATTTGTCAGTAAAAATGAAAAGAGCCCTGAAACTTATTAGAAGAACACATTTTAGAAGCCTTTGGGCTGAGATTATGTGTCCAAGTAGGACATCCTCCTACCCCACCAAAGAGACTTTCTAAGATCTTGTTGGAAAGGGCAGATGGTGATTTTTGGAATGATAGAGTTGCTTTGATGTCTCACCAGCAGGACTTCTGGAAACTGTCTTCTGGAAGTTGGGAGTGTTGGGGAAAGCTATTCTTGAGGGTCAGAGGTAGTCCACTTTAAAACTTCTCAAGGATGGTGATGTTGGGAAAGCTGCTGGCTACCATGTATGCTTGGCAGGACCTGGGATCCATAGACTCAAACTGAGATTTCTCTGTTATTCAGTGGTCCAGCTGTGCATTCGCCCACAAGGTACAGATTTCATCTTGAGATATGCTCTCTGACTGCTCTGTCTCAGGCCTAGAATTCCTTATATCTGATACTCCTATATTCTTCAGAGTTCTCACTACTTCTTACCCTCCAATCCCTTGTTAACTCCAGCCCTTTTTCTTTATATTAAACTTTTCCAGTTCAAATTTTGGCACAATAGTGACTCACTGACCTCTCCACTTCCTCTGCTCCTTCTAATTGATATGCAACACAGAAGCTAGAGTGGGCCTTTTAATATACAGGTTGGATCATGCCCCTCTCTATTCCAATACTATGTATACACTGGCTCACCATTTCACTTAGAGAAACTCCAAGTTCTTTACAATGGTCTACAGTGCCCTACATAATCTGGCTTCCTTAGCTCTTCCTCAGAGCTTTATACTTGCTCCCTTAGTAGTTATGCTCCATGCTCACATTTTCAGCAAAGATCCAGGTATGCTCTTTTCCTTCAAGCACTAGTCTGGTTATTTCATCTGTGTGGAAAATCCTCCCGTAAATGCAAATCACACACTCCCTCACCACTCAAATATTTGCTCACACCCCTATGAGACCAACCCTGATCACCATATTTTACATTGCTATCCACGCTATTGTACATGGTTATCTTTACATGAATTTTCTACTGTCTCTATTTGATGTAACTTTACAAATTACTATGAACCCCAATATTTCTTTTATTATTTGTTATCTATTTCCATCAATTAGAATGTGAGCAACACATTTTTGGTTATTTTCACTGGTGTGAACACACATTTAGAATAGCATCTGAGACAGATGAGGTGCTCAATAAATATTTATTCACCAATGAAACAACAGGACACCATCCCTTTCTTTTTTTTTTTTTTTTAAGATTTTATTTATTATTCGTGAGAGAGAGAGAGAGGCAGAGGGAGAAGCAGGCTCCATGCAGGGAGCCTGACATGGGACTCCATCCCCGGTCTCCAGGATCAGGCCCTGGGCTGAAGGAGGCGCTAAACCGCTGAGCCACCAGGGCTGCCCCACCATCCCTTTCTTTGTGTTTATACACCTTGGTCAGCTTTATCCTCAATTTACCTTTTCTTAACAGCCAACTTTGTTTTTGTTTAGTGGTATCAGAAATAAAAACGTGCTTTAAAAAACAATTTTCCGGGAGGGGGCAAGATGGCTGAAGAGTAGGGTTCCCCAAGTCACCTGTCCCCACCAAATTACCTAGATAACTTTCAAATCATCCTGAAAACCTACAAATTCAGTCTGAGATTTAAAGAGAGAACAGCTGGAATACTACAGTGAGAAGAGTTTGCACTTCTATCAAGGCAGGAAGACGGGAAAAAAAATAATAAAGAAATAAAAAAGCATCCAAGGGGGGAGGGGCCCCGTGAGGAACCAGGCTAAGGCCGCAAGGCGAGTGCCCCCAGGACAGGAAAGCTCCGGCCTGGGGAAGCAGGAGCTTTACCATTCCTCCCGGATGGAAAGGTGCTTGCAGGGAGTTGGATGGAGCAGAATCCCAGGAGGGGCGGGCATGCCCTCAGGCTCCCAGGGGCACTAACAGAGGACCTGCACGGGGGGGGGGGGGGGTGCGAGGGGGAGGGGAGGAGAGCATGCCACACACCACAGCCAAGCTCCCTAAAGGGCCTGGGAGCAGCTCGGGCGGCGGCTCCGGCAGTGGCTCCTCAGGAGGGGAGGAGCGCTGTTCCAGCGGTGCAGGCCCCAGAGCCCAGGGTGCTGGGGGACACAGCCCAAGATCCGGGGCTCCCCCCCGGGATAGGCAAAGGCCGGGAGGACACAGGACAGCAAGGACGCTCCTGCCACTGGGCTGCCCCGAGCTGTGCAGATCGGCGCCCCCCACCCCTGGAGCATCCAGGCCCCCGTGGACTGGGAGATGTGGTAGTTACTGTGGGAACTGACTCTAGGGCTGGAGAGCTGGCCGCCGCCACTGTTGTTGTTCCTCCTGGGTCCTGATAGGATAAACAACTCCCACTGAGCATCACAGTGGCCACACAGGATAAACAGGGTAAACAATTCCCACTGAGTCGTGCACCAGGCAGGGGGCTGAGCAGCTCCCCCAGGTGCACACACCTGAGAATCAGCACAGGAGCCCCCTCCCCCAGAAGACCAGCTAGAAGGACAGGGGAAAAGCAAGTTATTGACCAAGCAGCACTGGAAAGTTCCAGGGGAGGTCGAGGGATTTACAGCATATAGAATCAGAGGATACCCCCCTTATTTTTTGTTTTCTGTTTGCTTCCCCCCCCCCACTTTTTTTCTTTTCTTCTTTTTTTTTTAAATTTTTATTTATTTATGATAGGGACACAGTGAGAGAGAGAGGCAGAGACACAGGCAGAGGGAGAAGCAGGCTCCATGCACCGGGAGCCCCACGTGAGACTCAATCCCGGGTCTCCAGGATCGCGCCCTGGGCCAAAGGCAGGCGCCAAATCGCTGCACCACCCAGGGATCCCTCTTTTCTTCTTCTTTTTCTTTTTTCTCTTCTCTCTTTTTCTCCTTTTTCCAGTACAAGTTGTTTTTGGCCACTGTGCACTGAGCAAAATGACTAGAAGGAAAAACTCACCTCAAAAGAAAGAATCAGAAACAGTCCTCTCTCCCACAGAGTTACAAAATTTGGATTACAATTCAATGTCAGAAAGCGAATTCAGAAGCACAATTATAAAGCTACTGGTGGCTCTAGAAAAAAGTATAAAGGATTCAAAAGACTTCAAGACTGCAGAATTTAGATCTAATCAGGCAGAAATTAAACATCAATTAAATGAGATGCAATCCAAACTAGAGGTCCTAACGACGAGGGTTAACAAGGTAGAAGAACGAGTGAGTGACATAGAAGACTTTTTTTTTTTAAATTTATGATAGTCACACACACACAGAGAGAAGAGAGAGGCAGAGACATAGGCAGAGGGAGAAGCAGGCTCCATGCACCGGGAGCCCGAGGTGGGATTCGATTCCGGGTCTCCAGGATCACGCCCTGGGCCAAAGGCAGGCGCTAAACCACTGCACCAACCAGGGATCCCCCTAGAAGACAAGTTGATGGCAAGGAGGGAAACTGGGGAAAAAAGAGAAAAACAATTAAAAGGTCATGAGGATAGGTTAAGGGAAATAAATGACTGCCTCAGAAGGAAAAATCTACATTTAATTGGGGTTCCTGAGGGCACCGAAAGGGACAGAGGTCCAGAATATGTCTTTGAACAAATCATAGCTGAGAGCTTTCCTAACTTGGGAAGGGAAACAGGCATTCAGATCCAGGAAATAGAGATCTCCCCCTAAAATCAATAAAAACCGCTCAACACCTCCACATTTAATAGTGAAACTCACAAATTCCAAAGATAAAAAGAAGATCCTAAAGCAACAAGAGACAAGAAACCTCTAACTTTTATGGGGAGAAACATTAGATTAATAGCAGACCTCTCCACAGAGACCTGGCAGGCCAGAAAGGACTGGCAGGATATAGTCAGGGTCCTAAATGAGAAGAACCTGCAGCCAATAATACTTTATCCAGCAGGGCTCTCATTCAGAATAGAAAGAGATATAAAGAGCTTCCAAGATAGACAGAAACTGAAAGAATATGTGACCACCAAGTCGGCTCTGCAAGAAATACTAAGGGGGACTCTGTAATAGAGGAAGTCCAAGGAAATAATCCACAAAAACAGGGACTGAATAGGTATCATGATGACACTAAATTCATATCTTTCACTAGTAACTCTGAACGTGAATGGGCTTAATGACCCCATCAAAAGGCGCAGGGTTTCAGACTGGATAAAAAAGCAGGACCCATCTATTTGCTGTCTACAAGAGACTCATTTTAGACATAAGGACACCTATAGCCTGAAAATAAAATAAATACCATTTACCAAAAAAATAAAAACCATTTACCATGCAAATGGTCCTCAAAAGAAAGCAGGGGTAGCCATCCTTATATCAGATAAATTAAAGTTTATCCCAAAGACTGTAGTGAGAGATGAAGAGGGACACTATAACATACTTAAAGGATCTACCCAACAAGAGGACCTAACAATCATTAATATTTATGCCCCGAATGTGGGAGCTGCCAAGAATATCAATCAATTAATAACCAAAGTTAAGACATACTTAGATAATAATACACTTATACTTGGTGACTTGGATGTAGCGCTTTCTACAATCGACAGATCTTCTAAACACAACATCTCCAAAGAAACAAGAGCTTTAAATGATACACTGGACCAGATGAATTTCACAGATATTTACAGAACTTTACATCCAAACGCAACTGAATACACATTCTTCTCAAGTGCACAAGGAACTTTCTCCAGAATAGACCACATACTGGGTCATAAATCAGGTGTTAACCGATACCAAAAGATTGGGATCATCCCCTGCATATTTTCAGACCATAAGGCTTTCAAATTAGAACTAAATCACAAGAAGAGTTTGGAAGGATTTCAAACACGTGGAGGATAAGGACCATCCTGCTAAAAGATGAAAGGATCAACCAGGAAATTAGAGAAGAATTAAAAAGATTCATGGAAACTAATGAAGACACAACCATTCAAAATCTTGGGGATACAGCAAAAGCAGTCCTGAGGGGGAAATACATGCAGTACAAGCATCCATCCAAAAATTGGAAAGAACTCAAATACAAAAGCTAACGTTGCACCTAAAGGAGCTAGAGAAAGAACAGAAAATAGATACTACACCCAGCAGAAGAAGAGACTTAATAAAGGTTCGGGCAGAACTCAATGAAATAGAGACCAGAAGAACTGTAGAACAGATCAACAAAACCAGGAGTTGGTTCTTTGAAAGAATTAATAAGATAGATAAACCAGTAGCCAGCCTTATTAAAAAGAGAAAAGACTCATATTAATAAAATCATGAATGAGAAAGGAGAGATCACTACCAATACCAAGGAAATACAAACGATTTTAAAAACTTATTATGGGCAGCTTTACGCCAATAAACTAGGCATTCTAGAAGAAATGGACGCATTTCTGGAAAACCACAAACTACCAAAACTGGAACAGGAAGAAATAGGAAACTGAACAGGCCAATAACCAAGGAGGAAATTGAAGCAGTCATCAAAAACCTCCCAAGACACAAAGAACAGTAAGACAATTATTTTTAGTTCTCATCTGCAAAATGGACACTTGATTTCTGGGTGGCAATTGCAGATGTATGCAGTAGGGTTTTGTTTGTTTTTAATCACTGAGAACCTGTGTGTTTAAAGGATCCTGTAATTATATTTCTCTACAATGCCTATGATTGGTGGAAGAGTATAAATCTCCAACTCCCGTGTGGAGATATGACTGTTTTAAGAGAAAAGTGACTAAAGACTCCATCTTTAGAAGAGCAGAGATTATCAAGGACTTCAGTATTCTCAGATTCTCAGTATTATCAGATTTCAAAATTACTGTGAAATTCTTTTTTTAAAAAGATTTTATTTATTCATTTATGAAAGATACACACACACACACACACAGAGAGAGACAGAGACACAGGCAGAGGGAGAGGGAGAAGTAGGCTCCATGCAGGACGTCCAATGCGGGACTTGATCCGGGAAGCCCAGGATCACACCCTGAGCAAAGGCAGACATTCAACCACTGAGCCACCCAGGCATCCTAATTACTGTGAAATTCTAATTATCCTATAAATACATAACTTTCTACCCAAGAAGAACCTCGCTGTCCCCTTTGATCCCCCTTTGAAATTCTAGTGTGTTCACCACTCACACACCTGTAGCATTAACAGGATAGTTTGTTATGACATATAAAGTTCTACCCAAGTAGCATAATGATGGACATTTCAATATTCTTTCTCTGCACAGTGCACATAATTTAGCTCCTAACCACAGCTCCATGGCCACCATTTCCTTTTTATAAAGGGAATAAAATTAATCTCTTATTTTGCCCTTGAATGACTACACTTTGAGCGTGGGAGTGGCTGGTGATCACAGCTGTTAAGGAGTCAGAGACTCCTCAAAGTTGTCTATGATTTACAGAAACTATGTAAATTCTCACTCTACATAAAATGGCATCTTTGTTGGAGAATTAAATTCATTTTATGTTTTCAAAATTATTTCTGGAACTTCCCTTTGGTTTAAAATTCTCGTTTGATAAAGTTCATATGTATATTCTACTACTTTTTCTTAAAACTATCTTTCAATTGTAATTGCTGTTATAAAAATCACAATTGTATCTAAACATTCTGAGCAAATTGACCTGCCTATAAAGTTAACATGAACGTTTTTGTCTGAATACCCCACAACTGAGGCACCTGGGTGGCTCAGTGGTTGAGCATCTGCCTTTGGCTCAGGTCACGATCCTAGGGTTCTGGGATCAAGCCCTCCTTCTGGCTCCCCACAGGGAGCCTGCCTCTCCTTCTGCCTATGTCTCTGCCTCTCTCTGTCTCTCATGAATAAAATCGTTAAAAACAAACAAACAAACCCACAATTCCCTCCTTCAATAACCCAAGGACTAAGGGTTGTTGTCAATTAGCGTGCAACCTTGGAGAAGCATCATTTATTTACTACTTAGTAAAATCTCCTTTAGATAACCTCTCTCTGATCCATTTGTTTGTTTGTTTTTTTGGCGGGGGTGGAGGGAAGACGGAGGGGCAGAGGGAGCGGGAGAAAGAATCTTAAGCAGGCTTCATGAGGTGGAGCTTAATCTTAGGACCCTGAGATCCTGACCTGAGCCAAAAATCAAGTTAGACCCTTAACCAAATAAGCCACCCAGGTGCCCCCTTTTGTTTGCCTTTCAGGACATATTCTGAATGTTCTTTATGTGGAAAAAATGTGGTTAATGAAAAGCCCTACAGGAAACAGGAGATAGTAATATATACATATGGGGTTTTCTCCAGATCTTCAACTCCAATGAAGACTGATTTCCACTATAAAGAAAAGACCAATTTGCAGGGCACCTGGGTGGCTCAGTGGTTGAGCACCTGCCTTTGGCTTTGGTCATGATCCGTGTCCTGGAATAGAGTCCCACATCAGACTCCCTGCAGGGAGTCTGCTTCTCTCTCTGCCTATGTCTCTGCCTCTCTCTTGTGTCTCTCATGAATAAATAAATAAAATCTTCAAAAATGTTTTAAAAGACTGATTTCCATTTGATATTGATATGATGGGCTCTTCCAACTTGGAAATGGGGTTCATCTTCCTCATTCAGAAGGAGTGGAGACCCTGGGAAATTTCCTCCTCTTTGGTCTTTATAACTTCACTTTGATTACTAGACCCAAGATGAAATCCAAAGACCTGATTTTCAACCAACTGGTCTAAGCCGACTCCTTGGTGTTTTTGTCCAAAGGGATCCCTCAAGACCATGGCAGATTTTGGATGGAAATACTTCCTGGATGACATTGGATGTAAAGTTGTCTTTTACATACAGAGTGGGTAGAGGAGTTTCCCTCAGCATCACTTGCCTTTTGAGTGGCTCCCAGGCCATTAAGCTTCATTCTAATATCCCTAGGGTGATGGAACTCAGAATATCTCCAAAGTGCATTGGCTTCTGCTGTTTCCTCTGCTGGATCTTGCATCTCCTGTTAAATATCTACATTCCAATAAGAGTGACTGGGCCACTGAACAGCAAAAACTTTAGTTTGAAAAAAACATGTCTACTGTTCTGGACTACCACAAGATAAATTTATAGGCTCACTAAATGCTGTTATTAGGTAACTTTGACTTTGTATGTTTGAGCATCATGGTCTGGGCTAGTTGCTCCCCATTCCTTGTCCTGCTCAGGCACAAGCAGCGAGTCCAACAAATTCATAGCCACAGACTTTGTCACAGACCTTCCCATGAGTCCAGAGCCACATGTACCGTCTTGATCCTGGTGAGCTCCTTTGTCTGCTGTTATTTCCTCTCTTCCATTTTGTCTCTTTGCCTAGTATTTATTTCAAGTCCAAACCAGTGGCTAGTAAACACTGCTGTTTATTATACTGTTATAGCATCATATTTTCTAACATTCAGCCCATTTGTGATCATCATCAGTGATATGCATGTCTCTCAGTTCTGCCTTGCCTACCGGACAAGGAAAACAATGTTCCTTTAGCTGGTAAAACAGTTGTATAGCTTTTGATCTGTGCAGATAAATCTATTTTTCATTTTACCCTTTGTTAATATATAGGTGACTATTTGGGGCTAGTTGCAATTCCAGGAACCTGTGATAGCCAGTGATTAACACCCCGCCCTCAAACAGCTATAAGTATAGCCAAAATAGAATTATACAATATGCAATGATTACTTAATACACACATTCTATATTCCTCAACTAAGTTCAAGGTCCTTTAGGAAGATAGAATGTATGAAAATTACCAAGTTTGTCAACATAAGCAAAATGTCCCCTATGTCTAGCTTAAAAGAAGGGCTTTTAATAACTTTAATATTTTTTTCTAAACGTATATGGATGAGGCTGTACCTATTTTCCCTATGAGGGAAAATATCTGGAATGGCCCATGTGGGGAATGCACATGGAACATTTTTTAAAATTTTAAATTCAATTAATTGACATATAATGTGTTATTAGTTTCAGAGGTAGAGATCAGGGATTCATCAGTTTTATATGATATCCAGTGCCCATTATATCACATGCCCTCCTTAATGTCCATCACCCACACATGCAACCTCTTATTTTTTATTTTTTAAAGATTTTATTTATTCATGAGAGACACAGAAAAAGGGAGACAGGCAGAGTCACAAGCAGAGGGAGAAGCAGGCTCCTTACAGGGAGCCTGATGTGGGACTCGATCCCAGACCTCAAGATCACGTCCTGAGACAGACCCTCAACCGCTGAGCCATCCAGGCATCTCCCACACATGCAAACTTAAACAACAAAACTAGTGTTTGTGGCAGAATACCATAGATTAAACATGAATTCTAAACTTTGTCCTAACATTGGCAACGGTCAATGAAGGGGTTCAGTAACATGTGTGAATCATCACCTTTGCTTTTTACACGTTATTTAGTACATACATAATTAAATGTGTTTTATTTTGATAAACTTCTTCTGACTCCTAATTTTTATTAAAGTATTTTGGTTTAGGGGTGCCTGGATGGCTCAGCGGTTGGGCGTCTGCCTTTGGCCCAGGGCGTGATCCCGGAGTACCGGGATCAAGTCCCACATTGGACTCCCTGCGTGGAGCCTGCTTCTCCCTCTGCCCACCCCCCTCTGTGTCTCTCATGACTAAATAAATAAATAAACTCTTTTTAAAAAAGTATTTTGGTTTAATAGTTTTCAATCTAGCATTTCCAATCTTCAATCACTGGCTTTTATTTTGAACAAAAGGCAAACTTTCAAGAACTTAAGTAAGCATTTCTCACATTTACTATTTCTCACATTTATTATTAAGTATATTTTTTCCTCTGGGATGTCTTTTATTTAATTCAGGCTGTTCATATCGTCTTTAAGGATTTTAATTTAACCTGTTAATTTTCCTGAAGAGTCCAGATAATTTTACAACTATTTTATAGTTAATTGTGATAAATCCTAAGACTGAATGCTGTCTTTGAGAATGTATAACCTTTTATCGTTTATTTGCACATAGAAAATGATGACATTTATAGGCCTCCTTAAGTCCAATTAATTTTTATTTAAAAAATTCATGCACCATGCAACTGTTTCTTGAGCTTGTTTCCACAATAGCCTATGATGAGGCCTTGTCCTTCCTATGACATCCACTCACACACAATCCACTATCAGTTAGGGCGTGTTTCTCTAAATCACCCTGACTTAAATGCTTTCCAATTACCTACAGATCACCAATTAACTTTTGTCCTCTGTAGTCCTAAAGTAATTCCTAGACCAATTAGTTCTTGAATAGTTGATGAGAAAACACTGTATTTAAAATGGAACCTTAGCCCAATGACACCTAATCCATACACCTAATGAAGCCACAAAGGATACAGCAGTTTCCTTATCTGTGATGACTCTGTCTCTGACTCAGGCAGACACATCTCAGTGAGTTTTCCCAGACCTGCTCTAATGACTGCTGTCAGTTCTTTCCTGAACTGCAGGTCTGTCCCCTGACCTTACTGGTCTATAGGTTCTACAGCAGATTTCATATTTTCTAACAGTGAGTCTGAGATTATTTTATTTCTAGGGGTCTGCTAACAATTTATTCATACAACTCATCTATAAGCTAAGTATCCTCATGTTCATCTGAAGAGGAGAAAACAGATTTACAACCTATAAACTCCAGCCATCATTCCATGTCACAACTTGACTCAAACTCATTTGTCCAAGTTTCTGACCATGTTCTTAATGGAAATACTTTGCATCCAAGTAACAGTGATCATCCTGTTTTAGAAGCTGAATGAAGCATTTTGGGAGTTTTTTCTTTTGCATTTTATGGATTGATCTGTTCCACTTGATTTTCAGTCAAGCAATCACTCTCTGAGTCTGTGAGGAATTCACACTCATACTGATTGATTTGGTGTTTTTGTTTCATACCTTGCCTCTTATGAGAGATCTCATTAGAAAGAAATCTGCTAGTTAAACCTAATAATCAACCTTCTTTTTCTTCTTTTCCAACTTTTAATTCTTTCTCATTTCTGCTTTCTGGGAAGGTTATGTATAATTCATCTTCATTAAATTCTTACATATTACTGTTTTTTGGTTCTATCACTTAAGGACCACACTTAGGTTTATCCCATTTTTTCTTCACACTCTTATGGTGAAATACAACATTTGCACAGGGGATTAATATATATTTAGAATTTAACAAATGTTCCTAAATAGATGCCTCTGTATCTGCCACTGAGGGAAATAAAAAGTACTAGTCAGTACAATTCAGCCATGTTGTTCAATGTGTCTGGATCATTTGTTTTCATTGCTGCTGAGGCGATTAAAACACAATCTGGGGCAGCCCCGGATTTCTGTTCATGTCTTCTGCCCATTTCATGATTGGATTGTTTGTTTCTTTGCTGTTGAATTTAATGAGTTCTTTATAGATCTTGGACACTAGCCCTGTATCTGATATGTCATTTGTAAGTGTCTTCTCCCATTCTGTAGGTTGTCTTTTAGTTTTGTTGACTGTTTCTTTTGCTGTGCAAAAGCTTTTTATCTTGATGAAGTCCCAATAATTCATTTTTACTTTTATTTCTCTTGCCTTCATGGATGTATCTTGCAAGAGGTTGCTGTGGTCAAGTTCAAAAAGGGTGTTGCAGGGATCCCTGGGTGGCTCAGCGGTTTAGCACCTGCCTTTGGCCCAGGGTGCGATCCTGGAGTCCCGGGATGGAGTCTCACGTCAGGCTCCTGGCATGGAGCCTGCTTCTCCCTCCTCCCGTGTCTCCGCCTCTCTATCATAAATAAATAAATAAATAAATAAATAAATAAATAAATAAATAATTTTTTTAAAAAGGGTGTTGCCTGTGCTCTCCTCTAGGATTTTGATGGAATCTTGTCTCACATTGAGATCTTTCATCCATTTTGAGTTTCTTTGTGTATGGTATAAGACAATGGTCCAGTTTCATTCTTCCGCATGTGGATGTCCAATTTTCCCAGCACCATTTATTGAAGAGACTGTCTTTTTTCCAGTGGATAGTCTTTCCTGCTTTCTCAAATATTAATTGACCATAAAGTTGAGGGTCCACTTCTGGATTCTCTATTCTGTTCCATGGATCTGTGTGTCTGTTTTTGTGCCAGTACCATACTGTCTTGATGACTACAGCTTTGTAGTACAACCTGATATCTGGAATTGTGATGCCTCCAGCTATGGTTTTCTTTTTCAATATTCCCCTGGCTATTCGGGGTCTTTTCTGATTCCACACAAATCTTAAGATGATTTGTTCCAACTCTCTGAAGAAAGTCCATGGTACTTTGGTTCCATATCTTGCTATTATAAAAAATCTCCAATAAACATAGGGGTGTATGTATCTTTTCAAATGATTGTTTTTCATATTCTTTGTGTAAATACCCAGTAGTGGAATTACTGGATCATATGGCAATTCTATTTTTAATTTTTTAGCAATCTTCAAACTGTTTTCCACAATAGCTGCACCAATTTGCATTCTCACCAACAGTGCATGAAGTTTCCTTTCTCCTCCACTTCTTTGCCAATACTTGTTTTCCATGTTTTTTATTTTTGCCATTATGACAAATATGAGGTGATACTCATTCTGGTTTTGATTTACATTTCTCTGATGATTAGTGATGAGCATCTTTTCATGTGTCTGTTGGCTGGATGAGGATTTTCTTGGTATATATAATTTTTACTTCAATACTTTAAGAACTTATCTCATGGTACACTTGCATTCACTAATCGTGAAAAGGAATGAGCCTGCTGACTTGGGTTCCTCCATTTCTCTCGTTGCGCATGTGTATAACTTCCTCCTGTCGTTGATTCTTATTATAATGGGTCTAAGCAGCATGTGTTTCTCCCTTCCAAACATTCCCCCTCTGTAATTTCCTCCTTCTTTGTGTTCTATTATCTAGATATATGTCTGCTGCTTCTTTAATGTGTCAGGTTTTAGATTTCCTTTAAAATCTCCACTAGTTTTACCCCTTTAGGACTGTTTTGAGAGTTCCTCCACTGATATTTATTTAATAATATATATTTTATATATATTCTTATTTACATATACTTTTAGTATATTATATATTAACATATATAATTTAATATATATTACTATTAATCCCCATCATATATATTCACACTTTTTTTTCCCCCAAAATACACTCTACACCCAATTTGGGGCTTGAACTCCCAACCTGAAGATCAAGAGTCGCATGTTCTACCAACTGAGCCAGCCAGGCACCCCTAATATTTTTTATTTTAGTTCAATAGACATTCTTTTTTTGTTTTTGACATTCTTTTTTAAAAAAGATTTGAGAGATAGAGAGCATATGCACATGCAGAGGTAGAGAGAGAAGCAGACTCCACCCTGAGCAGGAACTCTGATGCAGAGCTCAATCCCAGGACCCTGGGATCACGACCTGAGCTGAAGGCAGATGCTCAACTGACAGCCACCCAGGTGCCCCTGTATAGACATTACTATTTATCCTATCCATTGTGTACTTTATGAAACCACTGTATTCAATGCCCAGCATTTCCACATTATCACAACTTTTGTATTACTTATATCCTTCTAACTTTGAAAGTAAATCTTACATTTTATTTTTTAAAAGATTTTATTTATTTATTCATGAGAGACAGACAGGCAGAGACACAGGCAGAGGGAGAAGCAGGCTTCCCACAGGAGCCTGATGTGGGACTCGATCCTGGATCCTGGGATCACACCTTGAGCCAAAGGCAGACGCTCAACCACTGAGCCACCCAGGCATCTCTTACATTTTATTTTATAGCTATTTCTCCGGTGTTATACATAACCCCTTTTACAGTGATTTTGCTTACAGGTAACTTTGAAAGAGAAAGCCAAAAGGTGACTTCTTTACTAGATATGAAGAAACTAGAAAATCATGGTAATGAAAATGTGGTGTCAAAAAGTCAAGCAATCTTTATGAAGCAGCAACTGCTAGTCTAGATTTTGCTTGCCAATCTGCCATACATATGACTGGTAAGGAGACCACAAGCCCAAATGGATTGAGAAAGATTATTCCTTACACAGATAGCATAAGAAAACATTCTGTCACTTCCTGCTATGCCTGTCATATAGGAAGGACACCACAAAACCAAAGGGACCAGATTACAGGCAACATGTGCAGTGGGACTCGGTTGCTGAGAAGCCTATTCAAGCCTGGTTCTGAGTGTTGTTGTTTTTTAAAGATATATCCATTTATTTGAGACCCAAAGAGAGAGGCAGAGACATAGGCAGAGGGAGAAGCAGGCTCCCTGCAGGGAGCCCAATGTGGGACTCCATCCCAGGTCCCCAGGATCATGACCTGAGCCAAAGGCAGATGCTCAACGACTGAGCCACCCAGGTGCCCCTCTGAGTGGTTTTACATCCTCACAGATGGACCCTATGGAGGGAGGGATTAAGTGGAAATTCCAATGTCTCACAGGAACCAGGGAGGCAGTGAAACTCTCATATACTGCTGGTAGGAAATAGAAAAACCCTTTCAGATCACTTTGGCAACTTCTTAAAAAGCTAAATATTCACCTACCCTATTATTCAGGCATTGCACTCAGAGGTATTAACACAAGAAAGATGAAACATGTATCTGTATAAAGATATATATGTGAATCTTCATAGAAGTTTTATTTGATAGAGAAAACTTTCAAACCCAGATGTCAAGGAACAGATATACAGAGCAAATAATGGTATATCCATACAACAGAATACTACTCAGCAACGAAAGGAATGAACTTTTTAAATCTAAGTAATTATCCAGGATATATGAAATCAGAAAAAAAGAATACTTTAGGATTCCAATCACATAAAATTCTAGAAAATGTAGTCTACTGTAAAGGAAAGTAAATCCAAATTTGCCCAGAGAGCCAGAGAGGGCAGAGAGAGTAATAAAAATTGAAGTAAATATGTGTGGGGCTTATATATTCATTATCACAATGATGATGATTTTGTGGATTATACTGTCAAATCTTACCAAACTATATACTTTAAATATGTGCAGTTTACTGCATGTGATTATAACTTAAAGCTTTAAGCAATGGTTCAAAATAAAAGGATCTCCCACTCCATTAAAAAAAAAAAAAAATCAGGCGTGGCAACCCTCTATTATCTCCATCACCTCTTAATGCTTTTGGAGGGATGTCTTACCTCAGTGGTAGCAAATATCTGAGCAATGGAAGATGTTTCTACCGTAGTCACAAAGGCCATATCACTGGACTAAGAGATCTCCCTTCTGTCCTTGTTTTCCTGTATGTACAGTAACAGTCTTAAGGCTAACAGCCATAGGAATCCACAAAACCTTTATTTTCTCTACCAGTCACCTCAGCTATTCAAGATACACAGGCCAGGAGGTACATGCTCACCTGACACAGCCAGTCACCAGAATAGCTGTGGGTCCACTTTTAGGAGAGGAATGTTCCATCTAGTTTGCTGCAGGCTCCACCACTTCCTGTCAATCTAGTGTTTTCTCACCAATTATGATTCCCTGATTCTTTAGTGTTAAAACCAGTGATACTACCCTACTAAATTCTGGACACCAGGGCACATGGCGCCCCTGAAGGCCCTGGAAAAGAGATTTCCCTTAACCATGTGGTCATTACATGATACGCACTATAAGCAAAGGAACCAATCACAGAAACACTGGGGACTGTTGCAAGTGCCCACTCCTCAATGTGACATCTGGGCCCACAAAATCTTGGCATCCAGATTCAACAGTTTCTCTCCACTGTACAAAGCCTACAGTCTTTCCTTTGGAGGCCTTGGGCAACACTGCAAACTAGGTCCAAAATAAAGAGCTATTCTTTGCCATCATACTTGGCCTTTGAGGCACACCAAAGTTGGGAAGTCTCACACAAGCTGTTTACCCCTTCATGATGCTTTCAAAGGAACCCATTAGTGACTACAACCCCCAAGATTAGAGATGGCTTAAACAATAAGGCCTTTATTACTGCACAAATCTTAACAAGGTGAGGCAGGCAGTTTATGGGTTGGTGACATGGAAACTGGAAAAATCCTTAAGTGTCATATGAAAACAATGTCCATGAAGACAAACCTCTAAAAGCCACCAGAAGAATCCAGATAAAGTCTTTTTCTTTTTTTGTTTTTAAAGATTTTATTTATTTATTCATGAGAGACATAGAGAGAGAGAGGCAGAGACACAGGCAAGGGAGAAGCAGGCTCCATGCAGGGAGCCCGATGTGGGACTTGATCCCAGGACTCCAGGATCACACCTTGGGCCGAAGGCGGGGGCCAAACCGCTAAGCTACCCAGGGATCCCCTAGATAAGGTCTTTAGGAGAAAACTGGGTCAGGTATACACATCATTATAGAGAAAAGAATGACATCACCTTAAAGGCTCAGGCTGCTCATTATTATATCCAGAGCGAACACAATCTACTTTCCTAAAACATTGGGGTGATTGATGTATACCATTGGGGTCTTTTAGGCAGTAGAGCAGAGATGACTTACACCACAGAAACGCAGTCACACAATTTCAGCAAGGACCCCAAGTAGGTTAGGAAGTGCAATATGGTTCCTAGAAGCTTCCCACATACCTGGAACCTATAGCGAATCTTCCCTGTGGTGTACATTCAGATATGAGTTCAAAATTAGGAATAGGCTCCCTCACAAAGGCTCTTCTCCAACATCATGACATCGAAGTAAAAGGCCCGTTCCTTGAATGACTATGGCTTTGCTGTGTGAACTCTCTGGTGCCTGATGAGGTGAGACTTTCGGCTGAAGGCTTTCCCACATTCACTGCACCCATAAGGTCTCTCTCCAGTATGGACTTTTTTGTGTCGGATGAGGTTACACCTTCGGCTAAAGGCTTTCCCACATTCATTGCACTCATAAAGCCCATCTGCATTGTGAACTTTCTGGTGCTGAATCAGCGCAGACCACTGTTTGAAGACATTCCCACATTTGCTGCACATATACGGCCTTTCTGTGAGGTCGTGAACTTTCTGGTGTCGAATGAGGTTATACCTTCGGCTGAAGGCTTTTGCACATATGTTGCACTCATGAGGCCTTTTCCTGATGTGAATTTTTTCGTGTTGAGCAAATTGGGTGTCACTAAAGAATTCTCCACATTCCTTGCACTCGTGAGGCCACTCTCCAGTGTGAACTCTTTTGTGTTCAATGAGGTCAGAATTGCGGGTAAAGGATTTTCCACATATCCTGCAGTTATAAGGTCTTTCTCCAGTGTGAACTCTCTGGTGTTGAATGAGGCCAGAACTTTGGCTAAAAAATTTCCCACATTCCCTGCACTCATAAGGCTTTTCTCCAGTGTGAACTCTACGGTGTTTAATGAGGGTGGAGGTGTCACCAAAACATTTTCCACATTCGCCACACTCATAAGGCCTCACTCCAGTGTGAACTCTCTGATGTTTAATGAGACTGGAGCTTTGGCTAAAGGATTTCCCACATTCACTGCACTCATAAGGCTTTTCTCCAGTGTGAACTCTCTTGTGTACAATAAGGCTGGAACTTTGGCCAAAGAATTTCCCACATCTGCTGCATTTATAAGGTTTCGCCCCAGTGTGAATTCTCTGGTGTTGAATGAAACTGGAGATGTGGGTGAAGAATTTTCCACATTCGTTGCATTTATAGGGCCTTTCTCCGGTGTGGACTTTCTGATGCTGAGAGAGGTTAAACCTTCGGGTGAAGGATTTCCCACATTCACTGCACTCATAAGGCCTTTCTTCATTGTGGACACTCAGGTGTTGAGTAAGAGTGTATTTGTGACTGAAGGTTTTCTTGCATTTGCACCAAATGTAACAGCTTTTCCCACTGTGAATAGCTTCCCCACACACAGTGCAACTGTGTGGTTTCTTCCCATTACGAATATCCTGGTGCTGGAGCTCACCTGAATTGGCGAGGAAGTCCTTATCAACTTCCCCACAGGTAAAGGATTTCCCTGACACGGGGAACCTGCAGCTCTTCATAAACGAAGCCCATTTCAACAGTTTCTCTCCACTGTGCTGCTTCCCATGCTGATGAAGGTTTGCAATGAAACTAATTTGTTTTCTACATGTGTATGGTCTCAATTGGGCATGTGTTCTTTGATCAAGAGTCATACCCAAAATGTCTTTTAAGACCAGAAAACATATCCCACAGGGGTGTGTCTTCTTGGGATATGGGCCTACATGGTGAGTCCTAACCTGCGACACTTCTACAGAAGCATCCTGCTCAGAAGGTGCCTCCTCATCCTCTGCTCCATGCCAATAACCTGAAAGCAGAGAAATTCTAGTGAAGTACATATAGGCAGTAGTGGGAAGAGGCAGCACCATCATAATTACGTGTCCCTCACACCCATCAGAATGAGCTGATGGCACTATTACCAGGATGAAGGAGCTGGGGTGAGGGTAGAGAAGCTGCTATGCAGTACTGGGCCTCTAAAGGTCAGACAGTGAGGGAGACCTCTCCAGGTGAAGAACATAAGGATGGGGTGTTGCACAGGGAGGAGCAGCAGGATCTATAGCTCATTCCTCTGCTAATGGCTTTCAGTAAATCCTTGCTGACAACAGTGAAGAAAGGTGTATGTAAGCTCAGGAAAATCCAAGTGTAAGAGAGCTGGTGTTTAAGAACTATGTGAGGATATGTGCACACTTAATGACACAACATATGCAGGTCAATGTGAGAAAGCACTACAAAGAAAGCAATAGAGGAAGTGGTGACATATGGAGTCCAGAGTGGTGGGAATTAACCAAATTCAGAGCAGAAATGACAAATTAGCAAGTGTCAAGAAGGAAAAGTAGAAATGAGGTGGCCAATAGCCACCAATGAAATAGGACAGATTTTTGGTACGATCTGAATGGAGCCTTGATGAGCCTTAACATTTCTCAGGGCCAAGACTCCTCTGAGTCTAACTTGCCATGGCCTGGAAGTACCCAGGACTCTCCAGAACCTCTGATTCAGGAACTAAATGGGACCTGCATGATTCAAGCTATAAGGAAAAAGGCGGGACAGATGAATGGCCAGCACTGGCCCAGAGCAACTTAACACATAAACAGACCATAGGAAAGAAAACTAATATTACAAGGAAAAAAAATCCTCAGAGGAGGTTCCTGTGAGAACCATAGTCCACATAAGTACTGACCATGTCAGTGACTATAATTCCTGGAGCAGGCAGAGACAGGAAATGTCATCAACTATAGGAAGGGGCCAACATTGGGGACAGAGAGATGCCGTGGACTTGGACAGAGTCAGACAGTGAAAGGACAAGCAAGGTGGAAGCCATTAGCATAACCTCAAGGCTACTGACCCTGAATCCTCCCTGGTGAAATGCTGGGACAGTGCACTCAGCCCAACCCTAATGACCACAACTAACCAGGGAACTGGGGAAGGAAGCAGTGCCCATGTTTGTGATGGGAGAAATACAGAGCTATCCCTGGGATAAATGTGGAAAGGCTTAGCCCAGATCCCTGGGGAGGGAATGAGGGCCTTACCCAGGGTGGTCACAAGTGCAAAGTTCTCCAGCATCACATCGTGGTATAAGTGTCTCTGAGCCTCATCAAGGAGACCCCATTCTTCCCAGGAGAAGTACACAGCCACGTCTTCAAATGTCACACTGTCCTGTCAGGACAGAGACAGATGAAACCCCAAAGAGCCCCTCTCACAAGGATCCACAATCCCTTCCCCCACAAAATCACCCCATTGGCACCACCGGTGTTCTCTCATGGTCCCATTAATGGCTGTGGTCAGCCCTCAGCAACAACAGCAGGTCATCAGATAAACACCATCTAAACTCTGGGCCTGGCACATTGGGCCCCACCCCTCCTGTTAAGCAATAATCCTGCAGTCCTCCAGACTAAGCATCCCAGACTCAACCACATTTGAGCTTTTCATTCAACCTTAAGACTCCAATACCAGGACCTGGGGTCATTAGCTCATACTCACTCTCCACATCCCTGTGATGCATAGACTGCACCTTTTACATCTCTGGAACCCACAGATGCACTCCCTCCACCACCACAACTCTCCTGCCCCATAGCACAGGGATATCCCTAGATTTTCCTCACATCACTTGGCACACAGCATTGAGACAGTATTTGCTTGGCAAACTCAAATGGAATCCAATATTATCCAGACCTCCAAATGGCTTCCAGTACCAAGGGAGTCCAGAATTCTGCTAGGAAAGCCTCCCCTTCATAGAAAGCTGGCTCTGTTCTTTGCTTCAACCTCACCAACCATAACTACATGCACACCTGAGATATCTTTGGCCCTCTTCAACTTCCTGTCCCCTCCAGTCACACCAAAACCTCATTCAAAACTAGCCCCACTGGTCCTCTACCCCAGGCCTAACAACCCACAGATGACCACAATGGACTCTGAAATAACCTACCATACTGACTGAAACACCTCATGCCCCACCTAAGGGTCACCACAAAATCCTAGGGAATATCATCCTGCCACAATTACTCCTATGCCTCCACATTCCTCGCATGTTCACTTTTCCCTTGGAAACCTTGGTCACCTGCCAGATCATCATCCTGCCCACACTTCTCCCCAGCCAATTTTCTCCATCACCTGTGTACCCAATACTCTTCACCTTCAACCAGGTGTCCAAGTCAGAGGCTCAGTTCTTGGCCCACATCATCTTCTTGGACTGCTAACAGTATTACCATCAAGATCTGAAGATTCCCCCTTCTCAATGCAACCAACAGCTCCACCCTGGCTGACACAGCAGCAATCGTCTTTGGGACGCTCCATTCTGAAACCTTCCAAACTGTGTGCAATTGCCCACTTAATGCCTCCATTCAGTGGTCTCTGAAATGTCTCAGGCTTAATATGGCTGAAACAAACCTCCTGATACCCCACTGAAAACTGATCCCACTACCGACTACCCCATCTCCGTTGATGGAACTTACATCCTTCCAGCTGTTAAGACCAAAAACTTTGGGATCATCCTCAATTCCTTTCTATCCTTCACCTTCCACATAAACAAATCTGGATGACCTGATTTAAAAAAAAAAAAAAGGGTCCAGGATCCAACCACTTCTCCCACCTCGATGGAGAGTCCTCCCGCCTCAGCCACACGCCCCTCCCCCGCATCCAACAATACTCATCTGGCCTATTACAGCGGCCTCCTTCCTGGTCATCCTTCTCCCTCCCTTATCTTAGAGTCCATTCTCCACTATGCAGCCAGCCACACGACACCTGTTAAGACCTCGGTAAGATCACTTTACTCTTAATCAAACTTCTTATTACCTCCAGAATTGACACCTGACCTCAAAGGCAGCCACTCCAGCCCTGCCTTCTGTCCTCTTGTTTCCACGAGGAAAAAAAAGGAAACTTCAGTTCCCTTGGCACTCCCAGCTAAGTTGTACCTTCCAAGTATTTGCACATACTGGCACTGTTCCAAGGATAACCTTCCACACCTCTTTCAAGAAACAAGAATCCTTCCATATAATCCTCAGCCTAGACTCAGGACTGTGCCTAGAGTTTCTTCAAGTGCCCCCAGACACAAGGACACAAGGGCACTTGTGGGAGAGTGGCAGACAGAGTCCCAGGAGACCTAAATTCCAGAGACCATATGGGAGGGAGTCAGGACAGGTAAGGGACTGAGACTCCCTCCACTGACCTGTGTTGGCCTCATGAACATTTCTTCAGCCACAGAAATGTGAAAAGAGGCAGGCCTCAGAGGAAGATCATCATGGCCAGGATCCATGGGCTCAGATAGATCTCCTCATATGCCTGCCCAGCCCCGGAGCCAGGTGACCTCCGCTGACTGTCTAACCTTTGTGCCCCAGCGAGGACTCTTACCAGGGGTGTGGCCTTGCAAGAGAACGCCACCTTCCGGGGCCTCACTGTCCTCGCAAAAACCCTTCCAATCTATTCTTTCCAAGCAACCTTCGAGAAACTGAAAACACTATCAGACCGTGTCCCTCTTCTCTTCACTACCATCCATGGCTCCCTCGAAACAGAGGTACAGCATCTCCGCCCGCCAATCCCGGCGTGACCCCGCTTCAGGCTACCAGTTCCCGGACCTCAGAGTCCTCCCGCCTCCGCCGCACCCCCAACCCGCCCGCTCCCCGCAGCCCGCTCGAGCGCCTCACGCCAGCGCGCCGGCGCTCACACGCGGGGCCCCTGCCCACCGCCGCCTCCCTGTCCCGGACACCGGAGCCTGGGCCGCAGGGCTGCGAGCGGGCGTCCCGCGCTCGGGCCTTGAGGGTCTGGGTGGAGGGAGGGTGGGAAGGGCCCCGGGGACGAATGTTTACCTGTGCCGGGACCCTGAGCGCGGCCGCCGCCATCGGATTCGGGTTGCGGAGCGGACACCCGGGCTGGGGGTCTCTGTCCCAGTCCCCGTAAGGGGCAGCCTAGGAGGCGTCGCCGAGCCGTGGACCCCAGTCTGCGCGGTGAGGACGGCGCCTCCTCCCGCCCCTTCTCTGATCCCGTCACCTCACCAGAGTTGCAGTACCTCTAAACCAAGGTAAACCCTAAGAAACCAAAATGACCGCCAAAAAGAGTATGCCAGGAATCCCCTCCCCCCTATGACGTGCTCGCGCAGAAGTGCCCTCTCCTGAGCCTTCATTGGCTCAGCGCCACCGGGCGTTCAGGCAGAGCATTCTGGGTAACGTAGTTCCCACAGCTCTGCAGACTCCGTCCAGGATGTCCCCATACCTACCTCCCTGGCGTCAGGCAGCACCGGGAAATGGCCTCGCCCAGGAGAGACTGGAGCTTGCCTCCTTATGGAAGAGCAATATCCAAGCTTCTGGGTCCGTTGTTGCAAGCGATCGCAAAAGTGTTTAGAAACGTGTTATTTCAGACTCCATGAAGCCGAGCTTGCGTCAGAGGCCAAAGAATATTCTTTCAGATGCCCCCAAAGGGACACAGATCCAAATGGACATATCCTTCCAGAGTTACTCAGTACAAAATGCGTTCGCTCCGTAGCTGGAAGCTAATAAAAATCATGCTATTGCTTTTCAAATGTAAGTGCCCCCGGGCATTGGAGTCAGTTTCGTTAGCTTGAGAATCTTAGGTTAGGGGCAGGAGAGAAGACTCCAGATAGGGTTGTGGTAACGCAAATAGAGGAGGAATGCATGTTGGCCACTCTAAAGCAGGTGGACAAGGGTAAGCCAGGCTCCGGTTCCCTCGGAAAATATCTTTCCTGCTTAAATTACCAGTAATTTATCCAAGCCGATGAGCAGTACCGCTTTATATATAGCTTATTTCTGATCCATATCCTGAAATATATTGTTCTTTTTTCGAAATGAAAACGGCACAACTCACTACTACGCCTAAAGACCTACTAACAAAACGTATTCTTCTTGTTCTCCTCTTGCTCTAAATGTATCAATAAAATGAATGAGGGAGAAGACAGGATTAGAAGGGAATAAAAGTTAAATCGAGAAAGGAGCCGAATAAATGTTTAAACTGAAAGGAGGGAAAAACGAGCTCCTTTCTGTATTCTGGGTGTGGGTAGCCACTTTGTGCAGCTGATAACCAAGTTGACATTGAGAGGACAAATGATGAGTCATTCATGGGCAGAGCCAGATTAAAACAATCCAACACAAAGGTAGAGAAAGTGCCAAAAACAGAAGATGAGAAGAGGCTTGGTGCAAGATCAAGTAGCCAGGAAAGGGCAAGGGGGAAGGATAGAAGGAATATGAGGGGCACAAATGTACGCACAAATGAGAGTGCCAAGTGAGGCTCAGATTTCTGATCTCACTTCTTTTGTATGTACACTTCTCACTACAGTGGGGGAACCTCAACCAGCCTCATTTCTAAGGACATTCTCTCTGTATTTATGAGTCAAGTTTACATCTGTGCATCACAGTTCCTCCAGGAACTTACCTATGCCTCTCTTCACCTATTCAGCATGTCCAGATGGGCTTGATTCTGCTGTCCCCAGTAGTCACCAGCTTCATGATAGCTACATTATCCTACTTCCTCAAAACACCAACCAGGAGGCCATCTTTAACCACCATACTAACCCTCATAGCATTCATGATCAAATCATGTGCTACTTACTTTCAAAGGACAAAAATATCTATTTATATCTCTCAACTAAATATGTTAATAACTGATCCAGCTGCCATCTCCTCACCTTTGATTTCTTATAGTTGTCTTTCAATGATCTCTCTACTTTCCTTGTTCATACATGGTCTAATCTTTAAATAGTAGGAAGAAAGACTAATCTTTCCCAAGTAAAATCATGTCACTTCCCCTTCCAAACCTTTCAATGCATGCTTCTTTACAAATTAACACCTCAATTCTTGCAATAGGTTTAAAGAACAAACATGATCATATCTTGGCCCAACCCTACACACTTTCTTCCTACAGGGATGGCTTGCTGCCTATTCCCTTCAAGCTATTGGCCAAATGCCATTATCAGAATGTTCTTTAATGCCCACACTGTCTAAAGTATTAATAACTACTTCTTTGCCTTTATACAATTTTAAATTAAATTATAAATTACACGCTGTAAAATATACCCTTCTGTATATTCCTCTAGGGGTTTTTGACAGCATATAGTTTTGTAATTACTACCAAAATCAATACACTGAATAATTTGATCACACCAAAAACTCTTGTGCTCCTATGCTCCTCTGCCTATCCACAGACACTGGTAACCATATGTGATCTTTGTCTCTAGAATGTTAGAGACTCACTTTTCCAGAGATTCACATAAATGAAATCAAACAGCACAAGACCATTGAATCTAGCTTCTTTCACTTAGCTAATGCATTTGTGATTTATCCATGTTGTTTCATGTGTCAATAGTTCCTTCTTCCCATTACTGAATGGTAAATGACTCTAGGGACGCAGCCTAGATTTTTCAGCTGAGATCCATTTGAACTTTGTTTACAGATTTTGGAAATTATTAGTAGAGCCACTATGAAAATTGTGAATACATATTTTTATTTCACATAGGTAAATACCCTGAATACAACACAGGGTTTTATGGTAAGTGTTTTTTTTTTTTTTAAATCAATTGTCCCAGGTTATGTTCCACCAGCAATGTATGAGAGTTCCAACTGCCCCACAACATCACCAACACTCGGAATGGTCAGTCGTTTTAGTTTTAGCTACTCAAATAGGTAAATAGTAGTATAGCATAGTAATTTCATTTTGCATCTTCCACAGAACGTTATATGTGCATAACTGTCATTGGTCTATATTCTTTGTAGAGAGATGTCTGACAAAATCTTTTACCCATAATTTTTTTTCCTAATATTTGAGTTTTCTAGTTAATACTTGTTAAATATTATGAATACAAGTCTTTTACCAAATGTGTGATTGCAGGTATTGTCTCCCCATCTGTGGCTCATCCTTTGTTTTTTTACAGAGCCTTTTGAAGAGCATTAGATCTTAATGGTGAAGAAGTATAATTTCTCATTTTTTCTCTTACAACTTATTTTTGTTGTTTTATCTAAGAAGTATTTGCTTAACCATTTTCTTCCATGTCACTTGCTGTTTAGTATTGTCTATGATGCATTCCTTTTAAAGATTTTATTTATTCATGAGAGACACAGAGCGTGAGAGAGAGAGAGAGAGAGAGAGAGGCAGAGACACAGGCAGAGGGAGAAGCGGGTTCCATGCAGGGAGCCTGAAGTGGGACTCGCTCCCAGGTCTCCAGGATCACAACCTGGGCCAAAGGCACCGCTAAACTTCTGAGCCACCCGGGCTGCCCCTATGATGCATTCTGAATAAAAATTTAAAATAAGACTTACTGAAACATGGGTTAAATGATCAGGAAAAAAGATGAATTAAGGATGGAAAATTGCCACATTTTTGGAGGGCAATAAAGCAACTGTTAAGATGATGATGTTATTCATAGTGACAGAAAATGACTGAGAAGGTTTTGAGGATAAAAGCTGGGAAAACTGCTCTATTTCAAGTACATTAAGATATCTGTCCGGGGGGCAGCCCTGGTGGCACAGTGGTTTGGCACCGCCTTCAGCCCGGGGCATAATCCTGGAGACCCAGAATCGAGTCCCGCGTTGGGCTCCCTGCGTGGAGCCTGCTTCTCCCTCTGCCTGTGTCTCTGCCTCTCTCTCTCTCTCTGTGTCTCTCATGAATAAATAAATAAAATCTTTAAAAAGAAAGGTATCTATCAGAGAGGCAAATTGGGATGTCAAGTAAAGAATTGGAAAAATAAGTCTAGGGTTCAGGAAATATCAAGGGTAATGGGGAAAAATCTGGAGTGGGCAACATCAACCAATCTTATTGAAAACTCCCCAAAATTAATTGATCTGAGGATGCAGAAGTAATCATTGGACAAAAATGGAGTCATTTGGTGACTTTGACAGGAATAGTCTTTACGGCCACAGAGCCAACTGGAATGGGCAGTGGGGAAGGAAGAGCCAGGAAACGTCAGGAATGGAATGGAGCTGTGGTGGAGGCAAGAGTGTTTTTCTTTCAGAGAAATAGATATGAGACCATATTTGGATGCTGATGGGAGATGACAGAGGAGAGATAAAGTAGAAACAGCAGGGCTGAAACCTTTCAGATGTCAAGAGAAGGTAGGATCCAGAGCCCACTTGGGGAGGTGGAGCAGAAGCCCTTCTTAAATTGTGATGATGAGAGAAGAGACAGAATGGGAGTCCTGTAGTGACCCATTTCAAGTAGGGGGTGGGGATGCAGTTAGAAGGTACTCTTTATCCTTTTTTCTGAAGGAAGAATGACTTGAAGCCATCAGCTAAACATGAGGGAGCCACAGATCATGAGATGGGTTTAGAGAGAAAGGAAAATCTTTGAATGAAAGTGAAGAACAAACATGGACAGTCAAAGTGCCAGTCTTGTATGACACACATGGCATTCTGCAAAATAAACACATAATTATAAGCTCAGTGAATATTCCCCAAAAGCTACACAACTCTTAAATCAGCATCTCAATCAATAAAAGGATAGCATCAGAAACCTATCATTTCTGTCAGCCTCATTTTCAATCCACCGAAGGGTTCTAACATCTATTTCAGTCAGGGGGAAAATATATGACCGCGTATAGTAGGTTAAATCTCCCTACCATGTTCTAGGAATAGTATCCATTTATTTTTACACTATTGTTTTTGCTAATTAATGGACCATTCACTAATATACAAATATATGAAATTATCAAGAGATGCAGAATCCAGCAGAGGAAACAGAAGCCAATGAACTTGGGGGATCTAATCTTGAGCTCCATCCAAATACAAAGACTAGATCCTGCTTAATAACCTGGAAGCCATTGAGACAGCAATGAAGGAAACCCCTGTGCTCACTCTGTAATCATAAAAAACAAGCTTACATGCAGCATCATCCAGGAAATACTGGGACCCAAAAGCCACCATCATTTGAGGGATCCCTTTGGAAAAAAGGACCACAGAGACGCCTAGGTGGCTTAGCAGTTGAGCATCTGCCTTTGGCTCAGGGTGTGATCCTGGAGTCCAGGGATTGAATCCTGCATTGGGCTCCCTGCATGGAGCCTGTTTCTCCCTCTGCCTATGTCTCTGCCTCTCTCTCTCTCTCTCTCTGTCCTTCATGAATAAATAAATAAAATCTTAAAAAAAAAAAAAAAAAAAAGGACCACAATGTTGGCTAGGACCAGACAGAGAATCAGGTTTATGGGTCTCAACTTGTGTCCAGTGAACAAAGAGAATGTATAAAAACAAAGGAGGGATGAATTTCCTAGGATCCCAACTCCAGTCTGAGTGAGGAAGATAATCCCCAATTCCAATTTACCAGAACCCATTTTATTAATGTCTAAGGGTTGTTGAATTTTTTCAAAGTCAGTGGACTTAGTAAGAAAAAAAGCAAAAATAAATCTTACCATCACTATAGAGTAATTTTCTGTGCTTTTCCTAACTCATGTTTTCTCACTTGAGGCAGGGTTTAACACTATATGCTTTTTTGTGCTTAATTGTGCAAAGACAATTCCCTGAAGAATTGCATTAGAAATATAGCCTCAGGGTGGTGCCTGGGTGGCTTGGTGATTGAGCATCTGCCTTTGGCTCAGGGCATGATCCCGGGGCCCTGGGGTTGAGTCTGCATCTGGCTCCCCACAGGGAGCCTGCTTCTCCCTCCCCGTGTGTGTGTTTGTGTGTGTGTGTGTGTGTGTGTGTGTGTGTGTGTGTCTGTGTCTCTCATGAATTAGAAAAAGAAAAAGAAAAAGAAATAGCCTCAGGGTCCATCATCTCTAAGGATCAGGTGAATGAATGAGGACACAATTACATAATAGACCTCCGTAACTGTAGAGACGAGTAAAGATCTCCAGACACTGATCCAGTCAGTATTATTTCAGAATTTTTCCCAACACAATTGAGAAATTATAGAGCATTTTGAGAATGAAGCAAATTTTTATGCTTGCTTATGCATCTTTCATTTACAAGAAAAGTCTAGAATGCAGAAAGCTACCCAGCTGAAACAAGTCACGTAGGTGTATAAAAACACACATAAGGACAGAAGTCAAACATCTGTGGAGTATGCCAGTTCACCATGTGTAATGAGCCAAACTCATTCACTTCTGATGGGTGAATTTTAGGCAACCATTTGATTTTGGGTAACCCTCCTTCCATAACTTCATAGAATAACTCACTACTGCAACCCACTTCTACAAACAAATTTCTGGCTTTTAAGATTAAATGCTGTATTAAAGTATTTATGTGTTTCTCAAACTTTTAACATGTATAAAACTGTGCTGTGGCATTTATTAGGATTCTATCTTCTTTTTTTATGTTTTACTGATGATATTTTGAGGATCTTTAGAAGCCCTGTGATTTTTATTTTGGATTTTGCACAGCTTTGTGATTTTTAGGAACACACAGGTTCCATTACAGCACAACAGACTTTGTGGACTTTCCTCCAGAATATTTTTTTTTAAAGATTTTATTTATTCATGAGAGACACACACAGAGAGGCAGAAACACAACACAGGCAGAGGGAGAAGCAGGCTCCCTGTGGGGAGCTGGATGCAGGACTCGATCCCAGGACCCCAGGATCACGCTGAGCCAAAGGTAGATGCTCAACCACTGAACCACCCAGGCTACTCTCTCCAGAATATATTCTTAAGTAAAAAACTATTGTCCAGAACACATACATACACACACACACACACACACACACACACACACACCCTGTGTACAACTAGAAGAATCTGTATGAGATCAGTGATAGTATTAATGCAAATATCACTGTTGTGATACTGTAATATGGTCTTAGAAAATGTCACCATTGGAGAAACTGGGTAAAACACACAAAGGATCTCTCTGTAACAATTTTTACAACTACATGTAACTTGCAATTTTCACGATAAATATTTCAATCAAAGAATCCAAGGGATACATATATCACAAAAATTCCTGCAAAGTATCTTAAAGCCCTTCACTTATCTTGTTTTGACAAAATCAATTGGTATTGATAAATTTTAAAAACAAGCCTTTTAATTAAAATTTGGCAAAAATAACACTAAAATTAGGTAATTTTATGGAAAATGGAAGCAAAAGTTAAAACTACTAAACTATGAGGATCAGAAGTAAATAACAGCAGAAACAACCGTATAGCCAAAGATGATATGTGTAAACACATTTTTATAATATAAATATCTTATTTAACATAATTCATAACTCAAACATATAGATATTTTGGCAATATTCCTAACATGTCCTAATTATAAAATATAAAAATTATAAGAATAAGTTAAAAACAAGGGAAATTAAGACAATGGGTACTAACATTTTATACTGAAAATGAAAAGAATAGAAAAGTCCGGGACACAGAACAAGAAGCATCTAAAAAAAAAATCACATACATATGTGTATGGATATATTTTTACTGAGAAATATAAATACCAACTTAATAAGAAACTATTTATTGGAGTGCCTGTGTGGTACAGATGGTTAAGTGCCTGAATCTTGGTTTTGGCTCAGGTCATGATCTCAGGGTCATGAGATCGAGCCCCGAGTTGGGCTCTACTCTGAGCAGAGAGTCTGCTTGGGTTTCTCTCCCTCTGCCCTTCCCCCTACTTTTGCTCTCTAAAATAAATAAATAAATCTTTTTAAAAACCACATTGATTATGTACTTCATGTGTTTCAGGCACATTTCTAGAAACATGAAATGTATCAGTGCACAAAATGTAGATAGAAATTTCCTTCCTGGGGCACTTGGGTGGCTCAGTGGTTGAGCATCTACTTCTGGCTCAGGTCGTGATCCTGTGGTCCTGGGATCGAGTCTCACATCACACTCCCTGCAGGGAGCCTGCTTCTCCCTCTGCCTATGTCTTTGCTTCTGTGTCTCTCATGAATAAATAAATAAAATCTTAAAAAAGAAAAAAAAAAGAAATTTCCCTCCTGGAACTTACTCCATAGTTGATGGAAAACACAATACACAATTCATAAATGATATTGAGTTGCATACTGTTATAGAAGGTGATGGGGTCCTAAGAAAAGAAGAACAGTGAATGGGTGATGAAGAAGTTAGGAATTTGGGATGGGTTGAGGCAATAAACTGGGTATCTATATATGGCATTGTAGTGAAGATAACAACACAGGAAATATTTTAGGTGGTTTATTTCTTCCTTGACAATTGTTACATATCCATCATCCTGCCTTACTGAATGAAACTAGAACTCCAGGATAACTGAATAAGACAAAGGAGCAACTATTTATTTTCCCTTTGTTTTAATCCCATAGGAAAATCTTAGTAATGGATGATAAGGTATAATATTTGTAAGAGTTTCTTTGTAGACATCATTTATAAAATTAAGGAGGATTGCTTCTATCCTTAGTATCTATTTCAGTATAATAACACTAAACAATTGGCAAATTGAACTTTTTTTTTGGCAAATTGAAATTTGATGTAAAAATTACCATTTATAATATCATCAAATGTAGAAAATACTTGGAGATATATAAGATACGTGAGGCCTGTAAAAAAAAAAACTAAAAAACACTGCTAAGAGGGACGCCTGGCTCACTCAGTCAGTGGAGCATGTGACTCTTAATCTTAGTGTCGTGATTCAAGCCCTGCATTGGGTGACTTAAAAATAAAATAAAAGCCCCATTATGAACAAAAATTCAGTAAGATTTAAGTAAAAGGAGACATATGATGTTTATGGATTGGGACATTCAGTATTTCTTCTAAATTGAAGATTAAATGCAGTCTCAATCAAAATCCTTGTTGGCTTTTTTGTGATATAGAAATTGACAAGTGGATTCTAAAATTCATATGGAAAGGTGAAAGATCAAGAATGACCACTCAAATTTGAAAAAGAAGACAGTTGTAGGAGTACATGACCTTGATTTCAAGACATATTACAAAAACAAATTATTCAACACATAAAAGTATAGTATAAAATAGATAAATACAACAGAAGAGAGTCCAGAAATAAACATACACATAAATGATTAACCTTCAATGAATATACAAAAACCAATTTAAGGGAGAAAAAAAAAATCTTTTAAATGAATATGGGTATCATATTTATTTTTTATTTTTTATTTTTTTAAAGTAATCTGTATGCCCAAATTGGGGACCAAACTCATGACCCTGAGATCAAGAGTCACATGCTCTACTGACTGCCCTTGGGTATCCTTTTTTTTTTTTTTTTTTTTTTTTAATTCATTCAGAGAGAGAGAGAGTCAGGCAGAGACACAGGCAGAGGGAGAAACAGGCCCCATGCAGGGAGACCGATGCGGGACTTGATCCCTGGTCTCCAGAATCACACCCTGGGCTGCAGGAGGCGCTAAACCGCTGCACCACTGGGGCTGCCCTATTTTTTTTTTTTTTTAATATTTTAGTTCTTAATTCATGAGAGGCACAGAGAGAGAAGCAGAGACATAGGCAGAGGGAGAAGCAGGTTCCTTGCACAGGGAGTCCAATGGGGAACTTGATCCCTAGACCTGGGATCACACCCTGAGCTGAAGGCAGATGCTCAATGGCTGAGCCACCTAGTTGTTCCCATATATATATATTTTTAATTAAGAATGTCCAAAAGTTAACTGAGAAAGGCACATTTACATCAGGAAAAAGAAAAAGAAAAAACTTACAGAAAGAAACATAGGAAAGAGGGATCCCTGGGTGGCTCAGTGGTTTGGCTCCTGCCTTGGGCCCAGGGCATGGTCCTGGAGTCCCGGGATTGAGTCCCAGGTCGGGCTCCTTGCATGGAGCCTGCTTCTCCCTCTCTGCCTGTGTCTCTGCCTCTCTCTCTCTCTCTCTCTCTCTGTGTCTCTCATGAATAAATGAATGGAGTCTTTATTTTTTTTTTTGAATGGAGTCTTTAAAAAAAAAAGAAACAGGAAAAATTATGTCTTTAAATTTGGCAAACTTTTTTTTTATATTCAAGATCAAAAGGATATTCAGTAAAAGAACAAATTAGACTTCATTAAAATTTTTAAAATTTTTCACAAGAACAGTGATTGAAAAGACAAAATCAAGACTGGAAGAATATATTGGCAAATATTTAAAATAGAAGATTTTTATCACTAATCCATGGACAAATGTCAAAACTCAGTAATTACGATGGAAAATCATATAAACAGAAATTTCAAAAAAGAGATGATGGTTGGAAATTAACACATGAAAAAACCTCTAAACACCATATCATTAGGGAAATACAAATTAAAATCACAAGGTGTCACTACTCACCTATTACATTGCTGAAATTAGGAAGCCTGACCATACCAGGTATAAAGATATAAAGAAACTGGAACTCTAGTAATGGTTTTTCTGGTGAGAATGTAAACTGGTATCACCACATTAGATTATCCTTTATTAAGTTAGACATTTAACTACTCTGTGACACAGGAATGCACGGCAACATATTAATCACAAAGCCCTGCAATCTTTCCCAGGACACCTTGAGATGCAATACAAATTAAGCCCAAATAGGAATAGGAACTATTTTCTGACTTGTACTATGCCTCTGATATTGACATTATGACTCACAAAAGCTATTCACCCCTTCACACTGGAAACCACAATTCTATCCTAAACCTAACCCCAAAGGGCACATAACCTCCAAACTTCAAGGTGACTTAAACAATAAGGTGTTTGTCAATGCATGTCAATGCACAACAGTCAATGGTGATGCAAACAGTTTCCTAGCTGGGACACTTGGAGTAGGCATAAATCTATCATGAGAATCACATGAAAGAATAGCATCATGAAGGAAACCTCTGTGATCCACCAAGAACCCAGACTGCTCCTATCAACAAAGCTGGGTCTCATTTACACCCCATGCAGCTCAATTAGGCTATTGCGTACAATTTCCTTCAGGATTTGGAGCACAAAGATCTCCCCTGAACACACTGGGAGACTGATGGATGCTGTGGGGACATGCCACATGGTAGAAGAGAGATACCTTCTGCCAGAGGTACTCTGCACATCAGAAAGTCAGGTTAGCTGAAGAAACAGTCGCAAGCACCTGATACCTGTAGTGATTTGGAGATCCTCATAAATAAAAGGTTCAATTGGTCAATCCCATGGAAAGTCTACACTCTGGTGTGTTGTTAAACTTGGTGACAGTGCATTCCCTTGTGGCTAAGGACTTTCTCTACTATGAACTTCCCAGTGCCTGATGAAGCAGTATCTTCCACCAAAAATCTTTCCACATTTGCTGCACAAAAAGGCTTTTCTCCAGTGTGGACTTTGTGGTGCTGAACAAGTCTATCCTTGAGGCTGAAGGCTCTCCCACATTCATTGTACTCAGAGGTTCTTTCTCCAGTTTGGATTCTCCGTGCTCAAGATTTCTTTTATAAATGGAGGACATCCCACATTCATTACACTTATTCAAGGCCTCTTTCCAGCATGAACGTTTTGGTGTTGAATGTGAGTGGATCAGTGATCAGTGTCTAAAGAATTTCCCACATTCTTTATATTCATATGGCTTTTCTCTAGGGTGAACTCTCTGGTGTTCACTGAATTCAAACCTTTTTATGAAGGTTTTCTCATGTTCGCTACATGAGAAACTTTTCTCCGATATGGATTCTCTGGTACAAAAGAAATATTTTTCTGTGGATGAAAGATTTCCACATTTACTGCACTGAGACGGCTTTTGCCAGTGTGGACTTTCTGGTGTTTAAAGAGGGTGGAGCTGTGTCTGAAGAACTTCCCACATTTGCTGCACTCAAAAGGCTTTTCTCCAGTGTGGATTCTCTGGTGCTCAAGAAGTCTGCTTTTGTAGACAAAGGACTTTTCACATTCACTGCACTTATAAAGTCTTTCTCCAGTGTGGATTCTCTGGTGTTCAAGAAGTCTCTTTTTATAGATGAAGGCCTTTCCACATTCACTGCACTTATGAGGCCTTTCTCCAGTGTGAACTTTCCAGTGATGATTAAGACTAGATTTGTGTCTCAAGAACTTCCCACATTCGTTACACTTGTAAGGCTTTTCTCCAGTATGGATTCTCTGGTGCTCAAGAAGTATTCTTTTATAGAAGAAGGACTTTTCACATTCATTGCACTTATAAGGCCTTTCTCCAGTGTGGATTCTCTGGTGATCAAGAAGCCTCCTTTTATGGATGAAGGACTTCCCACATTCATTGCATTTATAAGGCCTTTCTCTAGTGTGAACTTTCCAGTGATGAATAAGACTGGGTCTGTGTCTAAAAAATTTCCCACATTCATTACACTCATAAGGCTTTCCTCCAGTGTGGATTCTCTGGTGCCTTAGAAGTATTCTTTTGTAGAAGAAAGACTTCCCACATTCACTGCACTTATAAAGCCTTTCTCCAATGTGGATTCTCTGGTGCTCAAGAAGTCTCTTCTTATAGATGAAGGACTTTCCACATTCATTGCACTTATAAGGTCTTTCTCTAGTATGAATTCTCTGGTGCTCAAGAAGTCTACTTTTATAGATGAAGGACTTCCCACATTCACTGCACTTATGAGGCCTATCTCCAGTGTGAACTTTCCAGTGTTGATTAAGACTAGATTTGTACTTAAAGAATTTCCCACATTTGCTACACTCATGAGGCTTTCCTCCAGTGTGGATTCTCTGGTGCTCAAGAAGTCTTTTTTTGTAGAAGAAAGACTTTTCACATTGACTGCACTTATGAAGGCTTTCTCCAGTGTGAGCACCCTGCTGCTCTGTGAATTTAACCTTTTTGTGGGAGGCTTGCCCATGTTCACTGTGTTGCCCTTGCAGAGTGTGAGACACTGCACTTCTCCCCTTGCCTCTCTGTGGATGCTCTCTGCTGGGGATGGTCTGGTGCTGGACAAGGCCCACAGTCCCCAAGGAAACATCCTCAGCCTCTCCACAGGTGAAAATACTGTCTGACACAAGGATTTTGCTCTTCATGAACAAAGCCCTGCTCTCTTCCCTTTCAAGATCCTTCTCTCCATGGTTCTGCTTCTGGTGCTGCTGTAGGTATGAACTGAATAAGCACAGTTTTCCACAAGGCCCACAAGTGCATGGTTTCAGCACAGCGTGAGTTCCTTTGTGTTCAGCCAGGTACAAGATGTCTTTCTCCACTGAGACACACATATTGCAGGAATGAACCTTTGGGATAGATCGGCCTGGATCTGAAGTTCTGGCCTGTGGCACTCTTTCCACAAAAACATACTGCTCAGAAAAAGCTTCCACAGCTTTTACCCCATGCCAACAACCTAAGAGCAGAAAAATGCTGGTGAAGTGTATATAGACTTTGGTGAGACAGGACAGCTCATTACAAATGTGTGTAGGACACAACCAGGACTGAGTCCATGGGATTGTTTTCAAGACAAAGGAGCCAGGATCAGGTGGAGGAAGGGGACATTGTGTAGTACCACGCCTCTGATGGTTATAAAACAGTGTGGGGGGAAGGAAGGTACAGAGGCCTCAAAACTAGCAAGAAAGTAGGATACAGTGATGTGCCAGCAAGACAGGTCTGGTACAACTCCCTCCTCTGCCAGTGGTTCCCAGCAGGACCTTGCCTGCTTATGACAAGTGTGTGCTATAAAGAACATGTATCCCACCCCAGAAAAAGGCAACTGCCTCTGGGTAGCTGGTGGTCAATCATTTAGGGCTATGTGCACATGTCATGACATATGGAGGGTAGGCTAATGCTACAGAACATTACAGAGAGAGAGAATTGGGTAAAGATGTGAGGGACACAGATTTAAGGGACAGTCAGGACTAGAAGTCACAGCAGAAATGACAAGTGGGCGAAATGTCAAGCATGGGGAGGAAGGACTGAAATGAGGTGTAGCTATGAGTCTTGGCACTAAAATAATAGTGAGCAAAGGACATTTTCCTGGTATGGCATATACAAAGTCCTGAAATCATGCCTTCCCACTGCTCCAGGCCTAGGATCCCATTAATCTCCTTTCCCATGGTTAGAGAAGTATCTGAGCTGTTAGGCACTCAGGATTCTCCTCTACTTCTCAGCTCAACCTAGACAATTTTCTGGGACCCAGCAGATTGAAGTCCTCAGGAGAAAACAAGGCAGTTAAGTGGCCAACATTGGCCCAGAGTGACTGTACTCATAGACTACAAGAAAGAAATCTATTACTAAAAGGATTTTGAAGACAGTCTTGCAAAAAGAATTAGGGTTGCCTGTAAATACTAACCATGTCAGTATCTATAATTTCCAAGACAAGCAGTACACAAAACAGAAGAGGACAGAACCTGTGATACAGATCTTCCACAAATGGAAACAGTCAACACAGAAAGGTAAGGCAAAGCTAATCAGCATTGATCAGGCAGGTACAAGACTCAGAAACCAAACCTTTCTGTGAGAGGCTTCAAGGCAGAACACCCTGGGAGTTTCATAAAGCCCAGGCCCAGCAAACACAACACCCATGCCAAGAAACCAGGAAAGGAAGCAGTGCCCATGGCCCAGCTCTGAGAGGGACAGAAACCCTTGGGAAAAGGAGCAGAGCACAGCCCCACATAAGACAATGGTGTGGAAATGAGGTTCCTTACCCAGAGAGGCTATAAGTGCCAAGTTCTCCAGCATCACGTTGCAGTACAGGTGTCTCTGAGCCTCATCAAGGAGACTCCACTCCTCCTTCGAGAAGTACACAGCCACATCCTCAAAGGTCACATGGCCCTGTTGTGATGAGGGCAGAGGAGTGTATAAGCAGACTCTCTAACCAAGACCCCCAGGCCATGGCCATGGCTCCCCAACTCAGAGGAGATCCTAGGTCCTTCTCCAACTCAGCTCCTCAACTCAGAGGAGATCCTAGGTCCTTCTCCAAAGGTACCTGCTCTTCCTCACTCTGTCAATCATCAATAAGGACTGATGGGGAGAGAGGTTCTTACCTGTCTGTGCTCTAGGCTGATGCACAGAGTGAGTCCCTGCCACTCTCTTCACAGTCAACTCCCCTGGGATCATACAGATCATGCCCCATATGTCACTTATACTCAGCCTTCTGGCTTAAACCCTGAGTACAAGGACACTCAGTGTATCTTCACATTCCCTCCCCATTTGCACAGCACTCCTCTCTCACATGCCAGGCCAAGACTACTCACTCACGATACCACTGCCACCTATGTCAAACTCCTCACTCTGTCAATCATCAATAAGGACTGATGGGGAGAGAGGTTCTTACCTGTCTGTGCTCTAGGCTGATGCACAGAGTGAGTCCCTGCCACTCTCTTCACAGTCAACTCCCCTGGGATCATACAGATCATGCCCCATATGTCACTTATACTCAGCCTTCTGGCTTAAACCCTGAGTACAAGGACACTCAGTGTATCTTCACATTCCCTCCCCATTTGCACAGCACTCCTCTCTCACATGCCAGGCCAAGACTACTCACTCACGATACCACTGCCACCTATGGTCCTTGTCATAGGCACCTCTCTGGCCTCCCCATATGCCATTCTGCACATGGTACCCAGATAGTGACTGGCAAATGCAGCAGGATCCAGGGTTACCCCAGGCCTCTAATAGACCCTCCTGCCAAAGGCAGTCCCAGCAATGCTCTAAGGACTGTCCCACCTGGCCTGGCCTTGTCTTCCAACTTCAGCCACCTAACCTATGTAGAAGTCAGACCCCCTAAGCCCTCCTCCTCAGTTTTGCTTGTGCTGTCCCCATACCAGTCACACTCTTCCTCTCTCCACCTCCTCTCATTCACAGCCCAGTCCCACTTCTCCTACCGCAGCCCAAGAGACTATCAGCTGACCTCCTTTTCCCTTTAGCTAATCTGTTACCATCTGACACTCTTCAGGTTCCAGCAAGAGCTGTCACAAAACAACCTGTGGAGGGAAAAAAGTACCATGCCTTCCTCAGTGTCATCTGATCTCCATTACTGCTCTGCCTTTCAATAAATCTTGCATCCAACCTCTGGGAATCCTGTGCCACCACCTGGACCCCCATAGAAGGCCTGTTCCCTTATACCCCCCACCTCCATACACACACACTCATGGTCACTGTACTTCCTCATGTCTTAGTGATGACAGCCATCCCTATCCAGGTGCCCAAGTAAGTGAGCCAGTCCATGGAGAATATCCTTCCATCCTTCCCCTGTAATGGCATTGCCAACATGATCTTCAGAGTGTATCCTCTTATATGTGACATGGTCTATATGCCTGCCACCACGGAGGGGTATCTTCAAACCTGAACCCTTTCCTTGAAATCCAGATGTGTGTTTCCAGATGCCCACTTGCCACCTCCACTCAGGGATCCCTGCAATAGCTCAGATGCAACATGGCAAAAACCTAACTCCTGACAGCGCTGCTGTTAAATACTCCTGCTATGGACTTCCATCTCAGGTATGGCACTTTCACACTTCCGGCTAAAGCCAAATATCCTGGAGTAATCCCAGATTCTCTCACTCTGTGCAGCAGAAAATCACCCCTACTTACAAAATAGCCTAGAAACAAAACAATCTTCTCCAGCTAGGAGCCAGTGCTATGATCCGGCTACCATTAACCTTCACCAAGACTGCAGTCTCCACTGGGGTCTCCTTGCCTCTACCCTCACCCCCACAATCTATCCTCCACTCTGCAGGCAGAGAAGCCTGTTCAGACCTAAGTCGGGGGGATCCCTGGGTGGCACAGCGGTTTAGCGCCTGCCTTTGGCCCAGGGTGCGATCCTGGAGACCCGGGATCGAATCCCACGTCGGGCTCCCGGTGCATGGAGCCTGCTTCTCCCTCTGCCTATGTCTCTGCCTCTCTCTCTCTCTCTGTGTGACTATCATAAATTAAAAAAAAAAAAAAAAAATTTAGACCTGAGTCGGATCACTTCCCTTCTTTGCTCCACAGACTCACTACACTCAACAGAGGTTCAGTTCCTCAGGCTGCTACTCGAGGACTGACTCTTGCTCCTCAATCTATTCCCAACAGATTTAATGGAGTTCTGCAGTTCAGTGAATACTCCAATGTGGACATGCTGGTTCTTGTGCCAGGAAACCTTTCATCATTTCACCTTATGGACTAGAGAAATGGGACAATTCAACACGACTTCTGATCTTGATTAAGGACCCTGCACCTGAGATGACCCCAGGGCCCAGAAAGAAGGGCCTCAGCACGTCATTATCTCCTTTATGTATGTACCAGGACCATGGAGATGGGGATCAGGGTCAGTGAGCACAATGTCCCAGCACTTACTTCTATTATTTCAATGTGTTCACCATCCTGGAGGCTCCCTGAATCTCACTGCTTAACAATACCTCCAACCCCTCTCCCATCTGGGAGGTGGGCGGTAGCTAAAAGTTGAAATGTCTTTTTTTTTTTTTTTTTAACATTGTATTTATTTATTTTAAAGTAATCTCTCTACCCAACTTGGGGCTCAAATTCACATCTCCAAGATTAAGAGTCTCATGCTTTTCCATGTGTAAACTTCTAATCATCCAGTCTTTCTGGTGATCGGCCTCAACTTGAGGCTATCTAGGAGCCTCACCCCAAGTCATCTCATTAAAATAAACGCTGCGGGGATCCCTGGGTGGCGCAGCGGTTTGGCGCCTGCCTTTGGCCCGGGGCGCGATCCTGGAGACCCGGGATCGAATCCCACGTCGGGCTCCCGGTGCATGGAGCCTGCTTCTCCCTCTGCCTGTGTCTCTGCCTCTCTCTCTCTCTCTCTCTCTCTGTGACTATCATAAATAAATAAAACTAAAATAAATAAATAAATAAATAAATAAATAAATAAATAAATAAATAAAATAAACGCTGCGTGATAAAAGGGGACAGTTAGGATAACAAAAAACACTCCTAACACCCAGAAAATTCTAAGGGTTTTAGGGGATATATGGTGAGTCCATAACAAAATCCAAATACACACACACACACACACATTTTATCACAAAGCCGAGTCCATAACAAAATCATACACACACATACACACACACACACATTTTATCACAAAGGCATATTGTCATTTTAAACAATTACTACTTACTTACATAAGCTTAACTGGCTAAAGCTATACCGTTTTGAACTTGTACTTCCCAGGTGAGCTGAGGCACCTATGAGATCTTGACAGCCTGGGCTGCTCCACCAGCCAGGCTGGCCCTTCCTTGACTCCACAGGGAATAGACTGTCTGCTGAGTCTTCAGAGAAGAGAATCTCACACACTCTCACACCTTCCCTTCCATCTCCATCCCAGCACCCCCCATAAAGCCCTGGACCACGGGACCCTCCCATCTGCAGGCACTCTGCCTGCCCTCCAGCCCCAGACCTCTCTTCATCTCCGGACCTATCTCACAGAAGGGTCCAGATTTTCCATCCTAAATTTGAGATCCAGGCTTGGTCCTGGTTCCAAGATTAGGCTGTCATTATCCGAACATCACTGAGCCAGCTTACCCCAGTCCAGAACAGAGCTTGTATGTCACTTCTATTTTGGGAATCTCGGAAACAGTATGTCCAAAATCCAACTCCTAAACTCTCCCTGACACCTGCTCCTCACACCAGTTTTCTCGTCTCAGCGCTTCCAGATATTCAGCCAAAAGAAATAAAGTTTTTCATCCTTTTATCTCATAGCCACACTCGCTGCAGCAGGAGATCCTGCCAATTTTAAGATTTACCAGGAATCTTATTACTTCCATTCTTTCAGCCACCGTTCTGGTCCAGAAACTAGCGTCACTGTTTCGAGTCTTTTGCAGCATTCTCCCCCGCTCCCTAAGTCCGTGCTCCCCGGAGCCTTTGAAAGACTGAAACTTCAACATCCTCCCAGGTCCCTAGAGCCCTCGCTCCGACCGCCCAGCTGCTCCCTGCAGCGGGAGTGGGACCCCAGCTCTCCCCGGCGCCCCCACGGTCCCTTCCACACGCATTCCACTGGCGGCCAGAAATGGAGGCCCCCTCCTCGAACGCCCCAGGTTCTGGGACCCGGGACCTGGACTGCAGTGTCCTGAGCAGGAGACTCCTCCTTGGGAGGAGTCCCGAGAACACACTCTCACCTGAGCCAGGTACTTTAGCCTGGCCGTCGCCATAGTAACCTGCGGGTTCAACCGGGCCAGGGGACGCGGGATAATGGCGGAGACTGGCAGGAGGCCCCGAAGTGGGTCGCTGCAGCCGCGCTCACACGGAACCTCACACCCGCTCCGTTGCAGAGCACCCAAGTCTTTCGCTCCTCTAGGATCTAGTTTCCTCCGCCAGACGCACGAACGAGCAGCCTGTGGCCGGAAACACTGCCTCCAAGCGAAACAGGCGGGAACTCCCACCCCCTGGTCTTTCGTCCTCGTGGAAACACCCACTCTGCTCCCTTGTTGGTCACTGTGATCCGGAATCTTGGCGCACAGTCTTCTGGGTAATGTAGTTCCTCTAATCCTCAGCTTGCTGTGGGGATAAAAGTCACTCCCCCTCGCCTGCGTATTGATGGCCGAGTAGTCCCTAGGAGAGGACAAATTAAGACCATTGCAAGTGGGGCTCCTGGGTGGCTCAGTGATTGGGCGTCTGCCTTTGGCTCAGGTCATGGTCCTGGAGTCCTGGGATCGAGCTCTCCATCGGGATTGCTGCGGGGAACTTGCTTCTCCTTCTCCCTCTGCCTATGTCTCTGTGGAACCTGCTTCTCCCTCTGCCTGTGTCTCTGCCTCTCTCTGTGTCTCATGAGTAAATAAATGGAAAAGTCACGTCGAGTTGAGTCTTGAGTCTTAGAGTCTTTGAGACACCAAAACCTGTTAACCTTAAAACAAGACTGCCACTTATTTTACCAGCCATAGAAGGTCTTATTTGGGAATAAAAGAGAATTATAATCCAAGAGAAACAAACTACAGCAAAATCGTAGGCAGTCGAAGGACAAAGGAGAGGTTCCCAGTTTTATGGAGAAAAGGAGTGAGTTGGGAAGGCTGTTATAAACTACAAGTCCCGTGGAATAAACTGGGAGTTCGAAGAAGAGGGACTTTTCATTGGCTGAGTTGTTGATTTGGAGGATAAGGGAAGTTTTCTTTCTTCAGCTGGGATAGTGAAGTAGTATCCATATGCTAGGTCAAGTGTATCTCTTCCTATTGGGTCTGCAATTGACTGTCAGTGGTAATGCATGAGAGCTCCCTTTGCCGAAACTTCCTCACTACATTTTAGTGAGGTTTCAGGATTATTGCTATTCATGTATATGTGTGAATATATATACCTATTAAAAGAATCCACTTTAACCTGATTTCTCAACATAAACATTGATGCAGGATTACAAACCATGCAAAGTATTAGAAAACTGAGGTAAGACACAGTCCTTAATTTTTGTGTTTTTTAAAAAAGTATGTTTTCTTTCTAAAAGACTGTCAAGAGAAAATCTTGGAGAAATATTCAAGTAAGAAAAATCAAGGCATTGGGGCTCATGGGTGGCTTAATCAGTTAAACCCAGCTCATGCTCTCTCTTGCTCTCTAGCAAATAAATAAATAAAACCTCAAAGGAAAAAAGAAAACTCAAAGCATTGAGATTTGGAATAAAAAATGTGAATTATATACAACAAAATTCTGTTGCCTACGGTTTTGCTAGTATGCTTCATCATTGGCTACAAAGTAAAGATATAAAAGTAGATATCACATATCCATTGTTGACACTATTTGCTAATTTGCCATGATTGGTGGTGTTGCAAGGCAAAACCACTAAGAGATTGTGCTAAAATACTATTTTGGGGGTGACTGGTAAGGTGAAGTGTTGAAAATAACAGTTATAAATGTAAAAATCCCAACATTATTTTGGAATTTTAGAAGCTATTCATAAATGTCATAAGTCAGTATGTATAGAAGATACAAAAATTATTTTAATATAAAAGCTCATAGTGATTTTTCTTTTTTTCAAAAAAAGATTTTATTTAATTATTCATAGAGACACAGAGAGAGAGAGGCAGAGGCACAGGTAGAGGGAGAAGCAGGCTCCATGCAGGGAGCCTGGCGTTGGACTCGATCCAGGGTCCCCAGGATCAAACCCCGGGCTGCAGGTGGCGCTAAACCGCTGCACCACCGGGGCTGCCCTCATAGTGATTTTTCTATGAAAGATTAATGCAAGTCATAAATTTAAAATAAAACAGTGTCTTATTGGCATAGTAGCATGGAATTCAAGTTCAAAACTAGCAGAGTAAATTATAAAGGTTATAAAGAGGTGCTCACATATTTAGATTCCTCCTGCAAGACTGGGCTATGTTGGTGCTAGAAAACATTGGAAAATAGCTGCTTAAAAAATTGTTCAGGGGAAATAGGGTATCTAACTTTTAAACTCCAATTTTCATCTCTGCTCTTAATCATAGAAAAATTAATTTCAGATAAAAAGGCTTAAGTGGGAATAAAAAATACATAACTCATACAAGGTCATGGAATAAAACGTATTTGTGAAATGATAGAGCAAGAGTTCTCAAGCCAAATATAAAAATTATAAAAAATAAAATAAAATAAAAATTATCAAAACATATACACAAACTATATGAAAATAATAGGCTTCTATTACAAAAAACATAAAAATTGAAATAACAATAATGCAGTTGAGAAGATATTGAGTCATCTATAATTTTTAAAGAGTTAATATGTATATATAAGTACATTTAAAAATCCTACAAATAAGCAAGAGAGAGATTTAAAGCCAAAGACTGCAAAACTCTTGCATACCACTTTAGAATTCCAAAACTCAAACAATAGTTTTAAAAAATAACTTTATTGGCACTCAGGAAAATGAAAAAGGACATTTACGTGATATGATGTGTAGTCAGTCCTGAAATCATGCCTTCTTATAGCTCCTGCTCACCAGACCCAGGACTCCATTAACCTTTGGAAGTTTGTCACCCTGTTAGGCACCCAGAGCTCCCCTCCAACCTCTGGCTCAAGTTGCGTAACTAAATGTAAGTTTGAAGAGAAAAACACAGCAGTCGAGTAGACAACACTAGCCCAGGGTATCTCAACTCATGAGACTACTAAAACAAAAATTTATTATACAAAGAACCTTGAAGGAGAGGCTTACTGTAGCACCCTAGTGGTGTGTGGCAGTCATGACCACTCAAGTGCCTGTAACTCCCCGAGACAGGCAAGGTCCACACAATATCTAATAAAAGAAAGGGCAGAAATTGTGACACATCTGACACAGGTGGGAACAGTCACCTTACCAAGAAGGTACAAAGCCAAATGCATTGGCAGGACAGGCTACAAGACTCAGAAACCAAACCTTTCTGTGAGAGGCTTCAAGGCAGAACACCCTGGGAGTTTCATAAAGCCCAGGCCCAGCAAACACAACACCTATGCCAAGAAACCAGGGAAGGAAGCAGTGCCCATGGCCCAGCTCTGGGAGGGACAGAGACCCTTGGGAAAAGGAGCAGAGCACAGCCCCACATAAGACAATGGTGTGGAAATGAGGTTCCTTACCCAGAGAGGCTATAAGTGCCAAGTTCTCCAGCATCACGTTGCAGTACAGGTGTCTCTGAGCCTCATCAAGGAGCCTCCACTCCTCCTTTGAGAAGTACACAGCCCATCCTCAAAGGTCACATGGCCCTGTTGTGATGAGGGCAGAGGAGTGTATAAGCAGCCTCTCTAACCAAGACCCCCAGGCCATGGCCATGGCCCTCCTCCTCAGCTCCCCAACTCAGAGGAGATCCTAGGTCCTTCTCCAAAGGTACCTGCTCTTCCTCATGTCAAACTCCTCACTCTGTCAGTCGTCAGTAGGAATTGATGGGAAAAGAAGTTGTGTCATCTACTTTCTAGAACTGGCATATAGAGTACCTACCGCTCTTCTGAGAGTCCATTCCCCTGGAGTTCCTCAGATCATTCCACTTGTGCTCATCCTCTTTGCTTAAATGCTGAGAACAAAGACCCTGAGTAATCCATTCAAACTCCCTTCCCATTTGCACAACACTCTTGGGACTGCACCTGCTCTATCTTCACCCTATGGCTGCTACATCCCCAACACCATTGCCACATTCTGGTCCATGTCACAGGCACCTCTCTGGCTTCTCTACAAGACATCTGCATGTGGCATCCAGGGAGTGCTTGCCAACTGCAGCCAGATTCAGAGGCACCTCAAGCCTCTGATGGACCCTCCTGCCAGAGGCAGTTCCAGCCTGCTCCTCTGCTGCTCTGAGGACCACCCCACCTGGCCTGGCTCCTTGTTCCATCTTCAGCCAACCAGACCCTCCATGGACTTCAGGTAGCCTAAACCCCCCTTCCTTTTCAGTGTTGCATGTCCTATACATACACTCATAACCTCTTTTCTCTCCACCCACACTCATTCAAAGTCCAGCCTCATCTGCTCCCATCACATGCCAATATAAAAATCATTGCTTCCAGTAAAAATCATTTGCTTCCAAGCTAACTTGTCAGCTTGTCTGAAATTCCTCTGGCTCTACCAACAGTTATCAAAAAAAGAAAAAGAAAAGTCTGAGCTTGGAGAGGGAAGAAAAAGTATCAATCCCGACCTCTGCATCATCTGACTCCCATTACTTCCTTGTCTCTGAACAGATCTCATAACCACTTCCCCTTGGAAGCCTGTGCCAGTAGCCAACACTCTCCCCTCTCACCACCACACCCCCGACGGTCAGTACTGTCCAGCTTCTGTTAATGAAGACTGCCACCACTACCCAGATGCCCAAACAAGATACCCAGTCCTTGGACAATAACCTCCACATTCTTCCCCCTAATGGCACTGCCACCATAACTTGAAGAGGCCTCCTCTGAAATAGGACATATTATACATGCCGTTAACCTACTCAGATATCTTCAATCTTAATCCCTCCTTTAAATTCCACATTTGTTTCTAACTGCCAACTTGACATCTCCACTGAGGGGTCCCTGGAATATCTCAGACCAAAAGGGCAAAAGCTAACTCTGTGTAGTGTGCCTCTGTTAAGTACTCCACTACTGACTTTCCATCTCAGTACCCGATGCTTCCACATTTCAGTTGCAAAGGCTAAATATCTTGGGGGCATAACTGACTGTTCTCTCATCCATATAGCAGAAAATTGTCCCTGCTAACCAAACAGATTGAGAAACCAACCTCTCTTCTACCAGCTTCAGAGCCATTGCTATGAACCATCAACTTTCCCCTGGACTATTATAATAGCTTCCCCTGGAGTCTCTGACCACCTCAGGCTGCCATTCCAGGGCTGACTTCTGCCCCCATCTGTCAGTTTTCTGGGCCCAGCAAATAGAATAGGGACCCACAATTCATTCCCTGAACACCCAACTCACTGTCATCTCTAAGCATCTGAACTCACTGGTTCCTGTGGCCAGGTAACCTTTCATCACATACTACTGGTTGAGTATTGCCCCAGAAAGTGAGTCCTACCCCTGACCCCATCTCAGTTGATGGTGTTTCCATTCTTGCAGGTGTTAAAGTCAAAACCCTGCAGTCATCCAGCTCCCAGAGATCCAGATCCAACCACCTCCTCCACTTCCACAGCCACCCCTCTGGTCCAGCCACTGTCAAGGGTGTTCCAGGGTGCTCCAGACTACTGCAATTTTCTCCTTCCTCATCCCCACAATCTGTTCTCCACTCTGAACTCCTCAGAGGACTTGTTCATGATAAGTCAGATTACCTCCCTCTTCTGTTCCAAATTTTCTGTGGCTCCCCAGACCCTTAGAACAGAGGCTCAACTGTTCAGCCAGCAGTTCTAGTTCTGAATCCTGCTCCTCCCTGTGCCCTCCCCATTCCCACTAAAGTAGAGTATGGTTACTTGAACACTGTCAATTCAGCCTCATCTCCAAGTATTTCATCTCCAAGTATTTGCAGAAGACTCTTCCCATCCCAGGGACAACCTTTGGACTCATGTTTCATTGGTTGCCAGAAATGTGGACTTTATCATACAAGCCCAGGCCTGGATTCAAGATTCAGGAATCTGGGCCAAGGGAAGCCCCGAAAGTCCCCAGACCTAGAAGTGGGAGCTAGGAAGGCAAAGAGTTCATGAAACCACTCTCCCGGGGATCCCTGGGTGGCTCAGCGGTTTCACGTCTGCCACTGGCCCCAGGGCGTGATCCTGGAGTCCCCGGATTCTCCCGGCATGGAGCCTGCTTCTCCCTCTGCCTGTCTGTCTGTCTCTCTCTCTATATATATATATGTCTATCATAAATAAATAAAAACAATCTTAAAAAAAAAACCACTCTCCCTCAAACAGGGAACCATGCAGATGGGGGTCTGGGTGTGGGAGGGCTTGGGGCACGATCCTTGCCTGTGCCAGCTCCATGCGGACTGAGCAGAGTGGGGCAGGGTGACCTTGGCTGAAGGTCACAGTCCTGCAAAATGGTAACCCTGCAGTCCTGGGAAAGCTCAGCTTAGCCCTCCATCATGGATCTGGGGCAAACAAAGCTCTTTTTCCTTATAGTGCAGCAGTGATGCCCCTACAAGCTCTCCCTCCACGTCCTGGATTAGAAGCTAAAATTCACAATTGTTCTTTTGCATCTGTAATAAAGAAAACAAATTCTCTGTATGTCTAGGGAAAATACTTTTGGTAATATGGATTTGGTTTAAAAAAAACAAGTTATTTTTCAATTCTGCTTCATATGATGGATGTTATGATTTTTAATTGTAGGTTAATTTTTTAAATTGTTTTATAGTTTGGTTAATTGTTTTACATAATATTGTTGCACAGTGAAAATTGTAATTAATGTTGATTCCTAAGTCTGGCTTTTGAATGTATTCCTTCAAACTGTTCTTTCTTCCTCACTAACACATCTCTCCCTTTATTTTTCATTTATCCTTGAACTGTTTCCTTATGTAAGCACACACAAACATACATATAAGCATATATACTTTTCTTCTCTCCTATAGAAGTAGAAAATTGTAGGAACTATTCCTGGTGTATAAAAACCTGCTTCTTAACTTTTTACAATCAGTAAGTAGTACTTTGTGTCAATGAGTCTTTGTTTATCTGACAAGTTATTTCTTGTGCTTCCAGTTCTTTTTTCTTTTCTTTTTTTAAGAATTACTGCTTCAACTAATAAACTCTTCCATGTTTCATAATATATTTTTATGCTTTATTTTATGTGGGCATTGTGGGTTCTGTTCCACATTGAGGGAAACGTGAAGATGGTAAAGCATGTACTTTTATTTTCCCCTATGTTCTGGAGTGTGATTAAAATCCATACCCCTAGACATTGCTGTCATGGGTTTGGCCAGCTCAGGAATTACCTTCTTTACTCAGATGGAAGCTGGGATCCTGGAAAACACCATTCTCCTTTTTCTTTCAACTTCACTGTGGTCTCAGGGCATGATCTCAGGCCCACAGTCCATAGTCTTAACTGACTAGTTAAGTGAACGGAGCTGAAAGTTTAATCTTTCTGTTGTCTCACATATCAGTTTGTTGTATTTACACCAATACTTCCATGTGCTAATGAATGTGTTTTTATAAAAAGTCTTAAAATCAGGGTTGTGTAGTCTCTAACTCCATTCTTTTTCTTTTCTTTTTAAAGATTTTATTTATTTATTTATTTATTTATTTATTTATTTATTTATTCTGTGTCTGAGAGACACAGAGAAAGAGGCAGAGACATAGGCAGAGGGAGAAGCAAGCTCCCTGTGGGGAGCCTGATGTGGGACTTGATCCCAGGACCCCAGGATCACAACCTGAGGCAGACACTCAACCACTGAGCCACCCAGGTGCCCCTTTGTTCTTTTTCAAAGTTATTTTGGCCATCCTTGGCCCTTTATATTTACATGTATATTTTAGAATCTGCTTGTTAATTTCTACCGGAACAAATCTACCAGGATTTTGTTATAGATTGCATTTTATCTATAGGCTGACTCTGAGAGAGTAACATCTTAATAGGAAGTATTCTGGTCCATAAATATGGTATATCTCTCCTTTTATTCAGTTCTTGAGTAGCTTAACACCAAGCTAAAATCCTATATGTGAACTTTCAGGCCAACTATAGGCAATTAGAAAGACTTCACCTGGCAAGCCTTCTGGGAGAAAGCTGCCCTCCCCACAACAGACCTGGTGCACACTCAGGGAGTTACAACCAATGAATCATTCTCTTTCTGCCCACAGCCATGCTTTTTTTTTTTTTTTTTTTTTAAAGATTTTTTTTTTTTTTATTCATTCATGAGAGACAGAGAGAGACACAGAGAGAGAGAGAGGCAGAGACACAGGCAGAGAGAGAAGCAGGCTCCATGCAGGGAGACTGACATGGGACTCTATCCCAGGTCTCCAGGATCAGGCCCTGGGCTGAAGGTAGCGCTAAACCGCTGAGCCACCCAGGCTGCACCACAGCCATGCTCTTGTGCGTTATCTGCATTCCTAGACTAGGGAACTCCATTCAGAGTCCTTTTCATAGGTGGGAGCAAAGGCAGGACTCCACTGAAATAGTATTCAGGCACCTCTACCGAGACCCTCTTATGGGGGGGATTTGAAGACCTTCTGCACTTTGACTTAGTACTCAGAACTCCCAGTACTCCTAGCCATTCCACCTTCCCCCCTCCTATACACTGGGTCTGTTAAACAGCAGGAGTCGTTTGTACAAGGCTACCCTGGCAGTGAGATCCCTAATTTGCACTAACCTAACTGACCCTCACCCAGTGCAGTTCTGGCAAGTAAAATTCATGGAAGCTAGCACCCTTTTCTCTTTTGGGCCTCTCATTTATACTATCTTAAGTAAGTGAATAAAGACTTGTTACTTTTTGTTTTCCTCAGTATCCTATTTGACTTTCATCAAGAAGTTAAACATCTTATTTATCTCTAAGTGTTAATATATCTGACACTATTAGAGGCTGCAGTATTTTTTAAATTAGCAGTTATTGGGATCCCTGGGTGGCGCAGCGGTTTGGCGCCTGCCTTTGGCCCAGGGCGCGATCCTGGAGACCCGGGATCGAATTCCACGTCGGGCTCCCGGTGCATGGAGCCTGCTTCTCCCTCTGCCTGTGTCCTGCCCCTCTCTCTCTCTCTCTCTCTCTGTGACTATCATAAGTAAATTTAAAAAAATTTAAAAAAAATTAGCAGTTATTTATTGCTATTATGTAGAGTAACACTTAATAGTTCTAGTAGTTTTATTTTTAGTTTCTAGGGTTTTGTAGGTCCCATAGGATTTTCTCCATATACCATCACGTCCTCTGTTAATAGACGCAGTGTTACTTCTTTGTTTCTAAACTGGTCACATCATCATTCCCTTTTTCTTCCTTCACTGCCGTAGCTAAAAACCTTTAGCAAAATACCTTCCTTTAAAGAGAATTACTTTAGCAGCATCTCACAAATTGTAATGTGTTGTGCATTTGTTCTGCAAAAGGTAGAATTAATTTACTTGGACTGGAAAACTTCAGTGTTATATCTAGGAACTCTGGATGTCTGGCTTTGAGTGTTTGTTGAGATAGGGCAGTGGGACTTATTATGTTCTGTTTAAAGTCCAAAAATCCCATGGGGGCACCCAAGGCCAGTTTGTTTACTGATGGTTTTCAAAATTGCATAATTGATGAGGCATCTTGATTTTACTTTTAGCAGAAGGGCATAAAATCCTTTTTGGGAACACTGACTCAAATTATCCTTGATCTGAAGATGAATCATATCCATGTGCAAATAACAATTCTGCAAAGCTGCGCCTGGGTGACCCACGCTCCTTTTATTTTACTACAGTATGTCCTTTAACTCCCCTCTCCCTCCCAGCATAGGGTCCCCCTGCCTTTTTTTAGTTTCAGGTGTAGAATTTAGTGATTCATCACTTACATAGTGATGAAGTTTTGGAATATAGGTGAGATCCAGAGCCTATGACCAAGAAAGAATTCTTGAGACATCTTTGGTGCAAAAATGGTGGTTTTATTAAAGCACAGGGACAGGACCGTGGGCAGGAAGAGCTACTGCCACAGGCCTGTGAGAAGTTCCTGATTATAGACCTGGGAGTTGGGAGGGGTTTGGGGATAGTGTACTCTCTAAAGAACTTTGGAAGCAAAGTTTTCAGAACCTTGAGGGGGCTAGCTATTGTTGGGAAAAGGTCATTTATTACCATCTAATAAAACATTTGTCATGAGGCCCTTCAGATGTACATCGGTGGGCCATGTGCTTGGCGGATGATTGCCAACATGTATCTTGTGGGGGGAAGGTGTTTAGAGATAAAGGAAACTTCTAAAGGAATTTTTATATGTTAAAGTAGATCTACAGGATCCTAGTGTCAGGCTAAGATTGGCTTTTGCCCTTAGTAAAGTATTAACATCAAGGCAGTTGAGTCTTGTACAGGAAAGTCACTCTGCCTATTTCATGGACTTGCCAATGTGCTTTGTTCTCAGCTAGTCCTCTGCTCCTCCATCACATAGGACATCCAGTGCTCATCACAAAGGCCCTCATTAGTACCCATCACCCATTTAACCCATCTACCACCCACCTCCCCTCCAGTACCTTTTAATAAAAGCCTCACATCTGGATGTTCTGAAGACGTGTGAGTCTTTTCAATTATCTAGACTCATGAAATGTTTGCAGTTTATGATACAGATAGGATAATTCATATGACCCTCAACTTTAAATAATAATGAGAAGGCAGTTTTGGGGGAAAAGAAAGTTGGCAGTACTGGAGTAGTGGGTGAGGAACCATTGTTGCTGTCTGGATGGCTTCTGGACGTTTTTGGTTTGTGGTTGTTCAAGGACTACAGTCTTGAGAGGGAAAGTATAAATATAGGACCTTTAGTCAGTAGGTGTAGGATTGGGGAGATAAAAATAAGTGAATGTCAAAATATTTTGAAAGTTAGGGAAAGTCATTCAAGAATACACTGTCTTAAAAAAAAAAAAAAGAATACACTGTCTTGGCTAGTTTTCTTTGTCCTAGGGAAAGTGAAGGCAACAGAGAAGATACTATAGCTGAAGAGTTATGGGTGGTGATACAGTATGATACTAAAGCTTGTCCTGACTATGCCTCTGATCCAGGTCTGATCCAAAACAGACTTTTAAATACAGAGAACAAACTGGTGATTGCCAGAGAGGAGGTGAGTAGGGGTGTGGGTAAAAAAGGTGATGGAGATTAAGAAACAAGATAAATAATGCCAAATAAACAAAACCAGGCACATGGATGTTTATAGCAGCTTTAGTCACAATTGCCAAGACTTGGAAGCAATGAAAATGTCTTTCAAGGGACACCTGGGTGGCTCAGCAGGCTGCCTTTGGCTTGGGGCATGATCCCGGGATCCTGGATTGAGTCCCGCATCTGGCTCCTGTAGGGAGCCTGCTTCTCCCTCTGCCTATGTCTCTGCCTCCGTGTGTGTGTGTGTGTGTGTGTGTGTGTGTGTGATGAATAAATAAATAAATCTTAAAAAAAATAAAATGTCTTTCAGTAGGTGAATGGAAAAATAAACTGTGGCCCACTGAGACAATGGAATATTATTCAGTGCTAAAAATAACTGAACCAATCAACCCTGAAAAGACATAGAAGAACCTTAAAATCACATTACTAAATGAAAGAAGCCGATCTGAAAAGGCTACATACTGTATGATTCCAACTATATGACATTCTGGAAAGGGCAGAACCATGGAGAGAGTAAAAGGATCAATGATTGCCAGGGATAGGGAAAGGGATTGAATGAATGAATAGACGGAGCAGGGAAGTTTAGAACAGTGAAAATCCTATGTATGAGAGTATAATGATGGAGACATGTTGTTAGACATTTGTCCAAATCCCACTGATGAACAACACCAAGAATGACCCCTAATATAACTATGGGCTGTGGGTGATAATAACATATCAGTGTAAGCTCAACAATGGTCACAAATGCACCATTTTGGTGAGGATGTTGATAATGGAAGAGGCTGTGGATAGGGGCAAGGAGAATAAAAGAAATCTCTCTACCCTCCTCTCAGTTGTGCTATGAATCTAACATGTCTTAAAAAAATAATCTTAAAAAAGTTTAAAAGACAACATAACAAGGTATATGGTAATGAAACTCTAGATGGTTTGCAATGAAATAATGGTACAAGGCAGGGATTTATGAATGCCTTACCTTTACCCAAATGTATTATTGTAATGAGTATAATATCTAAATAAGGAATTCTCTTACTGAAATTATTTTGGAAAGGGACGATGTGAAAATCTGCAAAAAGAAAAAGTTCTAACATTTACTTAGTGCCTTGTGAGAGGCTGAGAGCCAGAGAATGATATCATATCTTTGCTTTATCTACATATGTCCATAATGGTGAAACTATTTGTCTTCAGATACCTTCTCATCTGGTTGAAGCTAAAGGTCAAGGACTGACCCCAATGTATTTAAGATGAATACAATTTGGATTCATCTATATAATGTGTTTCTAATACTAACAGATTAAAATGTGAAATAATTCTAATATTACTTAGTTTTTAATATCCATTTTTCTGGCTATATCTATTTCAAAAAAACCCTTTGGGGAGGTAATATGCAGGGATTGTTGCCTCCTAACTACACCCAAAATGCTGTGTTCTACAGCAGAGCCACAGATCTATGAGTTTATAACCAAGGAAAGAAGCCATTGAGAAAGGTGTCCAAGGATGCCTGGATGGTTCAGTGGTTGAGCATCTGTCTCTGGCTTAGGTTGTGATCCTAGGGTCCTTGGATTGAGTCCCGCATTGGGCTCCCCACAAGGAGCCTGCTTCTCCCTCTGCCTATGTGTCTGCCTCTCTCTGTGTGTCTGTCATGAATAAATAAATAAAATCTTAAAAGAAAGAAAGAAAACGTTGCTCAGATACATAGATATAAAATTCTCTGTATGTCTGGCTTGTGATATTATGTACCCGAATGGTTATAGTCCATGTTTTGTGGATAGAGGACAAGAACCAAGAAAAACAATATTTGCGAAAAAGTGTCATAGACTATTTGGGCTCATATGCTTAGTAATAATAGCCCCAGAGGCCACAGTGTGTACTTATGAGAAACTCACTGGCATGTGCAAATTAAAGAATTGGGAGTCACTGCTTCCCATATGATATCCTAGAGACATTGAGCATTTTGGAGCCCATAAAATGTACTCAGGTATCACCTCAACAATAAGCAGCCTATGGCAGGGATGCCTGCATGGCTCAGTCCCTTAAGGGTCAGACTCTTGGTATCAGCTCATATCATAATCTTAGGATAGTGGGATCATCAAACCCCTTGCTGGGCCTTGAGCTCAGCATGGAGTCAGCTTGAGATTCTCTCCTTCTCCCTCTGCCCCTCCCCCTGCTCGAGTTCTCATTTTCTCTCTCTCTAAGATAAATATTTGCTTTTCCAGATGGAAGCAGAAGTAGATCAAGGACAATAGCCTGGAATCTTGTCAGCTGAAACAGCCAGGTGCCAAGCAACTAGGGACCACTTACAAAGCCAAAGCCTAAATTTACTCATACTAGCCAATCCTAAACTGTTTACCTGGTCTGCCTTGCCTTTCTCCCAGAAACCCAAATAAAGGTGGTACCCTAAACCTTCCCCTTGCTCCTATATTTTACCTCCTGACCAACCTGGTGTCTTTCCCATGTGGTCCTTTGTGGCATGTCTCCTGTTTCTAGAACATGTGAGTATCATAAACTTTGTTTTCCTGAGCCCCCCCTTTATCTCCCCTGTGGCCACACCTGATTGACCATTTCTTAAAAGAGTACAAAATAATGAGGAAAAGAATTTTTATACATTTTCAAAGAATCCTTCCCCTAATCACTTACAGTTATACCAGAAAAATAGTAACTTTTGTGTAGGGAGATCAGAGGGACAAAGTGAAAAAGTTACCATTACCAAAAAGGGAAAACAGACACTGTATGCCTCCTAATATAGTGCATTGAGAAGGACAAAACAATACTTCTGTGTTTTCAGTACTCTCAGCAATGGAAAGGGATTATTTTCTGTAAATAAAGCCCTCAAACTAAGACATTCAATCAACATCTTCTCTCACTGATTAGATAAAATGGTATTCTTTCACATTCCATTAGGATTAGATTATTTCAAAAGTAGATTCCATCTTTTTCTGCCACTCTTTTTTAAACAATTTTTTTATTTTTATTTTTTTTAAAGATTTTACTTATTTATTCATGAGAGACACAGAGAGAGAGAGGCAGAAACACAGGCAGAGGGAGAAGAAGCAGGCCCCATGCAGGGAGCCCGATGTGGGACTGGATCCCAGGACTCCAGGATCACACGCTGGGTGGAAGGCAGGCACTAAGCTGCTGAGCCATCCAGATGTCCCTTTAAACAAATTTTTAAAAAGATCTTATTTGAGAGAGAGAGAGTGCCTGTGCCCCTGTGTTTGAACTGGGGGGAAGGGCAGGGGAAGAGGGAGAGCAGATTCCCTGCTGAGCAAGGAGCCTGGTACAGGGCTCAATCCTAGGTCCCTGAGATCATGACCTGAGCCACATAGGCACCCCTCTGCCACTTTTAATGAATATCCTATTAACACTTTTAATAGCTTTCAGAAGTTTGCGAAATCCCAAATATTTTTTAGTTATTTGGGGATTAATTAGAATTAATCTCTACTCCTCATGCAGACACTGTCACTGAATTTACAGGTGAAATGATATTCACTTCCTGGCAAGCAGATGATATCACAGAACAAACCTTTTTGTCTGGCATATGTGTCCTATTGAGATACTTCACCGATGCTGTGGTAGCAGTCCCTGTCCTGGGAGCCTAAACTGTAAATAGCTTTTCTTTTCAGGTAAGTATCATGCTCTCAGGAAATACTTATCTCAGGAAATCCATGATTATTCTTTTAAAAACTGGCCTTCTGGGGCAGCCTGGGTGGCTTGGCGGTTTAGCGCCGCCTTCAGCCCAGGGTGTGATCCTGGAGACCCAGGATTGAGTCCCACACTGGGCTCCCTGCATGGAGCCTGCTTCTGTCTCTGCCTCTGCCTCTGTGTGTGTGTGTGTGTGTGTCTCATGAATAAATAAATTTTTTTAAAAATCTAAAAAAAACCCTGGCCTTCTGATCTGGGGTGGGGAAGGAGTCTTAGGTAGATGATAGGTAGATAGACACATAAATGGTGAGCTCCCACTCTGAGTAGTCACCTAGTATCTGTGTGATATCTGCTGCTGGTGTATGTGCATGTTGTTTTGGTGTTCTCTTCTGTTTTGAGTGGGGGTATGTTATGCTAAATAGAATCTTCAAAGATGTGTCTCTAAATTTCTATCATCAGTGGGAGATTGTTAACCATATTTCTCATTTAGACCAGTGAGAGACTCGTTTATCTATCATGTACAGAAATGCAAATATTGTGTAAAGATAACTAGGGCAAAAAGATTGTGGGCCATCAGGCTCCCGGCGCATGGAGCCTGCTTCTCCCTCCGCCTGTGTCTCTGCCTCTCTCTCTCTCTCTGTGACTATCATAAATAAATAAAAAATTAAAAAAAAAAAAAGATTGTGGGGATATGAATAAAAGAATAACTAGGACTTGAAATCTCAAATGGAAATGCTATCCTGGAATTTAAATAGATTTTAAAGTGCCTCATTTGTCTTGTCATACTAATCTGATACTCTCCACCCTCCAATGACCATCCTTGTGGATTGACCCATTCCTGTTTCTCTCTGTCTCTCTCTCTCTCTCTCTAGCCATAAAATCTCTTAGCTGTAGTATGATTGTACCCAAATATATGTCCATTTATGAGATATTTCTTTTTCAAACAAAAAAATTAAAAGGCTGACCAGATACCCTGTTAGAATAGCAGGAGGCACTTAATTTAGACCCTCCCTAGGTCTCCACAGAACCCCTAAGATTTGGGAAAATTATGAGTCTTTTTTGCCTTCAAATCGCTACAAGTCTTTAGGGGCCAGAGGGATGTATAACCCAGCAATGTCTTAATTGTCAGGCTTTCTGTTTTGTGCAAATATTTTAAACTCCCACAGTCCACTGTATTATAATTATAAATTATTATTATATTATAAATTATTATTTATAATTTTATTAAATTATTATTATTTATTATCCCAGATGTTTTTATTATTTCACTTCATTTTGTGATTCTTCTTGAAGATGATGCCTGGTTCTTTCCTTTACCCCTTCTCTTATTTTGTTTCACTTGTCTTTTTTGTAACCTATGTTCATTACTCTAGTGATTTCCTATATTTTTTGTTTCAGCCTTAAATGGTGTTATAACATTATAGCTTTTATATGAATATATTTTTGAAATATTTTATTTATTCATGAGGGACACAAAGAGAGAGAGGCAGAGACGCAGGCAGAGGGAGAAGCAAGCTTCCTAAAAGGAGCCTGATGTGGGACTCGATCCCGCATCCCAGGATCATGCCCTGAGCGGAAGGCAGATGCCCAACAGCTGAGCCACCCAGGCATCCCTCATATGAATATTTTAACAAATCCACATATAAATAAAATTAAAGTAAATATTCACTTTGACACACTATCTACCTCCTCCCTCCCACATTCTTCAACTCTTAGAAAGAACATTGCTGCCAATGGCTCCTTCCAGATTTTCATTTATATATATAACCAATAAAATCTCTGAGAATGCTCCTCTGACTGACCTTGTGCCAATTCTTTCTCTTTATTTTCTTGTCAAATATCCTAATCAATGTCAGTGGAATGCATGTGATCACTGCTAATAGGATCACTACTTCTGTCCTCACACCATGTCCCTACCAGGTGACATATGTGCTAACTCAGTTGTATTCCTCCAAAGTTAATGACTTGCATTACATAATGTATTTATTATGAGCAAGGCAACTGAAATAAAATCGTTAAAAAATTAGATCTATATCTCCTTGATCCAAAATAAATTGTTCTAAAAAAATAAAATAAAACAAAATAAATTGTTCTGGAAAAAATAACTTTCTAGGTTCTAAAAAAAAATGCTATTGAGGTAAAGGGTGTGAGTCAAACTGGCAAGTTGAAAGAAAGCATGAAAAGTTTCAAAATGTCTTCTAATTTTCAGGCACATTAATGGCATAATATTTAATTAATTATGGTTTGTGATAGGAACGAGAAATAAAATTTTGTATCAGAAAAAAAATGAGCCATAACGTTTTTGCAAATTGATGCTAGAGTTGAAAATAACAGAACATCCTTTTCAGTTCCATTGCATTTTTATGATCACATATGAGACAGACATATTTCATAAGTATATAAGGTGTCTGTTGAGTACTGCACATTGCTATCATTTGTTTTTGGTTTCAATAGTCTAGTTTTTTTACTGAGGTCATGGTTGACACTTCCTCATATATATGTATATATTTTTTTAAAGATTTTATTTATTTATTCATGAGAGACACAGAAAAAGAGGCAAAGACATATGTAGAGGGAGAAGCAGGCTCCTCTCAGGAAGCCTGATGCAGAACTTGATCCCCAGAATCCAGGATCATGCCCTGAACCCTGAGCCGAAGGCAGATGCTCAACCACTGACCCACCCAGGAATCCCCCTTTTATATTTTTTATTTAATTAAATATCCTTGTGTTTAATTTTAATTTGTTTAGTGTCTACTAATATTTTTATTATATTATAATATCTTATTATTAAATTAAAATGCCATTGGTATGGACAACTCGAAATCATAAAAATACACTCCAATATTTTTATCTAAAAGATCTGTCATTCTTTACAATTTAAATACAGCGTGTTATTTAGTTCTAATTATGAGGTTGAAATAACTGTTTCTATGTCCAGATAAGTTAATATCATGCAATAAATAACATAATTTCCCCAGAAATTGGTTATATTTATCAGGAAAAGTATATGCATATGCCTATTTATGTATTTGTTTACTATGTTTTTCATTTTGTGCCATGTTTTGGCTTTGCTTCTTGTTTTGACTTTTCTACTTCTATCCATTTTCAGCATAAAGCTTTTGTTTGTACCCATTATCTTCGTTCTCCTTTCATTTTTATTTATTTTTATATTTGATAATTACTTGAGAAATGTTAGAAATATCCCCCTTAAGATTGGAACTGTAGTGTAATACTGTAACAGAATCTTTACAAATATCTTGGGCTGCAGCTTCTTTTGATATTATTTATTTCCTCATATTTTATTTTATTATATTTTTTAAAGGTTTTATTTATTTATTCATGAGAGACAGAGAAAGAGGCAGAGACACAGGCAAAGGGAGAAGCAGGCTCCATGCGGAGAGTCCGACGTGGGACTTGATCTCGGGTCTCCAGGACGGTGCCCTGGGCTGAAGGCGGCGCTAAACCACTGAGCCACCAAGGCTGCCCAATTTCCTCATATTTTAATAGAGTTTTATTTTATTTTATTTTTAAGATAGCAAGATATATATTTTTAAGATTATATTTATTTATTCATGATAGATGTAGACAGAGAGAGAGAGAGGCAGAGACACAGGCAGAGGGAGAAGCAGGCTCCATGCAGGGAGTCCGACGTGGGACTCGATCCCGGGATCCCAGGACCGCGCCCTGGGCCAAAGGCAGGTGCTAAACCGCCAAGCCACCCAGGGGTCCCCTTTAATAGAGTTTTAAATTTTGTTTCTGTTTTTTTAATTCCCTAATTTTGGTGTAATAGTGCCAAATTTTAACATATCAATTTTTTAAATGTATCAATTCCAACGGATTTTGTCAAGAAATTATTATGGATGGCACTTTAAGATATTTTTGCAGGTATTTTTGCAATGTATGTATCCCTTAGATATTTTATAAGTTGAGATTTTTATAGATAAACTAGTGATTCACATGCAGTTATAAGAAATAATACAGAGAAAGCTCGTGAATACTTTACTCAGTTTCCTCCAATGGTAACATTTTGCATAACAATGATAGTATACACTGCTCCTATTCAGATTTCATTACTTTTATTCAGTTGATTCCTGTGTGTGTGTGTGTGTGTGTGTGTGTGTGTGTGTGTGTGTGATTTAAAGCCATTTGAAGGCTTTTTCTTTTTCTAGATAGGACACAAGACCAACACACAATAAAGCTCACTTTTTCTTTCATTTTGCCTTTCATTTTAAGGATTTATAAGTGTCATTTTGATTTGACATTGTATAAAAACTATGTAAAATATTTAAATTTCTACAAACGAAAGAGAAAACACAAAGTTTTCATTTCTGTCTCTCTACCTGTTTACAGTTTACATTTGTTTCCTTTATTTAAAATTTTCTATTTGGTTGAAAAAAATATGGCATACTGTGTACACTGTTTTGGACTATGCCTTTTTCATTTTAGAATATATCCTGGAGGGCAGCCCTGGTGGCACAGCGGTTTAGTACTGCCTGCAGCCTGGGGTGTGATCCTGAAGACCTGGGATCAAGTCCCATGTCAGGCTCCCTGCATGGAGCCTGCTTCTCCCTCTGCCGGTGTCTCTGCTTCTCTCTCTCTCTCTGTATTTCTCATGAATTAATAAATAAAATCTTTAAAAAAAAAAAAGAATATATCCTGGAGGGACGCCTGGGTGGCTCAGCAGTTGAGCATCTACCTTTGGCTGGGGTCATGATCCTGGAGTCCTGGGATGGAGTCCTGCATTGAGCTCCCTGCGAGGAGCTTGCTTCTCCCTCTGCATACGTCTGCCTCTTTCGCTCTCTGTCTCTCATGAATAAATAAATAAATCTTTAAAAAAATAGGATATATCCTGGAGAAAACTCCATAGAATCAGTTCTGCTATGACACAATGCATATGTTCCTGAAAACCACTGCGATACACAGGATCCAAAATAAAATCACAGAGTTTATTGGGACGCTAAAAAATGTCATCAGTGAAACATAAAAAAGAAGAGAGAAGCCTATTAAATGTAGAAACACAGTTTTACACATTTTAAGTGTTTAAGAAATACACAAATATTGCAATAAATATGACATTTTACTTTAAAGAGCTGAAATTTGCATGAGGTAGAGTGTCAGAAGGATTATGACTTTTGAGTTATTGTGAAGTGGTGAGTAGGGATGGACAAAACAGGTGAAGGGAATCAAAAGGAACAAACTTCCACTTACAAAATAAATAAGTCATGGGGAACTGATGAGCAGCATGGTAACTATGGTTAATAATATTGCATTGTGCATTTGAAAGTTGCTAAGAGAATAGATCTCACAGTGAGATCTCACAAGTTCTCATCATAGGAAAAAATTTGTAACTATGCATGGTGACGATGTTAACTAGACTTAATGTGATCATTTTGCAATATATACAAATGTAAAATCATTGTGTTATACAGCTGAAACTAATATAATGTTGTATTACAATAATACCTCAATTTTAAAAACGTAAATAAAATCAGGCAGAAAATTGTAGCACTAGATGTGGGTGTATGAGGCTATACTGCACAGTAAACTGACATGCTTGGCAGGTGTTTTAGTTGTGTCTTGGTGAGCATTTTTTAATTCCTGCATACCATGCTTCATCTGAGGGCAATTTTTGCCATTTATCCAGTCTTTCTTACAGATGAAAAACACCCATAAGCAGTTATAAAATTTGCTTTATGCTCATGATGTTTCCTAACTTCTCAATCATGTTGGAAAAAAGACTGAAACAATACTGATTGGCTTGGTATACAAAGATTTCCTGTCCCTACTTCTACAGATATTGAGAAGTGTGTGCAGTTATGCCCTCATTCATTCACCCAGAAACTTATAGATGGATACTGAGGTTATTTCTTTTGTTTATTTGTTTTGTTTTTTTTTTTGGCAGAGTTCTCTCTTCTATTTTATTTTTTTTAAGATTTATTTATTTATTTATTTATTTATTTATTTATGAAAGAGAGAGAGAGCAAGTGAGCACACAGAGGGAGAGGGGGAGGGAAAGGGAGAATCAGGCTCATCACTGAGCAGGGAGCCCAACTCAGGGCTCAGTTCCAGGACCCTGGGGTCATGACCCAAGCTGAAGGCAGATGCTTAACCAATTGAGCCACCCAGCACCCTGCAAAGGAATTTTAATTAGATAATATGCTTTAAAGTTTTTAAAAGTTGTATGTCACATTCCACCTTAGTTACTATTACAGTGAAAAAGCATGACTCAAAAGAGGCAAAAAGGAAACTAAAAAATTGAAGAGACCCTGATAATTTGGTGTCACTTTAGTTGTTTCTTTTTTACAATGACTCATTTTTATGTGTATATAATAAGAAAAAATCATCTTTCAGTATCATTTGGGAGAGTACCACTGACATTGCAATCTATGTTCCATTCTATTTAGATTTTACAAATTATTGAATGTTCTTCCTTAGTCCTTTTGCTGTTATGAAAAAGTTTGTTTTGCTAAGAACTTGAGATCCATCTCACACAGTCACAGCAGAGAACATCATGTGCCCTGTGCATCAGGTATTGACTAAGGAGGCAGGCACTCCCCCACGAATAGATTCACCATCACATTCTAACCCTCCTCTAAAATTGCAGAGCTTTGTTCATTTCAGGACACATTTAAGCAAGTTTTCTTGATCTTCTATGCTCACCTTATTATGGAGAAGAAACCTTCATATCCTGGATATACTTCACATGATTACTATTTCACATTTTGGCCAGATGTGTCCTGTCTGAGGTTGGGTTTTGCGCAAGCAGAAGCTGGCACAGGATTCAATGACATGTGATTTACAGAGAAGGAATTATCAGGAAAAATGGAAGGCTGGAGAATGAAGCAAGGAAAGGAGCCACACAAGGGATGTGATCTCATCTGGAATCTATGCCAGCCTGATCTCACATAGAGATCTAGAGTGTAAATGGTACCACAGGTGGTCCTGGTTTGAGACATAGGAACACTCCTTTTGTACTCCAGGTCAACCAGTATTTAAATACTCCCCAGCTAAATTGCTTCTATGTTTACTTTTTCTAAGATATTGGACTTACCTACCTACAACTGCAAAATCCATATATGAGACATTTTACTTTGTGGTATTTCTGAACATTAATTTCTTCTTCTGTTGAGGAGTCCGGATTGCAGAGTATGAGCATTCAAGAAATCACTCTATCAGTGCATTAAAATGCTGACATTTTTACCAAAAAATTAGAGTTCTATATTGAAATGTCAACAGTCTGCCTCATTTGGATATTTAATGTTTCTAAAACAAAATACATTCAAAAGTGAGATCCCAATGCTTCCAAGCTCTTTTATCTCCACCACTACCACCCCTTCCCATCTGTTAAGAACAAATATATCCTTCCAGTTGGGACACAACCCTTGAGTCATACTTGACTAAACTTGACATAAGAAGTCTGGTGGAAGAGAAGTCACATTCTGATCTGAGGACATGGAGTCGTGTAACCACAATCATGTGCAGCTTCTCAGTAATAAAGATGCTAGATAATGAGAACACAGGGTACCTTCTCAAAGTGAATTTTTTTCCCAAAGATTTTAGCTATTTATTCATAGAGACAGAGAGAGAGAGAGAGAGAGAGAGAGAGAGAGAGAGAGAGAGGCAGAGGGAGAAGCAGGCTCCATGCAGGGAGCCTGATGCGGGACTCGACCCCGGATCTCCAGGATCACACCCCAGGCTGCAGGCGGCGACAAACCGCTGCGCCACCGGGGCTGCCCTCAAAGTGAATTTTTATGTAATAAATGTTAATGCGTAGCATGAGGTAATTAGTAACATCGTGCATAATTTTGCTAGTGATTAAAACTGGTAGGGAGTAAATTTACTTTTCACAAATGGTTTTCAGAGATCATTTCAATTCCCCAGACAGATGCTATCATTGCAGTTACAGCAGAGGGAGATCAAGAAAACCCATTTATGTGGGGGTTCAGATGGTCACTTTCTACACATTCTCTGCCCATGACCACTACAGTCACCATCACAACAGAAAATGAAATTTGGCAAATACTTCTCCTTTTCAAATACATTTCAGATTTCACACTACTGAAAGAAATAGGATATGTCTTGGAATGTGCAGTAAGAAATACCCCATTATGAGAAGGTCCTGCTCGCTGGGTTGAATAGGAATACAATCTGTGAGTATGCAGACAGGGGAAAAAAATGTTTTCTGAGGGAAAAGGAGCCAGCACCTTGGCCACGCGATTTAAGGCTGTCTGATCATTCTGCCCTCTCCCCCTCGACCTACACCCCGTGTTTTCGCTATAATCCCACAGAATTAGCTCTCAAATTCAGTCTCCCTGGAACTAAAGAGCAGCAGGACAGCGCTTATGAGGTCTAATCTCTGAGTGGTGGGCTCATTTTCTGAGCGCTATCGCAGTATGCCATGTCCCTTTGGGAACCTAAACTTTGGGCACACACGAAACAACACGTCCCGGAAGCCGAGAAGCAGGGCCCCAGAAGTGGGGCGAGGGCGGATTAAGCAGTGAAGCAGCCTTGCCCCGCCCTCGGAGCCCAATTATGTCATTTCCCAAAGGCCCCTTTGTGGGCCCCACAGGTTCCTTGCGCTGATTCCCGGAAGGGCGCCCCTTGAGGCCACAGGAGGAGCTGTGGGAACCATACTGCCCTGCAGGCTCTGCGGCAAGAGGCGGTAGCGCTGGGCCAATCACAGCACAGGGCTGGGATCTGGCCTTACGCGAGACTTCATGGCGCTGTCCTCGTGGAGGTTGTATTGGGTGCTCCTGGGTCAGGTCTCGAGGTCGCAGCTATAGGACCGTCGGCAAGCTTGAGAAAAAGTGTCCCCTTCGTGCCGACGCAGGGCTGAGGGTGGGTGGTGCAGGTCAGCGGAGCCCTTGAGACCTTACCCAGCCTCCTGCGGCCCCCGGTCCACGCACGAGGGGTGGGGGGTCCCGCGGAGGCTGCAGAGGCACAGATGGACCCGGCACAGGTAAGTGGGGGACCCCCCAGCACCTCTGTATGGAGGATAGTGTTGCCCTGGGTCTCATCACTTTTCCTGGCTGTGCCGCCTTGATATGGAGGCGTTCCCACCTCATTGCCATGTGGAGGAATGATCTAGGGGCCTGCACCAGGGGTGCACATGCAGGGAGTTGAGGCCGACCTGGTGTGCGGGTGGGAACAGACAGCACCGGGAAGGGAGGCGAGTCTGGAATGGCAGGCTGCAGAACGGGCCTCTTTGAGGTCAGTGGGAGCCATGGAGGATTTGGAGGACAGGAGTGTCTTAATAGGCTTCCTCTAGCAGCAGGGTGAGAGGAGGCAGGGATAGCAGCCCCCACATCGCACCCGGAATTCTGTTCCCCAGGTCACCTTCAGCCACCCTCCCAGCTGAAGCGTGTGTTACGGGTGTGCAAAACAACATCCAGCACCTACTGTCTAGGTTCAGCTGCAGGCTCTACCCACCTCTCCCCGCACAGCCATGGGAGAGTTGGCTTTCTTGGCTGCAAAATGGGCTAACCGCAGTATCTTCCTTCTGGGTCCTGGTGGCAGGTGTGGGAGGCAGTGTGAAAGGTAGCACAGCACATACAGGGAATATCCAGTAAATGCTGCTCATAGACATTCATTTCTGTGATCTCTGGGGTCCAAGGAGGCCTGTGCCCTGGTCTTGTCCTTGTGGCAGTGTGAGTGAGAGAGACACGGGGCTTCTCAGGATCCCCCATCCCTTCACAGTCTGAATGAGCTGAGTTTCAGGAATGAGCTCATTTAACTGTAGACTTCAGGAGCCATTCTGGCCATGCCCTTCCCAGGGCTGTGACCTTGAGTAAGTTTCCTCAGTCCCTTTGTCTTCCATCTTTTGAGGGTCAGGGGTAATATTGACATTTTGTCCCTGTGGCTTGAGGGGATCAGAGAGGGCACGTGTGTGATGTGTGTCCTCCAACGTCCAACACTGCCCAGATAGTATCACTGTGGACAGTGTTTTCCAGGAGCAGATCCCCTTGTCCTGTGATGATCTTAGGGACTTATCTCAGGGGAATCCTGCTCAGGCTGTATCCAGCGGAGGACTAGGGGGAAGAGAGAGCCTAGGGGCAGACTCACAGTGCCAGCAGTATTTTTGGAATTACTGCTTCTCTGCTGGGATGAAAAGGGTTCTCAGACATTGGGAGCCACAAAGGTCACTGGATTCATCTTTGTAGTTGCCATCTGTTTATGGCAAGTAAGCTGGCTTGCTACCTATGGTGGCAAAATTATTTTTCTGTTTAAGATACTTTTATGTGAAAAGTAGATGCATTAGAGATTCAGTGGTAGCAGTATGCAGTACTGTGGTGTGCGTTTAGATGTAAACACACAACAGACCCCAGGTTCTTCTCCAGCATGTGACTCTGTTTACTCCCATCAGAGCCCCCATCACTGTTAGGAGTTGTCACGTCCATCTGTTGTTCCTGTGGCTCCCCTCCCTTCATTCCAGCCATTCCAGTAGCCTGTCTTCAGCAAGGCCATCCCTGGCTTTCTTTCTCAAATGGCCCCATCTCTCTAATCTTGTCACTTTTTTCTTGGCCTCAGAATTCTTAAGGCCATCTACATTGTCTTGTTTAGTTATTTAGGTCCTTGTTGGGAATCTTTCTCCAGCAGGGACTGTAATTTCCTGTTTGCTGCTCTGTCCCCAGGCCTATAATGGGGGCAACGCTGTAACAGGACCTTGATAGGTGGGAGAATGAGACTCCCCTCAGTGGGCTCTCATTACACTACGATCAAACCCCCACCATGGCCTGCTACACCTGTACCTGCTCTGTGTCTACCCATGTGTCTTCCCTTCCTTTCTTCCCCATCTCAGAGCCCTGCAGCTTTGCCATCCTCCACTTGCTAAAATCTTGCTCACTTCCCAGCCTTTGCCCATGCAGTTCCCTTTGCCTAGGACAGTCTCCAGAACCCGGCAGGCATCCCTGTGTGTTCCTCTGGCCTCTGCTCAAATGCCACTTCTTTGTCTTTCTAGTTTTAGCTAAAATACCCCCTGAACCCACAGGCTTGGGATCTAGCATTTTTGTGCAGAGTTGAGTGCCAGGGTACTTGAGGAGCAAAGAGGAAAAATAATCATAACAAAACAATGATAATAGCTGGATTTCACCAGGCCCTTGATTTGCTCTGAGGGACAGTTACTATGTTTCATTCAGTTCCCATCTCCTCAGAGTTAGGTTCTGTCATCCCTGCTTACAGAAGAGGAACTGGAGGCTTAGAGACATACAGTTACCTATCCAGGGTCACACAGCTCTTTAGTAGTTGAAACTCACATATTGCCCATTGGCTTCCAGAGCCTGTATTCCCAACCACAGTGGGCTGGGGAAGCCTGATGGTGACACCTATTTTAAACTTTGTGAGGTGGGCAGGGCTTTCTCCTCTAGGTAAGCTTGGGAACAAGGAGGGCAAGAGGAGCCAACCCAGGATAGGGAACCTTGTCACAGAGGCTGTGAGTACAGAGTTGTTTAAGGAGTCACAAGAGGACCTTGTGATTGCCACACACCCCCAACCGCCAGCTGAGATGTGTCTTGGGAAGGGGAGCACAGGTGGTCATTTGCTGGATGTTCACCTTGCCCTCACCCAGGACACACATCACAGCCAGTCAGAGGCTGCTGCCTGTGTTCTTATGGCCACTGTGGCATTGTTCTCATGCACTTGGGTTCCCTGGTTCTTACGGTATCCATGAGTCAGGGATGCATGCTTCAGGACTCAGGAAGGGGAAGTTGACGGATAGTTCGCTGTGGAATCTCCTGAGGGGTCTGAGAAGGCTGGGGGACCTAAGAAGGCTGGGGGACCCACATGGGCATGGGGAGCTGGCCCAGGCACTGCCACTCCCAGGATGAGTGGCACCCCCTTCAGTGGCTGTTTCATGAGGTGGGTGAGGATGGCTCCAATCCTCTGCCCGTGTCCATGGAAGTATGGCCAAGATGGCAGAAGTAGATTAACAGCAACAGTTGTTAGAAGTGCTTCACCTGCAATAATGGAGCAGTGTGGGGGTTACAATAGACCCAGGCCAGAAGGACCTAGGTTCAAATCCCACCTCTGCTGTGTAGACTAGGAACTCGCAGGGTGACTCACTAGAGCTCCCTGAGTCTCAGCTTGCTGACTGTGATGTGGAGCTGATGAGGCATTTATGCTCATGGCTATGGTAGGATCAATATAAATAACAAAACGTACAGAGCACCATCATAAGCCAGAGACTCTAATGTTGGCTTTCTAAATGTTTTTTCTTGAATTCTCAAATAACCTGATAAAGTGAGAAGATCATTATTTTATTGACGGGAGCTCAAGGCTCAGAGAAATAAAGTGGCTTCCCTAAGGTACACAGCAAGCAAGTGTTGGTTCAAGAGGTTGAATTCAAACGTGGGCATCTTTTCCAGAGCTGTGGACATTTATTCCCTTTACCACAGCATGTGAAGCTCACAGCCCCCAGTGGGCACACTGGAAGGACCAGGGATGCTCAGCTTTAGCTGCTGCTGTTCTGTTAGAATTATCATCACGATCATTTCCCTGTTCCTGGCATCCCAGACCACTTGCCATCTGCTCCCATGGTCCTCACAGGAATGCGGTTGTCTGTGTCCTTCTCTGTTGTGTGCACCATGGAGGGCTTCTCGGTCAGCCATGTCTGCCTCCCCCTTAGGGCCAGCTCATAGCTTGGCCCTCAGGAGGCCTCGGTGGAGGCCTCGGTGATTCAGGCCTGGGTCTCTCTGTGCCTTTACCAGAGACTGAGTTACAGGCTCTGATCCCACCCAATAGCCTTGAAGCACATAATATGACTGTGTTTGACTTTCCAGGCACCGGTGACCTTCAAGGATGTGCTTGTGACTTTCACCCAGGAGGAGTGGGAATTATTAGACCTGCCCCAGAGGACACTGTACTGGAAGGTGATGACAGAGACCCGCAGGCTTCTTGTCTCATTGGGTAAGTCTTCTCCTTGCCTCCATGTGGGGACATGGCAGCCTCCTTCTTGGTTTCTTCCTCTCATTTGAGATATGGCTGATGGAGAAGGCCTTCAGAGCAGACTGCCATCCTTCCCACAGTCCTTCCTGCCATTTTCTGGGCTTACCTCCTCCAGCCTGCTCTCCCTTTGTCTCCACCAAGAATCACCAAGATGATTGTTCTTCCCTTTTTGATTTCTCAGATTTTTTTTTTGTATATTCCTGATACTCATCTTTTACCTATTTTGTGTGCTACAGTTGTATTCTATTAGCTTTTTAGAAATTTTCTTTAAGCATCTTTTGATTAAAAGAAATTCATATTTTATTTAGTCAGGTTAGTTTATCTTTTGTTTTATGATTACTGCTTTTCATATCTTGCTAGGAAATCTTTCTTTACACCAGGATGAAATTATATTCATTTTCTGTTGCTTACTAATCTGGAATTAACTTGTGTATGATGTGCGGTAAAAATGCAGTAACTTTTTCCTGCATGTGGGAAACCAGTTTTTTTAGCTCCATTTATCATATAGTCCCTTCTTTTCCCATTAATCTGCTATGCCACCTCTGTTCTCTGTGATAGCTGTATGTGTTCAAGAGTCTGTGTCTGAGCACTGTTCTATCCTGTTGCCAGTTTTCCTTATATCTGTGCCAATATCACACTGTCTTGATGCCTGTACTTTCATCCTAACCCTAATCCTGGGAGGGCAAGCCCTATCTCCTTATGATTCTTTTTTCCAGTGATATTCTTGGCCCTTGCCTATAAATTCTAGAATCAGCTTGTTGAGTTTTGTGGAAAATCATGTTTTCTGGTGTGATGATAAACTTATATGTGGATTTGAGGAGAGTTAACAACTTTGTTGCTAATTTCTCCCATTTGTACAGCTTTTCTTTAATATCTTGACATAAATATTTCAGATTTCTCTACTAGCTTTTGTCTATGTTTTAATCACCTAGCTGTTCCTCACACACAGTAGATTTAATATGTGCCCCCCCCCAGTCCTGCTCACTCTCAGCCATGTAGACACTGTCCTGGGAGCAGAAATGGCTATACTTACTCTTACTCTTCCAAACTCTGGAGTCTACACCCTGTCTGCATCTCCACCCACATCTCTGCCATCCCTTCTCTCATGCCTTGAAGTTCCCTCGGCATCCAAGATCTCTCTAGAATCTGTACCTTTGTATACTTTGCCTCCTTTGACTGCAGTGCCCTCTCAATTCCTGTATTTGGTAACTCTTGCTTCCTTGGGACTCATATCTCAAGACACCTCCCAGCTGTCTTTTTCTTTCAGTTGAGCTGGGTTAGATGCCCCATCCTGTGTCCCCTGTGACATCCTTTCTCAGAACAAACACAGCACATAGTGCAATAATTTCTCTCTGCTCTGGATAGGGAGGACAGGGTTTCATTCTGGCCTCTACCCTAAATTCTCCCCAAAGTTGTCCCTTTAAAGATGTCAAGAATCCAAGAACCAGCAAAAACAAAAAAACACCTGAGTTTCAGAGATGTGAAAATCCAGCAGGTGTCAGGGGCCTTGTTTCCATCTTCCTTTTTCCACTGGCTTGGTAATTTTGCTCCTTCTTTGTTGGTATTGCTAATGGGCCTCTTTTGTCTATTGGATTCCCTTCAGATGACAAAGCAAAAGTCAATACCACAGAGCCTTCTGCTTCTCAACCAGCCTTGTTTGAGAGATGCTCACCCCACACGTTACTGACTGAGGAAGACTCCAGTGTTTCCACATTGGGAGAAGCCAGGGAACAAGAAGGACCATCAGAAAAACAGGGAGGGCACGTAAGGACAGGGACAGACCCCTACAAGGAATCCCTCCCTAGAAAGGATAACCCTGAATGTGATGATTTGGGAACAAGTAAAAATCTTCCCACAAAGGATTTACGGGAGCAAGACTCTCCAGGAGATGCTCTCCATGAGTGTGAACCACATAGATCAAGAAGAGACCCCTTGATTCATGGAGGGAAGAACCCCTACAAATGCAAGGAATGTGGGAAAGAGTTTATCAAGAATCACTTCCTCCTTCAACATCAGTGGATTCACACTAGAATAAAATCCTATAAAGGCAAAAAGTGTGGGAAGGTCTTTCTCAGGAAGGCAGATCTCACTGGACACTACAGCATTCACATTAAGAAGAAGCTCTATGAGTGCATTGAGTGTGAGAAGGCCTTCAGCCGTAGGTCACACCTCACAGAACACCACCGGATTCACACTGGGGAGAAACCCTATGAGTGCAACGAATGCAGGAAGGCCTTCAGCCGCAGGTCACACCTCACGGAGCACCAGCGGATTCACAGTGGAGAGAAGCCTTATGTGTGCAATGAATGTGGAAGGGGCTTTGCCCGCCACTCAGATTTTATTCGGCATAATAGAACCCACACTGGAGAAAAACCCTTTGAGTGCAAAGAGTGTGGGAAGGCCTTTTGTAACAGTTTCTCTGTAACTCGACACATGAGGTCTCATTCTGGGGAGAAGCTCTATGAGTGCAGTGAGTGTGGAAAGACCTACAGCTACAGCTCAACCCTCAATACTCATCAAAAGATTCACAGTGGAGTAAAATCCTACAAATGTAAGAGATGTGGGAAGGCCTTTCACCAGAAGGCAGCCCTCAGTCAGCATCAGAGAACTCATACTGAGTAACTACGGTGGCAAATTGTTCGACTGGAGGGAAAATGTTACTTGGCATCTGAGAGTTCATACCCAAGGCTTTCCTGCATACTGTGTCCTCCTTCATGTGCACAGTTTGTACTGTGGCTATGGCATTACCTTCACCTGTGGCTGAGCCCTGGCACTGCAGAGACTGAAAGCCAGTCTCCCAAAACAGAACTTGATTCTCTGCAGAGGGACCTTCTTTCCATACCCGTAAGTGCTTTACTATCACATGGCCTGCAAAGAGACCTGGGCCTCAGTGTATCCCAAAGCAGAAGTGATGCGCTTTGCAGTGGATGAAGGGCCCTCTTCCCTCATGGTCCCTGTCTCCCGTCTAACTTCCTGTGTTTGTAGGAGCCTGCTGTGCTCTTGCTGGTGTGAAGGGCAGGGGTCACAAGAACCCCATCCTTTATGCCCATTACCGTGCATGTGCCTTGTGTCATGGATATGTGGGTGACTGAGACATGGGCCTTGCTCTTTAGAGGGGAGAAACGTGGTAGCACAGAGGTGTGGTATAGTAGCTCTGTTACTATGATAATAATGTGCCTATGACCCTGTGTATCAGGGTCAAAACTTAGGTGTGGAGGACAAATGTGCACTGGGAAGAGTGGTCCAGCGGCTAAGGGCTTGGACCCTGGGGACACTTGGTATTCCAGCACTTCTGAGCTGTGCCCATCACCTCTGGGTGACCTTGGTCATGTCATTTCTCCACAGGCCTCTCTTGTAAAAGTGGGAAAATAAATTTAAACTGTAAAGCACGGGCAGAGGAACAGACAGTACACAGAGGGTGATACCATGCAGATCCATGAGGTATTGAGGAGCCCCAGCCACATTTTAAAATGAAGAAGAACATTTCTGGCAAAGGGAACAGCATGTTCTAAGACCTTGAGGCAGGCAAGAGTTGGGCTTATTAGAGGAAACAGCTGAAGGTCAGTGTGTCTGGAGGAAATGAATAGTGAGCAGTGAGATGGACAGAATAGGCCCAGATGCACAGGGCTTTGTGGATTTTATTCTGACTGTTCGGAGGCTGAGAAAGTGGTTGAGCAGGGCAGTGGCATGATCTTGTCTCTAAATTTCTCCTTGTTTGCTGAGTGGAGGGTGAATTAAAGAGGGAGTAATTTATGTGGGAAAAAGAGATGAGGCCACTGTGTGGTCCAGGAGGGCATTGTCATTGGACTGCCCCATGATAGTGGTATGGGAATTGGTGGGGAGATGACTTGGGACATGTTAGGCAGAGCCACAGGACATGTGCATAATTGGGATGATGGGTGAGCCCCAGGAAATGATTTCCCTCATCAGTCCTCAGAAGAGAGCCTTTTGCATCCATGGGAATGTGCCATGGCCTGCCCTGTGTTCCAGGTTTTCAATCAGCACCTAGTGTGTTGAGTGAGCAAGTGGAGCTGAAGGCTCCCTTTCTTGAACAGAAAAAAGGCAGAACTCCCTCCCCCCTCAGTGGTTACATGGGTAGTCAATCTGCCATAGCTTTATTTCTCTGATGCTGAGGGGCCCTGGCCCTTGCCCCTGCTCCTGTCCAGATTGAATTTGGGCAGGAAGCCATGAAGGGCAGTGATGAGCCCTACATCCCTGTGAGCACTGTTCTCACCTGTGCTGCTTACTAGTGGCCGCAACAGGCCAGTTTAGGGACTTTTTGGGGTTCTTAGTTTCCTCCTCTGTAAACTGAGTGATCTAATATCCTGTGTGAGTTGCAGATTCATTATCTATGAAACAGGAATGTTGACTGATGCACCTCACAAGGCGTTTATGCAGGTCAAAGGGTAGTGTTGTACCTGGTATCAGCTTTGTGGATATTCTTAAATGTTAGCTGTTGTTAAACTTGTTTTCACTAATATGTTATATTTTCATGCCATCCTATTCCTTTCTTATTAGGAGATGTGCTGATGGGATTTGTTTGTAAAAATATACTGAAAGTCCTGATGACATCTTAGCTGATTTTTGGCCTTAAGAAGCTTGATCATAGATTCTGGTGACCCCTCAGCATAAGGTCTTGGGTCCTCAGCAACCGAAGCCAGGACATTCTTGCCCCCTGGTTTCTTTCCCTCTTGGAGATAGAGTGGCTGAGGATGCCAGAAAATGTTGGTTTGCTTTGAATGGAAATTCAAAAGCTGCCCCTGAAATTTATTGATGAAGATTAAGTATCTTATGAAGGGAGGTTTTAACCATCAAAAGGTACTGACTGCTAATTTAATTTATTTCCTACTTACCTAATGTAATATTATATATATTTGGGTATCAATATATCCTCTAATTTTGTGGCTTTCTTTGCCTCACTTGTTCTTTTTCTGGTCCTTTAAGAAATAACAACTGTGGCTGCTGCTTGCCGGCTCACGGACCTGTTGGCTGGCGGTACCGGGCGTGGCACGGGGCGCCTGCTGGGATGGCATGATCTAGCAAAAAGATGGCTACCATTGGTTACTTTATTTTTCTTTCTGTGGCAAGACTGTTATGGAGCCTGGATATTTCAGGATATCCAGTATGAAATTGACTGCAGAAGAAAGAACCTAACAGGCCAGTAACAATGGAAGAAATCGAGAAAGTTATCAAAAAGCTACAATTCCCCAAAACACCAGACCCAGGTGGTGTTACAAGTTAAAAATACCTTCATGAAGAAGAAAGATCTTAAGCAACATGGTGGATTCAGAAGCTCATGAAAAGAGACCGCCCATCCTAACATCTTCAAAACAAGATGTCACCTCATATTGCAAATGTTGGTGAAATGAAGCATTACTTGTGTAGCTGCTGTGCAGCTTTCAACAATGTAGCAATCACATTTCCCATTCAGAAGGTGCTCTTTAGGTAGCAGCTGTATGGAATCAAAACCCGGGATGCAGTGCTTCAGTTGAGGAGGGATGGCTTTCGCAACTTGTACCGCGGAATCCTTCCCCCACTGATGCAGAAGACAACTACACTGGCACTTATGTTAGGTCTGTACGAGGGCTTATGTTGCCTTCTCTGGAAGCATATCAGTACCCCTGAGTTTGCAACCTGTAGTGTGGTGGCAGTACTTGCAGGCACAACAGAAGCGATTTTCACTCCATTGGAAAGATTTCAGACATTGCTTCAAGACCATAAGCATCATGACAAATTTACAAACACTTACCAGGCTTTCAAGGCACTCAAATGCCAGGGAATTAGAGAGTATTATCGAGGCTTGGTACCTGTTCTTTTCCGTAATGGATTCAGCAATGTCCTTTTCTTTGGCCTTCGAGGTCCCATTAAGGAGCATCTGCCTACCGCCAAAACTCACAGCGCCCATATCGTCAGTAATTTTATCTGTGGAGGTCTGTCAGGTGCCATGTTGGGAATCTTGTTTTTGCTAGTTAATGTTGTGAAAACTCACATGCAGTCTCAGATTGGTGGGGAATTTCAGTCTTTTCCCAAGGTTTTCCAGAAAATCTGGCTAGAGCCGGACAGGAAGCTGACAAATCTTTTCAGAGGTGCTCATCTGCATTACCATTGATCCCTCATCTCTTGGGGCATAATCGATGCAACTTATGAGTTCTTGTTAAAGATTATATGAAAGAAACTATCAGTTAAGTGCCATTTATTAACTGAATAGACCTAAGAAGAATGTGGTTTGGCATTGTTCCTAATTGGCCAAATATAAGTTGGTGTCATTAGTTCAGGGCACAGTGAATTATAGGCAAAGCTGTTTTCTTGAAGCACCAACAAATTCAGAATAAAAGGTTCTAATAGGAAAAAAAACTGTTACTGTTAAAAAAAATCCAGATTTTTAAAAAATTCTAGTTTAAAAAGCTTATTCTGTTTATTGTTTAAGCTAAAATCTACAAACACTTAAAACAGCAGACTTATGGGGGATCCCTGGGTGGCTCAGCAGTTTAGTGTCTGCCTTTGGCCCAGGGCGTGGTCCTGGAGTCCTGGGATTGAGTCCCACTGCAGGCTTCCTGCATAGAGCCTGCTTCTCCCTCTGCCTGTGTCTCTGCCTCTCTCTCTCTCTGTCTTTCATGAATAAATAAAATTTTAAAAATATTTTTAAAAAGATTTAAAATGTTTTTCTTTCTTTCCAGGCAATATAAGGGATTTAGAAGATGAACTAGTATGCTCTATCTCAGTATATATTTTGAGATTATGTATGTTAATTTCATCAGTCTGACTTCACAAGGAAATGTTACTCATGTTTAATATAAATAATGAGCAGATGTATCAATAGACATATGCATTCCCCTCTTTGGTCCTCATTCCTTTTATCATTGTACATGTTTCATCTGGGATTACTTTTTTTTTAAGAATTATTTATTTATTTATGATAGACATATATAGAGAGAGGCAAAGACACAGGAAGAGGGAGAAGCAGGCTCCATGCCGGGAGCCCGATGCTGGACTTGATCCCGGGACTCCAGGATCGCGCCCTGGGCCAAAGGCAGGTGCAAAACCTCTGAGCCACCCAGGGATCCCCCTTATTTTATGGTTTTAATTATATATTTTTTTCCTCAGAGGTTGAGGAGGCTTGTCTAGGGCCACAAGGAGAAGTCTATTACAGCTTTCCCGGGATGGGTCTTCACTCAAGATGGCCACAGAAACCTGGGCACGGTCGTATATTTGGAGCTGGAGAGAGCATTATTTCCCAAGGTCCCTTGCAGCGCTGTTTGGCCAAGATGGCGGAGAATGAGAAAGGCCCATCCTAGCCTGGCCACGTGCAGGACAGAAGCTACATTACCCAGCAGGCTGTGCATAGGCGGCCGGCGCTCATCCAATAACCACCCAGGAGTGAGGTGTTTCCTGCAGAAGTGGGGGCGGGGCTTCCAATGATGTCATAAAGGCTGTGGTGGGCCTGGGCAAGTTGGGTGAAGAAGGAGGAAGAAAGGAGAGTAGGCACGCTTCTACGCTTTTGTGTGAGACATCACCCTAGCCTAACCCACACCCCTCCCGTACTAGTCCTCCTTCCTCAGGTGCCTGGAGGCAGGACCCTGGGCCTTGAGTGAATTTTACAGGACAGCAGCTGAAGCTGGGAGTGCGGGTCAGCCGAGGTCAGCCGAGCCCACCTGTGGCTGGGCAAGATGGGAAGTGGACTAAGCTCGAGGGGCCTGCAGGGGTCCCCTGGGCGGGTGTGGGCAGCAGGGGAATGGAAACCAGCCGCTGGGCCCCTCGCCCTGCTGGTCTCAGGGCTCCGATAGGATACTGTGACTTAGGGCTTCTGGCTCTCCCCTCCTCCCGCCTCTGATATTGGGCTCCTGGAGTTGCTGTTGGCTCAGGGCCCTTAAGGGAGACCAGGAATTGTAGGGCACACTTCCCGTTTCTGGAACCCAGTAGGATGAAGGAGGATTTTTCCAGTCACAAGAACGAGCATGAATATATGCTTGGAAGTGGTACTGAACTGGGGATATTCGAGAATGCAGGTCCATGCAGTGTCTTTTAATGGTTTTTTTTTTTTAATTTTTTAAAAAATTTATTTATGATAGTCACAGAGAGAGAGAGAGAGGCAGAGACACAGGCGGAGGGAGAAGCAGGCTCCATGCCCCGGGAGCCTGATGTGGGATTCGATCCCGGGTCTCCAGGATCGCGCCCTGGGCCAAAGGCAGGCGCCAAACCACTGCGCCACCCAGGGATCCCTCTTTTAATGGTTCTATACAAATTTTAGAATTGTAATTCTGTGGAAAATGCCTTTTTTTTTTTTCAAAAAAAAATTTATTCAAGAGAGACACAGAAAGAGAGGCAGAGACACAGGCAGAGGGAGAAGCAGGCTCCCTGCAAAGACCCCGATGCAGGCCTCTATACCAGGACCCTGGGTCAGGGCCTGACCTGAAGACAGTCCCTCAACCACTGACCCACCCAGGAGTCCCTGAAAAATGTCTTTGAAATGTTGATAAGGATTGTGTTGAATCTGTAGATTGCCTTGGGTAATATGGGCAGTTTAACAATGTTATTTCGTCTAATCTATTGGCACAGAACATCTTTCTGTGTGTCTTTTTCAATTTTTTTTTTTCTCAAAGTCTTCTATAATATTCAGCATACAGGTCTTTCACTTCCTTGGTTAAGTTTGTTCCTTGGTCTTAAATTATTTTTGATGCAGTTGTAAATGGGATTGCTTTCTTAATTTCTGTTTCTATTTTGTTAGTGTATGAACAGACATATTTTTATATATTGATTTTTTACTTTACAGAACCCTAACTGAATTTGCTTATTTTAACAGTTATTTTAGTGGAGTCTTAAGGATTTTTTAATATATAAAATCATGTGTGCAAACAGTGACAGTTTTATTTCTTCCTTTGCAATGTGGATGCCTTTTACTTCTTTTTCCTGTATTACTGCTCTGGCTAGAAGTTCCAATGCTATGTTTTGTTTTGTTTTGTTTTGTTTTGTTTTGTTTTTTTAAGATTTTTATTTATTCATGAAAGACACACAGAGAGAGACAGAGACACAAGGAGAGGGAGAAGCAGGCTCCATGCATGGAGCCCAATGCGGAACTCGATCCCAGGACCCCAGGATCACGCCCCAGGCTGAAGGCAGGCACCAAACTGCTGAGCCACCCAGGGATCCCCTCCAATGCTATGTTGAATAAAAGCGAGAGTGGGCATCCTTCTTCCTAATATTAATGGAAAACCTTTCAGGGTGCCTGGGTGGCTCAGTCAGTTGAACATCTGACTCTTGATTTTGGCTCAAGTTATGATCTCAGGGTTGTGAGATCAAGCCCCAAGTCAGGCTCTGCGCTCAGCATGGTGTCTGCTTTAGATCCTCTATGCCTGCCCCCCTCCCTCCCCACATGCTCTAAAGAACTCTTTAAAAAAATAAAGGAAAAGCTTTCACCTTTTCAGTGTTGAGTATGATAGCAATAGGCTTGTTATATATGGTCTTTATTATGTTGAGATATATTCCACCTATACCGACTTTGTTGAGAGTTTTTATCATAAATAGATGTTGAATTTTGTCAAGTGCTGTTTTATGTCTATTGAGATAATTGTATGACTTTTATCCTTCATTTTACCAATGTGTATCACATCGGTTGATTTGCTGGTGTTCAATCATCCTTACATCCCTGGAATATGTATTGTATTCTCCAACTTTTTGACTTCTGTTTGGTATTTTCTTATATTTTCTCTTTGTTAGAGTTCTCATTGAATTCATCCATTCTTTTCCCAAGTTCAGTAAGCATTTTATGACCACTAAGACCTCTTTATCAATTGAATTACTTTTCTCTGTTTCATTGTTTTTTCCAGGGCTTTATCTTGTTCTTCATTTAGGACATATTCCTTTAGTTTTTCATTTTGCTTGACTTTGTTTCTTTTTTTGTTTCTATGTATTAGGCATAGTAGTAGCTCTTTCTCCCAGTCTTGAAGAACTTTACCACTTAGCCTTCCCTTTGCTCTTGATTATCTCTCAAACATTTGTCATTGTCTAAATAGCCTGATTTATTCTATGCCAGGGCCCATGAGTCTTCGAGAGGGAGGGATAGTCTATACCTAGTTTCAGCCTAACTGGAGGCTACATCCTAAGGCAGCAGTTTTTATGGTACGCAAGTACATACAGTCCCACTGGATCACAATCATAAGCCCTGCTGGCCTTATGATCATGTGATCTACAGGTGTCCCTTTCATGACAGTTGCAAAAGCTGGGGCTCCAGACAAGTGCCTAAGCTCCCTTCTGGGAGGTAACTGGCTCACTGTAGGAAGAGCACAAAGATGCTGTCCCCTGGCCTATGTTCCCTAGAAGCATTTCCATAGCCTCCAGATGTGTGGTAAACCTGAAGCCTGCACTTCTAGGATAAGAAATAGGTTTTTTTCCACAGGAAGATGGGGTGTGTTTCAGTCTCCTGTCTGTGCAGTGTCCTATGGGTGGTAGCCTGCCACTTTATCTGATCCTGTCAGGCTTTGTGAGAGCCAGAAATGCTGTTTCCCTGGCAACAAGAGCCAGGTGCTCAAGGGTGCCCCTTCTGTGGGCTGTGCTTGCAGCATTCACACACCTTGCTTTGGTGGGGCCTTAAAAGTGGGGCAGGGGAGAGGTTCACACACTGGTGCTAGCAGGTTACAGGAGAGTATAAAGTTGGTGCCCACCATTGCTGGTACTAGTAAATAGAATGCAAAAATGGTGCCCACCAGCATCTCCATCCCAAGAGAGAGTTCTAGCATGCTACTGCCCATCCAGCAAATGCTTTTAAGATTAACAAAGGAATCTCCTTTACCTGTAGTCTTAAAATTTTTCAAATCTGCTGCTTTTAGGGGACCTGGGTGGCTTAGTTGGTTAAGCCTTTGTCTCAAGTCATGATCCCAGGGTCCTGAGGTTGACCCCCATGATGGGTTCCCTGCTTAGCGGGGAGCTTGCTTCTCCATCTCCCTCTGCTCCCCACTCATGCTTGCTCTGTTTCTCTAGTGCTCTCTCTCAAATAAACACACTGCTGCTTTTGTATCAGATCCTGGGGTGAATGATTCTTCATGCCAGCCTTCTAAGACCAGAATCTCCATTCCCTATAGCCCTACAATGGACATAAGCTCTACTGGTTTTCAAAGCCAAATGTTTGGGGGTTTCATCCCTCTGGTGTAGATTCCAGGAGTTGGAGTGCATGACATGGGGCACAAAATCCTTACATCTCGGAGAAGCCAGTGTTTATGAGATTCTCCCGATTATGTATTACCATGCCAAGGGTAGGGTTTTGGGCAAGACTGTGTCCTCTGCCTCTTCTGCCTGTCAGTGTGTCTCTTGTATTCTTTGTTGTGGAGGAGCTATTCAGCTAGTTTTCAGAGGGAATTGTTCCATATGTAGTTGGAGATGTGTGATGTCCATGGGAGGAGAGGAGTTTAGGATCTTCCTATGCTGCCATCTTGAACTGCTTCTTTCTTATCTAGCCTCTTAAAAGGAGTAGAAAGATTTGATCCTCCTTTCTGACAGGATGTATTATTGTATTATTTATTCTTTACATCTCTAGAACTCACCAGTGAAACTAGTTAGGCCTTTTTTAAAATTTTTTTAATTCATTTATGATAGAGAGAGAGAGAGAGAGAGAGGCAGAGACACAGGCAGAGGGAGAAGCAGGCTCCATGCACCGGGAGCCCGACGTGGGATTCGATCCCACGTCTCCAGGATTGCGCCCTGGGCCAAAGGCAGGCGCCAAACCGCTGCACCACCCAGGGATCCCTGGTTAGGCCTTTAATGTCTCAGTAATGTTTGATAATTTCTTATACCTCTTGAACATATTTTTTAAAATTTATTTCTAAATATCTCATATTTTGATGCTATTGTAAAGGGATTTTTTCAACTTCCAAACATTCATAGCTGGTATATAGAAACCAGCTATAGTATACAGGCATACCTCATTCTATTGCACTTAAGAAATTGCATTTTTCACAAAATTAAAGGTTTGTGGCAACTCTGCCTTTGAGCAAGTCTGTCAGTGCCATCTTTCCAATGGCATTTGCTCATTTCATATCTGTGTCACATTTGCTACCTATATTTCTAAATTTATTTTTAAAAAAGATTTTTAATTTATTTATTCATGAGACACAGAGAGGCAGAAACATAGGCAAGGGAGAAGCAGGCTCCCTGCAGACCCCAATGTGGGACTCAATCCCCAGACTGGAATCACACCCTGACCCAAAGGTACACACTCAACCACTGAGCCACTGAGGTGTCCTTAAAATTTATTATATCTGTTATGGTGATCTGTGATAAGTGATTATGACTTGCTGAAAGCTAAGATGATGGTTAGCATTTTTTAGCAATAAAATACTTCTTAATGAAGGTGTGTACATTTCTTTTAGACAATGCTATATAGCATACTTAATAGACTATGGTATAAACATAACTTTTATATGATTGGGAAACCAAAGAATTCATTTGACTTGCTGAAGTGAATCCACAGGATCTCCAAAATGTGCTTGAATTTTCCTTTTTATCCTGGGACCTTGCTAAACTCAGTCATTAGACATAGTAGCTTTTTAGTGGATAATTTGGAATTTTCAACATAATCATGTCATATATGAATAGACAGTTTTGGTTCTACATTTACAATCTTTAGACCTTTTTTTTTTGTAAGTCACTAACACCGACTTACAGTACAATATTGAGTAAAAGTGCTAAGCACAGATATAGTCCCATTACTGCCAATAGTGGGGAGGAAAGCACACAGGCTTTTGCCATCAAATACGTAAGCTTTTGGTTTTTCATAGGTACCCTCCAGCAGGTTGAGGTTCTTAATTTGTTAAGAAATTTTATCATAGACTGGTTTTGAGTCTGTGAAATGCTTTCACAATGTCTTTGATGATTTTTATTTTCCTGGTAGTTGAGACTCCATTATAAACTCCATTATTAAGTAAACCTGGATACATGATAAACCATGCTAGGTTATGACTTATTGGGGCTTATACATGTATATACAAATATGGCAAGATTCAATTTGCTAAAATTTTGTTAAGATTTCTTGATTGCTTTTTTAAAGTTTTTATTGAACTTCAGTTAGTTAACATACAGAGTTATGTTAGTTTTAGGTATTCAAATAGTGATTCAACAGGGACGCCTGGGTGGCTCAGTGGTTGGGCCCCTGCCTTCAGCTCAGGTCACGATCCTGGGATCCGGGATTGAGTCCCACATGGGGTTCCCTGCAGGGAGCCTGCTTCTCCCTCTGCCTGTGTCTCTGCCTCTCTCAGTCTGTGTCTCTCATGAATAAATAAATCTTAAAAAAAAAAAATAGTGATTCAACAATTCCATACATCACCCAGTGCTCATTTTGACCAGTACATTCCTTAATCCCCATCACCAGTTTCCCCTATCCCCTCACCTACCTCCCCTCTGGTAACCATTAGTTTATTCTTTATAGTTAAGAGCTAATTCTTGGTTTGTCTTTTTCCTTTTGCTTGTTTCCTAAATTCCTCAAAATGAGAGGTGCCTGCCTGGATGGCTCAGTTGGTTATGCAACAGCCTTCAACTCAGGTCATGATCTCAGGGTTCTGTGATCAAGCCCTGAGTTAGGCTCCCTATTCAGCAGGAAGTCTGCTTCTCCATCTCCCCCCTGCTTCTGCTGTCTCCCTCTCTTGCATTCTAACAAATAATCTTAAAAAAAAAATTCCTCATGAGTGAAATTATGTGGTATTTGTCTTTTTTCTAACTGATTTATTTGCCTAGCTCCACCTGTGTTGTTGCAAATGGCAAGATTTCATTCTTTTTGATGGCTGAATAATATTCCATCATATATATCCATTTGCCAATCCATGGACAGTTGGGCTACTTCCATATCTTGGCTATTTTAAACAATGCTGCTATAAACATTGGGGTACATGTATCCCTTTGAATTAATACTTTTGTATTATTTGGGTAAATATTCAGTAATATGTTTGCGTATTATTTTTTGCAATATACTATTGCAAGGTAGTTCTATTTTTTTTTAGGGTAGTTCTATTTTTAACTTTTTGAGAAGCCTCCATACTATTTTCCACAGTGGCTCCACCCACAGTTTGTATTCCCACCAAAGGTGCATGAGGGCTCCTTTTCCTCCTCATCCTCTCCACCACCTGTTGTTTCTTGTACTATTTTAGCCATTCTGACAGATTTGAGGTGATACCTTATTGTAGTTTTGATTTGCTTTTCCCTAATGATAAACATCTTTTCATGTCTCTGTTGGCAATTTGTATGTCTTCTTTACAGAAATGTCTTCTGCCCATCTTTTAATTGGATTGTTTTCTGGGTGTTGGATTTTATGTTTTTTATATATATTGGATACTACCCATTTATTAGCTGTGTCATTTGCAAATATCCTCTCCCATTCTGTAGGTTGCCTTTTACTTTTGTTGATTGTTTCTCTCTGCAGAAGCTTTTTATTTTTATGTAGTCTCAATTGTTTGTTTTTAAAATTTTCCTTGCCTCAGGGGACCTATTTAGTAAGAGTTACTTTCTCTTTATTCTTTGCATATTACTTTTTTTTTTTTTAAGATTTATTTGAGAGAGGGAGAGCACGTGAGAGTTGGGGGAGGGACAGAGGGTGAAAGAATCCTCAAGCAGATTCCCTGCTGTGCAAGAGCCTGACGTGGGGCTCTATCCCAGGACCCTGAGATCATGATCGGGAGCTGAAATCAAGAACTGGCTACCCAAATGACCAAGCCACCTAGACATCCCTAACAAATTAGCTTTAAAAAAAATTTTTTTTTAAAGTAGGGTCATGGGAGCCCATGGGGTCCATGGGAGCTTGAACTCACTATCCTGAGATCAAGACCTGAGGTGAGATCAAGAGTTGGGACGCTCAACTGACAGAGCCACCCAGGTGCCCCACTTATTACTGGTTTTTTATTTGTAGTTACCATTAAGTTTATGTATAACATCTTCTGCATATAGCAATCTATATTAAGTTGATGGTCATTTAAGTCTGAACCCATTCTTTACTCCTTGTCCCTTCCCCCTCCCCATTTTAGGTATATGTTGTCATATTTACTACTTTTGCTTCCTACCTTCATACCGTCACTTTTGGTCTTTCCTTTCCACTGAGAGTCCCCTTTAATATTTCCTGCAGAACTGGCTTACTGGTCATGAACTCCTTTGTTTTTTGTCTGGGAAACTCTCTCCTTCTATTCTGAATGATAGTCCTGCTGAAGAGAGTATTCTTGGCTGCAGATTTTTCCCATTCAGCACTTTGAATATATCATACCACTGCCTTCTAGCTTGGAAAGTTTCTGCTGAATAATTCCCAGATAGCCTATGGAGTTAATCTTGCATGTAACTGTCTTCTTTTGTCTTGCCACTTTTAAAGTTTTTTTATCACTATATTTTGCCATTTTAATTACAATATGCCTTGGTATAGATCTGCTTTTGTTGATTTTGTTGAGGCTTCTGTGTTCCTCCTGGATGTAGATATGCTTCTATCATCAGATTAGGGCATTTTCCAGCTATCATCTCTTCAAATAAATTTTTTCTTCTCCTCTTCTTCCTTTTGTTTCCCTCCTCCTCCTATAATGCAAATGTTAGTATGTATGATGGAGTTACTGAGTTCCCTAAGTCTATTTTTGTTTTGCTTAATTCTTTTTTTCCCCTCTTTTGTTTACCTTAATTACTTTCCATTACTCTTCTAGGTCATTAATTCATTCTTCTGCTTTTTCCAGCCTGCTATTCATGGCATCAGATATGTGTCTAATCTCGTTTATTGCACTGTTCATCTCTGATTGGTTTTTAGCTCTGTGTTAAGGGTCTCACTGATGTTGTCCACTCTTTTCTGATGTTCAATGAGTATTCCTTATGATTGTTGCTTTAAATACTCCATCAGACATGTCGCTAGTATCTGCTCATTTAGATCTCCAGCTGAGGCCTTGTCATGTTCTTTCATTTGGGACAAGTTTGTCTTCTCCTTTTGTCTAGGTCTCTGTGCCTCTGTGTATTAGTAAAGTCAGCTATGTCTCCTGTTTTTGAAGGTTTAATGAGGAAGAGGTCCAGTAGTGCTCTGCTGTGTAGTGTCCCTTTTTTCCCAGGGCCTGACACTTTTGCAGTTGTCTCTAATGTGTGCTGTGTGTGCTCTGCTCTTTTGTCTTGGATGGTTTTTCCTTCAAGGCCACTCATCTGCAGAGGCTTTTTGCCTGTTGTGGGCAGCATTTGGTCCCTGTCCCAAATGTAGTGGATGTGCTCTGGTCTGCTATGAATTGAGACTTGTCACCACCATTGCCAGAACCAAGGCTCTGAAAAACTCCTGAGTTGGGAGATGCATTGTTGGCAGAACAATCTTCTGGTGGAGGGGCAGCTGCATTGGCACTGAGGCAAGCGTGACTAGCAAGGGTGGTTCCACCAGAGTGTGGGAGGGGGTTGCTGGGTTTGGTGTAAGTAAGTTAGGTAGTAAGTATTCATGCTACACTGGCTCCCACAGGTGGCCCTGTGTTTATGCTGAGGTGCAGGGGAGGGAAACGGTGACTATCAGTTCTTCTGTTCCTGGAGGGATCTCTCTATAAATGCTTCCTCTCTGGGACATACTCCAAGATAAGCCAATAGCCTTGGCTTATTCCCTGGCCCCTGGAATTCATCAGATCATTGTTTCCATGCTGTATGTCCAAGTTGTTTGCCCTGCTATCCTCCAAGAGGAACCTCAAATGCCTCGGGGCTCTATCTGATCTAAGCCCACTAACCTTTAGGATTCCAGGCCTTCAGCCTCTCCTGATCCAAGAACTCACAAAATTTGGCCCCTCGTGCTTTCCAAGCTAATTGATATGGGTATTTGTTTTCCCTGTGCATACTTCTCTGTGGGAGTCTGTCTCTAGACCTTTTCCATCAGTGCAGCTCTCTCTCCACCATATTGGCCACAGTCCAGTTCTCTCCCAAATCATGGCTCCACACTTTCTACCTTCTTTGATGTGGACTCTTCTCTACTTTTAGTTGTGGAGTTTGTTCTGCCAATCTTCAGGTCGATTTCTAGGGTATTTAGGATGCTTTCACATTCAGTTGTATTTGTGGGATGAGGTGACCCTAGGATCCTCCCTCTCTGCCACCATCATTCCCCCACCTCCAGAATTTTTTTTAAGGTTTTGCTGTATCTGTGTTCATGTGAGTATTGCTCTGTAATTTGTTTTATTTTTTTTTAAGATTTATTTATTTATTTATTTCTGAGAATACACAGAGAGGAGAGAGAGAGAAGCAGAGACACAGGCAGAGGGAGAAGCAGGCGCCATGCAAGGAGCCTGACACGGGACTCGATCCCGGATCTCCAGGATCAGGCCCTGGGCCGAAGGCGGTGCTAAACCGCTGAGCCACCCGGGCTGCCCTGTAATTTGTTTTAATATTATCCACATTTAGTATCATGTTAGTATTGGGTTCACTTAATTACTTGGGAAGTATTTGAACTTTGTTTTGGAAGACTTTGTATACAATTGGTACTGTTTTATCTTTTTTTTTTTTTAAGATTGATTGGATTGATGATAGACAGAGAGAGAGAGAGGCAGAGACACAGGAAGAGGGGGAAGCAGGCTCCATGCCAGGAGTCTGACGTGGGACTCGATCCCGGGACTCCAGGATCATGCCCTGGGCCAAAGGCAGGCGCTAAACTGCTGAGCCACCCAGGTATCCCGTTTTATCTTTAAATATGCTGTAAAAATTCTTACATATTCCAGGGATGACCCTAAGCTGACGGCCACAAAGAAAACAGGAACATAAGACCTACAAACACAAGGAACTGAAATTGTCCAACAACTCAAATGAGTAGAAAACAGAATCTGTCTTAGAGACTCCAGAAAAGAACACATCCCTGCCAGCACCTTGATTTTAACTTATTGAGACCCATCCTGTGTGGGACTTCTGCTCTACAGTACTATAATGTAATTTGTGTTGTTTGAGCCATAGGTTTGTGGTAATTTGTTAGGACAGCACTAAAAGCTAATAAATCAACATCATTCTGTGAGCATTTCTTGACTAATCCAAGAAAATTTCCTAGGCTCATGTACCTTTTCTGAACCAACCTGGAATTAGCCTCTAAGAAGTTCCAGTTCTTTCTACTGAAAAACTGCACCAGTAAGAGGGCATTAAATATGCTCATGCCTACTGGATTCCACTGCTTTCTAGGCTCTCTTAGAAGAGACGGGGATATGTACACAAGTAAATATTTCTACATACATTGAAATCTTCATGTACATTTAAATCCACAAAGACTTCACAGGATTGGATAAGGACTCATAAGACTCCAGCATACTCAGATAAGGCTTTTATTTACAAACAAAGATAGAGTACCATAAGAGAAAAAGAATATAATACCAAACATGTAGTCCCTAACCAATACATAAGCTGAACTTCCTGAAAATTAATAAATTCTAACCTAGGAAAGAGACTGTTAAGAAATGAAAATTTTAAAAAGAAAGAAAAATGAAAATCAAAGGCATAGACTATGAGAAAACATTGGTAAAGCATATATCAAATAGGGAACTTATATGTAGAATATATATCAAATCAGAAAACAGAAACCAACCAATTTTTCTAAAAGTAAGCAAAAAACATTAAACGATAATTCACTAAAGAAGATATATGGGTGGCAGATAAACACAGAGACTAATCCTCAACACTGAGTCATTAGGGAGACAAGTCAAAACCACACACCTACTAGAATGGCTGAAATGAATGGCCCATGTCTTATATACAGTCATCAGCAATAAGGTGAAGAAACTGGAAACCTAATACTGTAGGAGTAAATATGAAATGGCATTACACTACTTGGCAAGTTCTTATAAAGTTAAATATTTAGATCAACTTCCTGCATAACAGTGTGAGGAGCTTTGCAGGCCTGCTTCCCATTAAAACTGGGGAAAATTATAAAAACACAACTTAAAACTCTGGAAATGTCCTCAGATATAGAGCAAATGAGGAAACCCTTAAGAATATCTGATTATTTGTAAGAACAGCAAGAGACAATCATGTTTGAACTAAGACCATTCCCTTTCTCCCCACTCCAGTGATAGAGCTGGAAACTCCACTCCAGACTAATATATCCAAGAACACAGGATTCCCTCTCCCTGGAGCTCCCAGGCAGAGGCCTATCTTCACAGGAGACAGAATGTCAGGATATTTGGATCAATGATGTTCAATTGCTGTCTCCCTCAAAAAGGCTACCTTTAGAGTTCCTCTTTGTTTTAAGTTAGGTTGACCATGAGACTGCATGTGCGCTGCACTCCTAAGGCCTCTCTTCAGTCTGAACATTTTGGTGCTTAACAAGGGTAATAAGCCTTTGGCTGAAGCTTTTCTTCACACTTACTGTATTCATGAGGCCTACTGGATTGTGATGTTTCTGTTGCTGAACCAGAGCGGACTTTTGGTTAAAGCCTTTTCCACATTACCCGCATTCAAGACTTTTCTCCACTGTGAACTTTCTGGTGTTGAATGAGGTTGAAACGCTGGCTAAATGATTTCCCACAACTGCTGCACTCATAAGGCATTTCTCCAGTGTGAATCCTCCGATGTTTAACAAGGCTGGAGCTGTGGCGAAAAAATTTCCCACATTCCCTGCACTCATAAGGTCTTGCTCCAGTATGAACCCTCTGATGTTTAACAAGGCTGGAATTCTCACTAAAGAATCTTCCACATTCATTGCACTTAAAAGGCTTTTCTCCAGTGTGAACTTTCCGATGTTGCATGAGGCTAGAGCTTTGGCTAAAAAACTTCCCACATTCAGTGCACTCATAAGGCCTTTCTCCAGTGTGAACCCTCCAATGATTAATAAGGCTTGACTTGTGGCTATAAAATTTCCCACATTCACTGCACTTATAAGGTCTTTCTCCAGTGTGAACTCTCTGATGTTTCATGAGGCTCGAGTTAAAGCTAAAGAATTTCCCACATTCACTGCACTCATAAGGTCTCACTCCAGTGTGGATCCTATGATGCTGAACAAGTGTGGAATTATGCCTGAAGGCTTTTCCACATTCACTGCATGTAAAAGGCTTTTCTCCAGTGTGAACTCTCTGATGTTGAATGAGGTCAGCATTGCGGCTAAAGGATTTTCCACATTCACTACACCCATAAGGCCTTTCTCCAGTGTGAACTATTTGATGTATAAAAAGATTTGATTTATGGCTAAATAATTTGCCACATTCACTGCATTCATAAGGCTTTTCTCCAGTGTGTAGTCTCTGGTGCTGAACAAGTAAGTATTTCTGACCAAAGGCTTTCCCACATTCGCTGCATTTGTAACGCCTTTTTCCAGGGTGAAAGGCCTCCCTGCTCTTGGTGCTTCCTTGTGGCTCCCCTTCGTCATGGGTCACCTGATGACTGAGAAAACCAGAACTAATTGGGAAGTCCTTTCCAACCTCTCCTGCCTCTTCTCTCCTTAATGGTTTCTCTCCACAGTGCAGCCTCTGGTGTTGAAGTTTTTCTCTGAGCACTCCTTTTAGGTAAACATTCTGCTCAAGAGGCCCTTCCTCAATCTCTGCTCTATGCCACCAACCTGAAAGCAAAGAGATGCTGAAATGTACATGGACTTCAGTGGGAGGAGGTAACCTGCTTACATTGTGTCTCACACACCCCATAAACAGTCCATCACATTACTGGCAGAATCAGGCCTGAGGTTCAGGGTGAGGAAGGGCTGCTGTGTGGTGCTAGACCCAGTAAGCTCGCAGATTGGTGGGAGCCTCATGAGCAGCAAGGACACAAGGATGGAATGCAGCTCAGGGAGCAGACTGGGTCTCCAACACACTCTGCAAATAGCCTTCCACAAGGCTGATGATGACCCAGTAACACAGTGTGAAAAGGCGTGTCCAGGCACAGGAAAGAACCAAATGCAACTGAATAGCTGGTGTTCAAGGACTATTAAGGATACATGCACACCTCATAACATATTCAGTGAAAGCCCTGTATCTGACCTTAAAAACTTCATATTCTGTTGCCTCAGTCTCCCCACAAACAGGCTGTGAACTCTGCAACCACACACACTAGTCTGATAAGGTGGGCTCCTGCCACAAGTCCTCCTTCCTACCCTCCCCTGACTGGGAACTAGCACCATTCAAATGCAACAGTGCAGTCCCCTCATTCCTTTCCTTGTGCATCCCACCCTGACTCCCAGTAAAGGCACCTGCCTGTAGGTCTCTCTACTCCCCAGCATGGTTGAGCCCACTCCCATGGCACTCCCTTCCAGGGGACCCTCCTCCCAGAATTCAGTGACTGTCTCTCTCAGACCTGTAAGTACAATAAATTTTGTTTATTCCTGAGCCTCTATTGTCTCCTCCTACGGCTGCACCTGTCTTATAAGTGAATACAAAATGACTGGCATCACAAATAGGATGGTTTGCTCATGGATGAGGGAGGATTTAGGAAATGCCCCTTAACTGCTTGGCTTACTAACCAGCTGTCCCAGTTGGGCCCTACCATCTGGGAAAGCTGAATGTTGTGCTGGCATTCCTGTGTGCTGCCTTGTGCTGCTCTGTGTTGCCTCTCTCAGGCATTGCCAAGGCTTTCCATCCTAAATTGTGGAGCTCATTCTTCTACAATACCCTGAGACTTCACTAGCCAGTTTTGACTCCACAGGGTGCTAGTGAGGTAGAGGGGGTGTTCTCCTGGTGCTCTCTGTTAAGGGATAGACTGGTATAACTGGATAAAAATATTATGAAGTCTCTACTGTGATCGAGGTTGAGAGTGAAAGGGTAACCTTGCACCCACCAAAGAAACACTGTATGTCAGGTGTTGGCTATTAGCAGATCTGTCAACCAAGAAGGGCTGGGTAGCGCCGGGGAGATGACTCCTGTGGACTTGTGGCACCAGGACTGGGAGGTTTTTTGTGTTCCCATTCAAGTCCATGTTGTTCCTCAGTCCTAAGCAGATATACTGCATCACCTTTACAGGAAGTCTATCATGGCACCCTGTGAGGGTCAGTACTGCTGGCAACTCCTCCACTGCGTGTGTTGCTGCTGTTGCTCTTTGCCTCCCAATCTCATGGGTATCAATCCCAGGTCTTACCTCTGGAGATAAGTGGCACAATATCTAATGGCCTAGGAGCTCAGCAGGAACATTTCATTCCAGCACTCTCAATAACCAGAGGAAGTTAGCTAATAATTCAAGAAAGGTAAAAAAACCTTTGAAACATTTCTGCTTAGTGACGCTATCTATCAACTTGCCAACTCTGCTCCCAAGGTCCAGGGCCAATTCCCAAAGGACATCAGGCCACCATAGCTCTCAATGGATACCAATCCAGCTGAGCTCATCCTAAGAGATGGACAGGCCCATAGGAAGGAAGCATCCAAGGTCTTTCCAGACCCAGCAGGTCGAGAATACAGAAAGTAGAAATTAAAATTCATAACTTCACAAGACTGGAAATCCAAATTATTCTGAAAGATTTCATGTAAAGAGAAGGGGGAAAGGAGCTCACTGGTTACTGAGAGCATTCAATACAGGCTTGCAACTCCTGCTCAGATCCCCAGAGATGAAGCAGCTGCTGACATTACTAAAGAGCCTAAGATGCATAATTTACTTTTTTTTTTTTTAATGGTTTTATTCATGAGAGACACAGAGAGCGAGGCAGAGACATAGGCAGATGGAGAAGCAGGCTCCTTGCGAGGAGCCTGATGTAGGACTTGATCCCAGGACCCCAGGATCATGACCTGAGCCACCCAGGTGCCCCACATTAACTTACTTAAAGATCCTCTGGCCCACCAAGTTCAAGTCCCACATGACATTTTTAGCTGAAGGCACCCAAATGCCAGAGCAGGAGTGACAGGCCAAAACTTTTGATGAGATTATAAAAGCCTCAGATGAGGAATCTGAACTTCTACTACCCTTCAGGATTCAGAAGCCCTGCCTTTACTGACTTGGATTTTCATGGCCTAGAAATGGCCAACAGAACTATCAAGAAGCCCTTATGGTCCTCCACAAAAGTTGGAATGGTTGAGTGGATCTATCAGTACTTTGAACACATAGACAAGAAAAATCCTGAGTGGTTTTTATCCAGAGGAGGCCTCCTTTGTCACAAAGTCTAGGAATTGTTCTTGTAGGTGGCCTTCTCAATACAGGACAACATTGCTTAATTTTATTGACATGTCCCACACCAAACAGGATGGAACTAATTTGCCGTAAGGGCTCCACCTACTCTGACTCACAAAGTCTGACTTACCATACTCTGCCTCCTAGTATGCAGGACCCCCATCTATACCACTCAGTCTGCATCTTTCCCAACTTCCTCTCACCCTTACTGCCCCCAGGTGACTTACTGACAACAGAGACCCCGTGAACTAACTACTAGGCAAACCATCCCCAAATTACAACTAAAAAAAGTATTTAAAAAGCCTCATCAGGGCAGCCGGGGTGGCTCAGTGGTTTAGTGCTGCCTTCACTCCACGGCGTGATCCTGGGGACCGGGGGTCGAGTCCCATGTCAGACTCCCTGAGTGGGGCCTACTTCTCCCTCTGCCTGTGTGTCTGCCTCTCTCTCTCTCTCTCTGTCTCTCATGAGTGAATAAATAAAATCTTTTTTAAAGCCTCACCAGGAGCACCTGGGTTGCTTAGTCGGTTAAGTGGCTCCCTTCAGCTCAGGTCATGATCTCAGGGTCCTGAGGCTGAGCCCCACATTGGGCTCCCTGCTCAGCAGGAAGTCTGCTTCTCCCTTTCCCTCTGCCTCTCCTCCCTGCTCGTGTTCTCTCAAATAAATTAATCTTAAAAAAAAAAAAAAAAAGAGCCAAAGAGCCTCATCCATATTACCCACAGGACTGGTGGCTCAGGGAACCACTCCTCTGGAATCACCCAAAGATGCTTCAGCTCCAAAAATGGCAACAGTCAAGGCCTCCAGTGAGGATTCAGCTAGTCCTCAGGCCTTGTCACAGTCCCCAGGACAATCACCCATATACAACTCTGCTAATTCACTGGAATTCTTAACATTTCCTAACTTTATGTACGACTGGAGCCCAAGTCACCACCATTCCAAGCCACCTATTCAGATTTAAAGGAAGTGCCCCTTTAAACTACAGGGTAATGCCAGTAAAATTACTTATGGCAAAGAAATTTCTCAATGTCAATACTGCAGTGGTCTTTATTAAATGGCTACCTGTCACAGTGACCCCTAACACTGAGTTTTTCTGTTCTAGACAAAGATGCCAGTGCACACCACATACAAAGCTGAATGAGCCAAGGTCCTCGGTCCTGCCAGTAAGAATCACCAAATGAGAACCTACAGGCCTGCTCCTGGTGGTGAAGGTCGAAAACACACAACAGTATCATCTGAAACTACTGCTGGCCTTCAAGAGTGCTGTACAAGATCTACTAAATGAAAGGGTGATTATTCCCATAATATCTCCTTTCAATAATCATATTTGGCCAGTCTTCAAGGCTTTTACCCACAGTGCCACTTACTATTGATTATTAAAACCCTAAAGTTTAAGTTCTCCCCATCAAGGCTCTAACACCTAACATAATTGAACTAACTGAAAATACCCAAGTGTGCCCAGTGACAACTTTGCTGTGATAGATCTGGGCAATATAATTTATTCAGTGCCTATTACCAGCCACAGCCCCTGTTTGCCTTTATCTTTCAAGGAACCCAACATACATTTATTGAGTTGTCCATGAATAATTTAAACAGCCCAGTGACTCCACAATCTATACTGTCAGGACCCAGACAGGGTCCCCCCAAAGAACCTTGTTTGCTTACACCATCTGCCTTTGTTCCCAACTATACTCTCCTAGATGGCTGCACTTTATAATCAATTCACCCCCACAAACGTACTGCTTGTGCTCAGGAGCCAAATGCACTTGACCGATTTCCCATGTTAGGTTTTTTGTCCTCCTTAATGCTAACTACCTCACAGGCCCATATACTTTAAATAACAGCACCTCAGGGGCGCCTGGGTGGCTCAGTCGGTTAAGCATCCAACTCCTGGTTTCAGCTCATGATCTCAGGGTCGTGGGATCAAACCCTGCATCAGGCTCCCCACTCAGCTCAGAGTCTGCTTGGGATTCTCCCCTTCTGCCCCTCCCCCCATTTGCATGCTCTCTCTCTCCAATAAATCAGTAACTAACAGCATCTCTGGATTCTACTGCAGGCCAAACCCATGGGCATAGCACTTTATAAACTTTCCCCTACTGACTCCCAATAAGTCTATACCCCAATGTGCAGTGGTTACAGAGGATCCCCATGGTTCTTTATCCACCAGGCATCTCCCTTGTGCTATTAACCCCAGGGAAAACTGGCAATATTTATTCCTATCTTAACAGGATTCGCCACAGCCACAAGAGACACCAGAGCTGGCCCCAGTACAGCAGCCTTTGTCAAACGAGATTATATCATGAGTGCCAACCAGCACCTCTTGGTGACCCTCTCAAGATCACATACAAAAGCTACATTAAACACTGTCCCCCACCTGCACCCCAATGTTTATAGCAGCAATGTCCACAATAGCCAAACTGTGGAAGGAGCCTCGGTGTCCATCAAAAGATGAATGGATAAAGAAGATGTGGTATATATATACAATGGAATATTACTCAGCCATTAGAAATGACAAATACCCACCATTTGCTTTGATGTGGATGGAACTGGAGGGTATTATGCTGAGTGAAATAAGTCAATCGCAAAAGGACAAACATTATATGGTCTCATTCATTTGAGGAATATAAAAATTAGTGAAAGGGAATAAAGGGAAAGGAGAGAAAATGAGTGAAAATATCACTGAGGGTGACAAAACATGAGAGACACCTAACTCTGGGAAATGAAAAAGGGGTAGTGGAAGGGGAGGTGGGTGGGGGGTTAGGGTGACTGGGTGATGGGCACTGAGGGGGGCACTTGGCGGGATGAGCACTGGGTGTTATGCTGTATGTTGGCAAATTGAACTCCAATTAAAAAAAAAACTTAAAAAAAATAAAAATAAAATCAACACTGTCCCTATGCAACAAGCAAATGAGTCTCTCTAAGCCCAGAGAGCCACAGATAACAGTCTGGCTTAACTGTTAACTAGCCAGGAAAGAAGGTGTTGGTGCTATTCAGGGTACCTCCCGCTATATGTAAATCAATCATTCTAAACAGCTACAAGCAAAGCTCTGATTAGGCCAAGAGGTAAAAATCTTCCATAACATAACCAAAATCTCCCAGCAGATTCCCTCAAACCAAGAGGTACCTAACTTGTTCTCTTGGCTTTTCCCCACTAAGCACAGTGCCCACCTGTGGCCTGGGTTTCAAACCCTCATCATATGTCTAATAGTACTCCTCTCAGTTGTCACCTATGTCAAAGCTTGCCTTTGATGGGTAGACCAAGCTATTCCAGTTACCTATAACATCTCCACAACTCAGGTGGCAAGCATTACCCGTCACAGTATCATTAATGATGTTGAGACATCACAGGATTCATTGTATTATAACCTCTTAAACTTCATGTTGTCCTGTTGACTCAACATCCCACAAACAGGCTGTGAGCACTCCATTCAGGTGACCAGCTTAACCAAGTGATAAGACTGGTCTCTGTCACAAGTCCCCCTTCTTGCCCTCTCCCGTGACCTAGTGACATTCAAATGTTCCAAATGATATCAGCTTATACTTACTCTCTATACGCCCCTCCTGGTCCCCAGGAAAGTCACTTGCCCATAGGTCCTCACTCACTCTCTGCTTCTCTCTGCTTGATTAAGCCCACTCCCTGGGTGCTCCCTCCCATGTGAACCACCCCCCAACACACATAGACCCCACTGTGTGTCATGACTCTCTCTAGACCTGTTGAACATAATGAACATAAAGAATACAAAACAAGGCTACTGCTGGGGAGCATTGCAGAGGGAGCAGTGGGGAGGACCACATGAGATACAGAAGACAGAGATGGGGGATAGCCCAAGGTCAGAAATCATAGTAGACATAAAACGTGTGCAACTGAGAAAGAAAAGATGGGAATCAGCCATGGACTGTGCCTTGGTAACAAATTATCAGGGCTCAGTAGAAGGATTCCTGGTATGACCTGAGCCCATCACTGAGTTCATACTTGCCCACCTCTGCCCTCCAAGTACCTCCTGGCATAGCTGCAGTCATGACTCCACAGGGAGGCAAAAAGGGTTCTCTCCACCACTCCAATCGGCTAACTTCATGAGTCCTGGAAGATGCAAGTCCTAAGGGAGAGACAACAGGTGGGTCAAAGTGACCCACTCCACAACAGACCACAGGAAAGAAAACAAAAGTATTAGAAAAGAATCTTGGAGGAAACTCTTACAAGAACAACCTAGTCAAGCAGTGGCCATTTTAGTGCCTCAATTGCTGGTATAGGCGCATCCCATGGCAGCCAGAGGAAGAGAGCAGAACCTGGGGCATGGAGCTGCCATAGATCTTTACAGCATTCCAGGGCCAGGGAGAGGCCAACAGAGTGTGATCCATCAGGCTGACTGCAAGACTCCTAATTCCCAAATCTTTTCCTGCAGTTTTGGGGCAGCAAGTACTGAGGCAGCTCTAGAAAAGAAGGGGTAGTACATACAGTCCAGGCTCTCACAATATCTACTCAAGAGCATGAGAAAGGAAGAAATACCCACAGTCCAGCTTTGGGAAGGTGATACCTGTCCCTAAAGTAAGGAGAAGAGCAGAACCCAGCCCAGGACACTGGAGTGGGTTGTAAGGACCTTACCCAGAGAGGCCATCAGTGAAAAGTTCTCCAGCATCACATCACGGTATAGGAGTCTCTGGGCTTCATCAAGGAGTCCCCACTCCTCCCAAGAGAAGTAGACAGCCACATCCTCAAAGGTCACATGGCCCTGTCAAAAAGGGACAGCTGAATTTATGTGTGTAGCTTCCTTTCCCAGGACTCTAGGCATCCCCACAAATGTCTACCCTCCTCCAGAGTTCCCCACCTCAAAGGAGATACCAAGTGCTGTGCCACTGCTGCCTACTTGTTCCTTACTGTCCCAGTAAGCACTATGTTCAGTCCTCAGCAACAACAGGTGGGCAGATAAATGCCATCTGAGCTCTCGGCCCCTGAGGCAGAGCCTCACCCTTCTGCCAGACAATTCACTTGGGGTGCCCCAGATCGTGCTTACCAAACACAACTAACTTTGGGCAACTGTTCTTCAACCCCCAGTACAAGAGCCTGGAGCCATGAGTTTATACTCCTGCCCAACATGCATATCACTGTACCACACTTGCCTTCACTGCCACCCCTCCAACCCCTCACTGCCACCAGTACCCCCTACACCACATCATGCATCTCCCTGGCCTTACCACATGCCAGTGTGCACATGCCATCTAGAGGGTGCTTGGCAAACATAATCAGAATCCCATCCTGTCCCAGAATTCCAACGACCCTGACTGCTAGAAGCAATCCCCAAGCCTGCTTTCAAGGCCTTCCTGCCTGGCCCATATCCTTGCTTCATCCTCAGCCACCAGGAACCACACAGATTTCAGACACCCTCAGCCCTCTTCCACTTCTTCTTCCACTTGTGTTGCAAAGGTGTCCCCTCACCTGTCTCAGTTTCCTCTGATGCTTATTTGAAGCCCAAGCCCACTTGTCTTTCATGCTAGGCCTACAATTATCCCAGTGGATCCCATCTGATCTTGAGCTAATCCCCTGGTCCAAGCAAGGGTCAGAACAAGAGCATGTGAAGCCCAGAGCTGAATGAATAAGCAGTAGCACCAGCTTCACTGTAACCTCACTACTGTCTCCACATCCATCTCATGTCCACTGGCCATCAGCTAGACCCACTTCATGCCTACACCCTGTCGCATGGACACTACTCTCTCTCTCACATGTCTTTGGAAACCCCACTACCCCCACCCAGGTGCCCAACAAGAGATTCAATCCTTGGCCCCACACTCTGCTCCTTGTTATCTGAAGATGCTCCTGCCAACTCTGATCCACAGCTCATCTTAGTCCACACACCATCCATACTATGGGTATCCAATCTGACTATTTCACCTCAACTCCAGACTTGTGTGTCCTGGTGCCCACTCAACACACCCACTTGTGGGTCTCTGAAGAAGCATCACAGTTCAACATAGCCCAAACCTGACTAATAATCCCACTGAAAATGACTCTTACCACCAACTCTGACATGGTGGTACTTGCCTGCTTCTAGCTATTAAGGCCAAACATCCCTGAGTGACCACTGCCTCTTCCATTTCCTTCTCCCACCCTCCACATCAGAAAGTCTGCTTGGACCTACTGAAGAAACAGACCCAGATTCCAACACATGTCTCACCTCCACAGCCCACACTAACACTCACCTGGACTACCGCAGCTGCTTCCTCCCCACAGTCTGCTGTCTGCTCTGCAACAGGAACAGCTCATGAAGTCTGGTCCTGTCACTTCCGTCTTCTGCTAACCTTCCCTGACTCCCACCACTCCAGAATAGGGGCCCAGCTCCTGGCTTCCATTCTAGGTCTTATTTGTTTCCTACTGTTTCCATCAGACACAATAGAGACCTAAAGTTTCATGAGTATTCCCAGCTCACTTCTAGCATTTTCTAATGTCTATCACCATGACTGTAACATCTTATAAACATCACGCCGTTGGTTGCCAGAAATGGGAACCAATCCATAGAATTCCTGCCCTGGACTCAGGCCCCTGATCTTAGGCGATCACCTTCCAGGGATCTAGGATGGAAGAGTAGAGATAATAGCAAGCAAAGAGTCACAGAATCCAGCAGCCCATGCAGGTGGGACCTGAAGAGGGTGAGGTCTGAAGATAACCCCCACTTACCTCCGCATGGTATGGAAGCAAATCTGCAGCAATAGGAACCTACAGAAAAGGAAAGCCATGAGAGGCAGGCAACAGTGTTGGGCCACAAAGGTCAACCCAAGCCCCTCACACCATCTGGTCTTCAGTCCTCAGGGATGCCTCTTACCAGCTGTGTGACACTGGATACTCAACCTCCCTGTGCCGCAGTGTTGTCATCTGTAAAATGGGGATAAATAGTGGTACCCACCTCATGGGGCCATGATGTGTATCAAATTCATTCCTATGTGTCAAGTAATTAGTAGTGACTTTTACTGACCTCATAATTAAAACGTTTGTCAACATTTTCAGTGCAAATAAACTGATAGGTATTGAAAATGAGTTTTGTACATACATTTTAATTAAGAGAATGTGATATTTAAGACCCTTGATTTTAATCAGATGCTTAGTAGTATATTTAAAACTTCAACCAACATGAAGTACTTACATCAATTTAACTTGTTAAACCCATGCTATTTTAATGCCTACGTATGTATGTATATACACACATGTGCAAATGTATATATACATGTATACATGTATTTTTATCAGTTAATGTTTAAGTAAAACTTAATTCATATAACTCACAGGTTAATAAAATGGGGATTGGGCCTGAGCAAACAGTAGATACTAGTGTGGTGGCAACTTGGCTGCTTACTACACACACTCCTAAAAGCAGTCCTGCTGGGGGTCTTTCCAGCTACTCATCCCTCCTGCTCCAAAGGCTGGGGGAAGGTAAGAGCCAAAAGGCTGCCCTACTCACCTGACTCTTCCTTTTCTCCACAAGGACTGGACATGAAGGCTTGCTGAGTCCAGAGTGGCAAACCTAAACCACTGAACATCTCAGGCTCCATTCCAGTCCTGGGTCCTTAGATCCTATAACCCTGCACTTCTGCACACACTAACCAGAACCACTTGGGATTACCCTTCTGAAAGTAGCCAACACCCCACCCCCAAGCCCATCTGAAATAAGAATTTAAAATTCTCCCTCCTAAATAGGAATCCCCACCACATCTTGGATATCTTCAGCCAAGACCCATCCCCAGGATTTACATGTGAGCGAGCAAGCTACGCCAATGACACCTGCACTTGACAGGGTAATTCCAATCATCGTGTCCCAAATTCAACTCCTACTCTTTTCCCTGAAACCCGCTCCCTGTACCGACTTCCCCATCTCCATCCTTCCCCGTATTTTCAGGAACCATACATACATGCATGCATACAAACAAACACAGATGGTCCTTCCTTCTCTTCTTTCTGTCACAGCCACTTCTAGGCATCCAGGAATCCTGCCCAGTTTTTAAAATCCCTGAGAGACCTCATCCGTCCGCCCCCTCGATAGCCGTCAGTACGTCCAGTTCCCGCCACCATGCTCCGACTGTCTACTGTACGGACTCCTCCACCCTATCCTACCCTACCCTCTCCAGCAGTGTTCCCTCAGAAGCTTCTGAAAACTCTAAGCAACACGTGGGCGTCAGTCCTCTGTTCACTACAATCCGTGGCCATCCGAGCCCTCGGAGCCCAGGCCCAGCCACTCGGGTCGCCAGTCCACTGAGACCTGCTCCTTGAGGACACGTGACCGACCGCAGCTTTAGGACGCGAGTGCGGGCCCTGTCCCCGTAGCCCTCCCGCACCCCTCACACTGGCTGACAGCAGTGCGGCCGCTCTCTCCAGCTGGGCGCGGGCTGGGAGGCCCAGGGACCCGCGGCCGCCTACCTGAGCCAGGTCCCTCCGCGCGGCCGCCGCCATCGGACTCTGCGGACGGAGCGGCGCCGGGGGAGGAGGACCAGCACCGGGGGCCCCGATCCCGCGCCGCTGCGGTACCGCAGCCCCACCTCTTGTTGCGGCTTCCCGCTCTCGTCACCCCAACCCCACAGCTCCCTTCCCGAACCTCAGTTCAGACCAACCGGCCCCAGAGGCCCGAAAACGCCCGCCCCTGCTGCCGCGCCAGAAGCCCCGCCCAGCGCGTTCCGCACGCTAGAAATGTTCGCTTTCATTTGCAGAGCGCTGGCGGCGCGGGGCGCAGCGCCTTTCGGGTAATGTAGTTCCCACCGCGCCCCGCGTGGAGCAAGTGGGCCCACAGGCAGAGATGGCAGGCAAGAGAAGTCTGGCTCAGAAACTGTACGAGGCTCTCCTCCAGAGACCATCCTAAATGCAGATGGGCCTGGATTTCAGTTTTCCTACGCAGCTGGTACTATAGTCTTTCCTTTTGTCAAAGGACTTCAAAAGTCTTGAGAGCCACAATAAAGCGGTTTCCTTGGATTGAACTAATTGTCCGTTACCAAATTTCCCTTGCTAAGGGGATGCCAAATATCAGACAGCAGTGGTGAATCAATGTCTGATATGTGAGGAAAAATGATGCAGTTCTGAATGTAGGTGGGGAGATAGGGATCCCAACTGTTCACCTTTCTCCCTCATCCCACATATCTGTGCCCTTTCCCTTCTAAGGGCCCAGCATTGGTGTTCAAGTAGGACAGTGGGCCTCAAGCTTATAAGCCAACATGCCTCTCACTCCTAGATTTCTCCCCGTCATCCCTTTCTACTTAGTATTCCCACTGCCCTTTCATTCCCATATACAAAGCAAACTCCCTGCAGGTAGGAAGGATGCTGGACTGTTGACACCAGGAAGCATTGGTAAAAGAAATGCCACCACTTTAGTATGTTTTCTCCCAGTACCTCCCTTACCACTGGCTTCATTTCTTTCGTGTCAGTCTTCCGGTTCCCCAATTCTTCTGTCCTTTTTATCTGTAGGCTGAGTAATGACTAAATCCACCACTGCTTTTGAACAACTCATGAGAATAAAAGATGATGAAGCATTCACTCCTTCCTGGGATTTTTCTGGAAGTAGATATTAAGTACTAGTTGATTCTGGAAAGGAGGTGGTACATCAGTATTGGAGTTGAGAACATGAAATGATAGAGACCCAAGTGGCATTAGTTATTTAGATTAGGCCACAATGTAGCATGTGACTATAGACTACCATTTAAGGAAATATACATAAGTGGTAAAACTGTAAAGACATTAAGAGTATGATTATCAAAATATCAGGTGAACTCTAGGGACCAGAGTTCTGTTTTACACTGGGTGATAGTTTTATAGGTATGGTCATTATTTTTTTTAATTTAATTTATTTATTTATGAGAGAGACAGAGGCAGAGGCATAGGCAGAGGAAGCAGGCTCCCCCATGGGAATCACAATGCAGGACTCGATCCCAGGACCCTGGGATCAGGCCCTGAGCCAAAGGCAGACACTCAACTGCTGAGCTACCCAGGCATCCCTAGGTGTGGACTTTATTAAAGAAAAAACATGACTTGTACATCTTATTAACACTCAACTGAATGTATGACAGTTTTTTTAAAAAGAAAGAGGAGGGAACCCTGGGTGGCGCAGCGGTTTAGCGCCTGCCTTTGGCCCAGGGCGCGATCCTGGAGTCCCGGGATCGAGTCCCACGTCGGGCTCCCAGCATGGAGCCTGCTTCTCCCTCTGCCTGGGTCTCTGCCTCTCTCCCTTTCTCTCTCTCTGTGTGTGACTGTCATAAATAAATAAAAATTAAAAAAAAAAGAAAGAGGAAAAGCTATTTAGATAGTTTAATTATGTCACAATAATAAACAAATGGATGATCTCAACAGGCTGAAACAACCTGACATGGTCCAGAGTCTTTATTGGGGTTCCCATGGGAAGACACAAGCAAGACAGGTAGGTACATTGAACAAACTTAGATACTTTGAATAATTTTAGCAGACTCTGGGATATAGTCAGTAGGACTCAACAACTGCTACTCCTGGGTGAAATCTACAGTTCCATTCTGGAAAGCTGTTAGTATTTTGTTTACTTCAAAAAGAAGAAAGAGGCCTCCACTCACCTGAAGGGAAGCCATATAGCAGAGAGCATAAGCTACATATCCCAGTCTACTTCACGTTGACTGTGCAGGACTTCAGGGTGTAACCTGACCCAAGTCTGTCTACCTGATGCACAGCAAAGCCAATCACTGAGACATCGGGTATGCAACAGAAAAATGGGAACTGCACTCTTGAACTTTTATCTTTATAACTCTGCCCCCTTCCTTGTCTTCCTCAGAACACTATTCAGGTTTCTACCTGAATCTGTGTCTCCTGAATTGCAATTCTAATTGCTCACGTAAGAGTCTGTCTGTTTGCTTTAATTTTCAGTGAATTCTTTCTTTTTTTTAAGATTATTTATTTATTTATTCAGAGAGAGAGAGAGAGAGAGAGAGAGGCAGAGGGAGAAGCAGGCTCCATGCAGGAAGCCTGATTTGGGACTCGATCCCAGGTCTCCAGGATCATACCCCAGGCTGCAGGCGGCGCTAAACCGCTGCGCCATCGGGGCTGCCCTTCAGTGAATTCTTTCTTGGTCAACAAGTTGTATTCCAAATTTGTCCTCTTCTAGTCTGAAGAGTATACACTCTGATTCTATTTATTATATTTAAACTAAAAATCACAAACATGTATTTAATACATTCAAGTTGTGAAAATTAGTAATGAGAAGTCTCACTAAAATGGAATTAGAGGTTTCTGCAGGAGAAGCGCTTATTCCCTCCCAATTGCAGTCAATTGCAGACCCAACAGGAAGAGTTGGACTTGACCTTACCTGGACAAGATCTTGCATATTGATACTACTCTACTAATCCGGACACAGGAAGAAACGCTTTCGTCACACCCCCTCTCCAGGCAACAGGTCCGCCAATGCAAAGCCACCCTGCTTTGAACTCCCAGTTTACTACAATGGACTTGTAGTTCATAACAGCCTTCCCAACTTCCCCCTTTTCTCCTTAAATGTTTTTTTTTTTTTTTAATTTATTTATGATAGTCACAGAGAGAGAGAGAGAGAGGCAGAGACACAGGCGGAGGAAGAAGCAGGCTCCATGCACCGGGAGCCCGATGTGGGACTCGATCCCAGGTCCCCAGGATCGCGCCCTGGGCCAAAGGCAGGCCAAACCGCTGCGCCACCCAGGGATCCCCCCCCTTTTCTCCTTAAAGAATTGTGCCTCGGGATGCCTGGGTGGCTCAGTGGTTGAGCGTCTGCCTCCAGTTCAGGTTGTGATCCCGGGGTCCTGGGATCCAGTCCCACATCAGGCTCCCCACGGGGATCCTGCTTCTCCCTCTGCTTGTGTCTCTGCATCTCTGTGTGTGTCTCATGAATAAATAAATAAAATATTTTAAAAATAGTGAATTGTGCCTCTCCTTTGTTCCCCAGACTTGCCTATGGTTTTGCTGTAGCGTGTTTGTCCTGAATTGCAATTCTCTTTTCCCAAATAAACCCATCTTTTGCTGGTAAAATATCTGGCAGCTTCTATTTTTAAAGTTAACAGAGTTATAAATACATTTACTTCCCATTTCAAAATATAAGGGATTTAGAACATTAAGCAACTAGCCTTCTCTCAATGGATGTTGTCTGACAAAATGCTTGGGAATTCTGATGTAGAGAACAAAGGAAAAAGAAAAAGAAAACTTTCCCTACAACTTAAAGCTCATTGACAAGTCCTTGGGACAGGCAGTGACCTTCCTCTAGGAACTCAACTGCCTCAATGTTAATACTTTGCTAAGGGCAAAAGACAATCTTAACTTAATATTATCTCAACCTCCAAGATCCTGAAAGTCTCTTTTAACATACAAAAATACTAGGGATGCATGGCTAGTTCAGTCAGTAGAATGTGTGACTCTTGACTTCGGGATTGTGAGTTTGAGCCCCACTCCTAGAGGTAGAATTTACTTGAAGGTAAAAACAAAAAAAAATTCCTTTGGAAAAAAAATTCCTTTGGAAACTTCCTTTATTTCTACCCCACCAAGATATATGTTAGCACTCATCTTCCAAGCATATGGCCCACTGATATACATTTAAAGGGTCTCATGACTAAGGTTTTACTATGTGGTACTAAACAACCTTTTCCTAACAACAGCTAGCCCATCAAGGGGCTAGTTCCTCAAGATCCTGGAAATCTTCCTTCCAATTTCCTTAAGGACTTAGGCTTTCAGTCACTCCTCACAACCCCAGTGTAACTCTTTCTGCCCACAGCTTCTGCCCCCATGCTTTAATTTTAATCACATTTTTGCACTGGCAGTGTCTCAATAATTTTTTTTGACCTTTCACTCCAAACCCCAACATTGGCATATCAATTCCATCATTTTAATCCCATAGAGAGATATAGTCACATATTATATAGATACTGAACATTTATTTTATTTTTTTAAGATTTTATTTATTTATTCATGAGAGACACAGAGAGAGGCAGAGACACACACAGAGGCAGAAGCAGGCTCCCCATAGGGAGCCTGATGTGGGACTCCATCCCAGGACCTGGGATCACGACCTGAACCAAAGGCAGATGCTCAACCACTGAGCCATCCAGGAGTCCCTATTTATTTTATTTTAATCAAAAGCTGTACCTCTCTCTCAATCTTCATTCCTTCTCTCATTGCAACTTTTCATCTGGGATCAGACTTCTTTGGAGTTGAATATTTTGTTTAAAATTTTATTTTCTATGGGTTTGTTTTCCATTAAATTAATAATTTTGGGCTTCAAATAGTCTTATGTCACACTTTCTTAAGAGACATTTTCACTATGCATAGAAAATTAAATTCGTGTCTGTTTCTTCTACATAGAGACTGTTTTTATTGCCCTCCTGACTCCCAAATGACATTTGGTAAATCGCCTTTCTCTCAGACATTTGTAATGCACAAGGAATATAAGGAATATAAGGAATTGAATACATCGCTGTATAGAGAGTATGAAATATGATCTTGTAAGAAAGTATTACCACTGTGTTCTACACAATCACTTATTATACTGGCAGGAGGAATGATTTCTGAGGTAACCACAGACACAAACATCGCCCACGTGCTTTAGCAGTGCTTAACATATGTCTCCATGTTCCACATCTTCTAGGTGTCTGTCGTCTTTTCTTTCTTGGTCCTGACCCTCAATGCTGAGTCTCACAAAACTAACTCTAGAGCTGCAGGCTACAAGTTTATTTGATAGCAATATTTATTAGCTTCCAGCTATAAAAATCTGAGTGACATAAGCATATGGTGCGTCTATCGAATTTTTGGTGAGCATTCTCGGCGTAAAGAGTCCTGAAATAATATCTCTAAACATTTCTGTAACGTGGTACAGACTACACTTGTCGGAAATATGGGCACAGACGATTTACGGGAAAGGGAAGCTCCGCCTAATCCTCAAGACCCAATTTCTAGGCGCAGCCAGTTAACGCGAGGGCCTATCCTCCGGCGGTGGCTCAGAGAGCGTACTCCAAACGTGGTTGCTGAGGAAACTACATTACCCAGGATTCTCCGCGATGCCGGGTTAATGAAGGCCCGAGAGAGGGGCGTTTCCGTTGGTGCGGGATACGTCAGGGAGGGATTTCCGTTCCCTTCTTGAGCGGACATTTTGTTTGCTTTTGGATTAACCCGCCAGGTCAGACTTCAGATCACCGTGTCAGGCCTGAGTGATAGGAGAGAGCAAACGCGAGAGGGGGCGTTGTCTTCTAAACAGAGGTGGGCCCACTGGCCGTTAATGACCCCTTCCCATCAGCGCGCCTTCCCCGGTCCGCAGGTTCCGGTGGCGGCGGCGGCTCTGAAAGACCTGGCGCAGGTGGGTGCCGCGCCCTCGAGTCCCCCCGCGGCCTCCGTTTCTGAACACAGAGTCTCTAATGAGGGCCGCCTCAGGCCCCCACAGCTCGGGCCTCTGTGTCCAGGCAGCAGGACGCTCCTATTGGGTCCCATATCTGACAGCCGTTGTGGTGGGGTGTGGAAGGACGTTGTGGAAGGGGGAGGGACGGGCGTATGCAAAGGCTGGGGGCGGAGGGAGGGCGACACTGACCGAGCATTTGGGAACTCCGGAGTCATAGGTGTGTGAAAGGGTCAGAGGATGTGTGAAGAGGAGTCACACCTGCAGTGTCAGCCTGAGCAGTTGTGCCTTCGTGGTGTGCGTGCCGGCAGCTAACAGAAGAGGGACTGCTTCTGGAACAAACTTGGGGTGGAGGTTAGATGATGAAGACGGTGAAGCACAGAAAGCCCTAGTCCAAGGTAACACAGCTGTTAGGTGGCCCTAGAGACCCAGGCGCAGAGGTGAGGCAGTCAGCCCCGGGTCTTTGTGGCCGGGCAGGAGTAGGGGATAGGCATGAGCTCCTTCGTGGTTGCTTGTCTCTCACAATCTTCCTCTTCTTACAGGTTCGGATGAACTCGGAAGTAATTATGGGCCCTGCACAGGTGAGGGAAGGGCACCTGTGCTCTCATCCATCCCACTCCCACCCTCACCCCCAATGGTCTCCAGGATTGTGGGATCATACAACACTCTACGTATACTCTCCCAGCTCTTGATTCTGAGGAACCTGGAGAGAGCCTCAGCCCAGGGTTTTGAGTTCAGGCCAGGGGTTATATGGAAGGATTCCCGTTTTGGGTAACTGCTGGAGTATGATGTGGACAGTTTTTCCAGGTACAGGAACCAACATGTGCAAATACTTGGAGGAGAGACTGAGATGGAAGTTTTCAAGAAACAACAGTTCTCCCCCATGTGTGATAGGAATCAGGAACAGGTGGACAGGAGTCAGGTCTGGAGTGGACAGCTGACAAGCTGTGTCTCTGTTCTGAGGATTGTGTAGCCATGTGGGTACCAAGCAGAGGAGGGAGGTGACCTGATTCAGGTTTTAACAGGCCCCCTCTGGATGCCAAGTGGAGAACGGACTGTGTGTGGTGAGGGTAAAGGAAATAATAGTATAGACAAGGAGACCAGGAGGAGGCTGTTTCAAGATTCCAGGTGACTAATAGTGATGGATGGGCCAGAGGGGAGATGTGTAGAATGGAGAAGTGTTAGGTCAGATTTTTTTTTTCTTCTTTTAAATGTGTGAGAGAGAGAAAAACCCGAGGTTTTAGCCCTTATCAGCTGGAAGGGTAGATGCTCCATCACCTGAGACAGAGAAGTCAGTGGTAGATGTAACTCAGGTTGGATAACAGGATTTTTTTGTTGCTCATGTCTAAGTTGTTCCAGAGAACAGTGAATGGAGGTGATAAGTGAGCTGCTGGACACAGGACTGGACTTCTGTGGAGGGGTTCATGGTGACGACAACCACAAAGTAGAAAATGGTGTACAGGTTGGATTAGGAGGAAGAATATACACATCACAATGACAGTGCAGTTACTGAGTTAGGAAGGTGATGGTGGAAGGCCAAGGACTGGGTGGGGGACCAGAGTTGTGAGACACAGTATGATCCAAAAGAATACTGTGTACATGGAAAGTAGCTTGGACTGATGGCTTCTGGGTCCTGGTATCAGGGACTTAAAGGAGAAAGATGAGCCCAACTTCGGTTGTCTGGTAGCATGATCTTAGCAACCCCAGGAGAACTGGCTGGCAGGAGGGGGTGGAGGTGGGGTACAGTGCAGCCCTGCAGGCCAGGCCCAGAGCTTAGATGGTGCCTCTCTGACCACCACCTGCCTGTTGTTGCTGTTAGTGGGCACAGTAATCAAAGGGACGATTAGGAGAGAGCAGACACCTTTGGCACCTAGTCTCTGTATTTCCTCTGAATTGAGAAATTAGGTAGGAAGGAATGCAGGGGGGGAGATCTGTGGAGGCCTGGATGGGTGTCCTTGGGAGAGAGGCTTCTCATGGACTAGGATCTCTCCATTGTGACAGGGGCAGGTGAACTTTGAGGACGTGGCTGTATACTTCTCCCCGGAGGAGTGGGGGCTCCTTGATGAGGCTCAGAGGCTCCTGTACCATGATGTGATGCTGGAGAACTTGGCACTTATGGCCTCTTTGGGTAAGGCCTCACACCCACCCCAGGGTCCTGTACTGGGCTCTTCCTCTCCCCTATTTCCCAAGGGCAGTCCAGCCCTTCCTGAATCAGAGCTGGTCTTCTCCCGGACTGGAAGCCTCTGTTCAGATCCATGTACCTCTGTGCCCTAATTTGTGCCCCCTCCTCTAGCTGATGTTTCTAGTGGTCTGCATGGGTCAGGAATTGCAGGGACCATTTTGGTTACTACTTGTTGAGACCATGAACTATTCGTCCAAGACCCTTCTTTGAGGTTATTTTTATAATACATAGTTTTCTTCTCTGAGGGGTGGGTTACCCAGGCTAGTACTGGCCATTTACTTGTCTTATCTTTAGGATATGAATCTTCCATGTCCCATGGATTTGCTTCACTGGAGCTGGGCAGCAAGCCCTGGGGATCTGACTGGGCAGATGTTACTCCAGCCAGGACCAGAGACACTCAGGGTGGGTGTGACCTGAGGAATGGGAATGGGGGAAGGATGTGATGTTGGGGCTGGGTTCCTGTCATTCCCTAATCTCTCTCCCCACACTTTACTTTGCCATGTACACACTTGTCATTTATGCTCTGACCTTTGGCCTCTGGATGTTCCCTACCTCTGCCTTCATATCTGACCTGTTCCTCTCCATTGCTCCTGCTGCAGTGCTCCTCAACATTGGCCTATACTTAGTGTGTTATGAGATGTGCACATACTCCAAATAGTTCTTAAATACCAACTGTTCAGTGGTAGCTATTCAGTAGACACAGCTCTCAACTGTCCCCAGCAGCAAAAGCCTCACTGACATCCTGAAATATTCTTTCTGGGCTGTACCCCACATTTGTGTCCTCTCCTAGTCAAAGCCTCTTCCATTCCTTTATTTTTTAATTTTTTTAAGGACTCTTACATTCTGTGATCTTTAGATGTCAACTACTGCATAGCAGCCCTTTACTCAACTTGAATTTGGGCCTCTTGTTCTGACAGCAGTCCTATGACCTAGATCTTATTTCTGTTAGACACACATTTATAATGAGGCTACCCCTTCCATCAGTGTCAATTTGTACTTCACCAGCATTTGTCTGCTTTCAGGTTGTTGGCATGGAACAGAGGGTGAGGAGATAGCTTTTAAGCAGAACATTTCTGTGGGAATGTCACAGGTCAAGACTCCCAAGACAGGTCCTGCTACCCAGAAGGCCCACCCCTGTGAGACCTGTGGCCTGGTCTTGAAAGACATTTTGTACTTGGCTGAGCACCAGGGAGCACACCCTGGTCAGAAATCGTACATGTGTGGGGCATGTGGGAAACAATTCTGGTTCAGTGCAAACCTTCACTACCAGAAGCAGCACAATGGAGAGGAACCCTTCAGAGGGGATAAGGGCAGCACCTTACTTGTGAACAGCTGCCCTGTCAAACCATTGGAGATGCCTTTTATGCCAGGGAAAGGTTATAAGGACTTGCCAACTAGCTCAAGCATTTTCCAGCACCATCCCTCTCATAGTAAGTGGAAGCCAAACAGTAATGCCAAATGTGTGGATGCCTTTCACAGTGGACAGAGGCATTATGAGTGCAGCGAATGTGGGAAAACCTTCAGCCGCAAAGACTCACTTGTCCAGCATCAGAGAGTCCACACTGGAGAAAGGCCTTATGAGTGCAGCGAATGTGGGAAAACCTTCAGCCGCAAACCCATACTTGCTCAGCACCAGAGAATCCACACTGGAGAAATGCCATATGAATGTGGCATATGTGGGAAAGTTTTTAATCATAGTTCCAACCTTATTGTACACCAGAGAGTCCACACTGGAGCAAGGCCTTACAAGTGCAGTGAATGTGGGAAAGCCTATAGCCACAAATCCACACTTGTTCAGCATGAGAGTATCCACACTGGAGAAAGGCCTTATGAATGCAGTGAATGTGGGAAATACTTTGGTCACAAATACAGACTCATTAAACACTGGAGTGTTCATACTGGGGCAAGGCCCTATGAGTGCATTGCATGTGGGAAGTTCTTTAGCCAGAGTTCTGACCTTATTGCACACCAGAGAGTTCACAATGGTGAAAAGCCTTATGTGTGCAACGACTGTGGAAAAGCCTTTAGCCACAAACATGTACTTGTTCAGCATCATAGAATTCACACTGGAGAAAGGCCATATAAGTGCAGTGAGTGTGGGAAGGCCTTCAGGCAAAGAGCTTCTCTCATCCGACATTGGAAAGTTCACACTGGAGAAAGGCCTTAGGATGGCCGGGAATATACCATATTTCCTTGTTCAACATAGTGACTGACAGAGAGAAGCTGTGAGATTAGCCTTGGTGAGTAGCCATCAGCCAGAAGTTGAACCTCCTGCATTTAAACATCCACTCTGTTGAGACTTCTGAATGCCAGCTATGTGGGAATCTTTCTGGTGCAGTGTTGCACTTTGTAACCTCACCAGGAGCCTTGCCAGAATTCTGTCACTGCCAGTGTCTCTGGAAAAAAAAAAAAAAAAAACAAGCTATGTATGGAATGGCAGAGTCCCACATTGTGCATAAGTCATCCCACCATGTTTTAATAGCCAGACCTCTGCTTCTCCTCCCTTCCCTAGAGGGAATCATCAGTACCTAGAGCCCATTAAAAATCCTCACTCCTTCCTGCCTTCTCCAACTGGTTTAAGCATGGACATAACCCAGTTTTGGTGGGAAGGTTGCAATTTTTTTTCTTTCTGCTGGTTACTTATAGAGAAGATTTCCATTTTTCATGGACTTTGTTGGTCTCATTTTACGCTCATGATGGATTCGTCCAGCCTCCAAGTCCCCTACCTTGGAAATTGCCATCTCATCTTTTTCTGTTTTTGCAACAAATGCCTTTGTTTTAAACTACCTTTAATTTGGAGGATTCTGTTCGCTCTGTGGGTTGTATTGAGAACAGAGTTGGGTGCTGCCAGCATGAAGAAAGGAACAACTTTTGTGAGAGTTCAAATGTTTCTCCGTGGTATTAGCAGAATGGCAAGGAACAACTCTCATTTTAGCCTAACTTGCATTACTGCTCAAGGACTCCTATGAATTAGGCCCAGATTGCCGGGCCTAATCTTTTGGCCTGTATGCCAAGGTTTTTTGTGTGATCAAGGTCACCCTGAGCAGTGGGCAGTTGTGACAACCTCTGGTGTATCTGGGAGTGGTATGAATTGGTTCCCTTGTTCCAGAGGGATGTTTCATATTCCCATATTCTCTTGAGGGGAACTTGACACACGCATCCTGCCCCCAGGACTTGCCAATGCCCCTGAAATCTATTATTTAGTAGGCAGACGTCACTGTCCCCTAAAAAGATAGTTAGGAATCATAATAGGCACAGAGAGATACTGATGAATTGGGAGTTGGGAACATACTGTAGAGAATGTGACTTTTATACAGGTAAATGCACATATGTTTCTATCACTATGGCTTTGGTATGCAGGTTTACAGAAATTCTCAGGATTCCCGTATTTGTGTCTCTTTTATGGCTACAGCCACTGTCCGAGCATTTAAACATTTTCTGCAATAAACTGCACATATTTATAGTATACAGTTTGATAAGTTTTGATACATGTTTGTATCTGTGAAGCCAAGTTTTCTGAATTGCCTTATAATCCCTCCTCCCCTTACCCATTCCCAGGCAGCCACTCATCTTGCTTTTTAACTGTAGATTTTTGTTGCATTTCCCAGAATTTTATGTATATGGAAGGATTTATGTACACAGGTAACACTTTAATATATACTGTTACATATCTGGTTTTAACTGCATAATTGCCTTGTGATTCATCAGTTTTACATGCATCAGTAGTTCATTCCTTTGCATTCATACTTTTGCTGAAAGTTCCATTTTAGAGAGTTTTTTTTGTTGTTGTTGTTGTTGTTGTTTTTTATGATAGTCACACACACAGAGAGAGAGGCAGAGACATAGACAGAGGGAAAAGCAGGCTCCATGCACGGGGACCCCGACGTGGGAGTTGATCCCGGGTCTCCAGGATCGCGTCCTGGGTCAAAGGCAGGTGCCAAACCGCTGCGCCACCCAGGGATCCCTAGAGAAAGAGTTCTAAATCAAGTGATCCAATAGAGAGCTCACAAAAAAACAAAGCCACGGTGTCTGTTAAAAACTTTTCCTGGAAGTGATGTGTCAACATTCCTGACTTATCCTGTGAGTAGTACAGACTAATCCCAGTATAAAGTGGAAGAGGACTGGGCAGCCCCGGTGGCGCAGCGGTTTAGTGCCGCCTGCAGCCCAGAGCGTGATCCTGGAGTCCCGGGATTGAGTCCCACGTCCAGCTCCCTGCATGGAGCCTGCTTCTCCCTCTGCCTGTGTCTCTGCCTCTCTCTATGTCTCTCTCTCTCTCTCTCTCTGCATCTCTATGAATAAATAAATAATATCTTAAAAAAAAATAAAGTGGAAGAGGACTCCACAACTGACAATACAAGAAGGTAGGGATTTCTAAGAGAATCTTGGATAGTGGTTACCACAATCATAGGTTTTTTTTTTTTTTCTTTACATTTTTGGTCTTTTAATGAATGACATTGACTAGTTTTAAAATGTTAACCTTACATTTCTAAGGTGAGCCCTATTTGGTCATCCTGAATTCTTTTTTATGTACTGTACTTACTTGTTTTTTTTTTTTTTTTTTTTTTTTTTTGCATCTGTGCTCATGAGGGATGTAATCTCTAATTTTCCTTAAACCCCTCCTGGGTTTAGTTGGTATCACCATAATGCTGGCTTTACACAATAAGTTGGTTAAGTATTCCCTGATTTTTAATTTTGTGAAACAGTTTGTGAAGAATTCGTATTGTTTCATTATTGTTTTGTAGAAATCACCAGTGAAGTAATTGGGCCTGAGGTTTTATTTTAGGGGAAGATTTATAATTACAAATTTAATTTTCATTGTGGATGTAGATCTTTAGGAGTTATCTTTTTATCCCAGCAGGAGGAAGGAAGATTTCTTCCTCTAGCAATAACCCAGCCAATGAGAAAGCACTACAGTTACAACTCCTAGTTACTCCAGTGGACTTCTCAACTTCCTTTTCCCTCTATAAAAGAGCATTCCTCACCTTTGTTTTCTGGACTTGCCTATGGTTTTGCTAAAACTTGCTTGCAAATCTCAGCTATTCCCAAATAAACCCATTTTTTTGCTGGTAAAATAACTGGCAGTTTTATTTTTAAGATTAACAAGAATAAGAGAGGTGGCATCAGTAAAGACTCTACAGGTACTAATATAAGAATAGTTTGACTATTTAAATAAAATGAACTTCTTGAATGACACAACCACCAATGCTCACTCTAGGGGATAGAATAGTTTGACTACTTAAATAAAATGAACTCCTTGAATGACACAAACCACCAATGCTCACTCTAGGGGGAAAAAAAGATTACTGGTTTAGTCCCTCAGTACTGGGAAGGTCGTCATGCCCCACATTGGAAGGAAAGTGTGTTGCAAGTGGAAACCCCTTAAGGTGACATTTGAGAAATAAGGACAGTTACGAGGGAGAAACATATTGAAGCATCAAGCCAGCATCACCTTATTGAGTGGTCATTTAATAATAATAATAAACCCTCAACAGTCAACAAAATACAAAACAATTATGTACACATCAGAAGTAACATAACTCCAAATTGTATGATGGTTCTAAACAAGGACCCTAAGTCTGAAAGTCAAACGAAATATTTAGTGGCACTTAACTCCAATTTAGGGGAGAAAGGTTCTCCCTATGAAGGCAAACCTGGAGTGATGTATTCCTCTTGGAAATGTTTGTTAAAAGTTACCATGAAAACAGACTAGTGAATACTGCAAGAGCACAATAGAGTGAACCATTTGGGAGGATACAGTGCAGGTATAAACATGAAGCAACAGCTGATGAACTTTTTGCAAGACGACAAAACTTCAAAGATGTTTTAAAACTATTATCTCAAAAAACTATTTGGAGGCAAATGTGTTATTGCTAATACAGCCTATAACATTGCAAATTCAGAGACCATGAATTTAGAGATGAATCCAAAGTCAGTTAATAGTTAAGATGAGACTTCTGAATTCTGAATCTTCTAGCCCCTCAGAAAAAGCAAATGAAAATTATCTTGACCCAGGATAATGATGCTGTTTCTGAAAGGCCACAATCAAAAAATGTTTCCCTTTTTGCAAGGGCTTGGAAAAATGCAGACAGGGTACTGTCTTTCCATAAAAGAAGCAGCTACAGTGAAAAAGGTATACGGGTTTGTTTTACACATCTTGGGAAAGCTGTCTTCAGATGTCTGTTTCAATTCCAAGAAATTTACTTTCAGGTCACCAAATGATGTGCAGATCCAATCAAAGTTTTGGTGCTTTCTTTAGATGTGTTACAGAAACCCAAGGGTCTGTTCCCTGGAGTTTGATGGCATAAGGATTGCTTAGCACTTCCTGACCAGGGCCTTTCCAGTGAAGCTGATAAGTCTGAAGGTGTCTTTTCCAACAACACCTGGGAGCGCACTGTGAGAAGACTGCTCTACCAAAGCATAGTTAACTTTTTAAAAAATATTTATTTATTCATGAGAAACACAGGCAAAGACACAGGCAGAGGGAGAAGCAGGCTCCATGCGGGGACCCTGACGTGGGACTTGATCCCAGGTCTCCAGGATCAGGCCCTGGACTGAAGGCAGCACTAAACCACTGAGCCACCCGGGCTGTCCAGCATACTTCTCTGTAATAGAAATATCAACTGTGAGTCAAAGAAGGCTGGAGCCAAGTGCTTTGAATGTCCTTTGACTACCTCAAAGGGTAAAAGTCTGTGAGTTCCCTAGGGGGTGGATCTGAGGTTTAGAGGAATTAACAGCCATGCCTTTGGCCAAGGTATTTGAGAGTCTCTAGAAGTTTTGCCAGTTGAGTTTTAATAGTGCCATTAAGTGGATTTAGCTAACAGGATTAAAGATGATAAGCAAAAACTGGGAAAACAGCACAAAATCATCAAAATACCTGACCACTATTTCAAATGGGTTCTCTGATCACTATGAAGTTTGAGAGAGATTCCACATATAGGGATGGTATCTTTGTTTAAAGAGACTTATTTATGGGGATCCTCAAGCAGACTCCCCACTGAATGTAGAGCCAGACATGAGGCTCAATCACAGGACCCCGAGATCATGACCTGAGCCAACATCAAGAGTTGGCCAAATAACCTACTGAGCCACCCAGGCACCTGTAATGTGTATGCATTTGTAAGTAGTGGAAATTTTAGAACTTCTGATATGGCTGAATTGTTATGTGTCCCAAACCAAAGTTATCTCTTTTTATTAAGGGAACAATTATATTTCCAATATTGTCTTTCCCCCTTTGTTGCCAATTGCTGGGTATCTCCTGTCAATTTTCCCAAAATTTATCATTTTGGAAAACATCCCTTTGAACCACGACAAAGATTTGGCTATTGGTTTCCTTGAGAGCAGCATTTGTGGCACAGGTACCAGTGAGGTGGGTTGCTTTGGCCCCCAGGGAGTTGAGTCTGGAATGCCCAGAAAATTTACTAATATCCAGAGTAGCTGGCAGAAGTATGGCATCTAATAAATTTTGGATATAGGAACCATTTTTAACATTATGCCAATTGGAGGTAAGGACACATTGTTGTTTCTATAATATTCCAAAAGTCATAAGCTACCTCAAAGACATACCGGCTATAGGTATAAATGTTTGTGGAGTTTTACTCTAGGGTGAGATACAAGCTCAAGTGAGGGCATAGGACTCAGCTTTCGGGCTGAAATAGTCAAAAGTAAAAGTTCTGCCTCAGTGACTTCAAAGGGTGTTGTAGTAGCATACCCAGCACGATATTTACAATTTTCATTCTTTAAATAAGAACCATCAGTAAACCATGAAAAATCTGCATCGGTTAGAGGAGTTTCCTGTTAAGTTCTCATGAGGATTCAAAAGGTATCTGTCAACATTAAGCAGTTGTGAGGGGTTTCATCTGGATCGAAATGTAGTCCTTGTTTCAAGATCAGACACCCTAAGTATCTAACCTGAGACCGAGTAAATTGCATTTTTTCTTTGAGGACTTTATGTCCTTTTAAGGCCAAAAATTTTAACAGGTGGGTGCTGTCTTCCTGTGAAGAGATTTGAGAAGGGAAGCAGAGAAGCAAATTGTTTATATAGTACAACAAAGTAGAGCCTGCTGAGGACTTTCTATAATCCAAATCAAGTTTTAAGATTTGTGAAAAAAGAGGGACTCTGTGATACCTTGGGGCATGACTCTCCAGGTGTATTTCTGTTCTTTCCAAGTGAAAACAAAATTGGCTATCCTTAACAACAGGAATACTAAAAATGTACTGCATAATCAATTACAGTGAAAATTTTGTTTACCACAGGAATGGATGTTAGTAGCAGATGGGCACTGGGGACAACAGGGTGCTGAGGAGTAACAGTGGTTATTTGGTATTTATTGCTCAGAGATCCTGGACAAACTCCCATTGTTGGTTTTTGGGTTTTCTCACAGTTAAAATAGTGTTATGGGAAATAAGGCGGGGTTGGGTGGGGTGGTGGGTGCGTAATGAGACCTTCCTTAATCTATTATGGGCTTGATACCCTGACAGTCTTCTTTATTTCTAGAGCACTGATTATAGGAAGAGGTTTTGAATCTTGATAGGAGCTACACTGTGGATTTCCCAATATTAGTTGAGGATTTTTCCCAGAGAGGGTGGTAGCTGTTACAATAGGAATAAATGCTCAGTATCTCCAGAGTCTGCTATAGTGCTGTTAGAGACAGAATAAAAGATATCAAATGGTCATTAAATTCCCTTGGTTGGCTATTTTGATTACCACTGTAAAAATTCTAGAGTTATTACCCCTTTTTGGGAGAAAGCCTGGCATGATACTTTTATAAGATAACTCAGCCCAATAAAATGAATAGGGGCGGAATAACTAAGGAGAAATGGGTGAGAGTAGCTCTCCAAGGACCTAGACAAAAGGGAATAGGTACAGACACAGGAACCTGTTGAAGTGTGTTAGAGACCCCCACTATTTGAACTACTCTAGTACTCTGAAGCAGAGGCAGCTTTATAGCAGTGGGGGGTTAAACACAGAGTGTAGCTTTGGTATCAAAGACAGAGATTCATTCCCAACTGTCTTGACTGTCCAGTGAAACGACGACGCTGAGAGGGCTTCAGAAACTGCAGTAGAGGGAGCCAAGGATGACGGCTTGCAGGTCTGGGCAGGAACTGCGTCCTGGCAGCGCTGGCCGCTCCTGAGCGAATCCGCGTCTCCCCTCAGTTCCTCCAGACGCGCATTTTCTTGAATTCCCTTGAAAGCCCCACCTCAGCCACAGACTCAATAATTAAAGAAATAGCCTGTTTTGGGGAAAGAAAAAAAAAGTTTCTCTAAGCTGTTTTAGGAGGGAGGATTGGGAAGAGCCCCTGAAGTTTCTCATACCTTCGTCATTGGGAATTAGGAAGACACTAGAAAGGCTGGCAAAGGACTGAATGCACATGGAACACTCAAATTTATAACAATCTTTTTTTTTCCAGTACCCTGGCTTTTTGCAAAAATAGCAACTAGAAAGGCTTTTGTTTTGTTCACGGACTGTCATTTGTCATGTGTCGAAAATTGAGAATTTAGTGGTCTTTCTTTTAGGCGACTCATCTGGGATGTGGGTGAGCTAGTTTGCCATATTCACTAAATCTGGAGTGGGAAGTTTCTCATTCCATCCTGGTCCTTTTAACTAAAAGAGAAAGATCCTGGTTCAGGCCATTAATAAACAGAGTCAGATGCTACCCAGGTAGATTATTCAACATCTAAAGGTAGACCAGAATAGTCTTTTTTTTTTTTTAAGGTATTCATTCATTCATTCATTCATTCATTCATTCATTCATGGGAAACAGAGAGAGAGGCAGAGACATAAGCAGAGGGAGAAGCTCCCCTGCGGGGAGCCTGATGTGGGACTGGATCCCAGGACCCCCAAATCATGCCCTGAACCAAAAGCAGAGGCTCAACCACTGAGCAACCCAGGTGTCCCTAACCAGAATATTCTTGAGACAATTTTGTGTTGATTGTAATTGTAATGATCACAATCCTTGATTACAAATCTTTCATCAGCTTTCTGTGTGCAAGCCTGAATTTTGTTGCCACATGTCTGCAGACAAAGAAGATGAGACAGAAGGGAAAAAAGGCCTCAAGCCATTTTGACTTATTTTAATTGTTTGCTTCAGTGAATTTAGAAATAGTATTTTACAAAGAGACAAACTTAGAACACTGAAAACAACTGGAAGCCTTGAGATAACCATTTAAAATAGGCATCCCATTTAGAGTTTTTTACTTTAAGAACTGCAGCTTTCTAATTGAATTTTGAGTAAAATAAGTAAGCTTGGGGAGATCAAAACTTCCTCATAATGGCCATGGAAGCTCCAAATTACTTTTGATTAAGTTAGTCTACTTACTCATAAATGCACGATCATAGTTTTTAAACATAAAACTAGAGTCCCACTTGGGAGGGGTGCCCTCAAAAGCATTTTGATGACTGGGATCCCACTTCTTAGAGGTTCTTCTGGAACAGTCTGGTTCTAGAAGGAATCTGATTGAAGGCTACAGTACCTACAGGTACAGTAGTAAAATCCGATCCTGAACAGGAGTTGAACTGAAGGCTGGCACTGTTTCAACCAGAATAATCTGATTCACAAGAAAAACTGGGACTGAAGTCCTACACAGTTCAAAAGGGCACAGTTCCTAAAGGAGCAGTCTGGTTCCAAAAAAGAGACCAAAAGCTAGTTCCTATAGTAACATTCTTATTCCAAACATGACTTGGGCTGAAGTCAACACAGTCCCATCAAAAATGGTTGAATTCTAAAAAAGGAGTTGCACCAAAGATCAAACAAGTATTCTCAGAGATAATTTTTTAAAAGACAAGGTCTTAAAACAGATCCTGAATAAGTCCCAGAGGGCTCAGACACAAAGCATGGAGCTTAAAATCCAGAAGAAAATTTACTGGCAAACCCCAGGATTGGTGAGAAAGCAATGAGAACAATCAGCTGTGTGGGTACCAGCACATTTGTTCACCAGCCTCAGAGTTGTTGGGAGTCTTCTCTGGATCCCAGTTTGGTGCAACAACTAACCTTAACTTTAAAAATAAAACTGCCACTTATTTAACCAAAAAAAGGGGTGGCGGGAGTGTCATTTGGGAATAGCTGAGAACTGCAATCCAGGGCAAGCAAGCTTCAGCAAAACCATAGGCAAGTCCAGAGAAGTAAAGGTGAGGAATGCTCTTGTATAGAGGAAAAGGGAATTTGAGAAGGCTGTTATAAACTAGAAGTCCACTGGAGAAAACTGGGTAAGTATGGTGGCTTCTCAGTGATTGAGCTGTCACTATCATTGGCCGGGCTGTTGCCAGGAGAGGAAGAAGTCGAACTTCTTCCTGGGGATAGTGAAGTAGTATTGGCTTGCAAGGTCCTCTCTTCCCATTGGGTCTGCAATGGACAACTAGTACCAGGCATGAGAGCTCCCCATGCTGTGCTCCTGACTCCATCCTAAATGAGGTTTCCTTTTTGTGAATTTTCACACCTTATACTGATAATATCTATACCTCTTTTTCTTGATCAAAAGTTTATCAGTTTTATTATCTTCTTTTTTTTAATTTTTTTAATTTATTTATGATAGTCACAGAGAGAGAGAGAGAGAGAGGCAGAGACACAGGCGGAGAAAGAAGCAGGCTCCATGCACCGGGAGCCTGATGTGGGATTCGATCCCGGGTCTCCAGGATCACACCCTGGGCCAAAGGCAGGCGCCAAACCGCTGCGCCACCCAGGGATCCCTTATTATCTTCTTAAAGTAATTGGTTACACTGATTTTTTCCCAATTTGACTTTTTTTTTTTCTACCATTGCCTTTTTCTTTATTTCTCTCTCTTTTTAAATCTCTATACCCAACACGGGACTGGAGCTCACAACTTTGAGACCAAGTCCATACTCTTCTGACTGACCCAGCCAAGCACTCTGCCTTTTACTTTTATTGGATTTAATTTATTTTGCTACTTTTTAACATGGAAGCTGAGATCCTTTGATCTTTGATTTGAAACCTTTTTCCCCCTAGTATAGATGCTTAATACCAAAAGTGGTTCTGTAAGAACTGCTTTAGTTGCCTCCCATAGAAGGCATGTTTTTTTCATTTTAATTTAAAATACTTTCCAGTTTCCTTTCAAATTCCTTCTTTCACACCTAGCTCATTTTAGAAGTATATTATATCAAACATTTGGAATTTTCCTTATCTTTCTTGTCATTTATTTCTTATTTAATTCTATTGCATTCAGACTATATACTTTATGGCTTGAATTATTTATGTTTATTGAGATTTTCTTTATGGCTCAGAATATGGGCTGTCTTGTATTTCATGTTAACTTGAATGTTATTGTATTGTTTAGTGAAGGGTTCCACAATTGTCAACTAGGTTAAGATTGTTGATAATGTCTGTTTTCTGTGTCCTTACTAATTTTGGGGTGGGGGTGGGGTCCATCAACCTCTCTTTGAAGATTATTGACATCCCTGAATATAAAAGTGGATTTGTTGGGTGCCTGGTGGCTCAGTCAGTTGAGCATCTGACTCTTCTAGTTGAACAGCCACTATTCCATTCTTTATATTAGTCTTCAAATTATTTCATCTTACCCTTTTTGGTGTTTATTTTTTTTACCCAGCCTTTGGTGGTTTCTTACATGCATATACAAATTAGTACTCAGCCAAATATTTGAGGATGCCTCAGTGTATGACCCTGAAGTTTTCTCTCTCCTGCAGTGCGCACTATGGATTCCAGACACTTTGGCAGACCCAGATTCCAAACTCTGTGTCCTTAACTTAGGGTGACTTTGGGGTTGGCCTGCAGTTCCCATCCTTGCATTAGGTTGTTTGCCTAATGTCCTGTGTATTGAGAATCAGTTTAATAAACTTTGTTAATTTTTTTTAAGTTTTTCAAAAAACTTCTGAACCCTCAAAGAAGATAGCTTGAATAAATTAGTAAAATTGAAACACCTCCAGACACAACAGGAAAAAGACAAAGAAACAGCATATTACAAATATAAGCAAGGAAAGGAGGTATAGCACTAGATATCTTTGAAAAATATAATGGATAATGGGTACTTATTTTAAACAGCTCTTTCCCAATAAATGGAAATTTGGAGGACAAAAGTTCCTTGAAAGATACCAACTTACCAGTCCCACTCAAGAAGAAATAGATAATCTGAAAATCCTTGTGCATTAAAAATATTTAATTAGGGGCACTTGGGTGGCTCAGTGGTTGAACGCCTGCCTTTGGCTCAGGTGGTGGCCCCCTGGGATTGAGTCCTGGATCAGGCTCCCTGAAGGGAGCCTGCTTCTCCCTCTGCCTATGTCTCTGCCTCTCTCTGTGTGTGTCTCTCATGAATAAATAAGTAAAATCTTTAAAAAAAATTTTAGTATCCAGGCTTCTAGTTATGCAAATCTGTGTATAAATGTAAGAAACCTTCTTACTAAAAACTTAGGCCAAGATGGCTTTGCCAACGAATCCTACCAAATATTTAATGAAGAAATAAAGATTCTATCAAACTCTTTTTTTTAAAAGATAATATATGGAACACTAATTTTATAAACTAATTTTATAAAGCCAATTTTGTTCTGATTGCAAAACCAGGTAATTATATGAAAAGAAAATTCCAGATCAATATATGAACATAGATGCGTATGTGTGTGCACGCACACACACACACACACACACACACACACAAATCCTTAAAATTTTAGGAAATTGGATTCCTGAAACTGTCATAATCTATTGATATTTACCAGCAATGTAAAGTTGTTTTAACAATTTAGATTATATTAAATGAATGTATATTAGCTAGAAAGTGTAGTATAATAAAAAGCACACCTGCATTTTGTCCCAGGTTCCTGGCAGAGACCTTTAAAAATCTTGTAATTCCTGGAGTGATAGGAATCTTTCTTATGCTAACAGGTTACTAATGGTAGGCTACTAGAAAGTTTCAGGATGGAAACTTGTTACCAGAAAGACCAACTCTGTGACTAGAAGTTTGAAACTTTGAGTCGGACAGACCTTCCCCTAGGAAGGGAAATGAGTCCAGTCATGTGGCCATGATCTAATCAATCATGCCTGTATAACAGGACCCCAGTCAGAACTCTGGACACCTAAGCTTGGTGGAGCTCCTGGTTGGTGAACACAGTGATGTGCAGGAGAGTGCTGTGGCTTGACTCCCTAGGGAAAGGTCATAGCAACTTCACATCCAGGACCCGCCCAGACTTTGCCCTATGCATCCTTTCTATTTGGCTGTTCCAGAGTTATATTATTTACAACAAAACTGGGGCCATAGGTATACCACTTTTAGTTACTTCTATGAGTCATTCTAGTAAGTTATTGAACTTGAAGGGATTGTAGGGACCCCTGAAATTATAGCCAATAGGTCAGATGTATAGGTGGCCCCTGACACTTGCCACTTTTGTCTGAGATGGGGGCTTTCTTGTGGAGGACTAAGCCCTTAAAGATGTTGGAGATCGTTGCTAACTCTGGGTAGTTGGTGTCAGAAGAATTGGTGTCAGAATCAATTTCCTTAACTTGATTTAGAGCATCTATTAAAAGCCTAAAGCTAGGGGCACCTAGATGGCTCAGTCGGTTAAGTGTCTGACTCTTGATTTTGGCTCAGGTCATGATCTGAGGGTTGTGAAATCAAACTCCACACAAGGCTCTGTCCTCAGCATAGAGTCTACTTGAGATTCTCTCCCTCTGCCCCTCATGCCCCATGCTCATGCTCTCTCGCTCTCTAAAATAAAGAAAATCTTAAAATAAAAACCAACCCCAAAGTTAACATGATGAAAGTCTGAATGCTTTCCCTCTAATATTAGGAATAAGCAGGGATATCCACTCTCACAACTTCTATATGGTATTGCACTGAAGATCTATGCCCATGACATAAGAAAATTAAAGGAAATAAATGGTTCACAAGTTGTAAAGGAAGAACCAGAAGAGTCATTATTCACAGGTGAATGCTTATCTATTTAGAAAATCCTTAGATACATTCTTAAAAAGTTAATAAATTCAATGAGTTAATCAAAGTCCCAGGATAAAAGGTCAATAAACAATGAATGTTCAGATATTGAAAAACTATACCCCTTCCAATACCATTAAAATATGAAATATATAGGAAGAAATACATTTAACAAAATACATTCCAGAATTATAAGGCAAATTTACAAGACATTACTGAGGCATACCATGTTTCTGAATCTAAAGATTTAATATTTTAATTTTCTCTCTCCTAATTTTAAACATTCACAGAACTACCAAATTTTCACTGTTTGTTTCTTGATGGAACTGGACAAAATTCATATGAAAACCCAAAGGACCTAAAATATCCAAAATAATTTGGAAAGAACAATAATTTTAAAAGAGTTTACCTGACTTTATGATTACTATAGAGCGGGGCAGCCTGGTGGCTCAGTGGTTTGGCGCCACCTTCAGCCAAGGGTGTGATCCTGGAGACCTGGGATCGAGTCCCATGTCAGCTCCCTGTGTGGAGCCTGCTTCTCCCTCTGCCTGCGTCTCTGGTTCTCTCTCTCTCTGTGTGTCTCTCATGAGGAAATAAATAAAATCTTTTTTTTAAAAAAGGTTACTATAGAGCTATAGTAATCAAACGTATAATATTGATGAAAGGATAGAGAATCCAAAATAGACCCATACATGTGTTGTCAATTTATTCCCCACAAAATTGCCAAAGTATTTCAAGCCTGAAATGATGTTTTCAAAAAACTGCTCTAAAGTTATGACATGCATATGAAAAATAAAAATCTCAAAACATCTCAAGCCATTTACTAATTAAATTGAAATGGATCATAAACCTGAATGTCTAAGATAAAATATATACATGTCATACAAAATAGTATATAAGGAGCACTCTTTGAATGTGGGCTAGACAAAGACTTTTTCACAATAAACATAAAAATCAAAACCCAAAGAAGATAATAAGTTGGGAATTTATCAAAATTTTAAAACTTTGCTATTAAAAAGACACATTTAATAAAGTTAAAACTGCAAGCTTTAGCCTGGTGAAAAATGTTTTAAAGTATATTGATAAATAAATGGTATCCAGAATTGTAAAATAACCTTTACAACAGTAATTAGAAAAACAACCCAATGTGACAAGAAAAAGGACAAATTTGAAATCATATTTCACCAAAGAAGATACCTAAATGATAAGCATGTGTGAATCTGTTCAACATCATTAACCATCAGAGGATTACAAATTAAAACCATAGTGAGCTAACTAGAATTTAAATAAAAATTTGAAATTAACCACCACCACCCCGAAAATAACAACAAAACAACCATAGTGAAACACAAGTACACACTCATTGAGGTGGCTAAATTCAAAGACTGACAAGTGAAGTTGTGAGACAGAACTCCCATACATTGCTGGTGAGAATGCAGAATGTTTTAAAACCCAATTTACAGAGGTGCCTGGGTGGCTCAGTCAATGAAGCATCCAACTCTTGCTTTCAGCTCGGGTCATGATATTAGTATTGTGAGATTGAGCCCTGTGTCAGGCTCTGCACTCAGCACAAAGTCTGCTTTGGATTCTTTCTCTCCTTCTCCCTCTGCTCCTTCCCATGCTTGTGTACCCACTCTCTCTCTCCCTCAAATAAATAAATAAATCTAATACAACCCCACTCTACAAAACTCAGTGGTTATTTCTATGAAACTAAACATGTGCTTATCATGTGACACAGCCATCTCACTTGTAGGGTATGTCCCTAGTGTCTGTCCATAGAAATATTTGTATTTGAATGTTCATAGCAACAGCAATATTACTGATAAAAGCCAATGGCTAGGAACAAAATAACAACAACAAAATTCTGCAAGTACCTATTCATAGGTAAATGGGTAATATATTAGTTTGCTATGGCAGTCATGACAAGATACCACAGACTGGGTAGCGTAAAGGACAAATTTATTTTCTCATAGTTCTGGAGGCTGGAAGTCTAAGATCAAGATGCTGGCAAGGGGGAGTTTCCCCTGGGGCCTCTCTCTGTGAATTATAGTTGGCTGTCCTCTTGCTTACTCTTCACATGGTCATCCCTCTGTGCTTATACACCCTTATGTCAGTGTGTGTCCTAATCACTTGTAAGGTACCAGTTAGATTGGATGAATGCCCACCCTGGTGGCCTTATTTTAACTTAATTACCTCTTTAAAGGCCCTATCTCCCAATACACTTAAATTCTGAGACACTGGGGTGTGTTTCAACATATGAATGTGGGGAAACACAACTCAGCCCTGTAATGAGAAAATAGTTGTTGTGAGTTGCTGCCCAGGCAGTTTACAGAATCACAACTCTGCTTACAATCAGGGTAGACATGTAGCTAAGGACATGAGCTTAGGATTCCTGTCACAAGTCCTGCTTTGCTTTTCCTGGGGCATCTGTTAAAATAACTGCTCAGAGTTGAGCCTCAAAAACTAGTGACTGCTGCCCCAACCACCTTTAAGTAATAAGTGCTTGCTACCCTGCTTTCTTTCTCCTGCTCATTGTGATCTGGGACAGAGGACTGCCTTTCCCCTGACTCACTGTATCCCCACGGAGGGATTTGTAAATAATAAACCTTGTGACTTTACTTCTTTTATGTGAATGCACTGAAACTACACCTTCAATCAAAATGACTGTGGGGAGGGGCATATGGGTTGCTCAGTTGGTTAAGTGTCTGCCTTAGCGTTTGGCTCAGGTCATGATCCCAGGGTCCTGGAATGGAGCCCCACATGGGCTCTCTGCTCAGCGGGGTCTGCTTCTCCCTCTGCCTCTGCTTGTGCTCTATCAATCAAATAAATAAATAAATAAAATCATTTTAAAAATAACCGTAGGTTTCCACTTCCCTAACATGAAGGCTCTGATGCTGAGGGAGCTACCTGCCAAACTCATGTGGGTGTGCCCCCTCATTCAGCAGGTCATAATCACTATATTCTTAACACACCAGCCCTAGGTTTCCCAACACAGCCTCATCTTTTATTTACTGTCGGCTATCTTCTCTATGCCTTACACCTAAATGCTTATCTTCCCACTTTTACTTTGAAGAATACTGAGGTTTAGGCAGAAGTGACCAAATGACATTTCTATTTGAAGCACAACTAACAGCTCATGGCACCCTCCACCCCCAAATTATCAGCAGAGCTTAGAAGGGTCTGAATTCCTCTCTCTCTCTCTCCCCAGAATCAAAGGTCTCAGACATTACGGAACACTACCTTTGCTCACCTGTGCTGGGACCCCAAGATCTGACTCTTCTCTCCCTCGTGAACTCTGGGTGTGCTGAGAGCAGCAGAATTATTTCATTGCATCTATGTGTGTTGTCATGTATATTTATAATGATCTGCTCCCTCCCTGTGCAAGGATATGTCCCATAGCTCTATATCATCCATGTCCACCCACTCTCCAGAACAGGGTTCTTAGTGTGTGAAGAAAGGACAGGGATCTTATGAGACTCTTACTCATAGCAGCATGGCCACAGCAGACCCCTCTCTGTGACCCCATACATGAAGACTAGACTGGAAGAACTGGATGATGAGGGACTAACCCCTAGTGCATCATTCCCCCAACAGGATGCACTTGACTCCTGCTTCCGGCAGTCTGGTGCCCAGGTCTCTATGATATTAGAAATGATGCCAGAGACTGGGTGTTTTGGGGCCCCAAGACCTCAGCCACTCATCAGTGCCAGGCTCAGTGACTTCCCTGAGGGAACGAATTTAAGGATGAGTCACAGTAAAGCATAGCAGAAGCAGCTTTATTGCAAAGCAAATGTACACACTTGAAGAGGCAGGGAGTGCAGTCACAGACACAAGATCTGATCACCAGGTACATGTGGGGCTCTGATCTTTATGGAAAGTATAATAGAGGGGTGGAAAATTCATGTAGGGTTCTGGAAATAGGCGGGGACTTCCAAGAACTCTGCATATTATCACACTTGTTCTAGGCCAGACTCCGCGCATGTGCAGTCTGAGTTTTCTCTTGGGCATACTCCTTATGTGAAGGTCTACTAGGAGTCCTCTAGCGACCCCCCCCCACCCCGCCCCGCAGGGGAAGGGTCATTCTGGGGTCATTTGCAGACTAACTGGGTCTTTGCGTGTATGTGCCATGTAGGCTTTGTAACAGCAGGATGCTTCGGCCCTGAGAAACCAGAGCTATCACAGGATTTATTCGGTAGTCACAAACACCCTCAGGTGTCAGACTTAGTTACCCATGTTTTGATCTACAATTACCAAGCGTTTCCTTATTCTTCCTGCCTCAGAAAGAATAACCCTGTGCTTTGAGCCAAGAGTGGATTCTCTGACTCTCATGGACTCGAGGGCTCAACTAAATGCACAGCCACAGCTGCCGCCAAAACACACTTCCAGAGAGGAAGTAAAAGAGGTTAGAGTCCTCAGAAGGCCACTGGCTTTCCTAAAGAATTAAGAACTGTACAAGCTATCCTAAAAACAGAAATTTGGAGGAAATTTTGAAACTTTTTCACTGAGAGATATGTGTGCAATAACAGTACTGGATAAAACACACAAAAAAAGGTTCTTGCCAAGCTTAGCAACACAAACTATGTATGTGATCATATAAAAGGCTCCCAGAAGGGCTCAAAATGAAGATATGATTTTATTTGAAATTTTAAAAATATTCTATTAATTTATTAGGGAGAGAGAGCACACTAGAGGGAGAGCACAAGAGAGGGATAGCAAGAATAGGGGCAGAGAGAAAGGGAGAAGCAGACTCCCCAGTGAGCAGAGAGCCCAATGCAGGGCTTGATTCCACAACCTGGGATCCTCACCCAAGCTGAAGGCAGACGCTTAACCAACTGAATCATCCAGGCACCCCCAAGGTATGGTTTTAGTATCCTTTTAGACAATACCTTTTTTAAACTAAAGGTCACATTGATTATTTTGTAAAGCTTTGAAATTAGCTCCAGAGGCGATCCAAAGGAGGAATTTCAAAACATCCAACTGATAAAGTATCTTGAGAATAAGTCTATGGTGGTAACTGTGAAACCCACACAGAGCTCATACAGAGCTCATGCATAATGGTTTGCCTGTGAACATTCCAGGCACTTTAAAACACTTCACAAAAACTTTCATAAAGTTAAGCAATGAGATTTCTTCTCCATATGTGTTTTCCTGAGTGAACTGGGAACTTTACTCAGCTACATGTGTTTTATTGTGTTTGTTGTAGCTGTTGTAATTTGACGCCTAGAAAATTCTGAGGTAGACTTAGAAACAGTTGGCTACTCAGGAGGAAAGCACCTGAGGAACACCAGAAGACAAGAGAATTAGGACTTGGCTGGCATGGCACACTTGATCATTCCCTCCCCTGATTATTTCCCTCCAGGGAAAATGCAAATCACCTGAACAATGGCTAATAATTCACCAAAATGGCCCTTCCCCTCCCCCAACCACCCTTGGTCCACTATCCCTGAAACTGACTCAGTACATGCTGAACCCTCCTCCAATAAAGCCTATAGCTTCCCCTGACTCCACCCCTGCCCTCTGCACACTGTGCTCCTTAGCAGGCATTTCCAAGTTTAAGTTTTCTGGCACTGCAGCTTGAGTTGATTTGCTCCCATCACATGTCCTTGAAGGCTTACATTCAGTATTTAAACCTGTATGAGTCTCCACACTGTGCCAAGGTGTGCACCCAGTTCCCCATTCTGACCACCATCAATGCATCATCAAACCTGCAGGAATGGGGCTAGGATGGGGAAGAGGTGTGGTTGTTCTCTCCAAGCCAGGTTGAAATCACCTTGTCACACTCAGTCCATGGAGATAGTTTGATGTGTGTATGTATGCACACACCAGGCTTTTGGGTGTACCTATGCCATGCCAGTCTCCTAAGTCTCCCTGCAGTATTTGTACATCTGTGTCCTCTATGCTAGGACGTGCTAGGGTGGGTCAGCACCTCCCTCTGTTCTCACAAGCCCCTGGTGCAAGCTGTATGTACCCCGTTGTGTGTCTCATGTCCATTGCACATCTTTTCTGTCATGGACATGGTAAAATGCATGTGTGTGCATAGTCCTGTTGAGGGGTGTCAGCATGCTTCACTCATCATACAGTGTCCCTAGGATGTATGTGTAGGGGTTTGCATGTTCCTCTGAGATGTGTCATAATCTCACACTTGTCACACTTCCTGTATCTCCACGAGTGTCACCATCGCACAACTGTCCACCTGGAGTAGACCCACACCACCCATCTCACCGATATGAAGAAATATGGAGGAAGGTGTGTAGGTGTGAAAGCAAATCAAGAATAAAAAAAGAATTCTCAGGGGATCCCCGGGTGGCGCAGCGGTTTCGCGCCTGCCTTTGGCCCAGGGCGCGATCTTGGAGACCGGGGATCGAGTCCCACGTCGGGCTCCCGGTGCATGGAGCCTGCTTCTCCCTCTGCCTATGTCTCTGCGCCTCTCTCTGTGACTATCATTAAAAAATAAATAAATAAATTGTTTAAAAAAAAAAAAAAGAATTCTCTTCAGTGCCAAAAAAGAATTTCCTTCAATCTTTCGTTAGAGCACTTCCCTTGGGAAACATATGCTAAACCTTTTGAAAAGCTAAATAAACCTCCTGACAGTTTCACAAAGGAGGCGCTCCAACATCTGTGCCTCAGGTAGTGCTCCCTCGCCGGCTGGCGGTGATGATCCGTCCCGCTGACGTTCACGCGGTTCTCGGGCGCCATCTGGTGGGAGCCGCCCGCGCTTAGACTTTCCTCCCTCTGGCGCGCCGGCGAAATCGACGAGGGACGGGATTCGGTCGCGACACGCGGGGCAGGGTTCCAGGAGGCCGGCGGCGCTGGCCGGATCCTCCCGGTCTCGCCGGGGCGTCGTCGCCATCCATTCGCTGGAGATTGGATGCGCAGCTCCACGGGGCCGTAGCTGCGGTGAAGAACGGACTTGTGGGGCCGCAGGGACCTCGACCAGCCCCTGCTTGCGGGTCCTTCGCCCGCAGGAACTGGCTGCGATACCGCGGGGGAACAGGAGAGGGAGCCCTGCACCCAGGGCCGGCTGCTCCTGGAGGTGGAGACAGGCGGGGACCCTGCGGGGAGGCCGGGGTAAGTTGCCAAGGGCCCGGCTGCGGTTCCTCGTGGGGTCCGGTGGTTGGAGACGCTTCTGCGGAAGTTCTTCCAGGTCCCAACGGGTAGACGTGCATGGACGGCCACACCCCACACGGCTGGGGAGAGGGCAGGCCTTGGCGGTGCACCTACCCGCGTCGGTTCCAGGCGGTTACGCTCGGTTTTCCGAGGTTTGTTTTGATCCAGAAGTGAAGACGGTCACGGGGTGTGCAGGGTGGCCAGGCTGAGGGACCAGGGCCGCCCGCGGCTCTGCGTGGGGTCGGGGAGTTGGGGGTGCCTCTGCGGTTCTCCTCAGGCCCCAATCTGGAAGCGGGGACTCGCAGGCATCCCGCGAGGGAAGGGGATCACCTAAGCTTTCCAGGTCGGCGGTACCTCCGTGGGAATCACGCTCCGATCCAGGACCCCAGTGGATGGGCCCCAACTGCACGAGCAGCTGGGAAGGTCTGCAATCTCTATGGCGTTGGGGGTCTGTGCCTATGCTCCAGGGTCAACCAGATGGCCGCAGGAGCCCTGGAGCTGTGAAGATGGGGTCCTGCTGGGGACCAGTGGCTGACCTACGGTTACAAGAAACCCATGGAATCCGTGAGTCAGCTCCATCTCCGAACAGAGTAATTTTTTTTTTTTTTCACGTGAAATTGACACCTTTTGTGGCTGTGTAGCCGGGGTCAGGGGTCTCGGCAGCTAGCAAAAGAAGCTAGATCTCAGATCGCGTGTGGGAGCTTTGAGGCTTGATTTTGTTCCTGTTTGAGCTGTTCGCCTGAGTCATCCGTGAGCTCAGGCCGCCCAAACGTGGTGCAGGAGGTTGGGGTGTGATGTCCTGCTGCAGGTACTTGGTTGCCTTCGCAAACCTGCCCTGCCATCCCTCATGGTTCAGGGCTGTGTCAGGTGACCGTCTCCAGACTACTGATCTTTTCTCCACGACACAGGGCTGGGGGCCAAAGCAGGCCCAGGACGCTTGCCCCTGCTGGGCACCCTTCAGGCTCCTGGAGCCCGCCGTGGTGGGGAGCGGCTCTTCCGCACTAAGCCAAGCTCCAGGCAGGAGACGAATATTGGAATATCTGCGGCCTGGGGCGCTCTTCCTCTTTCCCCGCCGGCGTAGGGTTGGTGCGGGGCCCAGCCAGCCTCGGTCTGCTCTCGGCCACACTCAGGTCAGGGCCTCCTACCAGCAGATACTTCCCTTAGTTTCCTGGTTATCTCCGCGGTGGAGACACCAACCTGCCACCCTGTGTGTTCCCCGAGGTCCACTACCAGGTGCCCGTTCCCAGTGGCCCCTCAACCACTTGTTCTCCCGTGCGTCTGAGCGGGAATCGGGAATCAAGTGGGAAAGGAAGATGCGCCATTCCCATGTGGGGTGGGCACCTCGCTTGGCTGCACCGGTGGCAAGCCAGAGGCGATGGTGAGGGGTTCGACAGCCTTGTTCCGGAGCTTTACCGCTTCTGGGAATAGAGTCTGAGCAGCCAACGGATGAGCTCTCAAGGCAGCACAGTTCCTCAGCCGCTGAAGGGCCCCCTGCGCTCACTGGCAACAGGGAGTCCCCAGCCCGGGCCTCTGGACATCTCTGCCGTCCTGCCCGGCGCTGATCTGTGGGGATGCGCAGAGACCATTCCCCCCAACTTTCAGGGCCCTGACACCCTTGCGGCCACCCCCCCCCCATGCCGAGTACCACTTGGGGGCACGCCGTTGTGAGTGGGCAAAGGCCTCTTCCCACCGTTGACCCCACGGGGCCCTCGGTGGGGGCCGAGCACAGCTTTCCCTGTCGTGAACTGTGAAGCCGCCTCCAAGGCCGGGCATGGCCTGCCGAAGCTGGACCAGCAAGGACCGTGCATACCGGTCTCCTTTCCGGGGCCCTGAGTCTGTCTCCAGCACCCTGACCCCTGCTCTCGGCTGCTCCTGGCCCCTGACCTGGCGGATGGCTAGTGACCCCGGCTCGGGCCACCTCGCTGGGGGTGCTTCCCGGACACAGTCCCAGAGCGGAGCTCTGGGCGGCCCCACAGTGGGGCCACCAGGCAGGGAACGAGGGTGCCGAGGCCGACGTGCGCCCCAGGTATCCCCGCATTGCTTCAGTGGCTGCCGTTGAGGCGGGCGTGCACCCCAGGCATCCGCGGACAGCTCTTGTGGCTGTTGTTCAGACCACGTTGGCCTGAGGGCAACCGAATTGGAGGTTCTTCCTCCGCCTTCTCGGTGTGTGCGCCCGTTCCTCTGTGCCATCTGAGTCTTCCTGTGCGTTTCCTGCCCGTCAGCGCTGACTCTCTGTCTGCCAAAGGACCCGCGTGAACCCCGCCTGCTCCCGCAGCCAGCCCTGGCGCGCGGATGTCACCCTGGTCTCCCCCCACCCCCCCACCGGCTGGTGGCATCCGGGGTGCGGTTGGCATGATGCGGGCCCCGCGCTGCGGGTGAGGTGCACGTGGTCGGGAGAGCTCTCCAGGGCACGGTGGCGGCTGGGGGTGGGGGAAGGGCTGAGCCTCCAGACGTGCAGGGGTCACAAAGGCCAATGTGGGTGTTCTTGGTGCCCAGAGCCCCCACCCCTTCGTACAAAGCCCTTTTAGGTTCTGAAACTCTCGAGTGCCCAGTGGCCGACTTACAGCCGCGGTGCTGCCAACCCGCGGGTGTGGATCGAGGCCCCTTGTCCCCTCACCGCCCCGTCCCTCCCGCCTCGCTGCCCACCTGAGGCCGCGGTCCAGGGCATCTTACCCTGCTCCCCGAGGCTCCCTCCGCGTCCGTCTACTGTCAGTTCGACAGCGGCGATGTGTGGGCGGCAAGGACGCTTCTCTCCCCGCTCCTGCTGAGGGAACAAGGGTGGAGTCCTGTCCACCCGTCCTGATCCGAGGGCCCGGCGCTCCCGGGACTGGGCCGTGGGCTGACCTTCGTCCGTGCGAGACTCTGGCCTCGACGGGATCGCCCGGCACCCCATGTCTGCCTTCTGTGCCGGGGTCGGGGCAGCTTCGGGGGATGAGGGGGTGCTGGTGCTCAGTAAAGGCGTGAGAAACCCCAATCTCGTTCCCCTGGTTGCTTGTTTCTCCCCCGGAAAAGAGCGTCTTCTAGGGCTAAGCTGAAGCAGATCCCTCCGGGGGTGCACACTAACCAGAACAGCCTGATCAGCCACCCCAAGAGCTGTGTTCCTCTGGTTTTGGTGATGGGACCTCAGGGTGGGTGCTCGGCCCTGGGCCGCAGTAACCCATCTGAACATCTGTCCTATTGCAGGTCGTGGTAGTTCTTGTGACTCTGGAGGCGGTGATGGTGGACCAGGGGATAGAGCCCCAGAAACAGCCACCACGCCTGAGGGCCGCAGCGGGGGCTTACGTACGCTGCTCCCTGCCGCAGACCTGGGGAGACGTCGTGCAGGACATTTGGAGGGCCCTGTTCTGTGAGCGAGGCCGCTTTAGCTCCTTTAGCCTCCGTGTGAGGGTGGGGCCAGTAGCCGCAGGGATGCCGCCCTGGGCGCGCCTGCGATGGAGGAGGACCAGCTCCGAGGTGGCCTTGCGGGGACAGAGGGAGCCGCTGCCGTCCCCACCCCTCACCTGTGTGCGTCCCCCAGGCCGAGTTTCTCGCTGCCCTCCTCACCCCCAGCTCCCTAAGACACTTTCCAGGCCGGCCCTGCACCTCACAGCCGGTGCTTGTAGGCGGTGGGACCCGACTGTGGTAGAGAGGGTTTGCTGAGAACGGCAGTACCATCCTCGCTCTGCCCTGGATAATCTCCTGGGACAAGGCGACAGTGACCCCGTGACCCACCCAGGCACCTGCTGGAAGAACCAGCTCTCTGCGCTTCGGGGAGTGCATGACTACAAAGCTGGACCCGAAGCAGGGTCAGCATCAGGAGGTAGCATGTGGCTGGCGCTCTGGTAGGGCAACCTTAGGGTTGGTAGTGGGGGCATCTCAGAGCTGAGCCCTGGGCAGCACCTGAAGGTCTCCCCAGGGCGGTGGGAGGACACGGGTCTGAGAAGGGTATGCTGGAGGGTTCACGGGGAGGCGGGGGTCACCTATAAGTCACTGCCCCCACTGCCCTCCCCACCTTGTGCTGCAGCCGGCAGCCATTTTGTGCCCAACGCCTCTGGCATCCCCCCCCAAAAAACCCATCAAAGGTCCCACATTTGTTTTCTGTCACTGCGCCTAGGTCGTCCCCACTTGCAGGTGTTTTGTGGTGCATCTGCTCGCGGGGGGGCTCCCTTTGCCCCTGTAGTTCTTGGTCTCCAGCCATCTGCCCGGATCCTCCCAAAGGCTCTCTCCCCACTCTCCAAGCCTTGGGACCCCGGCGGCCCTCCTCAAGATGGTTGACTAAAAAGTTACTGCTTGAGAATACACCTGTAGGTTGATAGGCTTTGTTAGGTGGTTGGCTGTTAAATGAGCTTGCTTTTTCTGCATTTATGATCTCTAGTGTATGTTGTGTTGCAGTACTGTTTATAATAAAGTGGTTTTCTTTTTACTACTAGTGTTGAGTTTTTGATTGGCGGGGGTACCCTCAATGGTTTTAGCACTATGAACATTTATTCAAGGGAGTTGAAATAAGCAAAATTTAGAATGTGGAATAGGCATTGTAATAGGTTCAATGACTGTAGTTAACTTCAAATTAGAAGAGTAGCCAAGCCCTTTTGAAAGATTAAGATTTGAGACACATCTTACATGCTGTGATGGAACATTTTTTCTATATCCTGATTTTGGAATGAATTAAGACTTTAAAAACCTGCTAAGACCAATGGTGTTGCAGGCTGTTTCACCGGCTCTGAAGATGTGTATCATTGTCTCTTGACCACATATGAGAGTCAATAACTTTAAGGAGCAAAACTCTGCAAAGGTGGCTCTCAGCCTTTACCGCCATCTTCCTGGAAAACTCCACGCTAGGAGAGCCAAGCAGAGGAAGAAATGCAGAGGCTGAAGCATAAAAGATTGAGGGGGAGAGCCAAGTTAAGTTGCTAGCAGGTGACACCCCTACTGCCCCAGGGCCATAAACCAAGGAAAGCCACAGGCCAGGGCCATTGGTAACAATTGCTGGGAGTGCAGACCTTATGTTCTAGAGCTTTGATTAGAGCAGCCATTGGCGTCTGGTTGCAGCAAGACCTGCCTTTTTGCTCTCAAAGCCAAAACCATCCCTTTTGGTCCTTTGCTGTGTGGACCTGAGACTTTTGGGACAAATTCTGCTTTCATTTATGGCTGATTGTAACATGTCTACAAATAAATTCTCCCTTCTGTCTACAGGTGGGGGGGGGGGAGACTTAGCAAATGTGACTTTTGAGATTACCGTTGATATTTAGCTGTTTTCCCAGTGTAATATAAATCCCAGGAAGGAGGGGGACTACTCTACAAAGGAGTTTAAAGGTGGTGACTGGAAATGAAGGTGCTCAACTGCTGACTTTGATGAACATGAGGGGAAGTGATCTTGAGCCAAGGAGCCAGAAGGAAGGTGGCAGCTCTGGAGGAAAGGTGTAAAGGATGAGGATTTGACCCTAAAACCTGTGCCCCTATGGATGCCTGGACTTTAATCTTATCCTCTACATGACCACATTCCTCTGAGCTCTAGAACCAGTTAAGAGGAACAGGTGTTTGTTTTATACCACAAAACTGGTAATTCAGCTTCAGTAGCTATAAAGAAGTTAAAAGTTTATACTTGTTTTTGGTGTCAAATTACATGAGAAATGCATTTTGAAAAAAAAATGTACTTCATTTTTAAAGAATTCAAGGATGTTACTACATAAATTGGGTGCATGTGAGATAGAAGAAATAATGGTAGGTAAAAAGGATGAAAAAGGGAGGAGTTTCAGAATCATTCCTTTCCATTTTGCACGTAGAACATGAAAATCACCTATGAATGGAAAATTAGGCTATAGGTCTCAAGGATTTTTAAAACAGAAAATGTTCATTTCAGAAGTGTATGTGCCAAAACTTACCCGCATTTCAGGGGCAGTTTCTATTTAAATTTTAGTGGAAAACTTCTATTTTAAGACACAGATAAATTTTGTTCTAGAATACCCAAGATCACTCCTCAGGTTCAGTGATTCACTAGAAAACTGTCTGGATAAACTGTTTGGATAAGGACTATTCAGCATAGGGAAAGAAGGGCAGAAGCTGGAAGAGATCTCCCTGGTCTCTCTCACACAATCAGGAAACCATAGTGACAATACCCATGAAGTTTGGCCAGCACAAAAAAAAAAAAAATCTCTCTGGGTTTTTTCTCTGTGTGTGTGGGAGTTGTCTTGTGGGCAAGGAGTCCCTCTGGGCTTGGCTTTAGTCTCCTCAGCTGCTCCAGAGGTCAAGCTGACAGGCCTTAAGCTCCCCACTATCCATAAATCATATTAATGAGCACACACTATTGGGTATGGGTGGCCCAAGACCCCAAGTAGTTTAGCAAAGGTATTTGTTTATCTGCAGGTAAAATGTTCCCAAAGGCTCAGGGGTTAGCTCCCAGGACTAAGGCCAAGTTAAGTGCTTAAACCTTCCTTTGGAAGGTGGAGAGGTCAGGAGAACTTAAATGGTAATATTTTTAAAAGTCGTCCCTTCACATCATTGAGTGCATTTTACTATTCCCTATGTTTGTGTAGCAGTAGCTGGCTGAAAATAGACCATTTACTGTCCTTTCTTCTCAAGGCACATTTTGGTTGGCAACTTTCATACTCACAGCTGCAAATGCTGGAAATTAGTTAAGATAAAAACAATGGTTGGATTATTCCTCATTTTTAGCACCAGGAACTAAAGTTTAAAGTGTATGTGGCCCATCATACTGTTAACAGCACAAACAACTGGAATAGTTATTGGATTCCTTTTTTATTTCTTTAGCAGCACTCAAAACAACTGGAATTGGCAAATATTTATGTGAGGACGAGGTACAGGAAGCAAACTGAATTGTTAGGGGAGATGCACAATTCATTCATGGTAAGATACCACTACACACCTTTTAAGCACACCTTTTAAAACCACTAACACCAAAAAGACTTGAACAAATATTTCAATTATTCAACAAATATTCAATTTCAATATTTCAACAAATATTTCAATTGACCATATTTCAATTGGCAAGAACAACAGAAGAACTGGAGCAACCATTAGCACCTTAAAGACTCGGGCACTGCACTGCTAGGTGTATTAAACACACATTTTCAGAGAGTTTGTGTGTTCACAACAGGGTACCTGTGATAGCCCCAGGACACAAACCAGAAAAACCATTTGTTAGGTGGGTGGGTAACCAAAATAACTGTGTATCATTTCAGCAGTTAAAAAAAAAAGGTCCCACTATTCAATACTGATTGTCACTATTAGTTATGGTCTGTTACTTCGGTTCCCTTTTAAGAGCCAACTTAAGACTAGTAGCCATATTAATAGTAATTGCCTGGGAGTCCAGACAGAGAGGTCAGAAGATTAACACACTTTATGGTTAAATCTGATGGTTTCATGTCAGCACATGTATGTTAAAATTGACCAGTACTAGCTGCTGCACTTTTTTAAACGCGTACCAATTTTAAGTGACCTTACAAAATACACTTTTTCACATAAAAATCTGAACCTTTTTGGAAAGTAGGAATTTGACAACCCTAGGTACTATAGCTCCACCCCTATCATGAGGGGGAGCTCTGCTGCACTAGCTTGACAAGCAATGCCACTGGAGTACAGGTCAACTATGAGCCAAATCTCCACTGCTCATAAAAGTCATATGCCTGCTGCCTTCATAGGTCTGAACTTCTAATTCTGTTTGTAACTCCCTCTCCCCCCACCTTTAACTGTAGAGCGAAGGAGCCCTGGTCACAGGAAGTTAGCTATAAAGGGCTCCAGAATTTCTGCAATGACCTTACTGTAAGCCAGCTGTGATGACTGGAAATGTTTGTGTAGGCATCACAGCCCCTCCAGTTCGCTGGTTTTCCACACTCTTTATTTCACCCAGTGTTTTTGTACTTGAATATGGTTCCTGCCTGGAATCAGAGATACTGGCCTACCAAACACGGCTCTTTTTTGAGGTCCATTATGTGACCTCCAATGTGAAAAAAGAAAAGCTAATCCAAAAAAATACGTGATTCTTAACAACTGTCCTCTCAGGGAGACTTCCAGACCCACAGAAAATGCTGACATCTGGATTACAGAATTGGTCACACAAAAAGGACTGCCCTGTAATCCATTCTAGGAGACCTTGGGCCACAATGTAAATTAGGGCAAAAATGTCTATTCTGTGCCATGATACTATATCCCCACTGTGGCATACAAAGTTGAGACACCCACAAAAAAACTTGCAGTGACAAATGTGGCAAGAGCCCTGGAAAGGTTAGAAAATATAACATAGCTCCCTACATGTTCAGATATGCAGTAGTGTTAGTTTTAAACACCCAGCTGGTTCTCTGCTATCTCCATATCATTCTAAGTCCTTTCTCCAGGGTGAACTTTCTGGTGTCGAATGAGGTTAGACCTACGGCTAAAGGCTTTCCCACATTCAGTGCACTTGTAAGGTCTGGCTGGGCTGTGAAGTTTCTGGTGGTCAATCAGAGCAGATCTTTGGCTGAAGGCTTTGCCACAGTGACTGCACTCATGAGGGTTTTGTGTGGCATGAACTTTCCGGTGCTGGGTAAGTTGTGTGCTCTGGCTAAAGAATTCTCCACATTCACTGCACTCATAGGGTTTTTCTCCAGTGTGAACTCTCTGGTGTTGAGTGAGGCCAAAGCTTTGGCTAAAGAGTTTCCCACATTCATTGCACTTGTAAGGCCTCACTCCAGTGTGAACTCTCTGGTGCTTGATGAGGGTGGAGCTTTGGCTAAAGAGTTTCCCACATTCACTACATTCATAAGGCTTTTCACCTGTGTGAATTCTCTGGTGTTTGATGAGGCTAGGACTTTGATTAAAGAATTTCCCACATTCACTGCACTCATAAGGCCTTGTTCCTGTGTGCACTCTCCGGTGTTTAATTAGGTTTGAGTTGGAGGTGAAGAATTTTCCACACTCACTACATTTATAAGGCCGTGCCCCTGTGTGAATTCTCTGATGTTCACTAAGGCTGGAACTTTGGCTAAAGAACTTCCCACAATCACTACATTCATAAGGCCTTTCTCCAGTGTGAATTCGCTGGTGCCGAACAAGTGTGGGTTTGTTACTGAAGGCTTTACCACATTCATTGCACTCATAAGGCCTTTCTCCAGTGTGGACTCTCCGGTGCTGAACAAGTATATGTTTGTAGCTGAAGGTTTTCCCACACTCACTGCACTCATAAGGCCTCTCTCCAGTGTGGACTCTCTGATGCTGAGCAAGTCTGTATTTTCGGCAGAAGGCTTTCCCACATTCGCTGCACTTATAGTGTTTTTGTCCGTTGTGAAAGGGCTCTGCACAGCTGGTGTTCTTAGGTAGTGTCCCCTGGCTATGAATGAGCTGGTGCTGGAGAAGGCCTGAGCCATCAGGGAAGGGCTTCCTCGACATGTGGGCTATGCAGCTCTTCACGTTCCTTCTGAAAGATTTCTCTCCATTGTCCTGCTTCTGGTGCTGGTGAAGCTTCCCCTGTGTCCTGCACAGTTTCTGGCCAGGGTTTGCTTCCAGGCTCTCAGCTGGATGTAAGTCACCTTCTGAATCCAGGCCACATGTCTCCTGGGTAGAATTTATCTGTGACTCTCCTACAGAAATATTCTGCCCAGAAAGTGCCTCCTCATCCTCTGTTCTCTGCCCACAACCTGAAAGCAGAGAAGAGTCAGGAGTTCTGGTAGAAGAAGACCACAAATGTGTGTCTGAAATCCCAAGAATGCCAGGGGATTGGGACAAAAGGAGCTTGGCGGAATGGGGTAGTTTGAAGGAGAAGGCTGGGTCACAGAACAGGGAGGACTCAGCAGGCAAAAGTCACATGGATGGAGTGTGGCATGGGGAGGAGAGGCTGAGTCCACAACTCACTTCTTACGAAATGTGTTCTTGCCAGGGCTTTGGCTACCAGTGTTCAAGTATTATTTTAAGGGCATGGACACATTTAGTGTAGGCCAATATTGGAGAGCATAGCAGAAGGAGCGATAATTGGTGAAGGCCCCAAAGAAGGACAGAAGACAGGGGAGGGATATATACTCTCAGGTCTCTTCTGAATGGAAAAGTAACAAGTGGGCAAAGTATCAAGAAAGAGGAGGAGCCTCTGACCTTGGCATCAAACAGTGTAGAGCCCAGGCCACGTCATGTTCCTGACAGGATTCCCAGCTATACATCACATCTTCCCCCATTGGGGGGTCATATCGACTTTGTCATGTATGCAGTGTTCTAGCTCCAACTGGACAACATGGGATTTAGAAGATGCAAGCCTTTAAGGGAAAGACAGGCCAGCTAAGAGGGCAGCACCAAGGCAACCAACCCCAAAACAACCTCAGGAAACAAAAGTAGCATGGAAACCTTTACTGAAAGAGCTTCAGAACGGGGAGTATTGGAGCTATTTGTGAAAAGAGCTGTAGTATATATGCCCCAGCCTTGGCACCCAGAAAGAGGAGGAAAGACAGATCAGCCCAGGGAACTGGGGCTGGTGTGAGGGGACCTTACCCAATGATGCAAAAAGTGCAAAGACCTCTAGCATCACATCACGGTACAGGTGTCTCTGAGCCTCATCAAGAAGCCTCCATTCCTCCTGGGAAAAGTACACAGCCACATCCTCAAAGGTCAAAGAGCCCTGTGATGATGAGGACAGTTGTGTCCATAAGCAGCCTCTTCTGCAGGACCCTGTAAACTACCCTGAACCCCAGCCCACATTCACTCACTTCTCTGCTCATCATCTTCCTTTGCTTTCCAACTTAAGCAGTATCAACAAAGAGGCAAGTGCTCAGACAGACGCCTTCTGAGCTCTGGGCCTGAGATGCAGGATCCCCAACCCTTTTCTCAAGACATTTCAGAGTCCCAAGAATCATGCCTCCCAGACAACCATGTTGGGCCTAGCATTCTCTTAAATTTCTACTCATTGGATCATACCTCCATCATACAGCATACATCTGATCCCCATCACTACTTGGCCCATGATACTGACTTTTGTCTGTGTGTGGAATCTAGGAAATGCTTCAAGTGCAATAGATCCCAACTTCCAATGGCCTCCAGCCCTGCACAGAAGGGGCTTCTCCACCTGACCTTGTTCTTGGCTTAGACCACATGCAGATCTAAATACCCTTGGTCACATTCCACTTCTATATGGCACATTGTGTCTTTTTGCCAGTTCACCAGGTACAACCTATGTCCCAATAACACACTTTATGTAAGCTAATCTGATGACCTCCTGACAGAACCACCACAAAAGCCTGGTTGGGTGAGTGCACAGAAGAGTGAGTAAGGACCAGTGTGATTTCACCAACTCACCTCTATTATTGCTGTGGTCTCACGATTACTCCCATGAAAATCTGGCTACCTGTAGGAGTTTCCTCTCCCCATACCTCATGCTACATTCCTGCTAATTCTGACTATTCTGGCTTGTCCATCTTTGTGCCATCTATCCTCTGCAGCTCTCCTCCATTTCCCTCCAATGGCAATGCCACTATGATCTGAACATGCCTCCTCCTCTATCAGATCCAGAGTCCTATCTCAGGATACACACCATACACAGTGTGGATGTCTTGGGAGCTGGATGACCAGCTATCCATTTGCCACCCATCCTTGGGAGTCTCTGAAACATATGAGACTCAACATAGTCCAAACCTAATTTCTTTAAGTCTCACCCAAATATATCCCTACAAAAGCCATGGAGTCATCTTTGAGGTCAGCCCTACATTAAACACAAATCCAGAAGCCAAATATTTCTCCTACCTCATCTACCACTTTGGCCCAGCTACAATGAATACCAATCTAGACCACAGTACTAGCCGCAGTGATGACCCCCTTGTCTCCCTCTCTCCCAGTCTCTGGTGTATTCTATCATCAGGGGTGGCTTCTGAAGACCTTAGCCAGATTTGGATTTCTCCTCTGCTCCCAAATTGGGTGGCCGCTACCATCACTATCAGAGCAGAACCCTGACTCTGCTCTCCTTGACTTCTGTTCTCAGCAGACCTAACAAAGACCTATGAGACCTAGAACACTCCCCTTAACACTCGCATCTCAGTCTTGCCTCCAAGCCCAAGGCTTGGTACATACTGATCCCTAAGACAATCTTTCACAGCTTGCCCTGTTGCTGGCCCAAAGTGAGAATCTCTCTCCATACAACCTCTGACCTGGGCTTAAGGGGTTATTTAGAGTCTCTAAACACCAAGGGCAGGAAGAGTACAGGAAAAGTTGCAGGACACCTGACACTCACCAGTGCAGGGTCCATAAGTGCTTCTGCTGAAAGCAGAACCTGCAGGAAGAGCAGGGCCATGTTAGTTTAATTCCCATCAGGAATACAGACAAAAAAGTGAAACATTTAATAATTTTAGGTAAAGGAAGCTGAAAGGGATTAAGAAAGCACTTATAAAGGAAAGTATAAGGTGTTATGGAGTTATGCCAAAAGCATGCACGCATCCTCAGGAAAGTCTTTCTAGGAGTACAGAGCCTGTTAAGGTTGTGTTTGAGTAACATCCCTCAGGTTAATGAGTAACCAGAAAAAGAGATAAATTATGTCCAAGTTTATGTCTGGGTGGGCCTCTGACCCTTCCATTTTATTCCTTATTATTCTGATTCTTCCTGTGCCAAAAATACATTCTTCTCTTTCTCTACTTTGTAGTTGGCCCTAATGGCTGGTCAGGTACATGACTCCTTATACTTCTTTTTCAATTTT